>NC_142622.1:41966797-42625935 GCF_059453375.1 Lepisosteus platostomus | reverse complement strand
CTGGGGTAGAGGACCGATTAATCTGGTTGATCTGCTGTCTAGAGACACGGACAAATTAGCCTTTCCAAACCCCTCTGTGGCCTTCAGCTTAAAAGCTTTATGCAAGAAATGCAACTTTTTGCAGGACATGAAGAATATCCAACACAACAGCACTGAACAATTTACCTTGCTATACAAGTTTGTTCCATCTTTAACAATAGATGTAGTTTTTAACGGTCTTACCAAGCAAATACTTGAGGCTTGCTTCTCCTTTATCAGGTTTCGGATCGAAATGAAAACAAAAATAACTTGCACCTTACTGGAAACAGCGAAAAGAATGGTTGAGACAAACACCATTTTGTTTTCATTAAATCGCCTAAATCTACATACTTTACAAACTTCAAAGAAGTCTGGTTGTAAATCTACTTCGATTTTTAAACTTTCATGTGAGTTCATAGCTCCTTTCTACGCTCTGCAAGACACAGGCTGAGTATTCAAGCTGTGTGTTTCAGATATGAGTCTTCACTTCACTTTTAGACCTGAAACTCATTACATGCTACAGGATATTTTGATATTCTCACATTATTAATTAATTTAGTTATATTGTTACTTGTAACCTTTGTACTTGTTTCTGTGGGACCAGCATATAACCGGGAGAAGGATGTTCGTCCATGTAGTTTCCAACTGTGCCCCCTGCTTCATATTTCACTGTTCATTCTGAAGAAATGCTCAAGGCTGAGTCTGTCACCACGCTAGATAATTCTAATTACATGTAGTCTTTATTCAAGACCAAAAAGGTTCAGTTCCTGCTCCCGTTAGTATGGGTCATTCACTTAAGCCCCTAAGAAATTTTTCTGGATGCTCTTGTCTGGACTGATTTCTGGACAGAAATATTAAAAAATAATACAGGCTACACTATTTGTTTTTAAAAACATGAAATCCTTCGATCAACTTTTCACAAATTCACTTTTCAATTTATATCAGTCTCTGATATATCTGGTTAAACTGAACATTTAAACTTGTTCAAACACTGCCATTATATTCTCAATAAGTGTGCAGATCAATCAGGAACACTTGACATTTTGGGTATTCCCAGAAGTGAAAATCACATGGATTCAGGTAGGATGACACAGGAAGGCCAAGCTATTGCTCTACTGCAGACTTCAGGGAACTTGTTTGACAGAATATAATAATAATAATAATAATAATAATCATAATCATAATCATAATCATAATCATAATCATAATAATAATAATTAATTGCTAACATTTATATAGTGCTTTTCTGGACACTCCACTCAAAGTGCTTTACAGGTAATGGGGATCCCCTCCACCTCCACCAGTGTGCAGCCCCACCTGGATGATGCGACGGCAGCCATAGTGCGCCAGTACTCTCCCCACACACCAGCTCTCAGTGGGGAGGAGAGCAGAGTGATGAAGCCAGTTCAGAGATGGGGATTATTAGGAGGCCATGACTGGTAAAGGCCAATGGAAAATTTGGCCAGGACGCCGGGGTAACACCCCTACTCTTTTCGAGAAACGCCCTGGGATTTTTCATGACCAGTTAAAGTTTAAAGGTTTGTGAGGAAAGCTGTAAGTATATCACAAAGCTGTATGCTCTCTACGTTTCTTGCACAATTAAAATGGATTTCCCCATTCAACAATATTTTGCAAATATTCACAAGATATGACACCATCTTGAAGACCTTGTTGTACTATGTCATTCTGACATTTAAAGTTAAAACATTATCTAGTCACATTTTGGCTTCATGATAAAATGTATGCCCCTAACTTTACAGAGGCAGTGAAGGCTTAAAAAGCTTTGTTATGTGTTGTGTACAGAATATATCTTTGTATTTTAAATTAACGCCAATATATATTACAATATCACATAACACTATTATGGTAAGATAAACTAGGGACTATCCTGTCTTCCAGGCTGTGTATGACAGTTTAACATTCATCTGTGATATTAAATTAACATCTAAAATGACAGCTTTAATTTGTCTTTTCAAGTATATTCTTTTTCTCTGCAAATCAAATACTTTTTTAACAGAATAAGTCATTCATATACTTTTCGTCATTTGTTGTTATGATAAACTAATGATGGAGAGCCATCAGTTACAAAACTACATGAGCCAGCTGACTAAATGCATGTCCAATTAAAACACATTTTGAATAATAAATATATTCTTCCCCTATAGTCCCTATATAGTCCATATATATCTAACAATAAGGCACAGAATAGATGTACGCCATAGAATATATGTTTGTTAATAATATGTTTCATACTTTAACATTTGAAGACATCACAATTTACCCTATTTGATGAAAAGTGGGCATGGTAGTTTAAGTTCAAATGTAACCACACAATACCTGCCAGAAATGTTTTTTCCAGAACAGAAAGGCAGGCAATTAAGAAGTAGATTATACTTTTTTACAGTGCACAGTATAATATTCTGGCGATACCCATCAGAGCACTTTGGAATTTCAGGATCCTCATTTCCTTAGAACAGCATGGGATCGACTCCAAGAAGCTAAGGTTGAGGAATAACAGTTTCTGGAATCGAGAGCATATGGCATTGCAAGTTACTCACGCCTTTAATCTGTCTAAATGTTTCTTCATCTCTCTCATTCTTGGTTGCTCTCAAACTCATAAGGGAAAACACAGCCACTGGTCACGCAGTGAGGAAATGGACAGATGAAAGCACAGGCAGAGATCGACAAGGGTCTCCAATATATCATTTGGATCTTCCAGATTCTAAGTAGCAGTGCTTTTTAAGCATTTCTGGACAGACACAAGGTCTGGACGCTGTCATCTATTGGCATGAAAAGTCTTTCTGTGGGGGAATATTTGTTTTTCTTTCTACAATGTACCAATTGACTGCATCCACACAGTTCATTTTCAACCCATAAACAACTCTCTACAAGACATTTAAGTATTTCAAGTCATTCAAAATTCAGATCCAGTAGGTTAGGAGGATAAACAAACCACACAGTATTACAAATCAAATCAGTCCAATGACTCACAAGGCCGTATGTGTGGGGTGGAGAGGGGTAACCATCAGAACTTTGTGCGGCTTAGTCATAGAGGAAATAACTGAACTCAGCCAAGGTGCGCACTTAACTGTCCCATCCCACTCTCAGTTTCATCAAAAAGAGTTTCTCTACACCCTGCATATCCTTCAAAACATAACAGCACAATGCTCACAGTACTACTCCTGGAGGAGCAAACAACCGTTAATAACTTTGCTAACAAAGCAATGCAACTGGAGCTACAGTCTTTAGGTGGTAGCAAGACTGGATTCTTTTCTATTTCTTCCTTTTTCAATTACAATGTACGCACGGCTACTGTACATTTCCTACGCTCGTTTCCACTCCAAACTCTGTGTCTCTACAAGAGCAAAACCCCCCCGGCTCAAGAACCATCGGGACTTCTAACTAGAAAGAAACGTCCTCGTCCTCGTCACTTCTTTCCCCTTTACGACAATAAACGATCCTGCGGTGAAAGCTAAAGACGATTCTTATCCCACTTATCCCTTGTCCCTTTACTGGCATATCTGAGCACGCACCAGCTTGGAGCTTGGAGGTTTCCAGATCGAAGAAGCGAAACAAACTTGGGCCTGGTCAGGATGTAGATGGGACATGGCCAAAGCACATTGTGTGCTGCAGGAAGAGGTGCCAGTAGCTCAGTGGGGAGCTCCCTTCTTTCTGGGCTCCCAGTCAACCAAGGCTCCAGCATGGTGTCAGGAGGCTCGGTCAGCGCAAGACAGATCCATCTGCCCTTGCAGCCAGCTCTGCTGGCTTCCTTTATTTATTCACCTTGTTGAGATGTTATGTAAATGACCAACTGCCACAGATCTAAGACACATGCTAATCCTTCAAGAGGTTAAGGAGAATGTTAAACGTGCACGTTCTGTCTTTGCACAGTTATCATCAGGAAGCGTCGGGGCTATGCTTTCTTTCCATTACTGGTTGGGTTAAAAAAAAAAGATATCCCTGGCTTGTGAAGTGTGCAGCGAGAGTGCACCAGGCAGAGATTTCACCATGTGGAAAAAAAACAGGGTCTGATTGGATCAGGGTTGAACCAGAATATAGCTGGTTATTGGGCCAATATTGGGCTTGGAGCCACATTAACTGTTAAAAAATGGACCAAAGGAATGGGGAAAAAGAAGTTTTGCTAGTTGAAAAAAATAATTAAATTTGATGCAACAAATACCAGTAACCAAACTGTGGAGGGAATCACTACTAAGCAGTAATGAAGACTCGTTTATTACCAGAAACAGCAAACATGGTACTAGTAAAGAACTATCAGCTTTCTACATGCCTGTAATTAACATGTATTAGTTGCATGGCCAAATTGTACAAGGGCTCTTACTGTATATGCACAACAAATGGAGTGTCAAGACATCCTTGGAAAAAGTATTTTAATGTTTTTAAAATACAATGAAAGAGTTAGGTAGGTGAATAAATGTCAGAGAGACTGTGTAGTTTCTGCTGAAATAAAACAATGTATACTACCTGCGAATAAAGGACAAAGAAGCAATTCACTCAAGAGGGTTCTGCTGGTGTAGAATCAGTATATATTCAAATACTGTTAGAATGCATCATATTTAAAACGGCTTTGTGCTATGAGAGAAAATTCCATTAAAGGTAACAAATATAATGCAAATTTCTATTGAAATTCAGCTCTTTGATGAAAGAAACAAATGAGCACCATTAGGCTCCAACCTAATCATGAAATGTCCACTTAATACATAATATAACAATACATTAAGTAATCTGTAATGTCTTTCTGCTACTCTATGGCTGTTGGTTACCAGAGCCCTTTGTGCTAGAATAACACCTTCTTTTAAGACAAATCTGTTTATGTCCAATTTCTTAGACAGGAAACTCAAGACAAGCACAGAAAACAACCCGCAATGCATCAGTTCCTTGCCTGAGGAGTGACAGAAATCAGAGTTTCTTCAGTTTAGTGAATGTGTTACAATGCATTCTTTGAGGTGTTACAAAGTTAGTACACTTAACGTCCCTGCATTTACCAGTGTAACAACCTTCCCTTTTACTGCAAAAAGCCTTTACACTGCCATCCGACAAAATGTTCACAAAATTGACAATATCTACTTACAGATTTTAAAAATAAAAAATAAATTCATTAAAAACCTACAGCAGGAAAATTCTGTCTCGGAAGAGCCATCTAGAAAGGCAGACGAACAATGGCCTTCCCAAACTCGTTTTTCAAAAATGTTGTACTCATTTTAATGCTAAGTAGCACATTACAGCTACAGCACCACTACATCTCATTGGCCAGGACAGGGATCAGTAATACTAATAGAGAACGTACAGGATCAGTTGCCTTAATGTCAGGCTGTCAAGCTATATAGATACACAGGCGGAGCGGTGGCTCTGTGGATAAGGATCTGCGCCTGTGGCTGGAAAGTTGCTGGTTCAAATCCTGCGGCCGGCAGAGGAATCCTACTCCGTTGGGCCCCTGACCAAGTTCCTTAACCCCAGCTGTTCCAGGGGCGCTGTACAATGGCTGACCCTGTGCTCTGACCCCAAGCTTCTCTCCCTGTCTGTGCTTCTGTGTCTCATGGAGAGCAAGCTGGGGTATGCGAAAAGACAAATTCCTAAAATTGTATATGGCCAATAAAGTGATCTTATCTTATCTTATTTCAGAAACAATTAACAGTTAGAAAAATCCAGACAAAGTCCTGAGTTGAAACCAATAGAAAGGTTATGGCAATACATGAAGATTGCAGTCCATCAAAACTCCCCAAAGAATTTGGCAGAACTGTCGCAATTTTACCAGGAAGAATAGGCAAGATTATGGAGAGCAAGTTGGGGTCTGCGTAAAGACGAATTCCTAATGCAAGAAATTGTATAGGGATAATAAAGTGATCTTATATTATGTATAAAACAGGTAATGTCGGCAATGAGTACCATAAACCCTGCCTAAACATACTCTGACAGCTTTAAAGAACTGAAAACCCCAAAAACATATATTAAGACTGAGCTCATTTCACCTGGACGGCTTCTGGCAACCAAATGTTTTACTTTTTGCGAGGCAGAAAATTTCAAGCTCAATTACAGGGACGTACACAACCACAAAGCCAAAAGTAGTGCCACATCCCAAGGCACAGAGAAACAGTCATGTCAAACTTCGCTCCTGCCAGGTGACGATGACATGCGCTGTAAGCCAATGTCATTTTCACCATCATGCAAAATCCTCAATAAGGTGACAGATACTGCGGAACAAACATACCTGTTGCCCCGCTTGGGTGCACTGACTAGGCAGGGCTGCTACTTCATATCCTGTTTGAAAATGCTGAGCAAGTCCTTTGCTTTTACCATCTTTCCACAGTTGCTGCTGAGGAGGATAAGGCGTTTCTGCACTTGAGCCAAATCAAATGACAGCCAACTAATTAGTGGTAAATATTCGGATAAACAAACAAGGCAGGTGATGTATTTCTACACTTGAGCGGCTGGGGAAAAGTGAAGAACGGAAAACACTGCAGACATCATGATATCACTGCCATTCATAGAAACACGCACTCTGAAAATGCTCTACCCTTCATAATAAAAGCCTGACATTTTTTTTTTCCAGTTTGGACCAGTCAAAAACAGACATTGTGTCACCAAAGTGGGGGGGGGAGGGCTGACACTTGCACTATGCCACTTTCACAGACCCCATCTACTGAGGTACAATTAAAAGCCGCTGCAAAATCCTTGGTTACAACTTTGCTCAGTGAAGTGAACGGGAAGCAAAACATACCTGAAGTTAAGATCCGATGAGAGGCACCGCGTGCTCCTGAATACAACCTCAAACGGATTACTGCGACGTATGTAACATACGTGCTGAAGGGAAACCCTGGCAGCTGATACCAGCTTTAAACTGCGAGAGTCGCATGGCTTATCATGAGGAAAGCAAAGACAGAGATAGAGAGAGGGATATGTTATTGCTCTCTCAGCTGGGCTAATTCCGCAGGTTAGCAGGTTTATACAGGTTAGCTGTATAAACCCCATAGAAAAAAAACTGTGAAGTTCTAAAGAAAGCTTTCTATCTTTAGGTGCCCTATCATGCATTAAAAATGGGCCCTTTCCAAAGGGTTAGGTGGCTTAATTTAACTAACTGATCTTTGATCTCAGATGCCCAGAGTTCACGTCTGGCTCCGGTCACAAGTGAAAGCTTGGTGGCTTTTAGTTACCAACAATCATCTGCAGTACAAGTGAGGAGAAAAAAAAACCCTTTCCACAAAACGTGGTTCAGACATAATCTTTCTAAAGCTCCACTGCAGCCATACATAAAAAACACAAAGGCTAAGAAAAGAGAATGAAAAAAGACAGAAACATAGTTTTTGCTCACATGGAATGCCCTTGCTTTAAAACGGAGTTTAAGACAGGTAGTTCAAGTATTAACAGAAACAAACGTGTCTCTTCAGACAAGAAGAACAGTTTCAGTGGAGGTGGGCAGCTACAGTAGGTGTGATGTATGGGGGTTTCCAGGGTAATGTGATTTCAAGTCGTACTTCACTAGTGTGTGGCGGGTGGGCGGTGAGGGCAGGACTGGAGAAGGTGGGTGTTCGGCTTCGAATTACAAAGCTTCAGGAGGTCTTTGCGGAAAGTTTTTTTTTCCTCTTCTACAAATCGCAAACCGAACGTAAACCACCACTGTAAAACTGGATGGGGCATTTCAAAGGAGAAAATAAGAAAACCAAAAGGTAAAAACACCCCCTGAGGACCTTAAAGCGAAATATACAAGAAGTGTAAGGGAAAATTATTTGTAAATTACAGCGTCAAGAATGGTGCTCCAAAATATGAAGAAAAAAAAACGTTTGCAGAATGATCAAACTCTTTTATGAAAGAATATATCTTCATGACAGTAACTGCAGGTCTGCTGACCTTCTGACAAGCCTGTGAAAGTAATTTCCCATTTTACAGGCATAATACTAAATAATTTCATTACCTCTTGTGTCCTCCAGCAAGAAGCAACCTACAACTGAAGGCATTTATAAATGTAAGAAATCAGTTGAAATTATTTCATTTCAGTTTATTTGTCATTTGCATAAGTGCTATGAAATGTTATAATGTGCTTATATATTTGAAAATAAGGCACCAAAAGAGGTTATTTAAAATGCAAAGCTTTCATTCTTATATTGCAAATAAAAGAAAAGTGAAACAGAAAAATTACAATATATGTAAAAGGTATTCATTTAAGCAAAAATTATATTTTCAATGTACTTGAGGCAGCACAATCTGGGAAATGCCAACAAAAAGCAAGATATAGCTATATTGTACTTTGAACATGGGACAAAAGTCATTCAAAAACACCAGTTAACATAGAAAGGATGTCAACATACAAAATGCATATCAAAATGATCCTAACAAATCTGATATTTCTCTAAACTTACAACACGATTGGACTGTACAAGAAGTGAGAATACCTTTGTCCAGTGGGCTCTCTATATTTCTCTGAACCTGAAATAAATAAATTCAGAAGTTCACCTTTTTGCTCCTTGGTGTAGTGCAATAATTAAAATTAGCTCCCAAGTTTACTGCGAGAAATATTTTGTATTCGGTAAGCTGTGTGTGTATTCTAAGCTAAGTTCAATATAAGCCGCAGAAAGGTTATAATTTATGGTTAAGCATGTCCAACATCAAGGACTTCAAGAAACACTGGTGACCACTTCATGATGTCTGTATTGTACAGCACCTATATTGTATTTTAATATAATACTTCTTTTATCTTTTGCTTTCTGACTGACAGAGTGTGCGTACACTCAGAACTGTACAAAAAGCATAGTTAATGATTTAAGAAATAAAATGTATGGTTTAACTAATACTTTTAAGCTATAATAATTTTCATTGCTTTCAAAGTGTTACATAGGTTGGTGTTTTTTTTTTCTTTTTCTCTGCCTTATGACCACAAACACAAAAGAAAGGGGAAGTTGTAAAAAATACGGAAGTAGAAGCACTAGGGCTTTCACATTCAGCTCAAGAACACTTTTCTGAGAAGCAGGAAATCTTAATGCACAAAGGGACTTTTTCCCCATCAAAAATTGCAGGAGGAAAAATTAATCAAGAATGCTTTTACTGGCCTTTGTTTAACTTTCTGTCCAGGTTCCATTCAGTATCACAAGCACATTTGTATTTTGCGTAGGCTGCAAAGGAACAGGTAAACACTCATTCAGTGGCGAAAGGAAGAGAGACAATATTCCAGCTGTGGAGCCTTTTCAGGTGTTAGTTATTCAGTTCTTTATTTTTGCTTCATCGCGAAATTGAAAAACAGCAAACCCTTGAGTGCTTCACCCTTCACGCAATGTATCACATAAACATCAATAAAATGTGGTACACCGCCACCTGGTCAAAGAAAGATTTAAAAACTGAAGGCAGGTTTACAGGGTTACCGTTTTGATTTGAGAGGTTTAAGTTTGGGGTGAAATACTGCTAAATAATGTACATAATATTGTTACCAGTTTGCAACCAAAGCTGAAGTCTTTACAAACCACAGTCATATCAAGTTTGTCAAGTTCATAAACCTGCAATGCGTAGCCCCATGAAAGTCTGTTTCTAGTGCATCTCTGAAGCATCTGCACCGATTTCACCCCCCTTTGGAGACCTGTTCAGCAAGTCACTGACATCAGCCTCAGCCAGAACTCCAGTTGAAAAATAAAAGCTAATTATAAAACAGAAAGGACAATTCCTGCAAATATGGAAAAGAGATCCTATTGTGGGCTATTTGGTGCATCTTGAATAGAGAGCATTTGGCCTCCTTGGTCTTTCTGTGGAGACCCAGCTGGCACCGACTGGAGATTGAAAACCTATTCTGACTAAACGGGCACCCCTATTACCCCTGTACACCCATAGCTGTGAGCACCAAGTGTCCAAGGACAAAAGAAGCTAATTAATGCTAACAAATTAGATCAACTGTAGAGATCCAAGGTTCTGTATGTACGGTTAAATGCTCGTGTAAAAAGAGAGCACGTCACTTAATTATTCGTGCTGCTGGCTATAGAGAGATCCTTTCGCCGAATGAAAGCAATTTAATTGCTGTGGTAAAAGCTGTTCGTTATCTAAAAGAACAATGCAATACAAGGTTTCGCGCATGGCTGTATTATTCTGTGTGTGTTAAGGCAGACCAAACTCAAATCTATACTTTGAATTGTCAGGAGCAGTCCCGTGCCTCTGTTATTAACTATCCAGATTGCAAATCCTGGCTAGCTACACGCTTATTTTTATGAGATGTGGTAATTTCTTTAAATAACCTATAAAACATGTAAGATTATAGAGCATGGAAGGCTTACCACCTTACTGCTGGTATACTAAGCAAGTCATAATGAGACATTTCCTGGAAAAAGTATGTGCACAAATACAATACAAATACAATTTCTACAAACCAAACTTAAAACATCGTTCAATTTTAGTGTACAGTTAGAATTCAACTCAAACTTTTCACTGCCAGAGAAAATTCAAGTTCAATTTAAGATTTATTAACCTTGAAAGGTTGGCGTGTAAAATAAAGTTTGATGTCTCTTAGATTCCACCTCAGGCCAAATACAGTAGTTGGTGCATATTTTTTCCCCACAGAAGACTGTAATATTTTTAGACTTACAACTTATTTCATAATCTTCTGCAGTAGATCTAGTTTGTTAGCATTAGCTTCTTTCGTCCTTCTTTTCGTCACAGTTATGGGTGTACTCAATAAATATTAGGATTAATGTTTTAAACCATGACAGCACGTGAAAAGTTTTTTAAAAGGAAGCAGTCCATGCGTGTACCACTTTAGACAGTACCTGCCAGATAGGTTCATTCAGAGGAATGATATCTAGTACATGGAACTCTTATCATCTATTTCTGCTAACTTCTGCAAACACTGATGCAGAGTTGTCCAGTAAAGGCCTTTAACACACAGGACTCAGGGTGGATATCACAAGTTTCAAAGCGTCTGCAGGAGTTGCCAAATCAATGTGTGAAAACTGTGGTAAAACTCTATTTCTCAATACCAAAAATAAAGAACGCAAAAAATATCACATTCATCCTCTCCAACTGAATGCAAAGGACAAATTCAATATTTTAGCAAATCATCCACATGTATCTATACAGCAAGAATACATAAAACAAAATGTCAATATTCAAAGCACCAAACCCTATGTACATTGCCTATATAAATTTATATTTAACAAGTAAAAATGTTTAAATAGACTGTTTTTCCTAAAATATCTTATTTATAATACACAAAGTATGCTTCCTGTGTTGTACTACTCTCACAAAAAACGCCAGTAGTACTGTTCACACATGAAGGTGTTAATGACACGTATTGATCTGTTAAAATTAACTATGCATACTGTAATTGGCATTTCACCAATATTTTTAAGAATATTAAACGTCTATACTTTTTTCTAGCTAAGACTTTTAGAGATACTTTTTTTCTAGAATTGTTCTTTCAGAAAAAAAGGGTATGCCTAAGAATTTCTTAATCAAACAAACACACTTCCAAACTTATTGTGTCTGGGGAAAAACATCTTCCCTTACTTGATATGAAAAATGATGTATGGTTTATGATATGTTCATGTTAGAACTAAGTAAGTTCTAAGTATTTAAACTAGTAAGTTTAAAATATTAGTCTTCAATGGGAATCACAATGCATCTAACTATTCAGTCTAAAGTGAAATCAAAGAGACATCAAGCTTTATTTAACACAGCAACTCTTCCCGATTAACAGAAAACCTTAAAACACTGCAAAGTCAAAGATTTAAGGCTAATCATCAAGTTCAGTATTGGTCCTTCCCATTACAGTACACGAAGTAATTAATATTTTCATTTGTTTGTTGTATGGAAGACATACTTTTAATAAGAAGAAACTTACATTTTTCTTCTTTTAGTATTATTTTATATAGTACTTTTCGTTAAATGTATATCAAAGTGGTTTATAGCAGAATAATAAAGACGCATATGTACAAAATATAAATGATGAATTAAACTGAATCAACAGCTAGACTACACAGCGCTTTTTGTTACTCTTGGTTAATGCTGAAAGTGCTAATTGACACGCACAATCTAACATAGGCTGAAGATCACTCTACAGCCCAGGAGCAACAGAGCCAGGGTTCAGAGCCATGTTTCAGTTCTTTGGAAACCGGGGAAAAAAGACCAAAGTCCAAAGAGTATAAATGGCGTGTTAGTAAACAGGCAGTTAACAGCTTGCAAGATGTCAGAAGGAGTTCAACGATTCATGCCCACAAGGCTATGCAAGAATTTTTGAATTGCATTGCAAAATCCACAAGGGCCCAGTATAAAGACATCAGATGCTCATGCATTTTAGTTTTAGTGATGTTATGAGCAGCTGAGTTTTGAACATCCTGGAACTTAAGAACACATGTGGATACATCTTCAAGCACGGTTTGGCAATAATAAAGCCTGGTAAAGCCAAAAGCATGCAATAGGGTAGCTTTTGTGCACCAGGCTGGCAGATATGAATGGACATAAACACTGGTACGAATTTAAAAACCATATCTTCACAAATTTTGTGCACATGAACTTTAAATGTAAGGCTCAGATCAAAGATGACAACACGACTCCTGTCCATTGTGGACTGATTCTAACATCACCAATAACTAAAGTTAACAGAGGTGTGGAGTTGAGGATGAGAGCCTATTAGCATAACTCTGGTCTTGTCAGAGTCAAAAGCATCCCCTTTCTATATGAATAAAGATTTTTGGACACACCCGTTTGACAATGAAGGCTGTAATCTGCAATGAATCTGACCCAACAGTAATACAGAGATATTAAAAAGAAATGGACCAAGAATATAGCCCTGTGGGACACCAGATGTGACCAATAACGAACAACCCCTGGCTTCAACTAATTATTTCCCGTGTGTAAGATAAGATATAAACCACCCGCAATAGAGTACCAGTTATACCAACAACCCTCTTGGGCAAGATGGAACGATATCTAAGTTTCAGAAGGTTGGGAAGAACAAGAATAGATAAAAGCAGCCAGCAGGAAATCATCAGAAACACTAACAAGAGCTGTTTCAGTACTACCCGTCAAACTGAGCTCATCAATAGCCAGTGATACAGTTTAAGATACTGAACAGCATGCTGTCTTTACAGGAGACCAGTATGTCACGAAATCAGATTTTCTCTGGCAATCGAGAAACTCAAGTACGTTACTGTACAGAGCCACACTTCCCCCATAAGAAAATAGTTTCTGCTTCCATTTTATTTGATGCAAAGGGGCTTTATGATCAGATTTTAGACATCTTAAGTTAAATACAACACAGGACGCAAGTGTTAGGTCAGACAGATTACACTTATTATGCTGTAACAACAGCAGGATTCTGACAGTGGACACTGAGAAAAATTAAATATAAAATATTGCGATCCTATGCTCACATAGACCCACTGTCCTAAGGGAAATCATTTACATCATCATAAAATATCAAGAAAATTTCCATTACATCTATTAGGCTTCTTACTGTTTTAAGAAGCACAGTCTGTAATGTTCTTGTGTTCATCATGATTCTCTTCCTAAACACCTATAGCATGTAAAACATGAAAATCTGAAAATCCAACAGGAAAGAAAATTACTGTCCTCTGTATTCTGAATGAGGTTACTTTTAAAATATTTAAGCACTTCTTTCAATACCATTGATCACCAAAAACATATAATATACCACACAGAACGTAACGAAAGAGAAACTTATTCTTTCCTGTTTGCTGGTATTTTTCCTTGTCAGGATGACAAAGTTAGAAAGATTAAGAGATTAAATCTTTACTACAAATAGAAAATGTTTATTGAGCAATCACTCCTGCCTAATTATTGTGTCTGTCTGTGTCCTAAGAGGTCTGGTATCCTCTTTAGGATGTAATCGCACGATATTCCCTATGATTTAGTGCTGGGTTCACTTCACAGGTGTGCTGTGTTACCTTGTTTTAAATTCATCTTCTGTATGGCTGAAAAGGAAAATGGAATACTAACATTTAAAATCAGTGCTCACCAGAAGAAAAAAGAAAAAAAATACTTACGGCATTTACAGAAACTTACCGTCGACTTTTTCTGAACAGTACTCCTTCGCCTTCTCCCTCATCATCTTGGGAATCAGAACATCTTTCTCCACGTGGCGCAGGGAAGGTTCCCCTGAAGAGCACAATTTCACAACCTCAGTGAGAGTAGACAACAGACACCACGGCACGGGCAAAGTTTCTTACCCGCCAGGATAGTGAGGCAGAAGTGCGGAGATTCCTGATTATTCAAACTGAAATTATTACTTTAAAATGTAAATGCCAAGACTGAATAAGGTGTTCTTTTGGGAGACACCGGGCAATTATAAATATTGATCCAGCAGAAAGACCAGTCTTCGCAACCCTGCCAAAGATGGTGTCTTTCACTGTGGTGTACATCAGGGTTCCCAGTGCTGGTCCCAGGGAACCACAAGCCTGCTGTTTCTCACTGCAGCTGAGCTCTTTACCTAAATAAATCCTTAACTCAACCAACAGGCTGCTGGGTTAGAACCTTTTCAAGCTTTTTCCTTCTTTCAACTCAAAGACAGGGAAATTTAAATTACTTAAGAAATGCCAGTAGTTCAATGCCAACCCTCCTACCTGTTTAAAAACTTAAAACAATTGAAGACTGTGCGTTAGAGCTATTATTGGATCTGTAAAGATTTCAATTCATTGAGGGCTCAGGTGGAAAAAAAGTGTGTATTTCTCCAGAACCAGGACTGGAAACCACTTGAATTTTATGTTCATTTTGTTTTATATTTTGTGTGTAAAATCAATGCACAGCTTCCTACAAAAAAGGCCTTCATGCCTTGTGTACCAGAAAAAATAAATTGCACAATGGCTGGGTTTTGCAGTTTTATTCCTATTGTTTTTTATCTGGAATTGATAGAAATAATTATTGCATTTTAAATACACAGCACTATTTACAATGGACTTGTAAATAGTGTTGTGTATTTAAAAAGGGGTAAAAACTTAATCAGAGAAAGACCTTAAATGAAACACAAGGCCATGCACTGTGTAAACAGATTTTTAAAAAGAATTTGGGTGGCTTATCGATGACACCATGTTCTTGTCTGTTCTGTCTTAAATATTTTGAATGATGTTTGCAAACAAAACAACTGAACTCCACCTTTTGAAAGCTTGCAGGCCAAACTACGAGGGATTTACATGCAGAATAAAAATTTCCGCCATGCAGTACAGTGCAAGACAAAGATATCAGAAAAACGCCACAAAAACTCCTGTGCAACCACAAAACATAAGAGACTGACATCATTCCAACAGCTGCTATCTTGTTACGAAAAATGACATCATCTTTTAAAGTAGATTTATTCATTTTCACTTTTTTGATTACAACTTGACCGGGTCTTTTTTTTTCTCCTTTTTACAGTGGCCCGATCGCAAAACCACAATGGAATGTGTTGATGCCTTCATTTCCAGCCACTGTAGATATAGTTCATTTTGAAATGTAGGGCTTGATTTTTTTTCCCCAGAAATACAAGCTTGTAACAGTCCTGTGACGTCCTGCCATTTGCAGAGAGAAAATCAGAGTGAGGGTGTCAAGAGAATGCTTCAGTTCAAGCTTTCTAATTCTGCTCAGACCTGCAGGACAAAGCCACCTCCCATAGTCCCCATGGTGATACTTCAACCACCCATGAATAATCCACCTAAAATAGTGTCAGGCTGGCAGTGGACCCCAGAGCACTCCTTTTTACATTAGCAGCTAAGCTAAGTCATCCTTGGTCACAACAGAAAACCCAGTGGCCCTTAGAACAAATATGTAACTTCTGTCTAGGCCATTACTGGGCATTTGAAGTAAAAGACTGGCAGCCTGAAACAGATTTCCAGGTTGTTGCAGATTCCAGACTGGGTAATTTTATGCTTACCGTTGCAATACAATTTAAAGAAAATTCGAAATCATGGAAGAGGAGCCAATGAAAATAATAATTGGACCATATACCACTTAGCAACATATATTTTAAAAAAAAAAACATTACAACAAATTTTACTTTTAAATTTTACTTATGGGAATGAGTCACAAATTCTGCATCCAACGTTCAGAAGTAAAAGCAAAAGTGAAAACATTTTAGCCATAGCTAAAAGCATTTCCACATTATGTTGCTCTTTTTCACACATTCAAATAATAAGTAGTTCAAGTAGGGATCTGCGTCAGCATGCGTAGGCTGCAGAGGAACAAGCAAAGGTTTATTCCATGCTGAAAAGAGAAGAAAGGAAACACGACGTTTCGGCCGTGGAGTCTTCTTCAGGTGTGAGACAGGTGTGCGGTGAAGACCTTACACCTGAGGAAGGCTCCACAGCCTGACGTTGTTTCTTTTCTTCTCTTTACAGCATGGAATAAGCCTTCACCTGTTCCTTCAAATAATTATTATCCACAACACAGCTTTATAAGGTTTGTACAAATATAATCTGAGAACAGGAGAGTAAAGGGAGCTTGAAACAAGCTAATCAGCTATTTTATTGGAGACGGACCCCTGGCTTCTTTGAAGAAAGGTCTGGAAGAGATAATCAGACCAATTAGCTACCAACTACCAAAGAGGCTAGATTCGTTTAACGGCCTCCTGTCATCTGGAACCTTTAATATACTGTTTTCTGACCTTGCCCAGAAGGGACAAGCCATACCAGCATGTTTGATCTTAAGACTACAAACTCAGCTATCCCCTACTACACAAAACTACAAAACAGAGTAAGATTTAATGATTAAGGGTTGTCTTACTAGTAGTTTACAACTTCATCAGTTTCAACAAACTACTTTATATGACCACGCATGCTATATAGCATGTAACCGAACCGCTATGTTTCATATTTATATTATGTGTATTTTTTTACTAGCCACTAGAGACTGAAGACAATACAGTCAAGACAGCACTGGAAAATAGTAATTCCAGAACGTTCTTCCTGAAGGGGCTTGGAATGCTTTACGTATAGGAGGGTACAACCCTCATCCTTCCCTGAAGCACAGGACCCCTGTGGGAGACATGGGGCGCTCGTGTTGAGCCAGCAGCTCCTCTGCACAGCAGGTCAGGTGAGGCGCTGAGAGACGACTTCCTGCCCCGTTGACATGAACAGGTAAGTGTCAGTAGGCCAAACTGGGGAATTGAGTCAGGACACCAGGGTTAACGCCTCTGCTCTTAGGAACAGCGTCATTAAGATCTAGTTCGTGGCTAGTTTTCATTCCCTCCCGCCTACATTAGATCACTGAAGCCTTACTTGATCTAAGCAGTTGCTTCAATTGATTCGAAAACAGCATTTTGTTTCCAGTCACAAACCTGGGATTTTATTTCGCTTACAAAACAACAATGGATAAAGCTCCCAGCATGTTTAAGAGCTGGGCACAAACAGCTCAAATTAATCACATTATGAAGGCAGTAATAATTAAGTCAAGGAAGGGCCGGATTGTGTCATGGCTGGAGCAGAAACCAGCACTGGGAACCTCTGCTCCAGACCCAGCAGTTATGATCTCAGTTTAACACCTGATCTGAGGGATGGCTAATAGTGACTGCACACAAGTACCGTGCACCATTGTGTGCAACTACAAACACAAAAGATAAGGCACTTGCGGCCAAGGTCAGTGATGCGCAATGCCAGATAAGCACATTTGTTTTCAGATTTATTGTATTGTGCCTTGTGATTGCTCATTTTAAAGCAGTTTTGCATGACAACTCACACACCACAGATTACGCATTTTAACATAACTTCTTTAACTTTTGCGATAAGATATTCAGAAAATATCTGCATTGTCTGGTACAGTCTTGACTATGTCGTGAAATGCTTATTAACTACATAATGTAATGCTTTTGACGTTGTATGCTGCTAATTAATATTGACTGATCTCCCTTGTTCATGCAACATTCTTCATGACTTTTATTGCAGACTGCAGCTTTGTTTGGAAATATGGTTTATAAAAAAGTTAACAGTTTGCCCCCATCCAGTCATCGATATCCCTGATTGACCCTGTAATTAGATCAAATCCTGCTATAGGCTCCCCAGCTTAAAAAAGGTTCCCATTTCTAGCCTATGGAGAGTGTTATTCTGGCTCAGGCTTAGAAATCTGCAATACCTTGCTGGGAACAACTCAAGTGTTGACAACTGACACATTCTGAACAAAAACGAAAGTGGGTACAGTGCCTTATAGACGAGTACTGGATTGAACTGAATGAGCCCGAGTGCAGCCGGGTTAAAATGCTATACCATCAGCCCCTTGCAATTATTACTAGCATGTGCTTAACAGATGCTCTTAACCGGAATGAATGACAGCACACACCAACGCTCAGGTGACATGGAAGTACAAACAACACAGACAGATTAGACAACACAGAAACCATTCTGAAATTACGTTTCATTCTTGCTTTTGCACATATCTTTCTGGTCGATGGAAAGAGCTCTGGTCAGGCTGGTAGGTCAAGCAGCTCCTTGAGGTTGACCTACAGTTCTTAGTGGTTGCAGTGCTTCTGTGTTTATGCTTCTTGATGTCACAGGAAACTATATTATTTAGCGAGACCATCAGAAAAAGCTCTGGGGAGTTTTTTTTTTTACTTGCAGAAGCTGTGCACATACTATATGAGGTAATAAGACACATACATTCAGATATTCTTCGTTTAAAAGTGAATCACCTGATAATGTAATCGGGCCTTTCAAAAGCGCTGGGGACAATGTTTCTATGAACTTTGTCTATTCCTTTTATTACACTGTTTGTATAGGTGACTTTAAACAGCAAAAGGGTGTCTGCCCTGTTCTGTGTTAACTTCATGAAACCCCGAAACATTTTTTAAAAACCCCAATGTTTCCATCTGAACAGCAAAACGGATATCTGCAGGTAAGACACCCCAATTGTAAAACCACCCGCACGAAAAGATCGTGTGCCGCGCAAAGTGCTCGTTGTTTTTTTTTAAGTATCCAAAACACGTCATAAGGACGCAGTAAAGAAGTTCACATAGTAAACAACCGCAGTTTAGAAACACGATAAGCGCCATACCATCTGACACCGGAGGGTCTACTCCACTGTGCCTTTTTCGCAATCCTAAAAGACGAATAAGGCTTTGCGTTACCATCACCAAGAACTGATCATAAGGGCCGAATGACATGCCAGTAATATTAATTTGAACGGGCTCTATGAACTGTCTTGAACACCCTGATGCTGTTACAAATGTTTGCTATATGAAATATTTCAAACAGCACGGGGGGTGAGGGGGGAGGGGACTCCGGCGATAACTCCAGCATTTTTTCTCCAGCCCTTTATGAGACGTCGCGCAATGTTTACGGTACCTGTTTTGGCTGACTCCATGGGTAAAGGAATTTGAATCTCGGGTTGCTAACGAGAAGCCAGTCCCCCGTCCGCACCGACCATGCTGGTTTCAAAGTGACCTTTCACATCCGCACCAGAAGTCCCGCCTTCCCCGGCGCCGCTCGGCCAATCCGGGGCTCCGGTGCCGACGGGAGCTGCGCCGGTGGGGATGCGCAGCACAAGTTCTCCAGGTTGTGCGAGAGCGGGTGTCCCGATACAGGTTAATAGCATCCTTACAAAACGCCTTAAAAAAGTAAGCGAAGTGGTGCACAACAGCTGCCTCTGCCGCCTAAGAGCCGAGACTTGACCCAGTGTTTAAAACTTTTTACCTCGCCAGTATACCCTTACATTAATGTTACACGGATCAAGTTCTATGCTGACGTTTAATGCGGCCAGGGAGCACCCCTTTTTTAGGTGCGTTACTTTTCTTCCCTCCTGGTCATTTCAGAAAACGAAACTCCGACTGGATCTTTCACCGGTTAAAAAAAAAGTCGATGTGTAATTGCGTAACGCAGGCTGATGTTGGCTTCATTCAGAACGTTTCTGCCCTTTAGAAAGACGCCGACGTTAAATGCAGTGCATCGTTGCAATTAACAAGACCAGAATGAAACTTATTATTATTAGAGGGTGTTTTGATTAATAATATTTACCCCGTTTCATTTGTGCATGGATGTCAGATCGGTCATGTAATCAATACCGGGATCCCAACACGTTGATTCCCCTGTAGTCGTAATCTGTCAGGGCTGTGAGGCAAGTGGCCTTATTATTATTATTATTATTATTATTATTATTATTGACACCTGAAGAAGGCTCCACGGCCAAAACGTTGTGTTCTCTTTCTTCTTTTTTTCAGCATGGAATAAACCTATTACTTGTTCCTTTGCATAATAATAATAATAATTGCTTACACTTATATAGTGCTTTTCTGGACACTCCACTCAAAGTGCTTTACAGGTAATGGGGATCCCCTCCACCCCCAGCAGTGTGCAGCCCCACCTGGATGATGCACCAGTACTCTCCCCACACACCAGCTCTCAGTGGGGAGGAGAGCAGAGTGACAAAGCCAGTTTAGAGAGGGGGATTATTAGAAATGTGTAGTTTATTGATCCAACGATCTCATCTAGCCAGTGTTTGGGAAAAAAGACAAACTATCGGCTTCAGTCACATGCTTTAATTATGTTTTGAGAAAATAGATTTTTGGATTATAAAATCAGTAAAGGACAGATTAAATTGATCTAAAAATGTAGTGTGATTTTAATTTATTTTTATATGCAACAGAGCTTAAAGTGTCCTCATGTGGAGTTTTAAGTGGATTAAAAACTTCAATTCAAAGTCATCTCTGTGACCATCCATACTAATCCGCAACACAATTTGTCGCTAAAACATGGCAAATTGAATGGCAGTGTAAAACTGCTTGTTCGGCCATTCAGTTCTCAGCAGAAAGGCAATCTTTATTCATTGTATCCATTTCAGAACATTTACAAACGTCAAAGACATGCTGATGGGAGGCATACTAAAAGTACCAGAGGGACAACTATATGTTGAAGGTATAATCAAGTAATGTAAGGTAATACTATACCACAAACCTCAATAAGTGGCTCTGTGCCTGTGGTTGGTAGGTTGCTGGTTCGTATCCTGCTGCCGGCAGAGGAATCCTACTCTGTTGGGCCCCTGAGCAAGGCCCTTAACCCCATCTGCTCCAGGGGCGCCGTATAAATGGCTGACCCTGCGCTCTGACCCCCAGCTTCTCTCCCTGTCTCTGTGTCTCATGGAGAGCAAGCTGGGGTCTGCAAAAAGACAAATTCCTTATACAAGAAATTGTATATGGCCAATAAAGTGATCTAATAAACGAATCTGTAAAATAGAAATAAAATCTAACCATTCACAAGATACTTTAAATTTTCAGGGATCTAATTCTTTTAAGGTAACAAGTGTTTTCAGAAGCAATAAGTGTGCTAATATTTGCAAGAACTTTTTGTTCTTTCTTATTGTTTTTTCATAGCTTGCTGTACAATCACACAGATCAAAGTTTAATATGTATTGGTAAATGGAAATAACTAGCCTTTTCAGATAAGGAGTTGTGGCTATGCACATTTATTACTATTGCTTAGAATTAGTATTAGTATAGAATTAGCATTACCATTTAATACTAGTGCTTGTCTTTGTGATAGAACGAACGGACACGATCGGATTCTGTAAACTGGAATGAGTCTTTTTTTTCTGTGCGGTCCGTGCTGCCAATAGCATGTTATAATGGTTTTCTGCTGGCAGCAGTTAGAATCAGCTCTTCAGGGAGCGACATAGGGGGCTTTGAACTTTCAGTGAGGGTTATGTCCTCCATCTGGGTCGCTAACAGCCTGGCATCACCAGCCCATGAATGCAATACAGCTTGGAGACTTTCCATCTTCCATTTCCAGCACGTTCGCGATGTCGTCCTGTCTTCAGATTAAAATAATGGTAGAGGGGTGCCAAGAGCTTTCTTGTTCCTAAGGTGTTGTCTAAGGTTGTGCCTAAAATAAGGTACTTATGGTCATTTCTAACTTGTATTGAGGAATGTATTTCTGCTGCATGCTGTAATCTCTAAAAAGAAGAATACTCTTGCTCTCTAATAAGAAGCCACTCTGCACCCATTTTCTTTGGTTTTTAAACGTTACTTCACAATTACACTTTTTGTTCTCCCATATTTAGAATGATCTGTTCACTGTTCGGACAGAACATACCCAGACCCAGTACAGCCCAGACTTTCAGGAAACAGGCTCGATACCACAAGTGTCATTGCTCGACAGCATTAATACCTACCTAAGATTTGCATTTCTCTGTGTGATGATCTGTTTAGCCAAACCGATCAAAACCGAGGCCAGGCATCTTTCCCAGTCTCGTTAGATACAGCTCAGTATGGGCTGATATGGAACAGTTCAGATTCATTTCTAAATTACCTAACTCATTGTACTCCTGATCACAATGAGACTTCCTGGCAAGCTTGTCACGTGCTGTTGGAACCTAAACCGCATGAATACCAGATAAAGTGCCCTGTTGTACCCAATTGTATAGTGAGGGGCAATACTGAGGGGGCAGTTTTTTATTCAGAGGTCCTAAATCCAATTTATTGTAGGGCTGTCCCTACAAACCTTGATGCCAACTACGTCACACCTGGTTAGATGGATAACACTGATTCCAGAGTGCCCACAGTGTGGCCCCATGTTCATAGAGTAACACCCATGCTTTGCTTTGAGTGGAGTGTCCAGAAAAGCGCTATATAAGTGTAAGCAATTAATAATTATTATTATTAATCGATCTAGCAAACAAACTACACGTCTTTGATTCTTCATACTACACTTACAGGTACTGTATGCCTTCATTTTTTTCTGGCAGTGTAACAGCCAAGCTGGGTCGAATATCAATTGTCACTTACAAGGAGGACAATAACTGGTGAAACTGTATTAAAAAAATGTTGTTGTACGCGAGGAATGTTCAAGTCCAGATTGGTAGACTGACCCACAATATACTGTACCAATGTGACAGGATAGGAAACTCTGTTCTCAGGCCCTCACCTGCCTGGGTTTACTGGTATTCAGGCCGTGTAATTTGTTTATCAAAAGAGGATGTAGAGGTAGGTTCCAGAAGATGAAAAACGTTATTGTTCTTGACTCTGCCTGGTTTCAGATGAAAGGTACACCACAGAGTGGGTGACTGGAGGCCGAGCAGGCCCGTGTCCTATCTCACGGTCTCGGTTTTACCACGAATCTGTAGCCTTGCTTCTGCCCACATTTTCAACTCATGAAACGAGGAGTGAACCGTAGAGCACAGGTGTAAATTCTACCTCGCGAAGGCACAAACAATCTGAAATAAAAGATCTGAGCTCTCGCCGTGTGCCTGAAGTCGATACCACTCCCCTGTAGGATGTTGTAGTCATTGAATTCTTTTGCTTCAGTCCAGGTGAGCAGCTTCTCAGCAAGAACTGGTGTGCTGGAACATCACACCTCACGTTTCTAGGCTCAAATTGTAGCTTTTTATCAGTTGTTTGAGTGACCTTGCTTTTCAGTAATGTAAAGAACTCGTAAGGGTTCTCTGCCGTTTTGAAATAGAAAAACTACATAAAATTGGATTTTTTAGCTCAGATTTAGTACATCGTAAGCAGAGCACAAGCTTATCCACCTACAGACGCTAAATAAATAAAAGACAACCATCATAACAATGCAGATGTCACTGCTCTGAGACGGAAAAATATTTTCTACAAAATAGCAGGTGTTGGACCATGACAGGAGATAATTCAGTCTTGGTCCAGAAGAGCGATCGCACGTTTTCTGTGGGTGCTGATAATATTACTAGTAACACTAGTAACTGTAACTGCTCAATGTTACAGTGTTAACAAAAGCACGGTTGCAAACACAGCGAATACTTTAAAGTAAATACATGAATTCAACATGGGAAGTGGGTTTCTATCTTTTTTTACATCACTACAACTTTCCTTGAGAAAAAAAAAATTCTAGCACTGTCTGTGTGCAGGAACAATAGTAAAGCCACAAAGAGAGAGACAGACACCAAACTTTACCACCCCTTATGTCACACGTACAGAAGCAAGGCCGAGAAAAGGCTTTCTCATTATATTAGACAGGAACTAAGGTATTCTGCTGTGGTGACTGCTTGCATTTCTTCCCATGAAGCTTTTTTATAGCTCTCATTGTGTCAGTTTGGAGATTTAATCACGCCAAAACACTCTCTGTGAAGACTCTCCTGTAGTGTCATTAATAATTAAGCCACCGTTCTTCAGTTTTCAGCGACACAATGATTTGTGTAATCTTTCTGAGCATTTTCTTGTGAACTTCTTTTTAAGTTAACAGAATTCAGTTTGGTTCCAGTTAAAACAGGTGAAGTGGCTCAAAATAGAGCAAGTCAGCAGTCAGGAGCTCCAGACCTCAGGCAGTTTTTTTCCTCGTGATCTGAATTCAATATAAATCATGTTTGGGATCAACTCACCAATCCCATCAAGAGGGGACACCTGCAACCATCCAGTCTCGACAGCTGGCAAAAGATGCACAGGCAGAGTGAAAGAACATTGTTCTGTGTGGACCTGTTGGTCAGGTCAGGTTACTGCTACCAAGACTATGTTAATGCTAAATGAGGTGGTATATACCCAGTGCAAACTCTGTAATGTTTTCATTTTGACAGTGGCACATTTCTTAATGCTTGTTATGATTCTATCACCCACGTTTTCGGTTGCTGTTTGTGTGATTATTTGATTTCTGTATAAAATATTTTATTAAAACCGTTAGATCTGAGTGCTGTATTTCTTTTGTGCACCAGCTCTTGTTTGGCCTTTGTCACAAGGTTCTTCAAAAGGAGCTGAAGTAAACAGAAAAAAAAAGGAGTTCTTACAGAAAAAAAGGAATATTGTGTAACACAACCTTTGATACTGTATTGTTCTTTTTTGTTTACAAAAAGGAAAGCGACACTTTATATTTATGGTAATCATCTTTGCATTTGTGTCATCAGTAATTCTTTTGCCGTTTGCAGGCGTACAGTGAAAAAGATATGTTTAAGACCATCAATTTTTCTGTGCATTCACAAGTCACATTGAAAGAAGGTGTGAAACTGAGGTCAGGCACAGACTAGGCTTGTGTCTAATTTAGAAATTCTAATTTTCAGCTCAGCCTCAGCGGCCATCAGGATTTGAGAGTAAGAAATCGAACCTGTAAGAACCCTTCAGGCAGAACATGGCAATGTGTGTATGGATCTTTATTAAGCTCCCAAAACTGAATAAAGAGGCCCAAGCTTCTGCGACTGTTCTCATAGACTACACTCTCTCCGAAATGTGGTAAGGCAGAGCAGAAAGTGCACTCTCACGTGATTAATAATGCCTTTAAATCTGCTTCCATGATCACAGACAAAGCCCTGCATCCCTGTGTTTTGAATGTACAGCACTGCGCTACTGGAAGCTAAAGTACTAAGAACTGTGTCTCAACCAGTAAAACGTTTGTAACCAAGCCAATTTATACAGTATGACGTGCAAAGGGTAGGGTTGAAGATTTCCCACGTTTGCAGTGAAGCTCCCCAGCACAAGACCTTCTTTCACAACAGTCACTTAACCTTCCTGCTGATTTCACCATGAAACGTGGACGGATGGAATATTAAAATCAACCATGCTACAGTGCTACAGAGGTCTAATGCAGGCTTCCGAACTGAAGGTTCAAGCTTTTGATTTTTTTTAAATAAAAGTATCCTTTCTGCTAAAAATGTGTCTTTGTTGTTTTGACACAAATATGTTCCTCTGTTATTTTTTATAGCTACCCAATTTTGGAAAGGGTAAAATGTGTGTTTTTGTGTCTTGACTCACGGACATGAACCTTGCGACCGCACTCAGGACCCCCACTCTGACCCGTGACCCCCCCACTTCACGTGCAGTATAGCGTCACTGGCAATACAGCCCTGCAGCACAGGCTCATCTCTTACTGGAGAAGAATCGTGCCTCTCACTGACAGCACTGCAAACCTGCAAGCACCCAGGAGACCACAGGGGCCGCCAGAGACTCCAGACCAACTATTCCCACCCTATTCTCACTGAAGCTCCTCTGCTCAGCCATGCTCGAACCCGTAACCCCTGGAAGATACAGCCTGTGCTAAGGCAAGGGCCTTTGTGCTAGCTCATCCCGTTAGAAGACGCCAAAATGCATGCTTCGTAAGCATTTTGTAGGCTGCCATTTACATATATTTGTTTACCAGAACGCCATTTCGCCAGGAAGTGTAAAAAGAAAACTGATTTGCGTGTTAGAGCTGCTGAAGAGAACAGCTGAAACTGATGTCAGCACCCTGAGCAAGTTTATTTGTCTGGTTGGCCTTACAGTATGTGAAGTGTTTCTTACTTACACTCACTACCCGCAGGCTGAAGAATATCCTGAAACTTCAGTTATTTCAATACGCTGGCCTGCGTCCTATGCTCTTCCTTGGTTTAAGAAAAACAACACTTCTAATAAAGGCCAAGTATGAAACCAGAGGCGAATACGAGTCTAATTCCCACAGGTTCCCATCAGAGAAGACCTGTCAGGCTGAGTGGATATTATGTTATGCTACAAAGGGATCTTTGGGAATATTGTTCGTCTCTTGGCTTTGTCCCTCTTGGAGGAGAAATTGTATTGAGCAGAATGTTGAAACCATATTGTATTGTCAAAGGAGATAACGCCACTTACTTCAGCTGAACATTTAGTGCTGACATGCTGGTCTGACAGAGAATTGCACTAAGGCATCACAGCTGAGTTGCTATTTAAGTCATGGTAAATACGCCAGTTTGTAGGCATTAGCCAGAAGTCGTGTGCAGTCCTGAGATTTTTGGGGAAAAAAATAGACTTTTTTCACAACATTTTCAATAAGATACAGTATACAGTATATACAAATGTATTTCTTACATTCTGTTTCTGTTCTGCTTCTTTTTAAACTGAGAGAAGAAACATAGACAAACTTATTTTTGAAGTGTCAAGTGGTAAGCCTTTATTTATGAAACTCTTATTTGGGCGAACAATATTGTTTAACCAAAATAAAACAATATTGGAGTGGTGCAGACACATTTTTAATACACCGGGACAAAGAAAAGTATGACTGCTTTTTTTGCACTTTGTTCTTACTGCTGTCTTTTTTTTTTAAATGTCATATGCAAACTATCTCTCCCTTCAAGAAACTGCTGATCCCTGCTGAATGTTCAGAGACACCAGTTCACCATGTCAGCGTGTCTGTGGAAGGTGGGACAGTCTGGAATCAAACTTAAGGTCACAGGAGCTGTGATGCTACAGTGTTAACCTGCCATTCCACCACACCACCCACATTGCTCAACAAATTATGAAATGCAATTTCTGTTCCCTCAGAAGGGTAAATATGTACAATGTGACAATACTCCTTGTCCAAATAAAAGTTTTTGTTTTTTGAAGCATTTTGGAACTCTACAAAATTGATTTCTTTTAAATGCCATCACCACACACCACAGTTCTGACTGAAGCTTTTGGCCTTTTCTCTACCTAAAAATGCTGTTCAATTGTCATAGTGATAATCCTATAAAAATTCAACTAACCAATGTCAGGTTTTAGAAGGAAATATGCTATTCCTTTGAGCCTTGTAACTGTTAATGGAACTACTGATACTGAAAGAGTAAATAAATACAAATACCTTGTTACTATCATTGATTATAATTGACTTGGACCACCAGTACACAAGCAAGGCATTTGAAGATGCAAAAAAAGGTTGTATTTTTTAAGTATTATTGGAGTATTATTGTAGAAAGCACCATGTTTACACTTTTTTTTATGAGAGTGTTTTTCAGAGCATTCAAACTTTGTCTGTATTAGTCCAACAGTACAGTATGAAATGGTCAGCAGCCTTCTATAAAATACTGTATTCTTCTCAGCAGTGGGCAGGAGTGGCAGTAGCTGTGACCATTCAGGAACTCATAAGGAATCATAATGTTGTGACAGACACACCTTTACTGGGGCTTGCAGATGGTTCAAAGCACATTTCAATGCTGGATGGTGCCACACTGATACATAATACTGAGAGAGATGTGTGACAGACTGAGCTTATCTGAAAAATGTGGCTATGTTTCAGAGGACAGAGTGAAAATGCCTATTGTCACGGATGGAGTTAGGAGTAGCTAGTGTCTCCCTGCTCTCCCTCTGGTCACAGTGGATCTGAGAAATCGTCTCAAGGTATCGTCTCCCTGTTCGGAGTCGATAGTGATACATACAGGGCCTCAGAGGTTTCCCAGTGCCCTCTGGGATACGGGTACATACCCTTGAAAAGTTCATCAGCTCTTCCGAACCTTCAGTTCAGCAGATGGAGGGGCTTACTCCAGTCTTCATCTGTCCTGTCCTGACTGGACATGATGTGACTGGGTGTATTTCTGTCCGCGTTCAAATCCAAACGCGTGAATGTCATGCGAACACAAAGCAGAGTCGTTAATATTCTTCCTCTACATGACACAGTGCGTGGGTCCCCCTGCGCCGATATGGCCCTTCAGAGCAGCCCCACGCTGAGCCGGGCGCCCTGTCCAGGCTGCGTGTGCTGGAACCGAGAGGTGTGGAAGCAGTCCTCTCAGGCTCACCTGGGGGGGAATCCCAGGAGTCAAGTGCTTGTCAGCCCCGAAGCTGCAGATCTGCTGACTGCCGCGCAACACCTGTCAGAAGCTGTGGCGGCTCCTTTTTTTATCTCGTCTGACAGCAGCCGTTGGATTTTCGACGCAGAGGAACGGGCTCGGCAGCACAGTCCCCCGCGGCCGGGCAGGAGAATTTAATAACGTGAGGCCAGTATGGGAGGAAAGGTGCTCCCTCCCTAACACTTATCTAGACACTAGTCACCCAGCAGGACCTATATTGCAGCAGCAAGCTAGGAGCGCCTGCCAGAGCCCCTCGCCTACAAGTTCAATATAAACGAACAGTGGGATCCGGAGGACCTGGCAGAAAAGCTTAGCAAAGTTAAAGCCTCTTACGCCATGCTTCACTGGCCATGCCAACTGTAGCAGCTCGGCTGTCTGTGCCGTGACACCGGGCTCCAGCCGCTGTGTGTTAAAGGGACAGCATTTCTGGGGTTCCTTTTATAGGTATTTAGCACGCAATGTCGGGTCTGTGCAAAAGACAGACAGACACACGCTTCTCGTTTGCCTTCGTTTTTTTGGGGGCCTTTTTCTTGGCCTAAACTGCTCTTGCCTTGACTTCCATCTTTTGCAATAAACAAATCTATCTGGAAAAGGGATGCACCTAGAAATCTTTATTTGTGAAGCCCAGAAATGAAAAGGCACCGGTAACGGGCAACGCTTCAATAAGAGTAAACCGGATCTAAATGATCTAAATAATAAACCCGTTTTCTTTTGGACAAACTCCTGTTGGTTATCAATATGTTTTTATTCTTCAAAGACCAAACATTGACACACAGGCATTAAAAAAAAAAACATTGTTTCATCCCCTCTTTTTTTATGTTTTTTTTTTAATACATTGTGGATCAGAATTACTGAAGACGCAGATCGGTACCGTGGATATTTAGCACAAATCCACAGGGCAGGTTGCGTTGAATTGAAAGAGGCCAGCAAAAATGCGTTGAAACTAGAAAAGCTGCTTGAAATTCATCATCGGCAAGCGGAACCCCTACCAGTTCTCTTCGCCACCAGACATTGACTCAGAATACAGAATACCTAAGAATACATTCAGCTTTGGTTTCAGGGTTAGTGCCATTTCAAGAACCGCGAATGCAATAATGTCTTAACAGATGGGTTTTTAAGATTGGTTAAGTAGAACAGTAGGGGACTCCTTTAGGGCAACCCAATCAAAATAACTACTGGCCTGGGTGACAGAAGACACCACCTGCCTTCAACTGTTGATTCAGTAAAGGTAGAAACAAAGAACAATTTAACATTTTTATCAATAATTATGGGGTTTGTTCTTTCTATAAAACGAAAGATAAATAAGCTTGTTCAATATTTGGTTTTGTCACTTCATTTCCTGAACAAAAACTGTTCTGACATGTCTCTAGTGAATGTTATGCTTGGAATTTTTTAGGAGTTTCATCGTTATTAACCTACATTATTCTTATACTTCTTAATTAATAAGTCAATAGGCAATTGTGGTTCCTTACTTATTTCAATAGGACTTTGTACAAAATTGTGATATGGCATTATTTAAAAAAACATCTGTGTAAATGTAAATAAACTAGTGAGCCGCTCAATAGGTCGATCACTTACGATGATTGCAAAATAATTGAATTAATCAACCTATTAATAAAATTTTAAAACTAAAAGACATTTTAGGTGGCATCTATATTATATAAGTATATTAAAATTGTATGTTACACTTCAGTAAGTAGTTCATTGTTAATACGTGACATTTTCTCTTCTCTGTGTTATTGCTTTGAAAAAATGATTCTCGACAATGAAACCTTAAGATCCAGTGTCACTGAAAACCCATACAGCCGAATTGAGGTGTTTAATGAATTGTGTGGCACCAGGGGATTCTAATATCTAATGGTGTCTTCTTTCACACAAGGGGGCCTTTTATTACCAAACAAAATGATAACCGAGTGTAGAAAACGAATCCCGAACGTAACAAAACAACTCTGTTTTAATTGTTCATACATGTGTCAACAAAGGCAGACAATCAGAATCCTTTTCCATTATGGAGGGCTTAAATTTTGGATCAGTGGTATATTCTGAACGTTATTCTGGTTTTGTTTATGCACAAAATCTACCTTTTTCACTGGACAGAAGCTTAGAGATGAATGTTAAACCTTGCAGAGGTTTGTAAGTGCTGGGAGAGTGAAAGATACTGATTATGATATTATTAACTGTAAAGGTTAGACTCCACATAAAGACACAAGTCCTGATACAAGGAAGTTGAATCCATTCTGTCCATCTAGCTCATTTGTTTTTGCAATACCTAATTGATCAAAGGATCTCTTCCGGCTGTTTCATGTAGGAAACAATAGGGAGCAGGGAACAATCTATTCAGCTTTCACAACATGGCTGTATAGACTGTCCTATTCTCCCTCAATCCAAAACCAAATTTAAAAGTGATAGTCAAAAGCAAAACCAGAATTTTAGTGTAGGAGTATGGACTCTTGACAAGATTAATAGAGAACATTGTGTTGTGGTCTCATCTAGAACATCAAGCCGCATTATTTGAAAAGCTGGAATGCCAAAAAAAGGTGTTCTTAGACATCCATTCTTTGGCTGGTTTTCCTGTTCTTTCAAAGTGGCTCCTCATCTGCTTTCTTATTTTTTTCTAAGAACATGGGACACGCAAATTACTTTCTGAGGTCAAGTTACATTGTTACATTATTCCTGTCTTCCACAATTAGGACATTCTGAGATGTGACATCATTTGTTTAATAAACAGTTTTCTAAAAAAGAATTTGGTTGAAATTCCTCTGAATGAGTTCCCCAAGCTGAAGACACAACTAAAAGCTAATGGCAAAAGTCCTTCAAACACACTAAAACATTTATATATGTTTTTCCATGAGGGTAACATGGAGACCTCTGACCAGTCTTCACATTTAGAGAGGCAAGATGCCAACCACAGTAGGGCCTCTGCTTTTTCTGAAAGCCAGCCTAACACACATCCAACACCTAAATGAATTAATCAAATTCTTGTTTTGACTCACAAAAGTCTTCACGGTCTCTCACCTTCGCATCTAGACTACAACTAGAAGAACCCTGTATGTCCTCACACTCTCAAAGGTCACCAAATCTGGGCTTCTTGGCTGTTCCCCTCTCCCAGGGAGAGACAGCTTTTATCCCTTCCACCCCCTAGGTACACATTGTACTTCTAAAAAGCATCAGGGACTCTGATACATTAATTGTGCTCAGGAATAAAGTCAAGACCTCTCTTTATGTCCAAACCCCTTGTGTTATTAAGCCTGATGCTCTGTTCGGGCTTATTTATTTGCCGTGTGCCTACTACCCATTCTTTGAAATGTCTTTTATTGGGTTCGCACTGCAAACTAACAAGTATGTTACTCAAATGCAGTCTGGAAATAGGCCACTCTTTTCACTTATTGATTTAAGATCAAGTACAAAAGTCTTTCAATTTGCTTTGAGTAACACCAAAACTCGACAAATAAAATGCCGTTTCATAAATTGGATTTTTTTTCTGGGAAAAATAAATTATGACACGTGACAATTACTTCATTTTATATATTGTGTATGGCCAGGATCAAAAGGATGTTTTCTTTGGAATATGATGACTGATTTTATGGGTGTGATTTTGTATTATAACCCTCTAAGCTTGTTGTTAATTATTTTCAAAATATTACAGGATTACCTAAATGCAAATATCATATCTTTGTCCAAAGAACTATTGTTGTGTGGTGTGTGACATAAAAACTGAATGACATAGAATTTCCTTCCCATCAATCACCAGGGATCATCTTATTCCTGGTGAAGGCCCTGACAATCCAAAACCTATCCCAGCAGCAAAGAACGCAGTCTGGAGGGGTCGCTCACACAGGAACACAGGGACAGTCCGGAGATGCCCAGTCAGCACTCCACCACGCTATGCATTCATTACTATGTATTAATAAATATATTAAAGCATAAAGTTATCCTGAACACATACATAGACATATTCGTTACATAATTTGTATCTATATTTAGTAGACCCAGCCCTTTTAGAGTAATTAATACAAAATTCCTCAATGCAAACTGAATCAATTTTAACATTTAATTAACTGAACTCAGGCATTAGCATTGGTCGTACACAGTGGGATGCCCCCTCACAATCCTTCCAAAGTGAAGACATGAACTCAGTAATTGATGACTATATGAACAAGGGAGCATGCTAAGAAGGTACAGTAAGTGAGAGACATCAAGCCTGTGTTTTAGCAAGAGATACTGGGGCCCTTCAATGGTTCTGCCTGCCACGTGTCAGCATTTTTTTCTCACTTTAATTGGTCCTCTTAGCACCACATTTCAAAACTATAGCCTCTAGTTCATGTCTCACAGAACTGCCATGTCAGGCTTGCCGGACGAACCCCTGATCACGCGTTCCAGTCCAGCCGATCTCAGTGCCACCTTCTCTAATTCCAACAGACCAGAGTAATGAAAACCTGAACTCGCCGATAATGACTGCACGTCCAGACTGCCCCCCCCTCTCACGTGTGAAAGTCAGTCTCAACTTTCAGCCACTTTCTAGATTTTCTTAATGGAAAAAAAGCCACACATTGCAGGTACAGGTGCACAGACCCGCCCTCGGACTAGAAAAAGCATATTAGCTCTACAAACCGGGGAGAAATTATGTAGACAAAAGAAAAGCTCTGCATTGTACCTATTCGAGAGAGCGGGACGTTCAGCTTCTAGTATGTTGCATCTTTCTATCTAGCACCTTTCAGAAACAATAACCCAGAAATGTAAAATGAGAGCCCCAGTGTGAGGCAAGTCCTGGCTATTTTTTCTTCTCTAAAAAAAACCCAACACCAAACATCCTTGCATGTTTCATCTGTGGCGAAACAAGCATGCTAGCGTTCTCACTGAGGGCCGATTGTCGTGACAGCATGTCCCCACGACAACAGCCCTGAAGACGCAGCCTTTGTTTATCTTGGCCTAGGCACACAGATTGTCAGGATGCATTTCCTCTAACCAAGTGAGGGCTGCCACTGTGCTGCAATCTGGGCTCATTTCTCAAGCAGCTAAACCCTTTGACACTGTGGTTTTTAATTAAAATTACATTATGATTAATCAGCCGGAAGGGGGGTGCTGCATGAGGCAGGTTTGATTACAACCTGTGATGGACAAGCTGACTGCCAACTTGCTAAAGATGTGCTGGCAGATGCTAAGCCGGCCAGCTTGTAAACCTCTCAGTCGCAGCTCAGTACAGTGGGCCTGAGACGCCTCACTTACACGGGTGCAGTGCAGGGGATACAAAGCACAGACTTTGTCTCTGAAACAGCTATTGATTGGCAGCCTTCTCCTCAGTGCCCGGCTCTTGCTTTGACAGCTGTTAGAAAGCTTGCTGATGTGCTTCTGGCTGAAGGAATCTTTATTACTTCACCATTGAACAAGGTGTTTGAGATTTTACCTTCTGTGCCTAAGTGGGTACTTCAGTCTTTGTATTTGAGGTATTGGACCCTTGTACTGTATTTGTGTATTCAGGCTGAAAGAGTGTTGTTGTGTTATAGGCTTGTCAGTACAAGACTAAGAAGTAGAAATGGATGTTGCTTTGGCGCCTACGAAACATAGGCAATCTTGAAAGACTTCAGACGAGTTTTTGGTTTACCTTTACTTATTTTCACACAATCCGTTTCTGTTATTTAGACGTGAAAAGAAATCAAATCAAGCACACGAGTGGGTAAAATCCATTTAAATTAAAAATGAAATGAATTCACGGACTGATTTACCACAGGCATACAAAAGAACAAAGGTGTATGTATCAGAAGAAGTTGAGGATGAAAACTGAAACTTTTAAAATGATAAAAACCAATCTAGATTTAACATAAGAGGTGAAGTGACATGTTTTGACAGCAATCACTTACATTAACTTTTGTTCAACCAAAACTGATTTTTTTGGTGGTCTTTAAAGTGATTGCTTGCCAAAGTGTCTGAAGTATATTGCTCCCCAATTCTCAGCATGAATCTGCAAAATATACTCGGATAATCCTCTGATTATATACTTCAAACACATTAATTATGTTTAAACACATATTTTTTCTTTGTTACATAATATCTGGCGGTAGGAGTCGGTGCACTCTTTAACGCAGCTTTGAATTGCTTTGCGCACATTTCTTCAAAATCCTCCAGCATCTGAAACAGGGAGTTCCATTGATAGTGAGTGTATGACAACGCAGTGATGTGGGGTCCTTTCATCCCATAGTGTCAGTTTGGTTGTTACTATTCACACGGCGCGATCCAGCTGTGTTTGGAAAGTCAAAGGGAATCAGTATTGCACAGAACTTACTGCCGTTTTACAACAGCATTTATTTTCATTTCATTTTCACTAAAGATCACTTTTAAAATCGTATCACGCTCTTGCTTTCTAAAATAAATCTTTTTTTCTCACTGCGGTGTACTGGGATAATTTTATGTCGATCGATATACAACGCTCATCGGGAATTTTGTTTGTGCCTCTAACGTAGGTGTGGGGTAACTGTATTTGGGTTAATGAGAGGCATCAAAAATGAAAGAAATGACAACCGGAACCAATATCTTTTTGTTGCGTGTTTAATGACTTTCAGTATACAGCTCCAATCAGGCTTTAACGTCATTTTTTTTTTGTCAAAAGTCACAAATTACAAAGTGTGAATTGCCTGGTGTAGAAAGAGGTCTGTGAAGGGGTTAAAAATGTGACCCAAGCATGTTACTTAGCATGTCAATACCCCTTAAGAAAGTGCAACAAGGTGTGTTCTAATTAAAGAGGATGAGTGAAAAGGTCAGGGTCTAAACAGGACAGGGACATTAAATGGAGCAGTGCTCTGCAGTTCTGTGCGTGTTTACAATCACATATTTAATACTTGCGTTTGTGCACAACTGTCTTCATTCTTCATTTGTGTTTGTGAATAATACACTTTGAATCCCAGTTTAAATAGGAACACATCTGTCATTAATAAAACAAGACAGTCATTAAATTCTAACTACTAAACGATACCTTAATTCCAACTATGTTAACCTGTGCAGAAACAATAAATCAGCTTCTAAATGCCTTAGAAATGAGTGAAGAATGAAAAGGAAACATACAGGACCTATTATATTACCGAATTATACAGTAAATAACATAGAGTAGTTATAACGAGGCCATAAATGGAATATAAACATCCCTTATCTAATAATGGTTTATCACCTATTGAGATATTGTGGCAAAAACACTTAATGTGACTCTTTTGTTGTGATTATTTTTACATTCATTACAACTGATTAAGCTGAAAAGCCATAATCAACAATGTTTTTTCATACAAAGGGAGTGTGTGAATGTATAAATGAAAAGATACAGTTGAAACAGGTTCACGATTCAGTACATTAGAAGATAAATCAGATATTGTAAATATGCTGAAATCACTGCCTTCATTAGTACCGTCAGGGTTTGTTAAACGTTTCCTATTTTTCCCTGCCTATAAGACTGTGATGAGGCGGTGAATGTGCTCATGATTCCTGCCAGCAGTGTTACACAGTGTGTTCACTCTCTGCCTGTGTCTGCCCTTAGCGCCACTTCTCTAACAAAGATTCAACAGACTCCGACTGCAGCACTGTCACATAGCCCCCCCGAGAAGGGACGTTTTCTCAGAGAAAGATGCAGACAAGCAGTTGAAAATGTAAAAATCTTTTGACTTAGTGCATGATTGTCCAAGTGCTTAAAACATTTACAGTCACAAAGCTGTATAATCCGCACAAGCTTGGGGTATATCTGCCGATGAGAACTGTCTCATGAATGTGTAGAGGTGAAGTGTAAGAAAATGCAGGGAAAATGGGTAAGAGCAGCTACAGAAGTAAAAATGTTTTGACTTCCAGCTGCGTACAGAGCAAGTTTACAGTCAAAAAACATTTCTTTAAAAAAAAGAGACTTCTCTGTCATGTACATAGGGGTTTTGCCGTGAGCTTCATGCTATTTTATTGTTATGTTTACGTTTTTTCACCTTGACATTCTGATGCCAAACTATATACTTCAGATTTTAAAGAAGAGTTTGCTGCTTTTTTTTTTTCTACGCAACACTTTTTGAGAATAGCCTCAGTAATGGAAATGTGTGAAAAAGGTGACACAGTAACCCACAAATAAATACAAACTGATTCGAAATGGTCATGGAAGTCACTAGAACTTACATAAAGGTTAACTAGCTCGGAGAGACAGGGGGATCAGTTAAGTGAGAGATAAGGAATCTAATGAAGTCAGGTCTGAATATTTGACTAGACATCTTATGGAAAGTAAGCATTTTACCTTGATCTCAAGCTTTTTAACTTATTTTAATATCGATGATTTAAAAATGTCCACAATAATTCTGCAGCAGATAGAAGTGTATTACAATTTATCAGATTCTGATTACATAAATCTTTATTTTTATTGCATTTTTTCCTCTTAAACTACTTTGCAGGGCAATTCTGTTAAATGTTATGTTGCTGCCACTTAAAAAGCCTCATAGGCTACAATGCTTTCTGCTGTAAGGAAGCTTCCTATGGACATATTGACAGCTAGAATTAAAACTCAGCTGGAGGTACCTCCCTGTCAAAACATATAAACTCTCATCTGAAAAAGCATTTTTAATAAGATGCATGCCCCTAATTAAAGCAAGAATTACATTTTGTTTGTTATAATCATGGACAGATCTACTTTAACTCTTTGTTTGTTTTTGTGTTTGAAATCAATGTTTAAATTATTGGCTCTTCTTTTCACTGAAACTATCGTGCCGGTCTCACATTCCAAAGGCCTTGGACTCCATTGCCTATCCCTCACTTCTGTTAAATTATTCTGAAAATAGATGGTCACATTAAGATTTTTTATTTTCTAGGACTGTCTTGAGTTATTTCTAAGAGTTACTGATACAGACATGGACAAACCTGGAGCTTCTGACAATCCAATAAGTCACGATCAATTACACCAGCAAGATTTTTTTTTTTAATTATTTCATTTAAATGATTTTCTTTTAATTCATGATATGATTTAATTAGACCAGAACTAGAAAAGAAATATGTCATATTACAACGATGGTCCTTTTTAACTAAATAATAAGGGTTTAGCTCGTATACTGTATATCTGTTACACAAGTGTGAGGATCAGTTCAGCGAAATAATGACGCAAATGAATTGCATTGGTGTATCTCCCTGTATTTATTTTACTTTCATTGCTTAGCTTCCTCCGGACGGGGGTAGATTCCTGAAGATGTAAGACAATTCTGAGGGCAGGGGCTCATTTTCATTCTACAAACACATAAGCAAGCTGCTGAACAAGAGAAGACCGATTGGCCCACCTAGTATGTGTGGCTGCTACCAAGTACCAACCTCTACGCGGTTCTTGACAAAAAGTGGCTGGGTGACTTGGTCCTGACACCCACAACCTTTCGAAGGAAAAACATACCTCATGTTCTGACTTTCAAATATGCTTCCTCAATATTATACTATTTATTCTACAGGACGTATAAAAGCCCCCTTTTGTGCAAGATTGCTCCCCTCGGGCTTTAACAGAGTAGGTCACCCTAATCTGGAGGTCATCGAGTCAGAGGTACTCTTGCGAGCCACCAGCACTGATTGAGACTGAAGGCAGGACATCGGGAAGGTAAGACATTGGGAATCAATTTGGTCTAGAATGCCTGTGTGTGCACTGGCATCGTCTCAAAGCTCAGAGTAGCCTGACCCCCTTGTGAACTCACTGCCCTGCAATCTATACGTATCATTTACTTTGAGCACTAATTGGTTTATGGACTAATGCACAGAGGCGTGAAACACCTCGTAATGCTCAATCACAGCAGGATAAGTCCACAAGAAGGCATTTGCAGTGACAGAAAAGTCAGAAGACATGGTAGCATGGGTGAAGAAATAAATGCGCGTCCCTCTGGGGCACAGGGTGACAGCGAGGATCAGGAGAAGAGGAGAGCTGCCACTCTCATGCTGTCATTAGAATTATGGGAGTTCACGCAAAAAATGAACAGCGGAAACAGTATGAGAGAGAGAGAGAAGAGAGCAGGAGAACAGCTCATCGAGAAAGAAAGAAAGGAAAAAAAAACTTTTGAGTCAAAGGGAAGCTGAGCTACTGTACTAAGCTAAAATACAGTATTCAGGCTTCCTGTTCCAATCAGCATCTTTAATGTCTGGAGAGAGTCTAAGAAAGAAATGATTCCAGCGCTGGTTGCTTGATGCCGTAGTTTCTTTTTCCATTTTATTTCATTTTTGTTCTAAGTCTGCCTAGAACAACCTCACTATTTCTTTGGCATCCAATGCGAGTATATTAATGAAAAAAAAATTGTGCAGGTTCAAGGGTCGGGTGATGCAGACTTATGTATCAAATCGTTTTCAAATGATAAGATACCATAGCTTGTAGCTCATTTGGCACACAACTCTGTTCCTAACCCTTAATAAAGTAATGTAGACCACAACCAACTAGTAGAATTCCCTGCAAAATGTTCAAAATGTTGTGTTCTTAGTAAAATGTTCAAATATATACCTATATAAAATTTTTGTTTTCCATAGCATTATTATCACAGGAAATGTGGTTGTTTAGGTTAACGTCCTGCCTTGTGCCCACTGCTTGCTGGGATAGGCTCCAGCTCCCCTCTGACCCTCTATTAGATAAAGTGGTTAGAAAATGGATGGATGGAGGTGATTTTAACTTGTGCACTATAAAAAAAAAAACAGCTCAGAAAATGAGCTCTTAAAATGAGTCTGAGAAGCATACAGCCAGGACAATGCATTTCAGATTATTCCTCACGTACAAAGACAAACTAAAGCAGTGATATGAAAGTAAAGTTCAACTGCCAAGAATGTTAATGTAGTGTCTCCTGCTCACACCTAAGCTGTTTCTTGCTTATTTCACAGCCCCAGAGTGCAGATGGAACCTCCTAGCGCTCATGAATACAAAAATAAAAATGCTTTAAAAAAGTTTTCTGCCAAAGTAATTTGCCCTTTTTTTTTTGTCCTTTGTTGGAGAAGTTTGGCTTGGGTCACACCTTTAATAACGCGATTTAAAAAGCGGATAACTTTCTTATTCCTTCTCGTTTATGTTGTTTCTTCGGTCATGGAGCATCTCAGATTCCGGGATCGGTCAGAATTCCTCAACAGGTTTATTTAATTCATACACAAATTACAGAATTGCTTATTGCAGAAACTGGAATAATCTAAATGTGTCTGTTACATTAATTAGCAGTGAAATCAGTAAAAGGCCAACACTTTACTGATGTAATATGCAGTATACAGCTGCAGGTTTTTTGTATCATTAAAATGCTGAACCCAAAATGTCACTATGAACTAAAGAACAGTAGATTTTGTGGGTATTATAGTGATAGACGCAAAAAGAATAGAATATTTAATAATCTCTTCAAACTGACACAATAATTGATTGGTCAATTAGTTATGAACTCGTCTCTTATTACTGTAAAAATTGGAGATTGTTGCATAAACACATCACTTTCCTCGGTAACTTGAATTATTTTTTGCCACGGAGATTGTCGACCGTGCAAAACAAGCCAAAATCTTTCACTTCTTTCTGGAAAGCGACGCGACCTCTCCCTGGCACCCCCTTCTTTGCGCGGAAAGCGATCTCTCCCCCTCGCAGGCAGACGAGTGCTGGAGTGACACGCCAGCCAGGCCAAGCCAGGCCCAACGGGTCAGCCGGCGCCAGTTACTGGGCCCCTCGGGGCGGGGGCGCCCCAACCCGCGCTACAAGAAGGACATGACACATCACATTCCCGTAAAACACATCGGCCTGAAAAGCCGCCGTTCGTTTCCATTCCAACAATCCCTTGACCTTCTTGAGCGCGGGAGAGAAACGCTCCGCGCCCCCTCAGCTGTGCCTGACATGGGAGGATCTCGGTGTGACAGCCATAGGCATGGAGGTTGAAATTCGTGTTCAGATGAAGACATTATGGCCTGGAGAGAGTTAATTCCAATCCCTGCTTTTAACCCCACACTGCAAAGCTGAGCACAGGCCTTAGAGCTGCCTACTCTAAAGACATTGATAATTAAAGGAAATTATATTCTTATCATTTTATAACTAGAGGAACAAGTACACCTTAATGCTGTACTTCCTTGCAGGTCTGCATATTCAAAACTGTTTAGGTGTTAGTGGCCTTATATTACTCCCTGCGCTATTGGAACATGATTCCTTTTCACATAGTGGATATAACACAGTCTTGCATATAAGATCAGGGAATTCATTATTTTAGTGCAACCCAGTAATGAGCCAGAATAATACATCACTTTAAAACCAACTCCGAATAATTAATGAGAGTATTTAAGAGGTTACAAAAATGAAACAAAGTCTGAAAATAAAAACAAAATCTAAAAAGACAAAGTCGATTCATTTAGGTGTGTTTAAAATTGCTTTCATTCAACATTACTCAAGTCTTTTCTAAAACATCCCAGGCTGTTTCTAAAGCTATGCTATGAATTCAGTGCGACATGCCTCATGAAGAGTTAATACCAATTACAGTTCAGATAACCCCAAAACCATTACCCATGTGTTTTAATTGTATTACCTTTAAATTTAGATTTAGTAACTGGGGACTCATGAAGAATGTGCTGCCAAGGATTTGCATCTTTTTATTGTTCAACAATTAAAACCCACACTCTGGTGACCTCTTTCTCTGTTATTAAAGGTGAAGTTATAGTTCAAGTAACCTCATGAGACCAATAGAAAAAGCAACACAAGATATGCGGCACGACACAGGAGGTAAGACTGTCATCCACACATTGCTGTTCTCCTCTTTGTTTTAAAAATAAAATTTGAAAGCATCTGTCTTCTAAACAGATGAGAGGCTGAGCATTGCCACTGGTTATTCTGAGTTTTGGCACAGCAGGCGTGTGACATATTAATTTGCGCTGTGCTCTGTTCTCTAAAAAGGTATGAGGTATTTAATTTTTTTTGGAACAGAGAAGTAGCTACTTGGGTTTTCTCACATCAAACTTCATGGGTGTAAACTTTGGTTCCTAGCCTGTAATATGATGTGAAGTTTCTGTACTTCCTCATTTCAGCCTCCTGCGGAGCTGTTTGTCTGCTTGGACGGGGGCGAAACGCTCAACAAGCCCCAGCTGACCTCCGTGAGGTTCACGAGTCCCATTGGGCCAAAAGGCACCATCATGTAATTCACCCGATGTCTGATTTGATGAATGAAATCAGGTTCGGTGTTTTTTGCAATTTTGCCTCTTCGGCCCATAGGAGGACAATGGCCCGGAGACTGAGGATAGGATCACAAAGACACAAGGTACAGACAAGGTGTGTGGGGTCCTCAGTGAGGTCTTTTTCTGAGACTTACTTCCTTGGTACCACCTTGGCGGTCCCGACGTCTCTGTCTTCAGTTCAGTTTCCGAGCGCTCGAGGACACAGAGCCCCCCATTAATTAAGGCTTTTTCGGACCCACATCCTCTTCGGGAGGAACGAGACACGCAGACAAGGCCGCCCAGCTCAGCCACCTGCAGCCCCGAGTGGCACCTCCTAAGGTCACAACAGGAGCAGGTAAAGGTTTACTCCAGGCTGCAAGGAGAAGAAAAGAAACACAACGTTTCGGCTGTGGAGCCTTCTTCAGGTGGACATGCGAAGGTCTGCCATTGATGGAGTGAGAGATGGCGCCTTACTCACTGACATCACGGCAAACCCGCGAGCACCCGATCCTTACAGATGACAGCAGCTGGGGTCTGCCGAACAGCTGCGAGAGCTTTGTTTGCCCGATTCCTCCCCCAGCTTGCGCATTGCCATTGAAAGTATGTGCTGCTACTGAGGGAATCTGTTGAAGTCCGCAAGTCCGCAATGATCTGAGCACAACCAGAGGTCCTTGTTGTGTGTCATTAAGTGTGCATGCCAGCTCTACTATTGATGTCTGCTTTTGGGTGGATTCACCGGGATATGATTGGTGATGCCTTGTCTGTTGTCAGTTGTTGTTCGATAAGGAGTTAAGCAGCTGTGCTCCGTACTCTTTGTCTATCCTTAAGTAATTTCGATAGTGTATTGCGTTAAATACTCTACAGTCCTGTCCCTACGGGCTGAGCCTCTCGGCGGCCCATGCAGCTCATGTCTTTTTTTTAAGTGGAATATATTGTGCCAATTCTGAAGGACCTCTCAGAAGCTGATGAGGACCCCCTGAAGTATTGTCCAACCATCTTAGTGTCGGGCGTGCAGCGTGCTTGTTTGAATAAACAGTCATTTGAATATTAAACAATGACATGACTATGAGTTTTGGGCTTTGGCCAAGATTTGGAAGCCACACAATCCACCACAGATGGCGTTTTTAAGAGAGCTTCCTTTAATTCTTACAGTACCTGGTTACCTTGCTCTGCAGAGGTACTCATATAGCTATTTGACCCTGGGAGGATAGTGGTGAAGTGCATGGCTTTCTCTAAAGGGGTGCCTAGAGAACATTTTGCACTACATTTACTTAAATTATGGACGAAATACTAATAGATGTTTTTCGACTGCCTTTCACTCCAACTCTCATCACTGCGTTCTCATTAGAGAAGGTTTTGAAAGCCTTCTCCATACCCACAGAGACTCTCTTTTGTTGCTGATAACAAGGCAGGGAACTAAAGGATACCTTTCAGCAGGGACGGACTTTATGTAATTAACCTTATTCAGCCACAGAAAAGGCAGAAGACCAGAAAGTATATTAAAAACTCTTGAACAAAAGATAAGATGTTCTTTTGCAATGCTGTTTAGAGATTTCAGATTCTATATGAGCCCCATTATTTCTACAGAGGTTTTTCTACCTCTTTTACAGGCTGATCTTAACTTCTGGAACTTAATGAGCAAAGTTAAGAGAAATTTTGCGACTATATTTCACCAGTTTTACTATATTTTCTAGTAATGATCACAGAAACAGAAATGAATGAATTTACTGTTTATCTGTCTTATATAAATCCCTATGGGTGTTCTGACACATGCTAGCCTGTATGTGTTACTGTGAGATAAAGCAAGAAAAAGCCATTTAGATGCATCTATTCTTACCCTAGCTCCTGTTTTCAAGGTACTTGTATAAAAGTCATCATTACCTATGCCAATGTCCTCAGGTATTAGTCTTCAGAAGCTTTGTACTGCATGTCCTCCCGAATGAAAGATGTATGAATAGGTTTTCTCCCCCATTTTCAACGATGGTGGCTCACACATAAAAAACTCTCATTAAACAGCATGCTGCTCTTTCCCCCCTGTCTGCTTTAATATTACTGTGTGTTTTCCGAGATTTGGCTTTTTATGAATCATTAACAATATTCAAACGATAATTAAAAATGCTATTGAACCTGTTATAGGTGCTTTTGAATAAAATGACAATCTCAGCCTATGGTCCTTCTTCTTGTAATAACAATGTATGCAGGCAGTGTTGACAAGACAAGGATCTGATGATCAAACCACACAAATTGATTTTTTATAATAATTTGAAAACGTCCTTAATTTATATTTTCCTGAATTACACTTTGCCGCAGATTTTCTCTCTCTCTCTGCAGGAGATGAATCCACAGTGAAGCTCCTCGGTGTGTTTCAGATCAGCGCTGTGGAATCAATTGCAATTTGTTATCCTTAATTGCAGACGGTGCTATTTCCTGTGTACATTAAGAAACTCAACGACTTTACAAAAGTGTATGTAAAAACATTTTTTTTACTAAATCCCAAAATATGTTTGCTATGCAAACTGCATTTTTAAAAGATTCCCACTTTTATACATTATATCATAATTACTTTGCAAACAATGAAACTGTTATCACCTGTGATATGCTGAAAAAAATCTTTTGATATGTACAGTATGCAATGTATTCTGCATGCTACTGTATTCTATCTAAGGCTAGGGCTAGTAGGAGAATGACTATTCAATTACTTAATGATGCAGGGACGATACAGAACAAAATGACTTTGCAGGTAATTCCCGGTTCACAGGCAACGTCAATGGAAAAATTGACAAATCCCATTAAAACGAGTTTTCAAAACCTTGCCCCTAACACTAATACTGAAAAACGCTTTCATGATTCAGACTGGGGGAATGTTATATGCTGAGATGAACCTAGTGTAATGTTATACATCTCTGTATGAACAAAGCTTGAGTTCAATATTAATGCAGAGCAGGCAAGACTCGTTATAACTATGGGCCTCATTCGTCTTCGCGAATTTACCACCTCAGACAGAGCTTGTCCCCGATACTGAGAGAACTTACACTAAACCCCCACTGACAGTGATATAGACATACGTACAATACATCGTGCAGCTTGCTTTGAAACACAGTTTAATGAAATCCTCCCTTTTTTGTTTTTGCTTTCAGATTTCAGACATGAACATAATTGTACTACAGAATTAAAAAAATTAAAAACATTTTTAAAAACAAAACCATATATCACTTAAATAATATACAAGTTCTTTATGGGTTTATTATGCCAAGATAAGATCATGCTTGAGCTGCTGAAAGCATACCCCTTATTTATAGTCTGAAAGAGCACATGGGAAGATATCTGTTATGACTCTTTCATGGACAAAGGTTGGGGTTTTCTTCAAACTCCTGGATTTATTCAGATCACTCCTACTCATGGCACATTACTCGGGGTTAGCAAAAGTTAGTCTCAGAAATTAATCTATTAAATTAAAAAAAGGTGGTTTCTTTAAGGGATTACTGGATATAATTAACAAAATAATCAGAGGAAATATTTGTGTTCTTCTTAGTGTGAGTATAGACGTCTAAAGAAATATATCACCATTTCAAAGCAAATTTACCCACATTTTTATTCATTTTAAACCTATTCCCATTCACACAAACGTAATGGATGTTTTAAAAGCAACTTTCCCCCACAAACCTTGAAGTCTATGATCAATTACTTACACTATTAAAGGTGTCAGAGGATGAATTAATGTTATAATTGAAATTAATTGTGCCTTTTTTCCAACACAAATCTTTCTTTGAGCCTGTATGAATGTAGATGCTGCTATAAAACGTCTGTGTGCCTCAGTATTGGTTTGTAGGCTCTTCAGTGGTAGAAGGTGAAGGACAAATAATTGGTTTTAACAGTTGTAAGCTAAAACAAGCCTGCATTTGCTGCCATAGAACGTCTGTCTTTGAAACAGAAGTGATTGATCCCCTCCGATGATAAATGAAAAAATATAACTACTATATAATTCCCCTGGCCTGCATGTTTCCATCTCCATTTGACTTGGTTTATTTAATAGAACACTCCAGCTGCTTTACTTTCAGGGCATTCCTGTGCACAGAAGAAGCTAGACGCCCAATGTACAGTATAGTTAAACCTGTTTCCCTTGGACTGAAGATGACTAAATGACTTTCAAAATAGATTTATTGTATCCTTTTAATTGTTTTTAAAAAGTACTAGTTTAAACAGTTGATTGAGTCAGTGATATTTAATGCAGTACCTTTTGGAGGTTGGGTACCATATTATAATGGTTTCAACACTTACTAAAAGCCCTTACCCAGGAATTGTATATTGACTTACAGAAAAACTACATTATTTGCAAATACAAGGAACAATCATGTGGTCATGGTAAAACAAATGTGATTTATATGAAAAAATAAACAGTGAGGTTAGCCCAGACTTGACAAGCAACACAAGAGCCATTGCAAGCAAATAAAACAGTAAGAATTAAAACATCATACTAGCACTGTTTGCACACCACAGTCATGTAAACACCCTGTAGGTATGTATAACTTGTTTACACAAACTGCAATTAGCAAGTCACATTGCCAGCCGGAGTAGTAAAAGCACTAGTGTAATTACAGCACAAGGGCTCTTGAATGGTGCAGCTGAAAGAGAAGAGATCACAGGGATGAAACAGATGAGCCGAGGGCTGAGCAGTTGTGGTTTCTTTGGGGAGCCTCCAGTGAGGGGTGACAGTGAGAGAATACACAGGAAGGACAGGAGTTTTAACTATTGCCTACTTCTTCTAGACATCTATAATATTCCAATATTCCAATACTACAAAACCAAATATGACAATATCACAGTGAAATCTAAAGATTTTAAAGCTCCCCAGAATATATTTTTCATGGAAATAAGCAGGCCACCTAGGAAACGCCATCTCAATATGTAGACAGACGTTTTAAGATTATTCATACAAAGAGAGTGCTGCGCAAAACAAAAATGTCGTTTTTCAGCATCGCCGCGGACATTAAAAAGTAACACACTGTTGGTTCATTCGGTATGTTACGTTTTTTTTCAAAACAACAAATACCAATAAAAACTGGAAAAACAATGACATGGTTTAGAGGTCTTTTGTATCTTTTCTACCACCCACAAATCCTATTAATGCCAGCGTGTATGTTTTGTGCAGCTATGAGCTGGCAGTTTTCCATCCAGGGTCTGTCATACTCATATTAGAGTTAAATGATTGTGTTGACTGTTACTGGTTTCTTTGAAGTTCTGTTTGTGGTCCACAGTTATGAAGGAGCTTCATTACACAAAGCTACCAGGACTTTAAAACAGCTGCATTTCATTATCAGATCATCCTCCTAGCTTAGTCATCGCATCCCAACAGTTAAGTAACGGTTAAACGCTACTGTCAGCAGCACGCTAAACATGATCTCGGGGTCTTTATTTCGTTTATGAACAGGCCTTAGAGTAATCAGCGCTTGTCTGTGTCTCCTTTAAGCTGCAGTGTGTGTTTGCTGAACTAACAATGATAGGCAAAACTGGAATTCGAAGGTCATCGAAAGGAATCAAAAAGATGCAGACTATCCCCTCAGACATCATCACTTATACACAGCTATTTTATTAAACTGCAACAGCTTTCCATGTTGGGCAGCACTGTGGTGCAGTAGTTAGCAGTGCCCCCTCGCAACACTGCCTTTCTGGGTACTATCTGGGTAAGCTGGGGTACTATCTGCAATGAGTTTTTATGTTCTCTTCGTGGTCATGTGGGTTTCCTCCCACAGTCCAAAGACAGGCTAGGAGGTTGACTGACGTCTGGCCCTGATGTGAGCGTGTCTGTCTGTGTGTGCCCTGTGAAGGACTGGCGTCCCATCCAGGGAGTGTCCTGCCTCGTGCCCGTTGACGTGCCACAGTTTTGGATAAAGTGGTTCGAAAACAGATCGATGAAATCGTCCATGTTTCGACCTTCATTTTTGAATAGCCGTTTTTCTACTACTATAACTACAGCAGTGTTTCTGGGAGAAATGAAAAATAAAAAAAGAGAGGTAATGAGGTAAAGGAGAGGTGAGCAGAGGTATAAATAAAAAGTGACCGTTTTACTGGATATTAACCTGGTTAACTTTAAATAAGCACACACTCTTTTCTGCTTATTCATGGCTTGAGGTATTCACTGGTCTCCTTTAATAATCAGGTGTCAGGTTTTGACTGTTTGCCCTAAATGTGGGGAACCAAAAGGAAGGCACATCAACACAACTCTTAATTAGCATCATTGATTGAATTAACTACTTGAAAAAAGAACCCATATATTCTTATGCTGCCTTCTTTAAGAACAATTGAACATCGGGCTTGTTATTTGGCTGTGTGAGATGAAAGGGATATTTTCATTTGAATGTAGCTTGTGAGCTTTGTACCGCAGAACCTGCAGTCCCAGGAGTCTCCTTCTCCTGGCTGAACACTGGGGATTCACAACTGTGACAAGCTACTGTGCTGTGGTGGGTTAAGGTCTTAAAGTCCACAAGGCTGAGTCAACTTGGTTCACTTTAGCTGTGGAATCGCTTTGCCTTCACTCCAAGCTTTGAAGAAGTAGGAGGACTGGCTCCTGGTACCCCTGTTCTGTGTTATTTTGTTACGATAAAGAACTCCAGTAGATGCTCTGGGCAGAAAAACATAGACCTACACTTACCTGTGAAAGGATGTACAGTATACTTCCTACGAGCTGCACTTGGCCTTAAAATGTGTCAAAGCCGGTAAAACCCAGGCCTGCATTTCTTACTAGTTTAGCAATAAATAAATAATGAGAATCCAATACTACAGACACTGTTGGCATAAAAGTACTCCGTGACCTCTGCATATCGGTTTGCAAATCACAGAAATTCCCCGGAGGAAAAAAACAAAATCAGAGCCTCGCGTCTTTCTTTTTTTTTTTTTTTGCCTCCTTTTTGCTCCCTTCAGCGGGTCTCCTTCTGAACTTCTGCCCCCTGCCTTCTCCGTGACCCCCTCCGCGGCAACCCCCTCTCACACCGGCGCGGCCTAACACCCCTGCCTGGTCACCTTCCGTCTAACCAAAGTGAGAAAATAAGATGGCATCGGATCTATTAACACATTTACTCGAGTGTTACTGAGAGGCCAGAGCCAAAGGCATCACTTTTCAGCTCATGTGATTGCCACAGGGTCTGAACAGGCCCTGGGCCGCAGGAAGGAGGCCAGGCTGAAGGCAATTAGACAGGGCTGGACACTGGAAGCACAAGCAGCAGGGGCACCAGGGGGAACCGTCCAGACTTGTCCAAACAACCCCTCTCCCTCATTATCTGACCTACATAGACTTTTCCTGATCGATATCTAATATCTACTACACTTGCGCTGGTGCAAAACCAAAGGGAGAGAGGAGATGTCTGAGAAATTGAATCAGAACTATCACCCTATTGCAGGCGGGGCTGGATAGAGACGACGAGGAGTCTAGTTTGGACAGTACCCCGAAGCACCATGTGTCGTATTCGGCTTCAGACAAAGACTGATTTCTCTCGTCTTGTGTCTTTTTCAAGGTGTTCTGCTGTGAAGTGAAAGAGTGCTGCTGGTCATTACATTTGACTATGAAACTATGTCCCGTTGTCCATGAAAAGCAATACCTAGAGAGACAGAGAAAAAGATTCTCCCGTCAAGAGTCGGTTATCTCGACTTGAGAGGTTACCAAAAAGAAACAAGTAAAGCTGTTTCCCAAAGCTGACAACCCTAGAGAGTAAATGTTTGTTTGATAGGACCAGATCCACACTGAAAAGATACTTTATTCCTCTGGAATATTTCTGGAATTGATGGGTGTGCAGGTGCTGTTCAAAACAACCCGGCATAAAACAATTTGTACAGCTTTATTAAACAAAAAACTCAACAAACAGCCGTATAAAACCGATTCGGTTATACTGATTCAGTTATTGAGCTGAATGTGTCCTCCGTACACTTCTGAACCTGTAGTACAAGAAAGGAAAACTTAACATCATTGAACACTGAACGTAATTTTAAAAATATCAGTTTAATATCCAATTCACATAGTCATGATAAGTGCATTTAAGAACTACGAATGCTCTCTAAGACACAACTGAAAGTCAGTTTGCCAAATTATTTATATAAAACTCCTTCCTTCAGTGTGCCTCAGTGGACTCTGGGCTTTTGTGCACCTGCAGTATCTCAGCACTGGAAGTGAAGGAGTTAATGTTGCAAAATATAGTTGCATACCTACTAACAGTTATTAAAAACGTGTTACTGTTTGTATATATTCGATATAATTTACAATGCACACCACCACTACTATCACATATTCGTTTAAAATTGGCAAAAGTAAACTTGATTCCAAGTAGTCTGATCGGCAGTTCTTGCATTTGAGGAACTGCTTTCTCTATGTTTCAAATGAGATATTTACAGGTGTGAAAATACATATTATATATACAGTGAGAAATTCTTCTGTTAAGCATATCTGTTCCAAAATGCCTGCTTTACTGAGTCTCCTCTGAACAATTCCTCTGCTTTTTGGCTCTGTTTATTAAAAGGAGCCGAGGCGTAGCAGAACACAAGTCTTAAGAGAAAGTGATAAAATATACAGCGAGAAAAGCTTTCAAAGTGATGGAAAATTAAGGGGAGGGGGAGGGAGAGTTAAATTCAAAAAGATAGCAATCTGGCTGTTTGACTTAAAGTCGAATTTGTATGTGTTACCATGTTTTTGAATTGGAGAATCAGAATGTCTTCAATAAATACTTGCAACTCTTTTTTTTCTTTCAAGCGGTGTCGTGCGGGCGCTTCCGAAGCCGTCCGCGGATCACCGAACTGCCGAACGAGACCCCGCTTTCCCTCGGGGTACAGAAAAGGCAATGCAAAACCAAGAGGGATGCACCCCGAGAAGCGGTAGCGGTCGCGGTTGCAGCAGCAGGAAGCTCAGCCACTGAACAGATCGAGAGAGCAACTACAAAAAAGGTCGGCATGCTGATGAGTCATAGGCTGGAACAACGCAGGAGTCCTGGAACAGGACCTGCCTCTAAATTTAACAATACACAGGCGCGGGATAACTTTCTTACTGATGATTCAAACAACAACAAGGAGCAGAACGTTATAGTTAAGGTCCAGCTGTATACAGGGATGGAACATAAGAATTTCTTCCATGAAAGGAAGCAATAAGAATAGAAAGTCTACCTTTTATTAACTTTAAAAAATGTTATAGACAAATGTTAGATGTATTAGTAGTGGCAATAGTAGCAGTGCCAGCAGTCATAATACTAAATGAATTGGTGGTTTGGTTGTCAGCATTTTAGGTATGTAAAACAAAAATTGAAATGATCTGGGAGACAACCCCCCAAAAATCCTCAGGTCAGCTTCAATTAGATTCCCCAAGATTCGCCCCCAAAAAAACAGGACTGGAGCTTGAACTTGGCTTTGTTATGTAACGCCAGCCTGCGTGAAGTTATTTCCCTAACAAGATTACAATGCAAACACCTAGCACTGAGCCCCCTCCTATACGCAAAGCACTTTGTGGGAGAAGAGCACTGTATACATGCCAGGAATTATCATTGCGTCACAAAAACAGGGTTAACCACAGAAAATAATATTTACCTGGAAAAATTAAAATAACTTTGGACAAATTGGAGGGAATGCTGCTGTATTACAGGGAAACTCTTGACCATATTCTTGGGCTTGCATTTCTGGACATAGATATATGGATAAATAGGATTGACTATATTTAATCATTTATAGCCAGACAGAGGACTACTACCTTTCTTCTACTAATGATCCCTGTGTTTGCCTGATGGATTCTGAGATGGGAAGTTCTCCTGGTCACAGTTGTTTTATTTTTTGTATCAGGTAGCTTCTCACAACAAAGCAACGTGTGTGAGTAGTTGGATCCAATACAAAGGCACAGCAGGGCAGGTGAGGTTCATCAATGAAATTCGGCACCAAGGTCAGCCTTCAGTGCTAATTTCATTTTTTCTTTGTTTTCAAGCTGTGGTGTCCAATATAAGAGCACAGTGCAAAAAAGCAGAGTAGACTACAGATCCCCAAACACATCTTTCTTTGTGACGAACAGGAAGCATGTTTTTCACACATTAAGATACTCAATAGATGTTTGCACTGTCTTTGCAAATATTGGGGGTTTTCATTTTTTTTGTCCCTCTCAGAAAAACACACGAATTAATGACTTTCTTGCTTCAGTTTACATGCCTAGATTTTTTTATGTTTTCAAATCATTATTTGCATCTCTAGTGACATTTTGCATGAATGGGAAGACTATGGTTTTCAGAAGTGAATTCAGATGTTTTCATCATTTGCAAAATGCTTGCAAGGTGTTGTCGATGGCGAGATGCATCCTGCTTTGTTTTCATGATAGTGAAGCAAGTTGCAGTAAAACAAGGTTTTACTACAGCACCACGTGTGATATAACATCAAGAAAACATTTGTACTAAACCGCGTATTGTGACCGGATAAACAAATTATAGAAAACATCAGGGCTGGAAAAATAGCTGATACAAATGTACTGTATTTCAATGTTTTCTTCTACTATAGTAATCGCCTACTAGATGGGAGCAGATTAATTAAAAACAATGCCCTCATAAAATTAAACTGAAAAATTAAATTGGCACAATTACAGCTTTACCTGTATGTTTATGCTAACTGGAGCTCATAACATAGGATATCCGTAGCTATCTGTGGCTACTAATAAAAATATACAATCGGAACATTAAAAGTGTTTTTCCTAATGTTCGCACCAGTCAATATTATTGCATTGCTTCTCAAGAGAAAATCGGCAATACTGTACAATAAAACATGCCATCATAGCAGTTAACTGAATCAGTTATAATAATAGTTAAATTTTAGAGAGGGAATTTCAGTTAATGATGGTGTTTAATTGTGTATTAACATTTATGCTTTGGATGTTTTTTTACTATATAAACCGTACTTATTAGCATATGTCCAAACGTTCAGTTTCCATGAAATACAAAATAATAAAAGAAAAGGAAGGGTTTTTTTTTAAGATTTCCACTCTGTCACTCTGGATTTTTTGCCCCATCTCTCACTATTTACAAACTACGGTGTCGTTTCAATTGATCATAACTGAGTGCTGAGGCCTCTTAATTAATGTATGCAATCTCACAGCTCTCAACAAGTTTTACATCTCTGTTAATGAAGGGATTAACAGCAGCATGAAAATGTATTTAACCTGCAGCACTAGCTCTGTTTCAATAAGTATTAAACAGCCTATTAAATGAAGTGGGGGCTCAATTAACACAGACAAAGGCCACTGTGCACAATGTGGAAGGGAGGCCTGCATTTAGCATCTGCCCAAACAGCTTGCTGTGAGCTGGAAATAAAGAGGGTGACATGTTCTAGCCTGGAGCCATGATATAAGTGAAATGGTAATTCTAATTCATCTGGGCCGATTGAATAGATGACAGCATTGAAACCCACCGCCATCTCGCCATATGACAGTTTGTAAAACCAGAGTGCACCCAACGGTCACTGGAGAACCTCCTGTACTATCAGAACATTGTCTTCAAAGCGGACCCCTAATTCAATGGGAAATCAAGCTAATCGCTGTAGGAAATTTCGCCACTGGAAACAGAAATGCGCCCAGCGCCTGGTGCGGCACAGCCCCCCAGATTTCCTTTTGTGTGGCCTCTTGTTTGTCCTCGCTCCCTTTCCCTTCAGTCTGGAGGTTCGTAACGCGTTGTGATCCTTTCAAGTTCTGGTGCAAGCGGTGCCATCACAATCGCTCATATACCGCGGTGCACTGGAAGCACACTCAGCACAAGCAGAGCTGCAGAAACCTACTGTACACGGGGCATTTTAACCATGTGGAGTATATCCATACAGTGCATGAACTGTGTTCTGAAGGGACTCATCTTCCTGTAATAATTCTGCTGACTAATACGACCTCACGCACCTCATATTTGGTGTGTGTTTTAGCTTCATCCTGATCCGAGTAGATTTCATGATTGAAGTGTGTAAGTGTACTGTTCAGACTGTGTGACCTGCCTGTCGTTGTCCTTAAAAATGTTAGTTTTAGAGCAGGGATGTGGTAAAATGTCAGCCTCATTTGCAAATGATCAAATCGTAGTGTCGCATGAAGCTGCTTTAGTAAAACGCCAGGCAATAAATGCCATGCTTTTCTGTTTGGAATGCAAATATCGGAAGAGAATCGGTGCAAAAACATAACATGATAGCCATAAAAGTAAAACAGAAATTTCATAGAATGAAGTTTGTTTTCAAAATCACATGAGAACTTCAGTCATTTCAACACAGCATGCTTCTGTTAGTCAATCCAAATGTCTTGTGCATTTGACAACAGAAACCCACTTCAGTTGGCTTTATTTACCCCATGTAAACAATCCTTATTTTGTTCATTTGGAATAGGTTTTGCATCATTTACCAAAATTTCTGTTTCTCTGCATGACGTTCGCCTACTATTCATTTGTTCCTCAGTGAGACACACTAGCAAAATGGCAGAAACCCAGCCTAAGCTCTCTGAAGCATTTAAACTAGAAATTTCATATTTCTCTGAGTGGGCATACCAGGTCTCCTGGTGAGGTTTGCTCTGTTGGCCTTATTCTCTCCCTACTCATGTTCCAGTTCTTATCTCCCACTGATTCTCATCTCTTCCTGTAGTTCTGCCTGTCCCCCATATATATCCTCCCGAACGCACTGCCATCATCTCCTTTTCTCCCTTCCTCTTTGACCTCCCTCTGTAGACATCTCCATCTCATCCCTTCTCAGCTCCATAACCACCAAATCCCCTTCATCCGCCGAGGACAGATGTGTCAGTTTTGACCTCCCTCTCTTACTCCTAGTATAATTCTCCTCCAGCATGTTCCTGTTTTCTTGAGCAATGTTTGCAGAGCCTGCCCTTTCCTAACCGACTATTCTACACAACTCCCAGTCAAGGCCCTGATACTATCCTTCTTAGGCTAAAGCAACTCCCTCTTGGCCCGTCTCCCAGATAACACCATCTGCCGACTCTAACTCATCCAGAATACTGTAGCTCACCTTGTCTTTTCTCTTCCCTGCTTTACTACTGTATTATTCCAGTCCCTCCACCAACTCTTCACTGCTTAACAGATCCCATTCAAAACCCTAGTTCTCAACTACCCCTGTCTCAGCCGCCACTGTCTTGCCTGTCTTCAGTCTCTTGTGTCCCTCCCACCCTCTCCACTGCTCCTCTTCCACTAGACCTTCTCGTTCCACCTCCCTGTCCTCCCCTCTTCCTCGAGCCCACTCGCACTCCTCCCTCCCAATGTCACCAATCAACTGCCCACAGAAATCAGAGCTATTCAGTCCCTAAACACCTTTTGACACCTGCTCAAGACTGGTCATTTCAGTCCAGCACTTGTGATCTCCCGGCTCTCCATTACGTCCTTCAGCCACTCAAACAGGTAGTACCCCTTATTAGTCAGGCCTATTTACAGCACCTACTAACAGGCTGTTTATATTACCTGCTCTGTATCTTCAGCATCTGTGTATAAGGTATATGCAGTATCTGTGTACTGTTTATTAATTTATACAATTTCATTTGGTCGGCACTGCACTTAACGATGAATTAATTTGATTGTTTTTTTGTCTCACTGGACCCATACTATATTGTTCCATGTACTTACACTGAATAGCTTTTTTATTTTATATTGTAAAGCGCCCCGGATAAGCCAATAAGAAAAATATGATAGACATCTGACGTATTGGAATCTAATTGGCTGGTTTGGGTTTGTCACTCGTTTTTAGGAATAGTCAATACATCAGCACCTCCCAGTCAATGAGCGTTACCTCAGCTTTGAGTAAGAGTACAAAGAGCTTCGTTAATGGTTTATAAATAACATTTCTAGTTTAAGGACAATCAGGAGAATACTGTGAGTCCCTCATGACCATGATTATGACAGACAGGACATTGTCCTCCAAGCTTCTCCAGCTTGATATTACAGTCATGGTGAAAGCATGACTTAGTGGATGTTACATGTGTTGTACAAGTTTATCAAAACGTTTTCTTGTTGTACTTAATTTTATCAACTACAACATTTCACTGTTAACACACTGTACATTGTTTATGTTATTTTTAGTATGTTGATGTTACAAACCAAAGTTGTTATATCTGGACACTCCACTCAAAGCACTTTACGGGTAATGGGGATCCCCTCCACCACACACCAGCTCTCAGTGGGGAGGACAACAGTGTGATTAAGCTAATTCGTTGATGGGGCCATGATTGGTTAAGTCCAGGGGAAATTTGGCTAGGATGCTGAGGTTGTTTTGATTTATTTTAATGAAGTCTGTAAATTTCAATGCAACAAAACGTCCCATTTGAATTGCTCATTTTTCAGTCAGATTTCATGCATTGGAATGTAACACATTTTACAGATTTGTTTCCTGTCTCTATGAGTGACATTTTTAAAAGGTTATTCATAAAATTAAAAGAACTGGCTTTGTATTTCTTAAATCATTCCGATTAAGAATTTAAATAAACCACAGCCTTGACTCACATTTGTGTATCACAACAGCGCCAGTGTATCAGAAGTAAAGGAATTTTGTTAATAAGTATGCTGTGTACAGAAGTGTTGTGAGCTGTAAATCACAAAGCTTTGACTGCAGATCGTACAACTGTGAGATTGTGCACTTCACTACAATTTTCCCACGTTTTAGAGAATCAAGAAGCTTTAATTTATCCTCATTTTTATTTAAAACCATTAGGAAAACTGTTATTGTTAATAATATTTGTCATATACAAATGTAAGTTTCTTTTTCCTGATTTGTGCCAGCCTTATGATAGCAAATTAATCTGTAATGATGATTAATAATAGTTGTCTCAATCCCACAGAGAGGTATTGAAACAGTAGTGGTTATGCAAATTCTGTCTACAAAAAAAAGGCCGGCATTAAATTTTCCAAAGCATTCTGTGCAAAGCTGTTTCTCTTTCTCCGAGTCCTCAAAGAAGTCATTCTCAATCAATAAAATTACTTTTGCTGCAAAGATATATTTCCCCAAAAATCTCTGGGAAGAAGTAAAGACTTGATAGAGAATTTGAGTTGTTTTAGTTCAGTTCAATAATTAATTTCACTAGTTGGTTTGGTGAGTTCATATGCATGCTATACAAATATGCAACATTAAGTCAATAACCGACAGCAATCACCCAACACATCTTCACATAACATCCTAAACACACACCAGCAATAAAGTAAATAACAGTGAGATCTGGCAGAATAACAATGAGCCGTGCAAATATTTCAAAATTAAAACAGAGTTTATGTGTCTCAGAGCCTCCAGGTAGGTGCTATTACAGAACAATGAATAATGTCTAAAAACCTGAATCCTTAGATAGGTAAACTAAGTATCAAATTAAAGTTCTTGCTTTATTTAAGCATATACAGCATGTTTTAAGAAAATTGAAGTGGAGAGATTTTGTACATAGAGTAAAACTTTCGATGAATTCATCTTTCTTGGGCTGACTGTGATACACTCAAGCAGCTCTGACTGTTGCATGAGCACCAAAGTGAGACAGCTGACTGGGCACAGGCAATGAGGTGATTTAACCTGCTGAATATGGAGCATGAGAACAAAAACACAGGAATGAATCAATGTGCCCTACTTATCAAGAGAACCATCTCCATACTGTTGGGATGTGTGAGACTGGACTAAGTCAGCCCACTGTCTCTTACCATCTTGGTGTTCACAGTCAGCAATTTCTAATCCATAAGACATTACAGCCAAGCACAGTCCATCAGCGACAGAGTCCGGACACCAGACACCTTCGCAAGACTGATTGTTTTTCCACTGCAAGTTGCACTGGCAGCCAGGTCACCCCAGCCTGCACAAGAGCAGCTCAGCTGTGTGACGAAGCAGCTGAACAGTCATCGTTTACAGGTCAGACAACACCACACGGGCTCATGCTCAACCTTGTTCAGCGATGCAGCAGAATGAGATGGTGTGAACAACATCACAGGTGGACACGCTAGCGGTGGAGACCAGTCCACACATTTAAGCAATGAATCAGCACGGTTTGTTGTAGATCCCCCTGATGGACATCTGTGGGTGTGACTCAGACATGCAGAATGCTAGGTGACTTATTGTTTACTACAGACCAGTCAATGGGAAGATGTGGTGCGATAGTCTGGGCAGGAGTGTCCAGTCACTACTCAACTCCACAAGAAGACCTCACACCTGAAGAAGGCTCCACATCCGAAACGTTGTGTTTTCTCTCTTCTCTTTTCAGCATGGAATAAACCTATCACTTGTTCCTTTGCAGTCTACGCATGCTGACACAGCTACCCACCTGAAACACTGCACAATACTACATTGATCAAGTCCTCACTTACTGCTCTTCCTCGGGGCTCATCCTTACATGAGAACATTGTCCTGGGACGACACATCCTGCACGGCTAACAGTAGCTTTCTTGCAAGACAAGAATGTGACAGATCTGCTACGAATGCCCTTCTCATTGGACTTGAGCCACCTTGAATATCTGTGGGATGAGTTGAGATGGTGTGTGGAATTTAAGCTCAGAGACCTGTCATCAAGCATATGCTTGTCTCCCTACAAGAAGCATGGGGCAGCATTCTATAAGACAGCGTCTGAGATATGGTGCAAAGCGTGTTTTGCAGATGTACATTCTGTATTTCTTCCAATGGTGGCCACACAGGCTAATAGCCTGTGACTCCCATAGTAGATCCCCAACTGAACAACCCTGCTGAAGAGAAATATGAATCAACGTTATGAATTGACCTAAGCCATATCTATTAAATACAAGATCTATTCAATCAGTGTATCTTCACCAAGACAAATCATTTGTTTATTTTTGCTAATAATTATTTGGGACTAATGTTTTGTTTATTTTGATGCTTAGTGTGTATATATTCCTATCTTCAATATTTATATACAATAACTCAGGTTTGGTGATTATATCAGACTTTTCTTAATCCTTTCATTTATTTGTCATACAGGGGCTGGTCATGTGATGCAGAAACATGCCTGTTTTCACCTCTTTAGATAGAAAACATGGAAAGATAAATAGTGACTGAATAAATGTATAAATGATACATACAGACCTGCAATAGCTTTCAGGTTTGTTTGCATTCGGAAGCTTCCAGCACACTTGGGATTAATAACAAATGATAACTGCCACAGTTTGTTTTTCACTGAAGTAACCAACGGAGATTTATTTGGTTCTGTAATATTCAATGTGGCAAATAATTCCTGTAAATTAAGGTTAAACTGCGAAGCTGCGGACTTCCATGTAAAGACAGTCGGTACTGAGCCAGCAAACCTTTCACAGAAGCGACAGTTCCTCCTCAGGACTGTCACAAGCTGTTCGTTCAATCCGCAAATCTTTTCAATTAGTTTCCTTTAGAAACAAAGTCACAGACAATGACACTAATGCAGAAGGACTCACACATGCGCTGTGGCACTTTCAGAGATATGCCAATGGAAGCCGAGTTCAGGACCAAGCCAGGGCAGCAGTTACGTAGCTAGAAATACACAGAATGACAGCTGACAAGTGTCGAACGGTATTTCATTAATTTCTGCAAAACCAAATTCCCCTTTTCCTGTCTTAATTCTATTAGGGTTGACGTAGGTTAGAACTAAAATACTTTACCATCAGCGGCCTTCATGAACCATTATGCCAAAGCAGCTTGAATGCGCTGTAACAGCTTTTAAAAATCAGTTGCAGTTCATACTTTACACTAATTAGCTGGAAATGTATTCGTGCACATGCTCTCTTGCGGGGTTTTTTTTATTTTAGTGAATTCTGGGGATACGAAAGCTACTGGAGAAGTCAAGCAGCGTGCAGTCAAACTTTGTGTAAGCGGTCCCACAGAGGTGTTGCAGTGCAGACTGTGGACACACGCCCAACACCCCTGTTCATTTATTTCGTTTGTTTGCTGCAGAGGGTGTTCAAAAAGAAAGGGTGACTAATCTTACTTTAACGATTGTTTACCGCCACTGAAAAAATTAAACATTGAAAAAGGTTTTTTTTCTTTTTACTTTCAGGAATTTGTGGAGTATCCCTTCGACGTAGGGATTTTAAGAAAAGTTTGGAAGGAGCGGTAGCGACCATGTTCTTTTTAAAATAAACTATTTTAAAAAATAAAAATAAATCGATGCTCTCCCTCACCTGTGTCGATCTAACCTAACCTCCAACTTCCTTAACTTGTCTCTCTGTAGTTGGGCATCCTAACTTCCTCTGGGTGCATCGACCAGTCATTATCACCATTCCTAAATGAATCTTCCTGTCGGGTGTCCTTGTTAACCGGCTCGTGAGCAAGGAGTAATATAGATCAGCACGTGTCCTGTAACCAGATAATCTAGCTAGGTAGTAGATAACCCAGCTATTTGTTCCTAAAGCAGACCAACTAGGATTGAATTTTCCTGGTACCAGGACGGTATTTTAAATGCAAAGTTGGTTTTCTTTCTGTTGGTGAGCAAAAATATAAATACTTCAGCTAAAAAGGCACTAATTCCAAGCAGAGAAAGGGGTTGTGAGAGAAAAGGAAACTGAGGCCACTAACCATACAATTTTTTTTTTTTTTTTACACGTGTAAGTGAATTTTCCCCTAAGTGTCTTCAACCCTTCGACCCTGTTCCTCTCAGAATTTCATACTCTCCGCCTGCAGTAGCCTTTGGAGGAATTTCCAGTTTAGTGATCCTGTGAAAACCCAGCCGTGGAGCGAGCTCGTCGCCATCGAGGAGGCAGGCGTCTCGGGCTCACTCTCCAGGTCACTGCCAATTCCTGCCTCTCCTGTGGGCATTGTCATTACGGCATGTTCGTATGCAGAGGGTGTAAAAACAATTGGTCGGGGCGCTAAATGTTGAAAGTGAACCGTGGCGAGACGCGGAGTGTCTGAGACCCTTTTTTCCAAGGGTGAATCTTCGCCCCTGTGCACACTGCAATCTACAACAGAACCCTGAAAAGCGCAACAAATCCTCTGTCTTTACTAATTAATTCAACAAAAGGAAAATGTGAGGAATTCTCACCAGAATAAACTGCGATCGCATTCCCATTGAGGTCTGCAGTATCCTGAAAATGAGAAAACCGGATTATTTCTGAATAATAGATATTTTGCCCGAAAAAGAGAAAAGCTCTGTATATTGAATTGGATTGGTTTAATGAAAGAAATGCTTCACGCATTCATCCAAAATCATCAGTTTGAATTTTACTTAAATTTTTCTGTCTTATTATTCATTGATCATTTAAATAGTATCATCAAAATCTGTTGGGAATATTCTACATGCTGTTCAATAAACTCAGTGAGAGAAGGAGCACTTGTTTTCACTTTAAGTAACTTGACAAATACCCTTTTTATATTGCTTTAGATTAGGGCTCACACAAGATACAGCTGATTTTTTTGTCGTAGCTATTTGATTAAATATGAAATAGCTTTTATGTTTCCATTAATTAAATATCAATTACATGGAAAACAGATGGAAAACACCATCTCTTTCTGAAAGTGTAAAAATATGAATTGGCTAGGTGTCTCGATTGTCCTATTCATTGATGACTTCCCAAAGCGCTGCACACATCTGTTGACCACTGAAGTGTCTCTTACTGACGTGTTAGATACGGAATTTTAAAAATGGACAAATCAGAAGGGAGCACAGCAAGGACAGTTTCTTCCCTTAGGATTTGCATTGTCTGAACCTCAGAATTGGCAATGCGAACAGCTCTGTTAATTGCCACGTTGCTGTTTAAAACAAACTAGAAAGGAGCCCCTTTTCTGCAAAGGTTGTTTTAGCACAAGAGGGGAAGTCCCAACTCAACTTAACAGTTTTATACCAAAAAGAGAAAATGAAACCATATCTCAGTCTTGCACTGATTACTGAAACTTTCTAAACTACCTTTAAAAGGTTAGGACCACAAGTACAACTGGATATTGGGCTGTTAAACCATCTGTTAAAGATCTGCAGGAACACAGTACAATATGATGGGATGATGATAAAACACAATGAAGGTCTGAGGCAGTAAATGATAGAAGTACAGATACAGAACACAACAAGTAACCGAAACACTGAGTAAAGTAATGAGAGAAATAAAACTCTTGGAGGAGGGACAAATAGAGTGTGAATGTCTGGCAGGAAGCAAAGCAAAGTGCAGTGTAAGCATAATAAACTAAATAACAGCAACCACAAAACGTTGTGGAGCATGGTTAAGTGAAATCCAGGCAAAGAGCTGTGGATGCCAGTGTGTGGAAGAGCAGAGACAGCCTGGACAAGGAGATTGAATGCAGACCTGACCTGGCTTGTACAAATGAGAACCAAATTAGGTACAGAACATTGTCCAACCCCTCTCCCCCAAAAACACACACACACACACACTTGTACCGATGTTGAAGATTGTTAGAGGAGGAAAGACTCTGCACAGGCGGTCTCTGAAAGCTTTTGACAACGAAATAACACATGAGTCATTAGTTTCAGAACTCTGGAAGTGCTTTAACAATAAACCACAATTAGTTTTTCCTCACTTTTATCGACCACTTACACGCACCCAGTCTGACAGAACTTAATTCCACACTGAAAATTTGAAAGAAGAAAAAGACGTTTTGGCTGTGGAGTCTTCTTCAGGTGCCTTATTCAAAAGAAGCTTGTGTTTTTAATCTTCCCTTTATACTTTTTAGCGAGGAATTAACCTCGACTTGTTCCTTGTTAACTTACTAAATACTTTTAAGTGATGCACCACAACCCAGCCTCTTCTTTCAACATCAATTAAATGAAAATTGTTCGCCCTCAGGTGTCTCGAGAGCCTCCGCTGTGATTAGTCTGTACAAACTGCAGAACTGGGTTTCAATTCACACTTCATCCCTTTTTTATGGCAATAACCGAGGCAGCAGTATGCCCCTGACTCTCGGCAGCTCCAAGCTAAGCCCTGCAGATGAACCATAGGAAATTCACAGTGACCTTACTGAGAGGAGAGACGACACACTTCAGTCACAGCACTCGGCAAACAACCAGACCAGATCCCAGTGACATTCATCCCAGCTGCTAGCGGCACCCTTTAATTCATCTGGTATTTAGCCTGAGTGAAGTTCTCCCCGCAGCGCTATATCATGTTTGTTGGTGTTAGAGGAACCCAACTTGTGTTCAACCCTCCACAGATCAGAAACTTAACACAGATGTGCGCCAGGCGGGGTGAAACAAACAGAAAAAAAAACCAGTGAACGAGCAATTTCATTGAGTTAAAAATCTATAGCTTCAACAGATCAGATGGAGACTAATCTTCACTGACATCTGTTTTATCTGTGAATACAAACATGTATAAAGTATGAATAAAAATACACCGAAACGTTTCCTTTCTTCTCTTTTCGGCATGGAATAAACCTTTACTTGTTCCTGAATAATAATACTCATAATACAGTATATGCTTGCACATATTATACACGTAAGAACAACTAAGAAAAAAAGCTGCACAGTGTTTGCCTCTCTTTCTAAAGAGAAGAACACTGCCTCAGCTGATTTTTAAAAAAATCTTTAAATCAAGTGTATGACACAGAAACTTTGACTTTGTGCCCTTCAGTTCGATAGGCACTGAAAAATACATACACTAAAAATCTCCCCCACTAAAAATCTGGTAAACTCCAGATCACCAAACTCAAGCCCAATGTTTAATCACTGAACATGTTCACTGTAAACATGAAAACAAGTGAAGAAAAAATGTAGTATTGTTTCTCCAAAACGTTAAAAGCAGTAAAGTTAGTTTTTTTTAAATGTGTCTGCATTATTAAATTTCCTAGGCAGAAATTAGGGCGCAGTATTTTGAAGCTGTAAGGAAGGGTTTCATTGTCACACATGTATTACATGTTATACAAGTTATACAAGACATTCCCCATCGGTTTTCAAGTATAAAATATGGATATTAGTTTTTTTTTCGGAAATATATTTATGAGAAACTTGAACCTCATTACATGTTCTTTGCAAGATTTCTGTAGATGTATCTATTCATTAGCTTCAAAAGGGTGTCATGTGTATGAATTATGCTAACAGGATCTAATTAGCAGATGCAAATGAGGTTAGTCAAAATTTTACTAAAAGGCAGAAGAAAGGCTCCATAGGATAGGTGGAGCATGACAGCTCACCAACCGCCCCCACGCTGGGCACCAAATGTGATGGTTTGCTCCTGCTGCTGCTCTTTGCAGGAGACAGGACCAAACCATAAACACAGACATGGGGGGTACCAGGGGGAGGAGGTCAGTTAAACCATTGACCTTCTGGTGTCAGGACTTAAGAAAATCTCTGAAACTGTCCACCAGGCCCTGCTTTCCTTTCCTTTTACAACTGAGACTTTCTTTTGCCCGTACTGAATTCTTCTGCTCATTGGGTGCCAACAGTGATGCTACTGACTGGCGTTATTCCGGAATCAGGTGCAAAAGGACTCACCAATCACAGCCGCCTACTGATCCCTGCCATTATGACATCACCACCACAGGCTGTGGCAGAACTGGCAGAGTCAGAGACCGTGCCTTCTGGTCTCTGCAGGAAGTGGGCGAGAGAGGCTTGAGAAGAGGGGTCATCAGTGCCTCTTCCTGCTTGGCTCTACGGGGATCTCACAGTCAGAGTGGCTCTGCATCAGAAATGACCCTTTAGATGTGTCAAAAAGAAACAGGGGATGCTGCTCATTGGGCACGCCAGGCGTGCCAATGTCCCTCCAGGTTTTTCTGCCCACAGACCTGACCTACCTCATTAAGGGAACCCACAGACGTGCCAAAGATATTCTGTATAGCTTCTTTCCTGTGCCTGGTATTGTCTTGGTTTTTCTCTGGGCATTTCACTGAAAAGAATGATATTTGGGTATATATACAGAGGCACTAGATATGTTACAACTGCAATTGATTCCAGTATTAATTTGTTGTGTTTTTAACGCCTTTTATTCTATACAGAAGTACTGTAGCTCCTGTATCAGACCTGGATGTATTTTTTCAAGATCACTTCATTAAGGTAAGCTTATTATTGATGGGAATGGCATTATGGAATTATTCACGCAGGATAACTGACATTCAGGAAAGCAAAGGGATTGAATTTCTACAAAAACAAGAACTGCATCCAGTCAGTCTTTTGTGGGAAAAAAATAATTGTATGTGTTTTAAAGCAAAACACATAAACAGAGTTGGTCTCTTGGCTTTTGAATTTTTTTCATTTATAATGCTGCTAAAGTCTTTTATATGGTGGTTTTGTCTTTTGTGTCCGTCACAGGATTACATATAAGTGACACCAGAAGGCATACAAATCCCACCTGCACTTCCTGATGCATCAGATTCTGCTTCTTTATATGTTTTTATATGGTGACAAGAAATACAGTCCCAATTGTCTTGGAAATGAGCACATCCTACATTGTTTAATTTAAATTAGTTCCATGTAGAGGCCCAAAATGTGTGCCTGATGGTTCATATACTCTGACAGACATTTCATTGAGTAATTTCATTTATGTTTTCAAATACGTGCTAAAGTAAATATAAAGCAAAATGTGCTAAAGTAATGTGGCCAGACGGTTAAAAGCTCAGCTTTTTTTTTGGAGGATGCAGTACTGGTGTTTCTTCACAGATGGCAGTGATCACTGAGATTTGGTTAGAGTTCTGAAACCTTATTATTAACGACGTTGCACTTCTTAATTAATAGATCATTCTGCTTCGGCTAAGAACTCCTACACAGCCTAAAGGCTAAGGAGAGAATGTATACTAAAAATATATAAATTGGTAAAACCATTTTAAGTGTCACTGCAACAATAATCAAGGTGCATCGCAAGCTGGGATGGCCCTCATGAGCAGTTCATCAGATCGCCCACTCAGCCCGAGGGCGCAGGTCTTCTGACACAGCCTTGCAGTCCACGGTCTCTAACTTTGTGTTTTGCAAAGTGTTGAGGGGGCCATGAGGTCAGGGTTACATCTAAGGAATGTCAGGTTTACTCAGGTTTACCATAAAAGGAACTTATTTACCATACCCCCGTACTACCCAAAGGAAATTTTGAAAAACTACAAGCTGCAACACTTAGTGCCTGATCAAAAAAAAAAAACATCAACGGTCTCCGAAAAAAGACTGCAAAGTCTGAGTCTTGAACTCCAAATTACACATTTTTAGCTGGGTATGATTTGCACTTAAGGTATATACTTCTTAGTTTGTTTTTCTTTTATTTAAAATGTTCATTTTGTGTTGATACATTTTTTTCCATATTTTCTGCATTAAGATAGAAGCTTACAAGATACATTAAGTGCCTAATCCTGCCCTGATATTTAAAAAATATATGATCAGTTAAGTTACTTCAGATATATGAATGTACATTAATGGTATAATGACTCACTATATCTTATTGTACTTGGTAGGGTGCAAAGACTGTGAATCCTGAACCTTGAACTTCAAAAACCTTCTAAAATGTGTCTGATTGATTTATCCAGCATTTCCTTCTAAGCTGTGAGGAAATTGGAGCACCTGGTAAAAGCTCTCCTGAACCACTGAAGAACATGCAGACTCCATGCAGGTGAGCTCCTAGTTCAGAATCAAGCCCAGGACCCAACACACGTGAGGCAGCAGGCACAGGACTAACTGACAAAACACCGCTGCAGCCCTCACAAGATTCATTAGGTGACTAATCCTTTCCTCAACATGAATCATCGTCCACATCAAATATTAGCAGGTGGGCAAATTACCGATGAGATATACAAGAATGCTAACTAAATAGATCTCTGGATGTCAGTGTAGTCGTTTAGGTGTTAACAACTAGTTACTGGAAGAAATAAAGTGCAGTTACTTGGGCAGATAATCAGGGATCTCTCAGGCAGAGATCTCATTCTTTGTTTCATTTCTGCTATAATGTCTTGCCTGAATGGAAGAGGATTGACGGGAGATGAAGGAAAGTTCTGGTCTGATATTTAGCTGCCAACAGGAATCAGGGACTCAGGAGGCCTGAACAAGAGTGTAAGATGAAAGGAATAAAGAGCTCAGGGCCCTTCGTGACCAGGAGTGGATATCAGTGTGTTACAGCACGATGTGGAAGAGGCCTGAGCTCACTGGCTGGGTTTATTGCGGTTGGTCTTTTTGGTCTCCATTCCTGGGGCTTATATTTGTAGAGTCTTTCTGTCAGGTACTACATTGTTTTAACTGTTTCTATGAAGTCAGTGTTTCTTTGAAGGCCCTGTACTTGGAATGAACTATTTTGAGGCCCCTGTAAACAGCATTTCAATGATCAGCTCTATATTCAAATAAACATTCCCCCGAAACCAAGAAGATATAATGGAGTTAATTAATTTAGTGGAGAACGGAACTCTAGTAAAGAAAACAGAAGGTGTGGTGGCCTCCTGAAAGGACATTTGTCTGAGAGTAAGAGACCTATACATCTGGTGATTGGGACAATGGTACTTTAGAGCATCCTTTAATAAAAACTTTCTTGAGTCACACTTGATACCCTTCGACTAGAGGGTATAAATGGTGAGTCCAGCATTGTGAAGGGAGGTCCAAACCGAAGCCTGTCATTCAGTAAAAAAAAAACTTTGTTGATCCACCCAATTACGTAACTTACTAAGAAGTGCCGGTTGTATTTCAAGATTAGTGGCATGGAACAAACGATGATAAGCATCCCTAGTTCAGCTGCTTTTTGTACCATTTTCACTCTGGAAGTTCCCCTTCAATGTAAAGTGTGTGACACAAGAATACAGTGCTCCGAGACGAAAAGTATGGGCTGAGATCAGGCAGTGATGGGCTGAGGACCTGGAGGCAGGCTGCAAATTCTCGCCTGTCTTCTCACTTCACAAACCGCACATCAGTCAGCTGATATCACATTTTTGGTGTTGTAAGATTATAGAAGCAACCCTAATGTAATGGCAGCATTTCGGCATTTTCGGCTTTATCGGCGTAAACATGAGAAAACATGTTCTACAGTATCTGCAGCAGATACTGTAGTTTTCTGGTGTTCTACATGCCATAGTTAGAGCAGAGCTTTTGTGAAGGAAAAACTAATCCTGGAATTGATTTTGTCTCAAAATATACGTATATGTTGTGGAAACATTCTTTGACACCACAGACAAGTGATTCCCACAGATACGCGTTTTCTTAAAACCCCTTCACTAACATTTCGAATTCACTGTAATTTAGGATTTTGCAACCTGTTCTGTCGTTTCTTGAATTCTTATCGTGCCGTAACAGCATCCGATGTAATTCTCAGAATTCTCTTTGTGATTCTTATTCCAGGTAGAAATACAATTTTACAACCTCTCAAAACAAAGCATTTCTGCCTATGTCTGATGAGGGTTGTTAGCAATCCAGAGTGTACAGCCTATGTACAGCCAGAGTGAAAGGACACTCTGGTACACCAGTCCATCACAGGGGCTCTCTCTCTCCAATACAGTTTTTTTTTTTTCTGGGAGGGAGAAGGGCCAATTAGAAACTGAACTGAACAGGGTGGTAAATGTCAAAGCCAAACAGCCACGAAATCAACAACATAAAAACAAGACACCTGCAGACCCCATGGCTATCTTGATCCCTGTCGTCTCCTTCCTTCGCAGTGCCAGTAAACCGTTCTGAAGAATTCAACTGGGCAGAGAAGTGAATTTGGGCAGCCACAGCTCAAAACGCATGTAAGCAGACTGAATTTGAAACTTAACTCCCCTCAGGAGTGGGTTAACTTTGCTTTCCTACTTGTTTTTCTCGTTTGTCTGACTCTTCAGAGAGTAGGCACCCACCTAGAGGTGACACCTCCCACGTCTGTGGGCTGGTGGAAGACCACTCTGGTGACATCAGCCCTGGGATTCCCCATCTTTGCTACAAGACTGTCTTGCAAAGGAGATATTGTTGCACTTTTTGACTATGGAACTTACATCCTTTCTTTCAGGTTCATCACCAGAATGCTGCTATCCACCCCTTCTTCTCTTGTCCAAAGTGGCCTATGGCTGGAGAAAATGTCTGTTGATTAGTTTCATCAGCATAGGAATATTCAGAGAGTAATGACTGCAACTGTCATTAAAAATCAGCAACTGTGTCTAACCTATAGAAGGTGGCGTATATTTCTAATGATATTTTCTTCAACACATCTGTTAAAATATGTTAAATGTATGGCGCATTGTAAACGTATTCAAGTTAATAAATCCATTAATGACAGGGATAAGAGAATTAAGGAGCTTAAACAAATAAATGTGGCAGGAAGTTTCATTCTTCTAATTATATTTAGGTTATTCTAGTTTTATCTACTTCCGAAAGTTGTTTTCACTTCCAGACGACCGCAACCTGAATTACATTTGTCATTACAAGCCTCAATGACATACTTTAGGTCTCTGAAGACACTGCTTAGGAGAATCCAAGGAGTTTACTTTTTACATAAAGGTGGACTTCAAAAGAATGAGTAAATATCTCATATCCTGCGCTGACGTACATAATCTGCAGTTATGAGAACCTCATAGTCTTGAAATGACTGGGAGGATAGAATATGTAATGGAAGCTCAGAACTAACACAGAAAGATATTCTAAAGCACTCCTAAATAAGATCAGTCATGGATTTTAAATGGCTGCAGGATATGGCAAGCAAAATATACTAGCATTAAAACGATATTGTGTGGACAGGTTGTCAACTTCAGCTTTCCATCAAAACAGATTTGTGGGGGAAAAAAAAAATCTGTACTCAACAGGTTTTGCTGCAGAGCTAAAAGTGTTAAAATGGGGGGAATTTAGTCCGAGATTAGTCCTGCTGTTGCGTGGTAATTGTATCCAAGAAAATCAGACAAACTTAAGGAGAATTGGAGAACAGATATGAGAATTTGGAGGATAGAATGTGACCCATTTGGTTGCTTGCAGGTCTTGAATTTCTAGCATATTAGCACAGAAGGCAATACAAACACTTCTCTGAGGATCCAAGGGATGAGAAAGCTCAGCAATCACAATCTAAGCTTTAACCCTTCACAATACTTGCTTTTAAGAGGCTTCAACAGAGGACAAAATAAAATCTCATGTGATTCCAGGGAATATTATACTTTCTGTGGCACATTTCTTTATATGCTTACTTTTACTCGCTTACAAGGGCAAACACATTTGCAGTATATCTGTGTGTGAGTGTATCGCTACAGCAATTAAATTATGGATTTGGCAGTCATTGTATGGGGCATGTAATACATTTGGATCTCTAGAAAAAGCTATTATAATGTTTTTTATTATCTACAATATCTTCTGTAATAACAACAATTACAGACATTATCCGACATTATCCGAACCTTAAACCTGAATTATGTCCAATATCCATAGATACAAAGCATAACGCTTTGTATGTTTGAAAATTGTTGATTTCTGATTAATTTAAATTTAAGTGTAACTAGTCCTCTGGATTTTACTGTACTGTCCTGTAATGTTAGTCATTAAAAGACATTTTCACATTTGGCAAACTAGAAAAAGTTGCTCCGTAAAATTAAAAACTAAAACTTCATGTACCATTATTTAACCTCACTATATACCTGCAAACGCATTTTGCAATGACACTGAAAATATTGGGCACAGTTCCAAAACACTTTTTTTTTGTTAAGCAGGAAACTACAATCCAATAGAAATATTCAAATTCAACCTTCTTCATACTTGCTTGTCAAACAGATTATTTTTTTTGTGTTTTATGCTATTTAAAAAAAACAACAACTTAATTTTGCAAAAGCAGGTCCATATTTCTGTTGATTAACTGCAATGTCCAAGGGGAATTACACACACACAGTTCTCGATGTAACAATTTATTTTCTCTTTAGTCTGAGCATGAGGTTTCTTCATTTTAATCAGTCATCTACACCCAAAAGAGACAGCACTTCCATCTGACTACAGATAACAGATCCAAGCCATGCTCAGAGAATAGAACTACAGATTGTTGTAAATAATTAATATGTAAATAGAGAGATTGTGCCTAATCAGTTGCACAATATTGAGAGGTATTATGGGCTAAAGACATGCCACAGGTCTGTGTTTATTAGACAATGCATTGTTTAGGTAAACAAATCAACAAAACTTGTTAATGGCTAAAAAGCAGGGAGTACGAATGAACAGAGAATGCTCAAATTGGGGTGATGCCGTTGTGGAGTATCACAGGGCACTGACTACAACTGCTCTTCCTAATTTATTTCAATGACTCTGAACCTGTGAAATGTGCAGACTATACCAATACAGAAGGACAAGTGACCACTACGGACGGTGCAAAAGAAAATCGGGAAAAATGAAATTACATTGACCCACAAATGGAAACATATCCGTCAGCCAGCAGCTAAAGTGAAGCGAAGGAAGGTTCTTGACAATGTGTATTCCCAGCAGAGCTATAACTTTACAATCAGCAATTACAAAACCATGATATCGGTTAAGAATTTCAATCCTCCAGTTTTTATATCTGTGAAGTGCCAAGCTGTCTTTGTTAAGTGTTATACAAAAGATCCCCTTTTATCATTCAACTTCTTTTCCACACCTGATGGAGGCCCTGGGAACTGAATAATAAGCTCCTCTTGTCATCAGCGAGCTCAGTTCAGTAAAATGCTTGTCCCACCAAAACTGAAATCACACGTCTGATAATGTTCTGGGGAACAAAACTGGTTCAGCCATGGTGTGACAGAACGCAAGCCACACATACACCTCAAGCTTGATGTTTTGGTGATTCTCTTGCATTCTTGGAAACATAATATGGATCTACTGAAGGTCAAACTAATATCGTACAGCAGAACTGCATTATTAAAGCACCAGAGAGTTATGCCCAGTGAAGAAATCCAAACCCATCCAGAATTAATTGCAGAGTTACCAATGTTTAAGTCTTTTTAACAATTGACTCATTAAATAAATGAATAAATAATCAAAGATGTTAGCATCATATACTGTAGATAGCTGCTCTATACTTGGATGGACACCATTGACACAGTAATATGTAATATAATGCAGTATGTTACATATGACTGGGTTTGTTACACAGACACAGTATTTGTAACATAATACCAAGCATAAACTGGAGCACACACAGACACAGCAGATTCTCATTGTCTAGACATGAAGTCTGATGCAGGAAATTGGCATTCACATCACCAGAGGGGGACCATTCCGACGTTACGGTTGCCTGTAACATAGGCTTTCAATTCTGTACTTTATTTTTTAAACAAACTTTATTCCTTTTTTTAAAGAGACATAAGATTGAAACTATTTTAATGGAATCCTTTGTTTCCATATATAAGTAAACAAATAAACTTACCACTAATGCATTTTTTTAACAAAATAAAATACTGCCATGTATACATGCAGAATTATCTAGCAGTAGATTTGCTGGCAGGATAACACAGGCATCAAGAAATTAACCATTTATGTTTCCAACACAAATTTGAAATATACAACTGGTTCTTTATATCGCTTCCTTCATGCTGAGGCATTGCGGAGAGCGTTTACAAGATTCAAAATGGAACAAAACGATTTAATTAACATTCCCACCTTATACCTGCCACGGGTTCAACACAGTCAGCCTTCATTAAAGGATTTTATTCGAGGAGAGCAAGAACTGTTCGCAAAGTGTTAAAATTTTAAATTCACACTTCTGACTCACCGATTTAACCACATTGTGGAAGGAGCATAAAATTCTTTGGTGTAAATCTGTTTGTGTTCCCTGTCCAAAAAAAGGCATGAAATGCAGTCAGGATTTCCAATGTGATAAAAGCCCACCTTGTACAGCTTTAATAGTGCTTATGGGATATGTATTGGGGGAGTTCTGAGACAGTGCTTTGATCTCTGTGGTTATAATTGATGTGCAAGCCTGTCTGCTCCAGCAGAGAGAGACGTTTTATCTTAGCGCTTGACAAAGTGAGCTCACTACTTTGTGCACCTCTCTCGTTTCATTCTGAGGAATGCCTACATTCAATTGAGTTTGCTCTTTTTTATAGGTCTTTTGTTTTTGACAATTGTTTTCACAAAACTATTTAAACAGCCCACCTGTCTCTTCTCTTTGTTATTTCTCCAAATGCGCAATGTGTTGCTTTGCTATTTTCTGTGCAGAGACAATTACGTCACCTGATGCCAGCGTAGGAGAATGAAATTATGAACATGTACTTTTTAAAAATGATGAATATTGTAGTTTACGTCAGAAATGAAGTTATACATGGCCTGGATTAAATTCTATGTTTACAAAATATGGATATGTACTTTTTAAGCCGGTCTATGGAATATAATAGCAATATGGGCCATCAAATATAAGAAACCATATATAACACTACAACAAGCAGAAGTGCTTTCTGGGAAATGCATTCAGTCCACAATTAAAGTAGAAGTTAGAAAAAGTGGAGTCGAAGTCACAGATATTCATTTTGAGGAATACATTCAATCATGGATAACACGTTCTTAATAGATTCTTCAGTTTGTGATACATCCATCATAAATGGTTTTGTTGTTGAAGCAATGTGAAGCATATTAGATAGAATTAGGAGAAATACAATCGATTCTTGCTACTTCAATCAACATAACTGTCTCTTCAGGCTGTATGTTAAAAAATGGCAGCAATGACAGCGGTTGAGGTTAAATATGATTTTCATGGACATTAAAAGTCAAGAGTTCTACCTCTAATCATGCTTACGTGCATCAAAGTATATGTTGTTTGTCACTGAAAATAGATAGATACTTTATTGAACCCGTGAGGGAAATTGCAGTGCAACAGCAGCTTAACACACACAACACAGCCACAGTGTAACGAATGATACAATAATAATAATACAATACGTACAATACAGTCAGTACAGTGAGAAGTCCACTAAGAAGAGTTACTCACAGTCCAGAACACACAAAGAACAAACCAGAACAGAACAGTACACAAAAAATGAACCTCGTTTTAATGTTAGAAACAGATCCTGTCAAACCTTCTAAAAATAATGTGTTTTAAATGTAAACGCGAGAGAGCCAAGTCATCATTCACTATGTAAATATTTCAAAAGTCACTCAGGAAGGAATGGCAGACTGCATTTTGCCAGTTGAAACTCATTAGTTCTCACAATGGTCTGTACTTAAGGTGCAGGTGATGCAGTTAACACTTCATCTCCCTGAGATCTGTTAATGTAGTCATATTATAATGAGGTGTCAAAGAGGGTGGTCTCCACGAAAAAAGCTCTTTCTCAGTCACAGAAGGAAAACCTCCACAACACAATGGGAGAAAGACAACATCAGAACGATTGCCATAGCCTGAGACATGTGCATTTTGCATTACAATGAACTTTGTTGCCAATGACAAATTGTTCAAGAACAACCAACTAACATGTATTCCACCTTTCAAGTGATTATACGGTGGAAACATTAGTTTAGTGCTGCGATTATATCTACGGTATATATGAATTGTTCTTCATTCATACCTTAAACGTTTAAGGCAACATGGGTTAAACCGTTAAACTGATCTTTAACAGTGAAGGACTGAACCAAGAGAAACGTATTGTTTTGTTCTTAGGCCTTCATTTTTACTCAGCAATTTTAACTCTCATAACTTTGACCTAATGAATGTCATAGTAAGTAGTAAGATTAAACAAAAATAATTTCCCTGATATTAGATTACATCACTAAATGCAGATACACAGCAGGACACCAAAATAAAGTTGCTCTAATGGCAGATGTGTAGATGACTGCTGAAATGGCAGGTACAGTATGTAAATAACACTTCTGTTATTCTATCAATGTCAAACAAGCTTCCTCACCAAAGAAGGCTTAGTTTCCATACTGTTTGGTTATAAGCAAAGCATGAAAATAATCCTGAAGAACATCAGCTGAGTTAACTGGATCCTCTGTGTTTTTGCCTTTAATAATCACAGCTATCACAATCTTGAAATATCACAATATTGAAAACTCTTAATGTTGAAACTTAATCGAGACCAACGCACTAACAATATCATTCCGACCATTCTTATTAAAAAATCATTCTAATGAGGAAAATCATTCTTATGAGTGCAGGTTAAGAGTAATATGGTCTGTTTCCAAAAACATGAAACACGGACAAGACGTCCTATGGTGATCCAACGTGGCATCTTCAGAGTGAACAATACGTTTTGAAACGGAGAACTACTGGAAAACCCTGATCATGCGAGTGACTACAGGTTGCCCAATCAAGCACAAGGTTCTTCTCTATGGCATTAAGCAGAGCAATACGTTGATCCGGCAGCAATGACATTTAGAAACTTAATTTTGAAAATTCTTCAAAAAACGTAGCAAAATGTTTTCACAACATCCCATTTCTTGGCGATCTTCGGAAAGCCTCACCAACTATCTAGTGTGTGCTTTTGTACAAGAGAAAAGTGACTTTGGATGCTGAGACGGCTGTCCCACCCCTCTCACACTTCCCAAGTCCACTAAATGACCTGGCGAGGATGCTAAAACATGAATGAAGAACAATCAGCAGCTGGTGATGGTTTACAAACTTGGAAGAAAGCTCTAACTTCAGGGGAGGAGATAGGAACTCTGTTAACAGCTGCCATTGCTCTTGATAAGATCCCATTTTCCTGATGAAAAGAAACCACAGAATAAAATTAGCATTACTGAGAACAGCTATCACACTTTTGGTTGAAGGCTGTAAGCATTTACATTTCTTTTGTGTTCCACAAGTGACTTTCTGAATTTGCAGTTAACTCACCCAAAACAAAGCACCAAAACCGAAAGTTGAAAGAAAAGGGAAAAAAAACAAATTCTGCAAACTGTGGGGAAAAAAATAAACTTTCGTTTTTTTGTAAAGGTGTTAAGCTTCCAAAGTAATTGCAACTTCATTTAAAATGTAAATGTAAAAAACGTGGAACAGCAAAGATCTTTAACCCAGATGCTGGAAATGATAAAAGATTGTATCACTGCCTTCTGTGCAGGAATATTAACATTAATATATACTTCTCAGAAGATCTCAAGCATTTTATTTTCTTAATTATTCATGATAGATCAAAAATAACTAATATTACTTAGACTACAATCAAAATTAGAATCAATTCAAAACAGGCTCACGTGTCATGTATTTTGCACAAATCAAATGTGTAATAGAATCAATACTAGCGCTTGTTAGAAAGAAACAACTTACTATATAGAGCACAGTATTGATTAAATAATATTGGATACAAACTGAAAGATATTAGTCATACCCATATGCAAATGTACACTCATCCTTACTATATACACTTGTAAACTGTTGAAGTTTCTGTGAATTTTCCACACAAAAAAAGAGCAGTATGAAATGCAATGACAAATAATTGTTGAAGGAAAGCCAGGAACAAGGAGATGAAAGAATGTGATGGGTTCGCTGAGTGAGTCCTTGAATCATGCATTGCCTCTACAGCAGTACATCCTGCAGTCAGATCAGATTCACAGAAATATTTCATTTGCAGATGGTTCCCTTGCAATGGATGTGAATTCCAGAATGCATAAAATACATAACACAGTAGGAAGATTTTACACTTTTTTTCATGTATAAGCTGCTCTATATTGTAATATGATAGACACTATGCTTTTATGTATAAATAAAATGAAGGCATTCAGTCTCTTAACTTGGATGGGTTCTGGTACATTCCATAGAAAACCCTTCATTGTATTAATAATTCTCTGTTTGACCTTCATTGTTCAATCTGAAATTGCCATGATGGATCACAATAAGGTTTCTTGGATTTCAGATTTTAGTAACAGACCATTTTTAGTAAGAGACAATTACTCTGGACCCGCACTGTTCTTAAAAAGAAAATTAGTCAGTCTTCCTCGTTAGAATGATTTGTTGTTAATATGAGTCTGTAAACACGTGGACTGATACAATTTTCAGCTTTGAGAGTTTTCAATTATTCTGTGTGAAATTGGAATTATTAAAGGCAAAAATATAGAATATTCAGTTCTTCAGGATTACTTTAATGTTTTTAACCAGTGTGGAAACTAAACCTTCCTGGACGAGGTTCTATAGCTTGTTTGCTATCGATAGGATAACAGAAAAGTTATTTACATCTCGGAAATAATCTACACATTTCCCATTAGATCAATTATGTTTAGTGTGCTGCGGTGTATCTGCATTAAGTGATGTGATTCATTTTAGGGAAATCATTTTTCTTTGATCATATCACTTTAATTTCATTAGCTCTTTGTCTAAATGACTAAAACATTATGCTGTACCTGCATGTCATAAGCTGTAACAGCTGCTGTGAGAGTCTGGGATCCGTAGTGATTTCAGTTCATGTCAAGCAAGGGGGATCCACTGGGAGCTGGGAGCGGACTTTGGCGTTTCCAGACAGCCAGGAGAGAAGACTGTTTGTTTGCTATCTTGTAAAGCAAGCTACCTGCAAAGGGATGGAAACTGACTGGGGTGAGTCAGATCAGCCAGCCCTTAAAAGTACTTTTTGATTAGGTCAAAAGGGGAAGACAGGGGACAAGCATCAAAAGTCAGTCTCCAGAACACAATGATGGCTCCAAGGAATGTCTGGTGTCATTTTTCAAACGGGTTTCTGTTTGCATGTTAATTCTTTACTGGAAATACCAGGAAATGGACAATTACGGCCTACAGAGACACAATGCCTCTGAACTGAACTCTCCCAACAGTCTGCCCCCTGTTGGCAGGCAGACATGTTCTTTCTCCTCCTGTTAGGGTTTACTCAGATAACAAAGGGAAACTTGATTGGTTGTGGTTTAAAATCAACATTCTACATTCACATCATGAATGGAAAGTGCTTTGCGTTTTGTATTGGTATATAAAATCAAACTAGTAGTTGATTGCTTCACATAATAACTGGCATACGTTTAAGACTCAGTGAGGTTTCACGGGAGGATTTTCTAGTGACAGTCAAAAGTTAAAGTATTTTACTTCTTTCCAAACTCTGACTGTTTACTGTTTTTGTTTACTCTGACAGAGTTGCCGCGGAACAGTTCATATATACGTTTGTTCATTGAGTTGCAAGAGCTGTCAGAGTACGTTCATATTGTTTAAACTCTTCTTTTTCAGTCTGTTGCCAAACCCATCGCATACACCACTGGTGGGGTACAGGTCCTGCAACATGGATTTCAAAGCCTTTTGTTACACAATTTACATTTAGTCTGCATGACTGTGAGTTGTGAGCCTCATTGTCAGGCTGAAAAACCTACAATGACCTACAAGTAACAAGTCTAAGCCTGCATTACTTAAATACGAAAGAATAGCATTTACTACAATTTTGTGCTGGTCCTGCCTGACCCCAGACGTGCCCTCCACTAAAATGGCGTGGATTGAGCTTGACAGAAGAATGTGAAAGGAAACTGCATTCACTACAACACCACAAGCTGGGGAGTAATCTGGGTTGCATAAAACATCTGAATGATAGAAAGGAACCTCGCTCAGGTTGTGTGACAGTATGTGAAGCCCCTATTGCTAAGAATGGTGGATTTACAGCGACATCAAACTAGCAAAACATCCTCTGATGCATTTTGTTTAGAGAATTTAAATTGCCCCGTAAATTAGCAGTAATACGATTCTCCCTTTCAAGATGATTTCGGGTTTCAAATGTAACTTTATACTCATTCAGTTTTTTTTGTTTTAATTAAGGATAATGACAAATACCGAATTGGATTTACTAAGCTTCCATTTCTATAGGAGCTTCGGAATCTCTGGAACCGTATCAGGGACGTACAAACAGCTTTTCTTCTTTATTGACAATGTGGCCTCCTGTCTTAATATCGATAGGCTGTAAGGCGCACGATCAGTACGCTGCAAAGGGGATCATGTGCAAGGTCAACAAGGGGGCAAGGCCGTGAAAGTGACAGCAGGTCTGGCCTATGAGCTGGGCGGACCTGGAAGTGATCCGTGACCAATGTGAGCCACAGGGATGCGCCGTTTCCCCCGCTGCGCCTACCTGGCTCTGTACAACGGGGCGAACCTCTGTCCACACCGAAACCGTGGGGCCTGGGAGTCCCAGACTCTACCCTGTCGGTACCGCTTCCGCTTCTCTCCCGGGAGGGCGAGACAGGCAGAGGGGACAGTGACGCGCGTAGCGACTGTTTCTCGACGTTTCCCTGGGAAAAACCCGGGGGAGCGCGGAGCTGGTTGAGGGAAGCAGGAGTAGATGCTGCAGTTGGTTCGCTTCCCAGCATCCCTCCTGCCAGGGGTGCAGGGTGCAGGGATCCACTAATGAGACAGCGTTATTAATCCTTGCAGAGGGGTCCATGAATTCGCTCTCCGGCAAAGGCTGCCGCAGCCTGTTTTGCCCATAAAACTTGGAATGTTTCCCTTTCATGTGCTCTGCTGCTTATCTGCTCTGACAACAATATGGTAAGACTTCCCTTCCCCTGTCGCGCTGGCCCTGGCCCTGGGCCATCCAAGGTCATCCTAAACACACTGAGACTTTTATAGGTGGTCAAGGGACATGCTGACAGGTCAGAATCAGAGCTCTTTTACGAGAGGATATGAAGCGCAGCCTCATTTGCCGCAAATTTCTGCATTGCTGCTACATAAATCAAAGTTATTTTGTTTTTGGGCCCAGATTGTGGAATTCTATCAATTTAAAAAGGGCGCACCGATGACAAGGGGGTGAGGCTTTTCCAACGAATTCCTTTCTTGTGTCTGTGCGTCTATAATAAAGCCAACTTTAAAACAAGAATGCCCCGCCAAGCGGTTTTATTGAGTTCGAGACGATCAAAAAAAAAAAGAGTGAACCTGTCAGAGCTTGCACCTGAAGTAAGCATTCCCCCCCCCCACTTCATTTAAACCAGTAAAAAAAACAATCCTGAAATCAGGACATGAGGAGTTATCTTTCATGTCGCGGCATTGTGTTAAAATAGATGGGTGAGCGTGGTCTGTTCACTCAGGGACAATCAGTATAATCAGGGTGGTGTATCACTCAGGACAAGAAAGAAGAGCCAGAGTTTGAATTCAGCTGACAGCTGCTTCCTGAATGACAGAAAAGCACACCTTTCCGACAGAGGCTCTGCCCACAGCTGTTGTACTGCCAAGTGTAAAGTTCCCTCTTTGTGACCTTAGAGATACCGTAGAACATGTTCCTGCCCCTACCCTCACCCCATTGCTATGATAGTCCCAATATACAGGGCAAGAATGAAGTTCTTGGGCAGAGGAGCCCCTTGCTCTGGGTGCCATGAAATTTTATTGTCACATCTTGTCTGGCCGTGGATGTGTGATGTGACAGGTCTGGGGGTGCCAGTCTGTGCGGGTCCACGGTTTTGATTTTTGCTCCTTGGCCAAGTGCATCTAAATGATTGCTTCTCGTTGATAATGATTCTCCTCCTCCACAATGTCACACAGACTGCTTTTTTGTTGTTTAACGGATTGATTAACTACCCGTGTTTCTAAACGGCAGGGCGTAGGAATATGAATTTAAAAGGAGCCCTGTGTGATGATCCTTCTTCTGCTCACTAATACTTTAGATTCCAGAGTAAAAAATGAAATGGGAGTTATTTCTTTTACCAAATATGTTGGGGTTTATAGAACAAACTGCTTACTTACAGTACAGGGAAAGTAATAGTCTGATAGTACATAGTATTTGTGGTTCAATAAACTTTTACTCTTACCTAGAATCTTAAACATTCTTATCTGCTGTACCTTGTTGAGAAGGATGTGTCAAAGATACAGAATGAAACAGAAAATAAACAGAATTTCAGGGTTTTGCCTCAGATTAAAACATTTTTTGTGATATCCAAGCAAGATTAGCCTTAGCCTCCAGAAAGACGGATGAGGACAGACTGCATTTTCACATTTCAGAAAAACCCAAGATTGATCCCCAATTTTTATTTTACTTTTTGACAAAACGTATAACTCGGACTTTGTCGGTACTTCTGCCCAACACACCCATAAGGTTTTAAGCCAGTGTCGAACATATATCCGAGATATATACGGGAAGTGTGAAACTTCATCATCAGATATAAAAAAGCAATAAAGGTCTTCATAAAATAACACCACTGTAGTTTTGTGTTTACTTGTCATCTCTGAAACTTTCATTATGTGCACACCATGCTTTCAGAGTACAGTAGAAAAATACAATGATTCAAATGTGTGTATGCTGTCTCAGCGTGCATGCTGCAGAGGCAGAAGTAAACATTAATAAAAAACACCATGTCACACCCAACAAAAGCTCCTTAATCGAAATTTTGTTTACTTAGTGAACTTATACCTATGCTTGATTCATTTTTTTTCTATCCAGACTCTGATCTTCCATATTTTTAAGATGGCCTTAAAACAGTTCAAGAAAGATCCTACCCAAACACAGTGCTTGATCTTGTATTCTATGAAATGCTTAGACCTTTAGAAAGTTTAAGACACATATCCTCACTAATTTGGCATGCTACACTAGATATAGTATGTTTCATTGTCAATGATATTTAACAGTATTCCTAAACAGGTTAAGAGTTTAGAGAGTTTAGAGAGCTAAATCATATGCAAATTTTGAAATTAGAATGCAAATATTACCTTACGAGTGCTTATTTAGATTATTATAATAGGTTTTTAGATCAGAATTATAAAACAGAAAAGCGTATTTTATATAAGAATTTAGGATTACAAAAACATGCTGTAGATTATATCATAAAACTTCCAGGAAGACGGGCAGAAAATCTGATGGAGGTTTACCTAAAATCGAGAGATCTTTATTTAGCCCTGACAAGCACCCACTGTACAATACATGAACATTAGATCAGTTCTCGGCGAGAGTGTAAAGAAATGGAAATGATCAAATTTCCGCCACTGAACAGCAAAAATATATATGTATACATATGCTGACACTGATATATACGTCAGCCATAGTGCTCAGCATGACCTCTCCTTCCAGTACTAGGATTAGTGTTTTAATTGGCCACCGACCTAGCCTCTCCCCAACATAAAACTGCTGGCACAGATCTGGGACCGTGCTCCGATACATCTTGGACCTTATCATTAAAATTATCCTTAAAGTTATTTCCCAGGTTTTTAATCACACGGCCATCAGAAGGAGCTGCCCAAGATGAGGCCTTCTATTGTTTTATGACGCCCATAAATTTTAAACGCAATGAAATACAAGGTACCACGTTTTCCCTCATTGGAAAAGGAGAAATGCAAGCACCCGAAAAATGGTTCAGGATTCCGGGAAATAAGCTGCGATATTTCTAGCCCGGTCACTGTAGCTGAGTGGCCTCGATTCTGTGTTTATACAGCTCTACCACAGAAGAGATGTTTCTTACCCAGTATAAAAGGCTTGTTAGCTAAAGCTTCTTGTTCTAGCAGCCCTGTCACTTTTTCCAAGACCTTTGAGATTTAAAAGAAAAAAAAAACCACTAAAGACTGTATCCCTCGTGGACTCAGCTGAATGAGTCTAAAAGCAAAGTATTGATTTCGAGTTACCTATTTGAACTCTGCTGTACTCCTCTCATTATATTCTTATGCATTCATATTTCTGTAATCTCCCTGCTAGATGTTTTTTGGATATTGGTTCAAGAGAAAAATAAAACAGTACTGCAGCCATATGATATTTTCTGCATCCAAAAATGGACAATTACAGTGACAAAACGTTCTCCGAACAACTCCCAGACCACCAAACCCATAATTGACATCTAGCGCTGTGCTCTGTGAGACCCTGTACCACACAGTGGGATAATTTTTATTTCCTTTTTACACCATGAGACAACTTGCTTCCAACTATGTTACCTCCTATGGCTCCTATGGCTTTTAACAGATTTATGTTCGTTTTCCCCAAATCCTACCACTCACATTTTTAAAGACCTCTTACGCTTATTATAGTTCCTATCCATAAAGATACTTAGGTAGGCTGTGTCCATACGATTGCTTAACGTTGAGTTATTATGCCCTGTATATGTATGTGTAAGTTTGTTTATATAGAAAAAATATGGCATACACACTATGTGTGTGTGTGTGTGTGTGTGTGTGTGTGTGTGTGTGTGTGTGTGTGTGTGTGTGTGAAAATATACAGAAAATGAAGGAACTGAATATCAACAAAAGCATACTGCAGATTTGCAAAGGCACATGCTGAGGTGAATTTCATGCTGGGGAAGACAGAAACCGGAAAACAATGTTTTGCTGTGGAGACATCTTCATCTGTGTCTTTTCTTCTTTCCCTTTTTTCTGCTTTCCAGTGCCCAATTAATCCGCACGTGTCAGTTCGCAGCTCCCCACTCAAGACTCACGAGATAATGCTACACTGCATTGATGAGCCCCACCAGGGATGAAACTAGTCTATATTTTGTAAATTGTTTTGACTGTCTTGAGATACTACCAGGAGTATTTGCTACCCAGTGAGCACGTGAGATCCATTATTCATCGCGTGAAAGGACAGGGATATAGGAGATCATACTGTATATGAATACAAAAAACCCACAGAGAAACTGTATTATGCTGAATGTCAGTCTATGGGATGAACAACCAAACAGCCAACAAAGGGCCAAAGCCCGCCTAGGATGATGATTTCAAAACGTACCTAAAACAAATATTTCCAAGGACCAAGAACAGCAAACTGCTCTGAGGTTTCAGGATTTCGAACAAGAACAGGAAACTGTCTTCAAGGTGCTCCCTAGTGAAGAGACAATTCAGGGAGCCCCCATGGAGTGCAGCTCAGCCCTAGAGAGAAGAGACCACAGGGGCAGCTCTGGGCCGTGTCATGAGACGACTGTGCCCAAGGGGTAGAGTACAATCTAGATGGGTTTGAAACCCTCCTAAATCCTCTTTGCTGCCTCCTAGGGGCTTGGGTACTTTGCCATGTTACAAACGAGAGCCACCACTGTCTACCCTTCCACTGCAGTGGTTTCTCAGTCTCAAAAAGATGTTGAATTCCAAAGCACGAAGGCTTCTCCCTGGCAGCTTCCGTGTTGGGACGAAGTTCTGAGGCTACACTCCAGGGCTGATGCTTGCAAAATGGGGCAAGCCGATAAGAAAAAAACTGAGATTTAAAAATCGAATGAACAACTACAGGAGGGCTGTGCAACATGAAATCATTACAAGTGTGAGGTGGCCGTTCATTCCAATGAGCTCTTCGCTAGTAAGTAAATGATCCCAGAATTTTCTTCCTTGAAAGATCCCAGTCTTTCACCTTCAACAATGGTCAGGTAGCTTGTTCCTGTCCCCTGCATCTTTTGTGCACAAACGTGCTTTCCTGCTCTCGGTTTTAAAATTTCCGTTTTAAAATGAAAGTACACTTTTACCTTAATAACCTTGATTTAGATTCTAAGCTTTTTCTTCCATCCATCCATTTTCTAACTGCTTCTTCCAGCGCAAGGTAGGATACACCCTGGATAGGACACCAGTCCATCACAGATGCTTTGACATACATGTGTTAACACTGTGTTGGCCTTTTTCTATTGTCTCTCCACAAGAGATGAAACAAGATGCTCCGTCAACAAAAACACTTTGCGTCTTTTTCAAAGGTGGCTTAATAGGCCGCATTGCCAAATTAGTATCCACGCTTTATGTTTTTGCTACCAGCATTTAATGCTCGACAGATCGTCTGCATTAAATACCAGCGGCCAAGTGTATGTCCAGCCTCGGATTTTCTCTGAAACTTTTTGTAGCCGATTTCCAGCTTCTACAGGGTCCGTACAGTTACCATTATTGGTAACTTGGTTTCGGTTTAGAGTAAAGAGCAGTGAACTCGGTGCTGCCTGAATTGCACTTCCCTGGGAGCTAGCAGGTGAAAACAATAAATGACACCTGACTCTATTTGTCACCCTCTAATGTACTGAAGGGGTGACAGTACTGAAATCACTCAGAATAGACTCACAAAGTCCTGGATGGATTTTAAAGCAACAGCAGAAGAGTTATGATTTGTAATACTTTCACAGCTTGACAGGTGGCTGTGGTTGCTCTTTGGATCGGTTAATGTTTTGTGAAGCCTGTGTGTCTCTCACATATGTTACATGGCTGCAATAACAAATGTCATCAGGTGCTGACAAATCGCTTAACTTAACAGCAGCAGAAGCATCTTCCAGTCCGATCCTGTCAGATCGGAGCCGGGCCTGGTCAGGACAGGATGAGAGGCGTCCAAGGAAAAGCAGTTTCCTTCCTGCGCTAGGGGAGCAGTAGGTGCTGTTATTCCCTCCAGAGCCGAACTTCCGTCAACCACAATTCCAGTCTGGTGAGTGAGGGAGGCATGCTGTCAGAGGGCCCCTCCTTCAGGTGACACATTACAGCGAGGTCCTAAACATTCCACAGCATTTTCCAAAGGAGCAAGGATGCGAGCACCCGCGCCCTAGCTAAGCTGCACTCCGGGTTTGTTTAGTCAGCTCTTCCCACAGCTCCCTATTAATCCGAATTTGGAAGCAATTTCCACCCCTCGATCTGGTCTCCTGTGCAGTGAGAATGCTGGTACTCAGGATGGCCGCCTCTCAATGCCTAGTGGTGGATCCTGAGGGCTGTCTAGTATTTGTGAGACACTTTGGGATCCTTCTGAATTAAAAACAGAACTAAATATAACTATATTATTATTATTATTATTATTATTATTATTATTATTATTCCAGTGCACCAATCTTATCTTATTCCACCACTACAATAGCATGATACTTCCTGGTCTCTCTCCACAATAACGAACCCTGACTGGAACTCAATAGCGAAACCAAGCTACCCACCAAGAGCTGCTAATGGCTATTTTCTTGAAACTACTACATTGTAAGGCCACAGGGAGCTGGGAAAGAGTACCTTTGTTTTGAGGGAGCTATGCTCTATGGCTGTGGGTTTCTCAGCTTATACTACCTTCCGAAAACGTGTTGGATCCCAAAGGACACATGAAGAAGCAAACCTTCAGGGGGTACATCTGTAATACTACAAAGGACAAACTTGGGGATACAATTTAAATCCTCTTTAAACTTACTAACTCATTTCAACCATTGACGTAGAAGTTACACTCGGACAGTCCAAGGTATGCAGAAATGTACTGTTCACAGCCAAACTAAAGCGAAATTAAAGAGCAACAGAGTGCAGGTCAGGTGTTTGAGACAGCAGTGAACACAAGCAACTAAAAACGGAAAACACCCCAAAGGTGAACTGTCCCTTTATGTAGGCAGCTAAATCCACAGATGTCAGATTTAGCGTTGAATATTACTTTTGCAAATGCTACTTCTTTTATTTAAAAAAAAAGCCCCATTCCCATTTGCATCAGAAAACGTATACCTGCACCTGGCATTTTAAAAATTGAGACATCGCAGGTCATCTTTTGCCTTAAACAGTCATTCGTTTCGTAACACCACCATAGACCTATGGCTTGCAAATCAATTGCACAACCAAAACTTTGTCGAGTGGGCAGCTCTAGAAAGAAACGGAAGATAAAGTAGGCTAGGCAGTTTTAAATCATTTTGAAGCCTACAAAAGTGCCCTGAATAAAGCCACTAAAAAAATGGCAGCTCTTCGTTTATAGCTTCGCTGTTGACCGGATTAGTGCTTGTTCCTCCTCCAGTACTGCTAACTGTGCGGAGCCTTGAAATGAGAAGACCAAGAACCGTCTGGAGTGAGGTTAAAAGGGAACACGGCACAAGAGCTGATAAAAATGTTTTGCCTCATAAATGACACTGGAACCTCTGTAAATCGCAGTTTCGTACCTTGAGTAATTGATCTTCACAGATAACCTGTTGCGAGCCCCACGAATTCGCGGCAATGCAGTCCGTCAATCGCAAGGGGGCGCTATCGAGCGAGTTCCTCTCACTGCAAGCGTTCATGACCGCAACCCTACCACTACCCTCCAAAAAAAAAAAAGCGGAAAACGATGATTCTGGGTAACCAAAGTATAAATGAACGTTAGCTTTCAATTGCATGTGCAGTAGCTGTGTCTCAAATGCTTGGTTTGTTGGGAGAATTGATCTATTGCTACAAGAGGGCTGTCGAAACCACAGTTGTTAGACAAAGCCCGGTTTTAAGCTTCTGGCAAAAAAAGAATAATTTTAACAAACAAATCCTAATGTGTATGAAGAACATCACTGGTAAGTTTAATTTAGCAGCAATGCAGGTTTATAGATCATAATTAAACCGCTTTCCAAAATAAGGTGTGTGTGTGTGGGGGGTGTTTCTTAATTTGCAGTGCAAGGTTGACAAATCGGTATACAATTTTGACTTCTCTCGAAATTGCGCTCTCCTTATACCGCAAAACTACTGAAAGGAGAATTAGCGTTTGTTCCTGAATTTCTGAACTTGCCGAGCCCGAACCGTGAGCTTCAGTGTAGGGGTGGGTGGGGGTGAGTCGATGTTGATTTCGAATTGTAACCATCAGGTTTGTCGTCAAGTTTCACCGGCGTGTATATTAGCTGTTTTAATAATGTTGTGTCTCCTTGCTGAGCTGTCACTCTGAACCACATCACAGGTTCCATCAGACGGAAATATAATTGGCCGTTTTCCTTCTGCTTGGAAAGGGGCGCTCCGTTGGGACTATATCCGCCTCCCTTTTTATATAAATCTTGAGTGATTATTCACACACGCTATAGTACTGGCTTGAATACGAGCGTTAAAATTGTTTACTTTACATGTCACGCTTTAATTACGGACAATATTTGGTATTATTAATATTATTCCTATTTATGATTTAGCTCCACTAAGAAAATCGTGTTTATTATCTCCAGTCAGTGGGAGAGGGGGGAATGTAGTCTATCCTTGCACATTATTTTCTTCGCCAAACGACGTGCGGTTATTGTTTTTCAGCCTAAAATCTCAGATCATCAATTACCGTGGTACAAAAATAGAAAATAAGAGAAACTGTCCAACCTACTGTATACATTCGTCACAAAAGTCAGACCGAAGGAGCACATGAAATAAATAATCAAGACACCTTTTTGGAGGTAAGAAAACTAAACTCCACAGGCGTTAAGTTTCCACTGTGCATATTCACGCCTTTATTCACTCTCAGTACGTGTATTCTTTGTAAACAAATCTCTACAATTTGTCATCTGATTTACAAGAAAAGAATTATCGAGAGTATAAAGAGAAAGTGGAAAGAAATCTTGCCAGTTTCTCGAGATTTCTTTTTTTTTTGGGTTCTCCGGTAGATCACTTTAACGGTTTGGCTTTAATACACACAGGTTCCACACACAAGTCGCCGTCTCGTGTAATTATGCATTTTTAAGGATCGTTTTTTTATTTATGTCTAGATGTATAGATTAGATTATGATTATAAAAAGGTACTGTTAAAAAAAAATCGAAAAACCTCTTTTATAATTTTACCCGTCTTAGTTGTGTGCGTAGGACACAATATTTGTCCCCCCCAAAAAAATAAAAAAAATCTCTTGCGATATGTAGATGCAGGGGGTGTCATTTTAAGCCTCGGAATAATTTATATTTAAATTTAACACTGAACCGGGCACTTCTAGGGCGGATTGGAGTGCGTAGCGGTATTTTGGGGAAAAAATAAACGACGTGAAGTGATGGCTTTGTGATTTTCCGCCGCAAGGGCTATTTATTTATTTTGTTATTATTATTAATAAAAAGGTGAGGCCGAAAGAAAAAAAAAGCCTACGAGAAACGATGTGGAAACGCAGTAGTAAAACGCGTTCCACAGGTCATTAGGAGCCCCGGGGCGGCTCTCCGTTCACGTGTCCGGGATAAGGACTCGGTAACCTCCTGCTAATGAGAGCGCAGTGAGCTGTTTCAGGGAGCCGGCGTCCAAATTAAAACAGGTTCACATTAAGTAGCGTCTGGGGCGAATACACAGGACCGTGCAATGGTGCTATAAAACCGCTCGGAAGCGAAGGCGAGCGCAACTTTTTGGCTGCCTCCAGGTGAGTATAACGATGGCTTGCCTTGCATTTTCACAATCGCCTGCCTCTCGTACGTGGGACGTTGTGCAGCGCCAGGCTGGCCAATTTTACACGGCGAGATCCCGGCTTTTTAAAAACACGAGTTGAGAGGAGGTGGCGCAAACGTGTTTTTATTCTGTGGAATCTGCCTTTAACGTTTGATCAAATATCGTGTTGGAAGTCCGTTTCTCATCCGCCCGAGTAGCCTTCTCTAAAAATCGTGTACTACCTAAATTCCCCCCCCCCCAAAAAAAAATACATATATACAGCTGGCCAGAGAATTGTCATTTTATCATCCGAGAAATAGAAAAGGAAGCGCGTACCTTTGTTTTTGCTTAAATTATTTTGGGGTTTTATAGACGCGTTTTACGATTCTCCTAAATGCTTTGCAGTGACTTGTTAATTAGTAGATGTCTAATTAAATTAATGTCTGCAGACTCGGCCAATGGGCAAGGAAGGGTGAAGGATGTATCCCATGAATATCCCAAAGCCCCACCCATGAACCACACAGCAAATTGGGAGTGTGAATAAGGCGATCGTCTATAAATGCCCTGAACCAATTTTATCACTTGCAGATTATAACCCGAGTTGTGAAAATCTGGAGGTGTGTCTGTTGCAAGGCTACGGTGTTTAGCAGAAGGGAAACTCGCCGCCTCTAGAACAAGTTCTCCACGCAGCAAGTTGCTCGCTTAAGCCATTTATTATTATTATTTGGAAGCTTTAGTGCCTAACAAGTTGGTGTGTTCTCTCTCCTTTCTTTAAAGGATGCAGTTAGGAGAGGCGCTTTTACCCAGCACGCCTATCAATTTGCCCAAGACGTTTTACAACCTCTCCTCCTCCGAGAGTAACAATAACAGTCCCGGATCGACGCAGCTCGACTTTCAGGAGGTGGATCGGACAGACTCGGAACCAGCGAACGGGTCCAAAAAGTACCTGGGCACCGGGGGCAACAGCATGTTGAGCGAGGGGGAGACCGAGACCTTCGGCGGAGCTAAAGTCGCACCAGACGGCAGGAAAAGTTCTCCAGGTGTAGGCGAAGACGACTTGTCCAGCGGCGGCCGCTATAACATAGACGGTCTGGGCTCGGAAAGATATTTCATATCGTCCACCCCCCAGCAGGCCACCGAGGTGGGGAATCCGTGCTCTCTGTTCCCCTATGCAGGCCAGCCGGGGACGGTGTATGCTGCGTCCAGCGGCTCCAGGTATCCAGCCTCCTTGCATTACGGATCTGTCCTCCCGCCCAGCGGGTTTTCCTCTGCTGTCTGCGCCGGTAGGAGTCAGTTTGGGCCGGGGTATCAGTTTGGACAAGGTCCGGGGTGCCTCTACCCTTCGTACCCGGCGACAGGTTCGAGTATCGGTTCGTTGTCCATCCCGGGGACGGGGACTGGAGTTCGGGCTCAAGTCTACCTCTGCAACCGGCCGCTGTGGCTGAAGTTTCACCGGCATCAGACAGAAATGATCATCACCAAACAGGGAAGGTAAGAGATGATGCGTTTTTAAAGTTTCTTGCCGCCGTTCACGGTCCGATAATGGATGACATTTGTGTTCAACCGCTTTCTTTCCTCCCTGTGACTTTCGTGAAAGATCCCAAGCGAAACTGCGATAGTAGTGAATTTCACAGATTCATGGATTTTTTTATAGCAAGGGCTGCAGCTAATCGATTTTTTTAATTGTTGGATTTGCTACATGTTCTAATGCCCACGCTGTAAATGGGTACAATCATAATTACAAAAACGACATCCAAGGTTTGAATCTCCCATGTCAATCTAGTTTTAAAAATCTGTAAATGTATGTCGTGAATTGTAATCACGCAGATTGGAAAATATTTAGTTTTTTTTTTTTGGCGAGCATAGATATGAAAAAATGTAGGTGGTCGTTTTCTCTACAAGTGGTTTCGTAAAGTTTCATATTTTAAACGGCGAGTCTTTGATTTCGACATGAATTCATATCTTCGAATATATTTTAATGTGCGTTGAAATAAACTTGGCTATACAGAAATGTAATCGGCCACATTTTGGCACTGGCGGGGAGTTGTGCTGTACTATTGAAACGGTTTTCGTTCTTAATAAAATCCGATTTATTCAAGGTGCTTAAATATTGATGGGCATATTTTTAAGTTTTTTTTATTTTTGAATATCGTGCATAACTGAAATATTGACACCTATTTGGGGTGTAAAAAAACACAAAAATAAATATCTATCAAATAACCACGAAATGTTCTGAATGAACCTATTGGATTTTATATAACCTCAAACTCATTAATTTGTTTTCCCCAAAATGGATGGAATTATTACTTTGGGTTGGGGGGGGGGGGTGGGAATCTGGATGAATTTCTTAATTTATAATGATTCCCTTCAATTAATTAGCAGTGCACCTCTAAAACAAGTTGCTCTCCATTTCTCTCAGGCGAATGTTCCCGTTTCTCAGTTTCAATATCACGGGACTGAACCTCACGGCTCATTATAATGTTTTCGTGGAAGTTGTGCTGGCAGATCCGAACCACTGGCGTTTCCAGGGGGGAAAGTGGGTCACCTGCGGCAAAGCGGACAATAACATGCAAGGTACGAGAGCCATTTTAAACCGTCATACCCCAGGAAATAAACGAATATGCGTAATAGACTGCCAATTGCTTTCACGTTAAAATTGCAGACGAAAACCGGTTTGAAAGTAGGGGTCGTGGGGTGATGGATCAATGGGTAGAATATATTGAGGGTGTGTTTTGAAGTAATTTAATTTGTGGAATGGTGGTGCCAGTATTGTATAAAGATTAAAATGCAAAATGGCTGCAATTAAAATGGGGCGGAGGGAAATGTGCATACTGGAGTAACGTTAAATTCACCCCTCTCTTCCAATGATTACTTTGAGTTGAAAAGCTGCATATTTCTGGCTATTTTTTGGCACACAGTATCGTATGCATGGGACTCAAAGGCAGTTGTTGCTTTGTAAATCAAGAATGACTCGTTTCTTAACTTCACGGGGTTGTTTTTTTTTTCTCTCCCCGCTTTTGCTTTTTTAGGAAACAAGATGTATGTTCATCCCGAATCCCCAAACACAGGGGCTCACTGGATGAGGCAAGAGATCTCCTTTGGCAAGCTCAAGCTGACCAACAACAAAGGCGCCAATAACAACAGTACGCAGGTTAGCTGGCATGTCTGGGGGGGATGTTGAACACCTTGCGTTTCGATCTTTAGGCCGCTGGAAGAGAGCTGTGCGAAATGCATTTTTCAGGACAAGCTTAATGCAGAGCACCGGGTCCCAAAACAGTTTCTCCACTGAAAATTGCTTAATGCACAATTAAAGGTGCTTAGGAGCAGAACAAGAGGCAAAGGGAAATGGCTTGAATAGCTGATGGTGAGGGTGTTGTTTCCTGTGGGGGTCTCACCTAGCTTTGTTTAAAAGATGTCGGGGGGGGGGGTGTTAATTCTAGGCCAACATTCTAGGATGGCAACATGCAATCTAGTTTCGAGCCCCTTTTTCTGTGATCCAGATCACGAATTCATACCTTTTCCTTTTCCGCCTTGAGGATGGGCTGAAGCATTTTTCTTTTAAGAGTGGGCCCTGCAATTACAGATGGGGGTCGCTGCGGGTATGTGTGAAGCTCCATCTGGTAAAGTGGTGCGACTGACCCTTTCGTTTTGCAGATGATCGTCCTGCAGTCCCTGCACAAGTACCAACCCCGGCTTCACATCGTTGAGGTTACAGAAGATGGAGTGGAAGACATGAGCAGCGAGTCCAAGACGCAGACTTTTACCTTTCCGGAAACCCAGTTCATTGCGGTGACTGCTTACCAGAATACAGACGTAAGCCGCTTCGTCTGTTCTGAAGAACCCTCACCTCCACCCCCACCCCCTCCACACGCGCGCACACACACGCAGACTCCCCGTTGTCCAGTGACTGATTCTAAAAGTAGATCTTTCTTCTTTATTGGCAGATCACGCAGCTTAAAATCGATCACAACCCTTTTGCGAAAGGCTTCCGGGACAACTATGATTCGTGAGTATCCACCATTCCCTGCCTGAAGAGTCCATCAGATGAATGACCATTTGAAACTTGCACGTCTCTTTTTTTTTTTTTTTTTTTGGCTGATTTTATTCAGGAAACAGTTATTTGGATACGTGCTTGTGGGGGGGGAGAAATGTAATAGTGATGCATCCTTCTCTAAGTAATGAACCCAGAGTCAGTAGCTTGGCTATGTAACGACCTCCTGCCTAGCTGCCCGTCAGTAAGAGTGGTATGACCTTCTATCTTGCTGCAGAATGTACACCGCTCCGGAGAATGACCGGCTCACTCCTTCCCCGACGGATTCGCCCCGATCCCACCAGATTGTCCCAGGTGCCCGGTATTCCATGCAGCCTTTCTTCCAGGACCAGTTTAGCAACCTGCCCCAGAATCGCTTCTACAACGGTGAGAGAACGGTGCCGCAGACTAATGGCATTCTTTCACCACAGACTGAGGAAGCAGGAGCCCCTTCTGCACAGAGGTGGTTTGTGACCCCAGTACAGCAAGCGGGCTCGAATAAGCTGGACCTTACGTCTTACGAGGGCGACTACTCCACGAGCACCCTGCTGCCCTATAGCATTAAGTCCCTGCCCCTCCAGACCTCCCACGCCCTCGGTTACTACCCGGACTCGGCTTTCGCCTCGATGGCTGCTGGCTGGGGCTCGCGGGGCACGTACCAGCGCAAGATGACCACGGGCCTCCCCTGGTCTCCGCGGCCGAGCCCCCCCGGCTTCCCCGAGGACCACCTGTCGAGCAAGGACAAGCTAAGGGAGGAGAACGGCACGTCGTCCTGGATTGACACCCCTCCCTCCTTGAAATCCCTGGACTCCTCCGACTCGGGCGTTTACTCCATGGTCTGCAAGAGGAGACGCGTCTCCCCGAGCAGTTCCAGCACTGAAAACTCTCCGACGATCAAATGCGAGGACATAACCACCGACGACTACAGCAAAGACAACTCCAAAGGCATGGGGTACTATGCCTTCTATACAAGCCCTTAGATAACCCCTTCGCCTCTTATTTTTTTTTGAATGTTTGAATGTTAACTTTCTTTTGTGCTCAGGTCATTTGAGGAGTTACAGTCCCAGATTAGTCCCCCTCCCCTGTTTTCTTCAGAAGTGTGCTATTGTGTGTAATTCTTACTGAAGGTGCCAAAGCTTTTGATTGCTCAGAGCAGCAGTTGTGCCAATATCTGCCCTTAACGTGACAGTATTTTAAAAGCTCTACATTTTTTGATAAGCATGCTATTTTTCTTTTTTTTTTTTACAAATCTGTGATCTTATTTATTGAAAGCTGTCTTTAATGTACAGTATATGTGCACTGTAGAATGTGAGGTATCTTGTACAAAATGTCTCCATGCCAGTGTCTATTGAAAATCGGTAATAAAATCCTCTTCATGTTTTCCGAAAATCGGATTTTTCTGGCTTTTGACAATGGGATGATGCCTGTTCCGGTTTCCTGACGGTGAATCTTGAATAAATCTGCGCAGCATTAAATACCTTCAATTTTAAAAGGCTTTTTTTTTTTCTTTCTTGAAGCGGCACATTTAGCCACGAAAAGCAACTGTTAAAATATATTGGGCGGGGGGATATGGAGTTTTCAAACCTGCGCCCATTTTGTGAAATTAATGGGTCTTAATATCTGTGGGTTCGGGAGTGGATACAGACTTGCACGGAACTTTTCGCTGTTATTACCTTGCTCAATGGGCTGTAATGTGTTGTGTGCGCATACCTTGTGCGGGTTTGTGTGTGACGCTATCGATTCTCATGCGCAAAGTTTACTTCTATCCTACCAATGCGACCGGGTGCTTTATGAGTCAGACCAAGCAGGTGTTTGTTTTAAAATGGCTGGTTTTGTAAAAATGGGAGGGGGTCGTTTACAAAACGATTGTTATACATTTGCTTCGCGATGAACCCCTCACATGGTCCGGAAAAACTCTTGCCTAAGGCTGTCTGGGTACAGACCGGGTATATAACTGGACCGGGTGTTAACGCGTCACTCGCTTTCCTGTTGACACGTTTTCGTTTTCAACGCCCCTTCAGTCCAATTTGAATCTTATCATTTGGAAATCATTATCGGTTTCACGGATCATTATAATAATGAATAGGCCTGAATCCGAATGTTTTTAAAACCGGAGTTTTCACTTGCATTCACTGCGCAAGTGCCCAGTTTTATAACTTTTTAACCTAGTAGCCCCTCGCTTAGGTTTAGTTATTGGCTGTTTTTCATGATATTACTCGGCAAGAGAACGTGTTTTTAGAACATAAAGGCAAGTGGGACTTAGGAGACGACGTACTCTTGCACTCAGTGGTCAAGAACGGCGTTTAACACTTCGTTAAGGGGGTAGTACAGGCTTCTGTAATGTTTTTATGGCACTATAAATTCATTGCAATTAGCTAGGTTATACAGCGCTCCTCGGCTTCTCTAGCATTTCACTGCTCTTTGTAGCCGTGTTTGTGAGCTATTTATCGTGTGCTGTAAGCATGGGGGAACAATTACAGGCACAAGAGACCGTAATCGGTCTTGAATGGTAAATACTAATGTGCTCTGGGTGTCTCTCGAGTCTTGATGCCAGAGGGAGGTTAATTAATTGTTTCCGCTGCCGCCTTTATCGCTCCATCTGGTAACTTCATTGGTTCTTTCAAGATTCTTTTGAACCTGTGAAATTTCTCGAGAAATCTGCCTGCTCGATGCCGTCGGGAGCGCCGCCGTGGGTCAGCAGCGGCCGCACGTCCGCCTGGTTCCGCTTTTGACCCGCAAGAAGCCCGAGTCAGCCGAGAAGCCCGTCTCCGAGCGCCTGCTGCAGGAAGACGCGGTCGACTAGCCTGCAGCCTCCCCATTCCCTCTTTGCTCTGTATCTCCAGCCCATCTCTTGACGGTTAACACTCAAGAAAACCTATCTCCCTTTCAGATCTCGCCGTGTCGGTATCATTGTTTTCGTTTGTTAATTATAGTTCTAGTCGAGCCTTGCTTGCAGACACCGGAATGAAAAGAAACTTAGAGTGCTTCATTGTCCCTGAAGACTGTAAACGGCTTTGGCATTAAGTTAGCATTAACGGGGTGGGTTACACAATTTTGGTAAAATACTATGGTAAAAAAAAAACGCAATCTCACCGGACATACCTGTATATTTCTTCAGGCTAACACGAATATCGAACTTCTCTCTCGGCGTCCACCTAATACCTCCCTAAAAGGCAAAAGAAAATATTTTCACGATAAATATGTCATGGCTAATTTTTTTAGTAATTGATAATAATAATTTTACAGTAAATGAGCAGCAACAGAGGGGGAGAACATCACAGATGGGAACAACAGCGCACACCGTTACATTAAAAATATAATTCATCAGACTTCTTAGAAATATGAAAGATGACATAAAATCCGATTAATAATTAAACTAGTTGATAATTATAGGAAAAATATAGCACAGAGCACACTACATGATAACACGCTAATAAAAAAGTAACATTTTTCCAATTGCTTTTCGTATTTTTATTATGTTGTATTTCTAGTGTTCGTATTTTAATAATATTTTTAAAATATCTCCCTAACCCCACTCCCAACCCCCATTTTCTGATATAAACACACTTACTCATAGCCTAGAGTGTTTCAGCCACACCATCAAAGGAATAAAATAGTTTTAGTCATCGCGACTCGCGGTTTGTGCCCTACCGAGCCGCGTGTATTTCACCTACCTTTTCTTTAAATGTATTCTTTTCCAAGAAATCATAAGACCCAGAAACAGATTTTTTAAAACTGCAGGCTATAAACATTCGTATTCAAACGATACACCAAAAAAAAAAATCCCCAAAACGATTTAAAATGAATGGAATCTAACGTGTGGTTGTAGTCACGAAATTTGTCCAAAATGTGACACTGTGATTCTAAAAGATGTAAAAGTACATCTAAAACAGCGTTTCTGAAAAATAGCGTTCAGTTTTCCTATAAACCATCTTGACACATATTTTAATAGAACATTTCAATTTCCTCTGTTTTACACGATATTTATGACGCGGAAAGGCAAACCAAAATCCACAATTTGGGATAGTAACAAAACTCTTCATGAATTTTAAAGGTAGTACACAATTTTATGTAAGAACACGCAAATGAACAGAAAAAGGATTTGTCGGTCCAGATTTTTTCGAAAACGATTCCGCGTGCCAATTCTAAAATCAGCCTGCTAAACCTTGAAATAAGAAATCAGAGACGTCTTTACAGAAATCAGCGCTATAAAGGGTGAGTAGATTTAAATAAACCCACTGAAGACATAAAAATAATAAAAAATACACGTATATATCTCCTTTTATAAAACTAAAAAATTACAAACGTATTAGCATTAATAAGACTATTAACTTTGATCATAGAAGATTATGCTTTTAACTGCCACTGTCTAAATTCCGAAAGCAATGACTTTATTCTGCCAAATTGTGAAGTTTATTGTATCATTTTTATAGGACTGTGTTTAGAGGCATTCTGATTATTCTTACTCAAAACCTTTAACATCCTTTGCTTGCATGGGGCTGTAAACGTATGAATTAAAGGAACTTTAAACAACTAGCTACAACTAACAACGTACTTCAGAATTGTACAAGTATTGAAGAGTATTATATAACTATGATCATACAAAATGTTTCGATTGGTAGTTCTAATTGACTTATTAAACACTTCCTTAATTTCAAACACCTCAATTACACCGTAAAAAAAACCCCTGTGATTTTTGTTTTTGAAAAGGAAAGTGTATTTCTCTTGTGAGGAGGTGTTTTGGTGCAGTCACAGCACTGATTTCATGGCTCTTGCGACTGATGGAGTAATAACCATGTATACGCCAATAACGCGATTTCCTCTTCAAGTAACACAGTACAGTGTTTAGAGCCCAGATGAAAATTTCATTGACACAGGCCTTCATCAAAAGTACCAATAAAAACATCCAAGACTTCCTAGTATGACCAGAAGCTGATGTTTTGCTATATTCACGCTACAATGCGCAGACAGATGAAAATAAAATGCATTAGGTCCCTTGCTTCCAGTGTCCATAACGACCTTTTTTGTGAATATGATGCAGTTTGGTGTACAAGGGATCTTTGAGATCAGATATACTGTGAAGATATTAAGAAACTATAGCATGTGATTCAGCCTGGGCGTGAGTGAGTAGTTTTAAATATTGCCCTTTTTTTAAAAAAAAATGTCTTCTCTATCAGGTGTTTTCCTTGAACGCTTTCCTGCAGTATTCATGGATCACGGTTTCACACATTTTAGACTTATTGTAAAGAACGGTTAGTGTGGATCTTCATCCAAATGCATGCAATTCGGAAGTACCCCACCTTTTGAAGACTCTCGGAAGTCTATACTTATAAATACTGTCAACACTGTGAACTGATTTAGGTTGTTAAGCACCAGATTGAAAATCCGCAAACACACAGGACTCATGGATCCAGAATGGACATCCCAGTTGTGGCAATGGCAAAACTACCATACCTAGAGTAAAATTTTTCGTTTTTCTTTCTTACTGAACTAATTAGGATGCAGTAGGGATCAATAGACGTATTTAAGGTCATTTTAGAACAGTACTCAACAGTGAAGAACAAAATCACATTGTGCCTTGAGAAATGGGCCATATATTTTTACTGGATGCCTTGTTTGTGTATTGTTAAAGAAGTCATTAAACATCACACAATCACACACGTGTTGAGACACAACATGGGAGTGTATGTCCACAGAAGTACACAGGGGGCTACTAAGCAGCTCAGCTAGTGAAAGGCTCATACAAGGGGAGTCCTACAGTTTATATTTAACTGACTTATACCTCGTCGGTAGGGAACTGTGACCAGGATTTCCCAGACAGTGAGGCGCAATTGGTGGATCACGACCAACGTCAGTGCTCGAATTGGCCTAGGTCATTTCAAGCTCTCCTGCAGCAGAAAGCATGGATCAGGCCTGGACTCTGAGATAGTCGTGTTTTCAGGGAGAGGTGCACTGCTCCTCCACCAGGTGCTAACTCTCTCTTATGGCGCTGTGGAATCTGCAGCATGTCGAATGACAAATGGGTGTCAGGAGTGTTGGAGGAGTACAGACGCAGGCTTTCATTCTCCTCATTCAGGGGCTGTAGCTGCATGATGAGCAGATGAACAGTCGATGTTTCCTGACTGAGAGAGTCTAAAGTTGAACGATGAATTCCATTTACAAATTTTAACAGAAGGGGATTTACCTTGGCTCAAAGGAAGGAGATAAAATCTATCGACAATCACGCATTCATAATTATTTTTTACGAAGAAAGTCAATATTTGAAATATTCTGGAATGAAGTTCAAAGAAGAACCAAAGAAGAAAAGAGAATTCCCAGGAAAAGTGCAGATTGATTATTCAAAGGTTTTTAATGGAATTCAAACAAATGCACCTCAAATATTGTGCATATTACAATAAATATGACTTTCTTTCAAGTATTACTTTCGCATATTAATTACTGCAAGAACCAATAAAATATGCATGTGAGAGGCTGATAGGACAAAGAAAAGCTTTGTTAGACTGAGGCCAACACACCAAATGCCTAAAACTGGCATTTAATTGGTCAAAATGCTGGAGTGCCCAGACAGAAATATTGAGAAGTCTTTACATAAAAACTGCGAAAAATTAAAAAGGCAAGAAACTGTCAAAATATTGTGCTATTGTGCTACAGTTGAGCACAGGTCTGAAGTTGTTTTCCTGGTGTACAAACTGGAGATGCAATAACGGTGCAGTTTAATTCCAGTCTTTTGAATCCCGCAATACCATTAACAAGGTGATTACAGGGGGAAGGGTCTGTTAATTAACACGATAATGACACTAAACACACACAAACAGTACCCTGACCCTGTTTCTCCGCCGAAATGGTGGAGAAAGAGACGGACAGGCGAATAAAAAAAAACACAGCCACCAGGATAAATGTGTTAGGAGCGATGATTAAACCCCCGAATGGACAACAGCAGATGGTAAGAGAGCGCTGAGCCTGTCGCACAACTCCTAGTGCGTGTGCAGCCGAGATTGCTAACGAGGATTATTCTGATGATGCAAACCTGCAATAAAATGAGATCGAGACATGTCTTCTGTCACATTTTCTCAAAAGGCTCAAACTGAAGAGCTGAAAAAAAAATTAATTAAACTTTTCAATAGTTTTTGGTGATTCGTACATTCTTGCTGGCAGGTCTATAAATCTCCATAGTTACCACTATAATTCAACAGCTAGTGTGCAATGGGAAATCCACTGTGAAATAAAGAAACAATGACATATATATGTGTCTTCTTATTAACATTAATGGCAACACCGTCTTCTATTAAATTTCACAAGGAATCGTAACATCCAAGAATCAGGTGCTTTCTGAATGTTTACTGAGCGTACAAGTATAAGTTTGGGTTTAACTCGCTGGGCTGAGAATCCCGTTCAGAGAGAGGAGCTCACCAAGGTGCAGATGGGGTCTGAGGCGAGAAAGACCCAAGAAGTCAATGAGCAAGACATACATACAAAAGCCAGGGATGGTGGTGATTTTAAAGAGCTGGCAGAAACTGACCGTGTCTGTCGTTAGCCCTCCCGAGCTTCAGCTAAGAACCTCTGCTATTCACCGCTGCCAGTATGAACACACACTACCTCCCAGAACGTAAGGGCTGCTCCAGTGATTTGGAGGTAGCTAACGTAATTAATGCACGTGGTATTTACTTTTTTAAAAAAATGCAAGAGGCCGCACACACTATCTCATGCTTGGGCTAAGAGACCCGGGCAGGGAGGAGTGGGTAGAAGCCTGGGCTGAGTGGCCTTGCACACAGAGGAACTTTATTCCGGCTGTGTGAGGGGACTGCTACCCGGGATTCAGTTCGATAATTACCGAGGCACAGCTCAAACTATGAGCTCGTTAATTAAGGCCCGAGCTGAGATGGAAGGAGAGGGAGGCGGAAGACCCAGTGGCCTTCAAGGATCCCCATACTAATGCAATTAACACTCGTCTCGTTTTACAGAAATGTTTAGCGCTCGGTACACCAAGGAACAGAGTCTGTAGTACCCACTTGCTCAGCCATTTTGATACAGCAATTCTCGAATTTAGTGTTGCGTTATTTTTTAGATCCGTAACATCTTCAAAGATCGATGACAGTTGGGTTAACCGTTTGTTAGGGCTCTGTGAGGTAGGACTATACGTTCTGCGGCGTTCTCACAGAGTATGTAAGCACTTCTGTTAATATCGTGGTCACTATAGTTCAACTTGGGGAATAATTTTCTTTTCAGATAAGAATAAAATTAGCATATTCCAAACACACAAACCAAATCTCCCTATTATCTGTCTAGTAATTGGATTTTACCACCATTACTTAACCTTTTGAAAGGCTCACTTTGAACTGTAGGATCTTCCATGCATTGCTTGAACAAAATAACCTTGAAGGCCACATGTACATTGCTGAGGATGGTGTTATTGATTAGTGACAGTGCTAAAGCAATATTCCAATACTTGTAACTCAAACCATGATGGTTCAGAAATGGCAAATATAGGCAAACCATGACCTATACAGTATTTTAAAATGTTTAGTTTTTGTTCATGACTATCTGGGAAAATTCTATACATTCCAATGAAAGAATTAATGCTCAGTCAGGACAAATTTAAATCGAATTATTGGCATTGAACTGCATACGTGATGGACAGAATACATACAGAAGCGTCACTCTTCATTATAGCCGACTGCTTTAACATTTCCATTTGAAGAAGCTTTTTCGTGTTTGAATTAATTTTTATAGCCGTGCAGTTTTATTTTTAGTTAACTCTGCAGTCACGCTCCTTGACAGAAAACTAAGTGTTTCACTAACTCCAATTAACACCTTCTAATTAGGTAGAGTTTCTATACTTTGGTGTGAGACACTAAATTTTGCATAAATGTATCTAATTAATCCTCTCAGGAAGCTTGCCAAAATTGAATCCTGAGGTGGAGATCAAGGCAAAGGCCCCCTGTTTGTTTGGTGTTCTTATCAGAGTTCATTTTTTAAGCTTCTGCAGCTAAAATGTCATTTGCATATGCATGTAAACATAGTGACATCCATGACACAGTGAGAGCTTCAAGGGTCTCGGAGTGTTTGCACAGTCATTGCCTAAGAAAAGAACAAGCCTTCCCTGATTGCTTGTTTGTTCTTTTGCAAATTCTTCACATCCCTTGGCAGGCTATAGGAGTATTTAAATTGTGAGCTATGTATCACAACATGAACCATTCAAAGCAAAGGATCGCTATTTAATTTCCATACCATATAATTAAATCAAGGCCCTCCATATGTATTAATGTTAAAGGAGTTTTGAGCACAGTTTTACATTTTTAGCAATGTTATCAAAAAGGCTTTTCTAACTCTGACCAGAAAGTGCCGTTTTCACAGTCCTCTCTAAAATCATTTGCCGCCAACCGTGTCTCCAGCATCTTTGACAAAAAAAACTATCTGCAGCTGAATTGCCTGTACTGCGAAATTTCCTCCACATTTATCTGGACCTTGTTTAACTACTAATCATATTTCAATGAACAGGACACATTTTAAATCATTTGACCAATGGATCATTAAATCTCTTTGTATTCTCTCCAAATGGGGCCTACGTAGAGTCTCCCAAAACAATGCTTTAATGGAAATGTTATTTTTACTTTCCACACCTATATTACTTCCTGCTAACTGTATCATGTATATATTAACACGTTAAATTAGTATTAATATGAAGTCCTAAAAAGGACAGGCCAGGAAGCAAAGCGGAATAACATATTTCTTTCATTCTTGAAGTACAATTATGGATTCCTGCCTCTTATTCAGTTTGTGTACTGTGCTAAATGTAATTCAGCTCTCCTTTTTGACATCTTTAACCACTTTTTGTCGTTATTTAATTATATATTCATTAAAATGATTACTATTTGCATATAGTGAAACTCGGCAGACTCTGCAAACTCACAGTCATAGTAGTGGACATTTAAGTTAAAAAATCATTCAAGGGGAAAACAGTGTTATTGATCAACTTTATAATAATACAACATCCGTTAAATCCATTTTCTAACTGCTCTATCATAATAGAGTATTATGGAGAAGCTGGAGCCTATCCCAGCAAGTGGAAGACAGGACACCCCCTGGACAGGACACCAGTCCATTGCAGACACACACACACTCACACCAGGGCCAGTTTTCCCAGAAGCCAAATTACCTACCAGGACGTCAGCATCTGAACTGTGGGAGAAGAGCACAGCACCCAGAGGAAACCTATGAAAACACAGGGAGAACATGCAAACTCCACACAGATAGCACCCCAGGTCCAGAACTGAACCCAGGGCCGTGCTAACTACTGTGCCACTGTGCTGCACTAAGAATATAACCCAAGTAAGAAAATCTTTAAAAATGTCATAATATTTTCTTCCTGTGCAAAACCTAAAGCAAACAATTCTTAACCACAATCCCTAACCGAATTTAATACATCATTTGAGAATGATCATGTCAGGAGGCAAAACATTAATAAAAATGTATTGACGTGTTCACACAGCTCTGTGTTATTTGTACCTAAATGTTCTTATATAAGATATTGAGCAGCAAGGTGACCTAGGGGTCCGAGCTGTGTGGATTTCTCCCTGTCCACATGGTTTTCTCTGGTTTCCTTCCACATTCCAAAGAGATGCTGGTTTGGTGCAGTCTATGAATGTGTACATGTGTATACAGACACACCCCATGTTGATCTGGTGTTGTTCTGTGGTTTCAGGATAGGCCTTACTGTCTTGTCATCAGTAAGCTGCTTTCTGACGGAAGTTGGATAACCTATATTGTGATATTGTTTCAATCGTAATGTGGTGATACCATATCCCAAACACACACACATGGTTCAAAAGTGTGAAGGTAGGTAGATATGCTGCCACAAAATTCTTTTAACTCCTCCTGGTGGTTTTGACAGATTAGAAAACTGTTTAACTAATCGTTACTTTGACTGAGAAAATGGGTCACTATGGTTATCACCCATTTTTTACACTGCAATCTAATCTTTTTCAGATCAGACACAGTGGTGTTTTTTACCGCCTGTTTGGAACCTCTTAACAATATAAATATTGTCTGATTCTAGGTAAAAATACTTTTACCTAGAATTGCATATACTGTAGATATTCGTTTGGATTTAAATTAGAAATCTCAAGATGCCTCCTGAGAAGAGTTGTTGAGTTTATTTTTGTACGTGTTAGAATTTATTCAAACCTCATGCAAAAACAGTTTGCCAGCTTTTCACAATATACACCCCCTGACCACAGCGATTCCACTGCCAAGTTAGACAGCAGGAAAAAGAGCAGCTAGATTGAGAAAGACCATGATTAGTCTACTGAAAAAGGCAGCTGTAAAAAGCCCAGAAACCAACAAAATGCAATGAGTATGAGATACCATTTTATTATTTTAAAGTAATCCTGATCTACAAGCCGTGTATGCCAAAGTGATTGTCTAAGAAATGAATGTTGGAATATATGGATATACTTATCTACTGTCCTATTTCATCTGCGTAGGTGTTACGACCCCAGGTGTCTAGGGGTAAAGGGGTGTAACATTTAGGATGGGGTTGGATGCAGGTGGGCTTTTGGTGAGGGACTTAGGAAGCATGACAACAAGTTTGGTGCAAAAGGGATTTAGGTGCAAAAGATTTATTTACAATGTAAAAAGTGAATAAGTGACTGGTACGTATTACAGGACACAAAGAACAGACAGTAGATCTAGTTGCTGATTGGTTGGGAGTTGATTGATGATGATGTCACAACTGAAATGATGGTGTAGTGATGGACCAATGGGGGTGGGACCTGAATACAGGAAGTGGAAAAAACAAAACAGAAATGCGGACACGCACGGGGACGTAACAGTAGGCAATTACAGCTGCAACAATTTGAATAATTGATTTCAGTAAAAAATTACAGATGTCTGTAAAGATATAGGGGCCAATCAGCGATCTTCTCATTAGATGTGAAATCTGCTGTCTAACCTTCTGGTTCAGCAGCAGCCATTTGCTGGAATCACACTTTGTGATGATGGTTTTCTTATCGGCCAAGCACTGCCTAAACTCTTGAAGGTGTCTGAATTGACACATTGGACAGGTCTGCTGTTGCCTTGCTGTCGTCTGGTATTGTGATACATGCAGCAACAATCATGCTTCATAGATGATATAGATGTTATAGCACAGCACATTGATGACCATGTCTTGACTGCTATTTCTTTACAGTCTTTACAGTCTTCAAGAAGCATGGTACATACTCTAGTTTAGTGTCTGTACCAGGATCCAGGTCACTGATAATTAAGAAGAGCAATGGCTACTTCTCCCTTGGGCACTCTACTAATTACAGTCACCACTTTTCTGTACTCTCTCTTTTCTGTCTATTTACCAATTCTCAATCCTAGCACTTCACTCCTGCTGCTTGTAATTTGAAAATAAACGTTTTCCCAGGAAGTTGATTAAAATGTCTTTGGAAAATCTCTATGCACCATAGCATATGTGTGTACTTAGTTCTGTCGTTGGTTGTTGAAATAGCTCTAGGGTGTTGGTCAGATATGATCTACATGGCTTGACTCCCTGATCACAATTCCCTAGTACCTGATTTCCATATATAGTAGGAGATCCTCCAGCTTAGTTCTTATAGTCATTTTTATCATTTTACACGTAATAGAGGCCAGACGTGTGAGTGTATAATTACTTGCTTGCTTTTCTCACCATTTTTATGGATGGGTGCTACATTAGCAATTCTCCAGTCCATGAGTACTTACCCTGCCCTGTTGGAAGAGTTGTGTCTGAGGATTCTACACTGCATCTCCTGTTCGGATCATTTGATAATATAGCGCTGGACATTTTGAGGTTTATTCATCTTGAGTATCTCTGGTTGCCACGATGCTTAAAGAGAGATTGTGTAGTACATTGAAAGAGTCTGCCATGGCTTTGATAAGCGTTTGTACAGAGTTTTTAATAAGGAGATGGTTGTGCTGGTGGAGGAACTTCACACAGATAAAGCTGAACAACCATTTCAAGCTTTGAATGTTCTCAATAGTCACTTCAGTAACCATGACCTTCCAATGACATTGAAAGTGCACACAGGTGATGCGAAAGGCTCTTTCAATTTATTTTTTGTTGCTGATAAAGTGGATTCACACCACACGTGCAGCTCTGCAGTGCCGAGTTCTCCAGGCTGACCACAAACACAGATGTTATCATGCAAAGCGCGCATCTCTGCAGCAGTACAAACAGGACCATTCCCCCACCTCTTCCAGCATCAGACACATGTCATAGCTTTGATTGTAAACGACACAGTGACAGCACATTTACACCTTGCGTTTTCTGCAGGCTCTTTTTGTATGTATCTTCTTTGTTTGCGCTTGTATATACTGTAGATCTGTAGGCCTTAAAACAGGCATGGTACTTCCACAACTTGGAATGTTAACACCCTGAATCCATCCAGTTTGAAATCCTCCTAATCCCATTCGGGGTCCTGGGGGGAGCTGGAGCCTGTTCTGGCAAGCAATGGGCACAAGGTGGGATACACCCAGTCCATCACAGAGCACATACAGACCAGGGCCAGTTTTCCCAGAAGCCCATTAACCCACCAGCATGTCTTTGGACTGTGGGAGGAAACCGGAGCACCCGGAGGAAACCCACTCAAACACAGGGAGAACATGCAGACTCCACGCAGACAGCACCCCAGGTCCAGAATTGAACCCAGGGCCCCAGTGCTGCAGGACAGCAACGCTGCCCACTGCCCCACCCTGCTGCCCACACCTAGCCTTGTCTGTTTCAATTCCTGAGCAGTATAATACATTCTGATTTAAAGTATACATTGTTAATGAGCCAAATTCCAGGGATACAAATGTGTGCACCTGACGTTTTGTCTGTGTTGCAAATTCCATTACATGCGTTTTCCTTAGAGAATACTGCATTTTAGATGGGACGGTGTTTTTGTTTAACGCCACTTTCAGCACATATATCTGCACTTCAGATCTTTCTTTGATCACTCTGTGATCGTAGTTGAAAATCCCACTCATTCTAGTGGTTAGATCTGCTGCCCTGAAAGGCTTGAAGTTCTACCCTTGCATTCAAACCCAGTTTTACTCTCAAGAACATCAAACTCAGAGCAATTACCGGCTAAACTAAGTGTCAAAAGAAACATCACTCTGTTCATACATGTGCCTGTGTGTTTGTCATAAATTTAAACTAGACTTTGGGCTATAGATAAGATGTGTTTGGTGTCTTTCTTGCCTGTAATATACTCAAGAGACTTTGTGCATGGGTACTACATCACTTTATTAGTGAGAGAGAGGACAGGGTTCAGGCGACGAGGTGATTCAACCTTTTCATTGCCAAACCTGGATGAAAATTAAGAACCAGAAAATAAAAACAGGAAAAAAAAACAGGTTCTACATGACACATGACTACATGACCTGGTGCAAATCTCATGCAAGATTTAAAACCTGCTTTCAAGGGTGGCTACACACACTGCTAACCTGTGACTTTCATTGCAGACACCTTGTTGTCAGTCCTGTTGATGATGAATGTTAATTATTAAAATGAATTTACCCACCGTGTGACATGACTACAATAGAAATGCAAGTCCCACGCTTTGCACACTTATCAGTTTAATATGATTCTCCGTTTTCTCATTTTGAATGTTTGTACTGGCGAACAGAAGCTCAGAGATCACATCAGATTTTGATTTCGTTTTTGTCTTTTTTATGACACAGAACATGGTTATTTGAGGTGGAAACACACCTCTTTTTACCCCTGTGTATAGTTTAAAAAACAGTAAGGTAAAGAGGCTAAATTGGAATTGGAAACTGGAAGACTAAATCACATTTCCACCGATGAATTCTAACATCAGAGTTTGGAATACAGCGTATTCCACATAAAGTCATTTTTTGGGATGCCGGGAATGTTTCACAAACTCTTTCTTATACGTTACACATTTCATTCATTCTTGGAACGCAAGCAATCCGCTGTGCTGGGCCGTCCAAACACTGAGGATGCTCAGGACTTGCTTCAGCTGGAAGAAATCTAGCCTCAGCTCGCTGAAGCAAGCACTCAAAGGCATGTGCTTTGTGGTTATGGGTGCATATACTGGTGTGGAAGACTGTACTCACTGACGCGGAACTAATCAAGGAGCAAATATCCTGTTATAGAGGTGCACTTAGCAGCGAACTTATTAGACACAATAGCACCCCAGGGGTTTTGCGTGGAACCCCGCGCTGCTGTTCCTCTACCTCATGCTGTTGTTTTTGTCCGTTTGGATGATTCAGATTCAATGTGTCTTGAAAGCCCTCTATTAGCGCTCTGGAGACTGAGCGGTCGTCCCGAAGAAAGATCCAGGGAGCACTATAGCTCTATCGCCGCGACGGAAAGCAGTCAGGAGGGACCGCGCCGAGAACGCGGCCATGTGGAAGGACATCAGGGGCTCAATCAATGCCTCGGCACTTTGGAGGACACCTCCCTCAGATTTGGGATTTTCAGAATCATACCGAAGGTTCAGGACCTTGGAGAGCTCCAGGATTAAAGTGACCTGCTCTGTCCTTTAGGGACAGGCCAACAGTTCTCAGGTTTTAAGCATCAGCACTTAAAATATATCTAAAAGGAGCAGATTGTTCCATTCCTTTTCATAGAAACAGTAATAAAGGGGAAATCTGCATCTCCCATAAGTCACGTGTGATTGTTGTTAGGTCTCAAACATTCTAAGAACTTTTTCAAAATTGTAAATGAAAAAGTATACCAACACTGACATAGTTCAGGTGGGTAGCTGCGTATAATGCTACATTACCTTTGCTTACTGCCCTGTCTTTCTCACACCTGAAGAAGGCTCCATGGCCAAAAGGTTGTGTTTTCTTTCTTTCTTTCTTTCTTTCTTCAGTGTTGCAGGAAAGTGATCCTGTGCGTCTCTGGACTGTGATTAAAACATCACGTTTGTCTGCGCATGACAAGCAATACAATGAGTGTGTGCGACCAGAGATTCTGCAATTTCAGACTCGGGAGGCGCTGGGAAAGGCTGAAAACGGGTGGGAGTGGATTATTAATTATTGCCAGCTCGTCACAGCCTCTTACACCATCATTCTCAAAAGGGTTAAAGCGCTCAAATTGTATAATTGCTAATTAAGAGTGAAAATATGTGCTGTGGTTTCGAAATGTTTCAGTATTTACAAAATTAGAGAATGGCAGAATATATACACTGTATAGACTTCCAGAAATATACACTTTACAGGATATTGTTTAATTGATTCTGAAATATTTGGCAGGGATTTTAACATTCAAATGAAATGAAACACAGCCAAACAATGTCAGAATATATGCAATAAATTATCTTGCCTTTGTTTACAATGAGTCAAACTCTTCCCTCTCAGGCCTGAGCATTTTAGCAACCCCACCTGTCTCTGGAAGATGATGTTACATCTACTGTATAAGAGACTTGTGTTTGTTCGAATGGGCGTCTGTGACAGTAGTGGTGGGCCTACTGTGCAGCAAAAGCATGTGGGATGTCTGTGAGAGGGGTGAGAGGGGTGGAGAGGCCATCGCCGACAGAATTATTCCCAGCTGCTCTACGACAGAAAACCGTCCTGCCAGCCACAAAAAGTGGAAGAGTATATTGAATCCAGCCAGGAGAGGATGTGTGAAGGGCCACACCACACTGCCAAGATCTTTTGAGGTGCACTAAGATCAGCCTGCTGCCCATCCTCACAAGAAGCCCAAACAGCTGTGACTATTGAGTGAGAGGACCCAGCAAGAGCAGGGACCCTCTTCGTGTAAAAAAAAAACATTTCCAAAGCCACATCTGGGTAATCCCAGAATTTACTGTATTTCTTGTATCAGTGGAATACAGGAAGTCCCATCCCTGACCATGATCCAGCAGGTCTCTCCTGGACCGGGGATGTAGACTCCCGGAATGGAGTATGTACTGTATAACACTACCTGCAACTTCCCCTCACTGTCTCCTGAAAGGTGGACTTCTTTACTTTAGCTTTCAAGACTGACTCACTAGGTTTTTGGACAGCCAGCTCAGAACCTTCAGGTATTTTATGAGGCCCTTCATGCAGAAAACGGACACACTTTTGGTATATCGTAAAAGGATTCTGTCGTTTTTATTGTCCAATTTCTTGTTTCACTGTTGAAGTTGTTATCTTTTCTACTTCACGTTTCCTGACCTTGCTGCTGTCATGTCTCTCATTTGCCTGGGTCATTTCACTGTGGCTGCTCAGTCTGCTAAGCCCTCCTTGTTTCAGTCCTTTTTTTCTATATTAATTTTAGACTTTCACAGCACACGGTACTTCAGAGCTTCTATTTCACAACAGGTATTTGGTTTCCAGCACTGACGCTCCTGGATAACTCTGTTTTTGATTTTGCCTGAGCTCTTCACGACTTCACCGAATTGAGTATTGGTGGATGTTACCACCGTCTTCTCTCTAATCTTTAACCACTGCGGTTTCTGTAGTTGCCTGTAAAATCCATAAAGCTACAAGTTTCCAGCGCCAGGAGCAAACGTTACTGTTTCTGAGGGACATGGTTAACTATCACATCAAACACAGCACCTGGGGTATCCTAAATGTTCACTGCGTCCTGTTATTGAACCTGCTGTTCGTGTCTGTAAAGGACATAAATGAAATACCTTGGTTGGAGAAATTGCAGGATAAAGTGGAATAAGCACACAAGCAGCGAGCATAACGATCCCCACTGTGTAACAGTGTTCTCCTTCAATTACAGTCATAACTCCTTCATGGTGGTTGACAAAATGGTATCCTTAACCAACAAGAGTCCTGAAACGAAGGCAAATTTAAAAGTACTGTTTTGCAGATATGCACACATCTCCCATACAGATAGCACCTTAGGTGTGAAAGATGGTAAGACTCTCACTTGGTAACTGGAGGTTCGTATTCTCTGTGCACAGCAGAGTGTGGAGAAACGATTTGCATCAGTTTGGCAGATTTTGCCCCAGTGCTATTCTGGGTGGCTTTGTTATAGATGAGCTTCTAATAGTCTTCGTGCTGCAATTTTGCTTGTTTATGCAAATTGGACAGCATATTTAATGGGCTCCTCACACCCCAATGACAGATACAATTATGAAGCGATGCATTTATTTTCCCCTCTGCATTATTTTAAATATATTTTAATTTGGGCATGATTTCCTATGTTGAACAGTTTTAAAACACACAAAAAAATATTTAACCTAGTGGCGCAACTCTAAGCATTTGTACCTAGCCTTGCTGAAGTAATAAATTGCGTTATGTTATAAGATTTCATGGTGACTCAGTGACATTAACTTCCCCGTTAATTAAGCTTTGCTTTAAATCGGCATGAAAGGATCATTAACGATAAGTTATTTAAAATGAGATAATACATCACCTGTATGGGCGATCTAGAGAAACTTGTTCACAAAGGAACGTGTACAGCTAGATCTTTAACCTTGGGACTAACCAAGTATCCTTTTGTGCGCCGCAGCTTGGAACAGAAGCTGTACTGGTGTGACACCAAGTGGTTATAATAAAGAATCGCACAGTGGAGTTTTCACCAAGACTTCCCCCCGTTTTTAGACGATTTCGAGCCGGGCTCGAAATTCCCTGGCTTGAGAACTAGTCCGTCTCTATCTAATTACTGAGCACACTGCTTCATTCCTTACCTTACTTTAACCACAAGACAATGGATTTGGTGCAGTGGTATAGAAAACGTTTTAAATGGTCAATTCCTCAGCAAAAAACAAAAACAAAAAAACAAAACAAAAACACTCATCGGCCACCGTTCGCTGCCTACTTCAATCTTTGTGCCTCAGGTATTATTATTTACGGAGGATTTTGAGGCTAAATCGAAAGCAAAAACACGTTTTGATAACGGATAATCTAATGCCACAGATGTTAAGTGTTTATTGCAGACTATTAGGCCGGTATAGTTAATTGTAAAGGATACCTCCGTAACAGGAACATATGTTCATGCTGGGTGAAACATCAGATTTGTAAGTGCGAATGGCAACAAGCAGTGGTGTTGGACTTATTTTTAGCTTGAAAAGACTCTCTCTTTGCCTACAGGATGCTGCTAATAGTTAAGGTGAAGACAAAAAGTTTGGAGAGAAACCTTTAGACGGGAGAATAGATGTAATTACAAACTGACATACTGTGCTAATTTTATTAAGTTATGCTCTTAACATATTTATATCAAGTAATGTTAGCAGAGCTGCTTAAAAGAAAAAAAAAGCTGAAAGACGACACTTTCATAATTTTGGCAACGAATTCCTATTTGATAGACGTAAATGAAATGAAAATCACCAAAATTAAAAAAGAAATCTTCAGCTAGTTCACAGCTTCTCGCCAAGTTCACATTTTTTGTTAATATTCCACTTTGCAGTTAATTTACTATGTTCAGTAACCTTGGTGTAATTGCCGATTGTGCTCATGTTATTATAGTTCTCTAATCAAATTTGAGGTAGACTCAGTTTCTCGGGTATGGTATTTTTTTGAGGTACAGCATTGTATCTTGGTGTTGGGGTGTGTTCCTAAAAGGTGATGATACACTTTACATGGTTTTAAATCATTGTTGGGTTTTATCTTTGATTCTCGGAAAACAGCTGCAACATCTAAGGCAAGTAAGATGTAACAGAGATAGAATTAGCCACCAATGATGTTTCCTTTTTTCGGGGGGACACTTGAACATACTGTAAGTCCAAGCAATTGGAAGCCATTCATCCCATCTCGCCCACTTTGAGGTCTTGAGCCAATTATCTCATTCAGACGCTTCTTGAAAGGCCCCAGGGTGTCAGTTTCACAGCTCGGCTGCGTCCCCTTTTCCAGTCTCCCACAAGCCTTGCTGTAAGGAAATGCTTCCTCTGCCTTCTGGTTCGTGGTTCACGATTGTTGGTTCTGATGAAGCCCATTGGCTTGACTTAGTCAATGCCTTTGAAGACTTTGAACACTGAGGTCCCTCTCTCCTCTGATCAAAACCACAAAGATTTAGTACATTTTGCCTGTCAGTGTAGGGCGTTCAAGCCTAGAACGTATCTGACTGCTCTTCTCTGGACTGATTCTAGAGCAAGGATTCTCGCTTTGGAACGTGGTGACTGAAATCATGCGCCGTATTCTTGAAGTGGTTATAGCAAACGTGTTTTTCTTTCATCTTTTTAGTCTGGAATTCACCTCCTCTATTTCCTCTGCAGCTCACAAGCTGACGCAGCCCCCTCGTCCAAAAATAATAATACCTGGGCATTTCCACTTCATTTCCCTTGTGCAATACGCCAGTTCCCTGATGGAGGCCAATTATTTTGTGAAAATTAGAATGTATTTGTAAAGGAGCGCAAACAAAAATCAGAAGTGACCATAAATCACCGTCTTGTTATAGAACATGGGACGTAACGTTGGTGCAACGATACCGTGGATAACACAAATCACTTTAAATTTCCCCAATCACTTCACATGAAGGAGATGACATTCCGAGGACTGCAGACAGCTTGGAAAGTGCACGTCAAGATTAGGTTGTAGTCCCTGTGGCGTGAGATAATAAAACCCAGACCTATTTTTCACCACAGTAATGACATACTGCAAAAAGAATTTGACTCATATTTGCAGCTACGTGTTTGTAATTCCAAAAAAGATTGGAATTGATGAATTTCAAAACTCTCCAGTCCATATCTTAAGCCCCTGTAAGACCTAACCATACTGACGCACAGAGAGAGAAACATTCAGACACAGACTGAAAAAAAAATCTCTGCTGTCAGCCTTTTTCAAAACGATTTTGACTGCATGACTAATTAAATATGTGCATGATATTGGTTTCTGTTTGGGCAGAGAAATTGGCATTCATACAGATGCACAATCGAATTCAACTTTTGCTCTTAAAAATGTTATTTAAAATCAAAGTACAGTACAATGGTGTGCTTTTATTGTTTTGGGCATTGTGATCCTCCTTAATTAAAGCTATTTTCCCTGTTCAGTTCGTAATTAAATATAATAATAAATTAAACACTGCAGCCTTTGTCTCTCAATTTATTTCATTATCTGTATTAATGCTTCACTTTGACATTTTAAAAATTATTAACCGCATGTATGTCGATTTGCTTACATGTTTGGTGTGGCCATTTGTTCATGATAGATGCTTAGCTGTTAATGGCTGCAGTTTTCTATTTGACTAGAGGTTGGGCATTCAGCTTGAAGCTTGCCTGCTTTGTCTGTCCTTACACCCCTGAAAGAGAGGAAGTTCTAAGCTACTCTTGTGAAATTCAGTGCATATCACGCTTGTTGTACAGTATATCCTGTTAGTTCTGTTTAATCCTCCATTCTTCCTAATGTTTTGATGGTTAGCGTGCTTTCCAAATACAACAGCCAAATACAACTACTTTTCAAAGTTTAGCTTTGCACAGAATATTTATTTTTGTTCATATGTCATTAATGCATTTAGCAACACCAGAAAAAAGACCTGTAAATACAAAAGTACTCAATCTAAATAAACACACAATGACACATGCCACAGTTAAACAACAACATAAGAAAAGCAAATAGCAGGTACAAACTCACACTCAGACATACTTTTGTCCTAAGCTATGAAGGTTCGTTTTGTGTATTTTTTATTAAAACTTGCTTTAGAACATTTAGCAAATATCTTCATTACCCATTGCTGTCTGAGTCATCTCATAGATGTTTCACATTTTTATGTGCTGAAAGCTTTTTTTTTTTCAGGAAAACTGATAAAAATCCATAGACTGATAATGTTTAATGAAATGCTCCGACAACAGGAGCATACATAATGCACAGGACCACACTTCTGCAGGTAAACATGTTTGAAATCCAAGATTCTGTTTGTTGTTTTCAGAAAGAGAAGAACACAAAGACTGCCATGAAATTCAGATACACGTTTCACAATAAGAACTCAAAGCGCATCCATCTGCAATGATTATCATGCTGGCAGCTTCAGCCAGGGGTATTGTAATGCATACCTCAGTCATCTGCTTGTAGCTCATGACTTCTGAGTTCACACGGATTTGCCTAATACTGTCTCAGAGGACAAGACAGTAATGAAAGCAGCAGTAGACATCATATTGCTAAGCTCAACATTAGGCCTTATTTAGTAGGGAGACTCATAATACTCTTCATCATTTCCTGATAATCAGGGTCTCAATTAATTTGACTCAAAGGATTAAAGTGGGTTGGAGAAAGACTACAACAGGGAGGATTAAAAATAGTATTGAAATCTTTTATAAAAAAATGTTTTTTTTTTTAACAAAGCTGCATAATAGGGCTTGTCTCTGTGCATTCCATTTCTCATGCTGAAAATTCCCTCCAGCTCTGAAGCAATTTGTGTCTCCTGAATCCTTAGAGGGCTGTCTTCCTTGCTTACAGGAGAGGTGATACCGTTCCTATCAGATGTCTTAAACTTTAGCCCTGGCCTGAATGCATACACAACACATGCCGCCTCAGATTAATCCATGCATACCGTGAGGTGGAGATCATTCGATCTACAATTTCAAAAAGAGCATTGCCATGTGGATTGATCCTCTCTCAGAGTCTGCTCAGAGTCTAGAGAACAATGATCACATGAGACAAAACTGGGAATGAGAAACAGGAAGAGCTCAGGAAGGGACAGAGTTGCACGGTTTTACTTTTACCAGCATGACTTTCCTTTCTGGGGGTGGGGGTTGATGTAAACTGTATCTTGAGGAGAAAAACGAATTAAAATAATTATAAATATTCTCAGAGCCAAGTTAATCATCATTACCATTAGTTTTAGTTTTTTGTGGGTAAAACGCAGCTTATGTTTTAGAAGAGACATGATCATATATCGTACTACTACTCCCCAGCTCCGAAAGAGGTTGACTTGACTGGAAATCAGCTTGAAGGGTTTCAAACAACTCAAAGCTTCTGCAGTCATCAAAAAAAGAAATAAGCTTTAAAAAACATTACATTATAAAATCACCAAGATACATATAGAATTGTTAGTCCTTTTAGCAATTTAGCATTATTACATGGAAATAATATTGTTGCAAGCACCAACTAGACAATTAATCCTTTGGCACTGATTTGTCTCAACAGTCTTGTTCTTTTTAGCCATGGGATGTCATCTAAAACAGGGAAAAGTGTTATAAATAGCTGCAGTGTTGTAACAAAACATGCATGAGTTGCACAACACATAAGATGGCGCCAACCGACAGAATTAGTGGTAAATACTTTAACATGGGTCATCCAGCTAGACTTTATTGACTTCATGCAATTAATTTTGAGGCCTATTGATCACTTGACCTTCCTTTTTCTATTAACTCTTTTGCTGTAGTTCTAAGAATTGAAGCGGTGCACGCATTTTGAAAGAAAGGAATTGTTCTTCACGGTCTGTAATACTGGTTTCTCGAGGACATTCAGCAAAGCTCGACGAAGGAGAGCATCGCCTTCAGAGGCACTGAAGGAAGAGAGGCCCAGAGACCAAAGGCAAATGTATTTCTGAGGGAGTGCTATGAAGATCTTGTGGCTCGAAAGATGCTGAATTAACTGCTGAAGCAGACCCGAGTCAGTTGCGATCTCAGTGTGCCCCGAGCAGTGTAACTGAGAGGACTAGCATTCTCCATAAAAGCTGATTACATGGACACATCTGCTGCGTCCTGCTATGGCTCAGGGCAGGTCTGTCATATTTTCAGGGCATTTTGCCACCTTTGCTACAGTAGAGCCTTTTGACCTATTGAACTCATTTTTTTTCACCCTTTCTTTATAGATTAAAATTCCATTGATGGCAATGCTGGCTGAGACACAGTATCAAAATAACCCTTGTTATAAGCACAAATCAGACAAACACCTTTACTTATCATCGTAAGGATAACATGTCTTTCTCTTCAGTATAATATGCAAGAAATCTTGTGTTTTGGCAGCAGCTGGAACTCATTTTTATGTATGATTATGCTGATGGTCCAAACACGCATCTTGTTTTCTAAGCTTGAGATGTGAAAGGCTTTCATATGAAATATCACATCTTTGCCGACGTGCACCTAGTCATGAATCTGCAGCTCACAACTTCAGACATTTTAAGCTCACAGGCAAATTGTGAAGGCTTTGTACACCAGTGCAAACATTTTTTTCTTTAAAAAAAAAACAAACATAACTAATAACTTTATGCTTCTAATGAAATGACATCAATGATTCAGTGAAGGACATTTTTGGGAAAATCATCTTGAGTCCATTTTTGAAATGGGGACCAATGCACCCATGCAGAAAGCTTACAAGGCCATCCTGTCAGATGATTTGTTAATGTTGCAGAAGCAGGGAAAGGATGTTTAATAATAAGCTTTTCATTTTCGTTATTGTCTACAGTAGTCGAGAGATAAAAACACTGGGTATATAATGTTTGTATACACCATGCTGACAGCAGTAGAACGTATGATTTCTGTGATATCCACTTTCATTTCATACTCATACCTGAGGTATTGCTGACTTCTTTCTTACCACGTTCTCACCCAGCCATCCCCATTAGCACTTGTTTACCTCTCCGGAGCAGATGTCTGACCGAGCATTGCTTGACTTGCAGTAAGTTGTCAAGATGCTAATGTGCAGTGGATTTAATTACGAAAGAGGAACAGTTTATCACCCTCTTGACAGATGGCAGATTTGTCAGATATTTCAGCAATGAGGAGCTGGATCAAGAGACATGCAGAAGCAGGGGGCAGGTTTCATCACTCTCACTACTGGGTAGTATGGATTAGGAATAGGGTGGTTTTTGGCCCAGATCTCAGATTTGGAGATATATCAATGAAATCCATTGCGAAGGAAATTTACCAGTCGTGTGGAGCTGACAAAGCCATATGGAAGCATCACTTGCTTGGCTCTGCATCATGACTTTAAAGTCTTGATGAACTAGCTTAGATAAATAGCGAAACAATCCGGTGTCTGGTCAAGACTGAGGTGGGAGACCTCCAGGGAAAACAAGTTTGCTGTTGCAGGTGGCATTGCTGGACCAGTAGGTGGTGATCTTCGTACTGGACCGGGATTGTCGAGCCAGTGTCCCAGTATGTTGACACTGTGCAGGAGGAGGTGTTGTGTTGGGATGAGAGGAGTTAAACTGGGCATTAACAATCTCAACACACTTTCGAAAGGACTAGACATATTAACCCCAGCACTGCGTTCAAACCTGGACAATCCAGCCCTCCTAAAGTTCCCCCCTTAGTGCGGTTGCTGAAACAGTTTCTCACTCTGATTTGCTGTCTAGTGGAAATGCTGATGCAAAATGGCTAACATGTGTCGGCCAGGTAGGTGTTGCACTTTAGTAGCAGAATAAGTCGGTCCATTCCTGTATCAAGTGCCTTGCAAAAATACTCAGACCGTTGCTACAGCCTTTGCATCATTATGTAATGATGCAAAGGCTGTAGCAACGGTCTGAGTATTTTCATCCCAACACAACACCTCCTCCTGCACAGTGTCAACATACTGGGACACTGGATCGACAATCCCGGTCCAGTACGAAGATCACCACCTACTGGTCCAGCAATGCCACCTGCAACAGCAAACTTGTTTTCCTTGGAGGTCTCCCACCTCAGTCTTGACCAGACACCGGATTGTTTCGCTATTTATCTAAGCCAGTTCATCAAGACTTTAAAGTCATGATGCAGAGCCAAGCAAGTGATGCTTCCATATGGATTTGTCAGCTCCACACGACTGGTAAATTTCCTTCGCAATGGATTTCATTGATATATCTCCAAATCTGAGATCTGGGCCAAAAACCACCCTATTCCTAATCCATACTACCCAGTAGTGAGAGCGATGAAACCTGCCCCCTGCATACACACAAATGTTAGCAAAGCTGAAGAGAAAAACAGTGAGATATGTCAATTGCCTATGTATTCAGACCTGTGAACTCTGCTTTTTTATGGAAGCACATTTGGCAGCAATTACAGCTAGAAAGGTCTTTTGGGGTAAGTCTCTGCTTACTTTGCACACTGGCGTTTTGCCTGCTCTCCTTGGCAGGACTGCGCGAGCAGTCTCGGGCGGCTCGGGGATCACTTACGGACAGCAGTTTTCAAGTCTTTTCACAGAGTCCCAGTAGGATTCTAGTGAAGATTTTGACTGGGTCACTCAAGGACATGCACTTTCTTATTCTTAATCCACTCCAATCCAGTTTGGGCCTGGTGCTTCGGATCCTTGTTCTTGCTGAAAGGTGGATTTTCATCCCGGATTTAGCTCTGAAGCAGGTTTTCCTCTAGGATTAGGCAGGTCTTTGCTCCATCTATGTTCCTAACAATCTTGCCAAGCTTCCCAGACCCTGCCGATGACAAGATCTGTAACATACAGCTGCCATCACTATGCCTAACAGTAGGGATGGTGTTGACTGTGTGACACATTTCACTATGTTGGGTTTCCATCAGAACTAACACTTTGAATTCAGAACAAGAAGAACAGATTTGATCTTCTCTGCCCACTGAACCGTCTGCCTCGTGTTTGCGGGATCACTTTGCTTCGCCGCAAACTCCACGCAGGATTGGAGATGGTTTTATTTATTGGATTTCTCGGACCTGGATGGCTCCCATCTCTGGCACTACAGTTTCTTCCTTTCTCTGAGTCACGGCTTGGAGGTTTATCTGGGTTCCTTCCACTTCGTATGGATCTACTTCGTGACTGCTCAACGAGATACCAAGGGTCTTTGAAATGTCTTCACACCCGTCTCCTGATCTGTGCGCTTTATATGACTTTATTCCAGAGTCGTTTTGAAAGCTCTTTTGGTCTTCATGTTTGAGTCTTTGCTTGAAATTAACTAGCTGTCTGAGGGACCTCACAGAGACAGGGTTATTTATTCTGAAATGATGTGACCCATGGTCTCTGCACACAACTAATTGTGTGGAAATGTGTACATCTAAATTAGTTTTGGCTTTCCACAGCAAGAGGTTGGTTTTGACTTTTTACTTTTATTATATACTTATATTTTATATATATATACCAGGAAAATTGTATGTTTACTGTAACACACAAAGCAGAAACGCTCAAAGCGGATTACGTTTCCCAACAACTCGGGAATGACTGTTATTCTTATCGTTCACCACTAGAGGGAAGCGGAGATCGCAGAGAATGAAGAAATGACGATAGACGAGAAAACATCTGAAGGTAAGGAAGGTTTGTCTACAAGACTAGAGTGCTGTGTGGGCGATTCCAAGAACATGTATTTCTGTGTTTCAGTATAAAATCAATGTATTTGTCTCATTGACTTGATTGCTGTGTTTACCCAACGCTGTATCCCGACAGAGAACAAAATAAATCTCAAATAGAAAGGTTCATGTAAATGAGCTATGTACTGCAGTAAGCGTAACAGTAGTTTACATGGTGAACAATACAATGAAATGTCTAACTAAACGAGGTGGAAAACAGACAGATTGAGAGCAAAAGCGAATGCAGTATAATGAAATATTATTGACTTTGGCTTTGTGTTGGATCAATTACGTGCAGTAAATACAGTACCCGGTACTTCTATTTTTAATTTCAGTTAGTCGTTTATAACTGTTTTAGTAAACAAAGGTTTGTTTTCAAACTAGAACTCTTAAGACAAACCTCGAGGTAGCAATATAAGATAATTAAATCGGACGCACAACTGAATTTTTCCAGCTTTTTTCTATTTCGACTCACTTAAAAAATTAGATGCTTTATCTATCAGATAAATCAGCTCCTACTGCTGAAAAAGAGTTTGCCACATACAGAATATCGATTAAAACTACAAGTAGTTCGGGTGGGGAGCTGCGTCATCATGCGTAGGCTGCAAAGGAACAAGTAAAGGTTTATTCCATGAGAACACCCGAAGAAGGCTCCAGAGGCGAAACGTTGTATTTCCTTTCTTCTCTTTTCAGCATGGAGTAAACCTGTTGTTCATTTAAACTATACGTTTTCTTTCTGAATATTTTTAAAGTGATTGTCCTATATTATGTGTTTTATGCTGCATTTTTTTTGCAACTATTTGTAATTGTTCTGGATATGCCTTCACTTCTTTCTTGTTAAGTCTCGTTCGGTTTAGTGACTGACAGAAAGTGTCTAGTTCCAAGCAATCTGACACCTTAAGGCTGAAGCTCCACTGCAGTGTTCTTAGGGTGTTACCAGCTCACCAGCCTTCACACTGTCAGGGTGAGAGAGGCTTCGGTTTTTGAAAGGGCCTGATTTAATGATGTCAGTCTTTTACCTTTATACTTTTACCCAGCTGGCTTTAGCGCATTTGCATACAGTAAAAAGAACCCATCGAATTTTATTATGGTGCTAACTGGCGTTCCCGGTATGCGTCAGAGTTGTTTCACCTGAAACACCTACAGTACCTGCTCCCCTCAAAGCTCGTTTGCTGTTGTAACATTTTATTACCACTGTTGTAATATTAGTATCCTTATTATAACAGAGGCTTCCATTAAAAATACAATCTGCATTCTAAAAACAGACTGCAAACAGTGGAATATATTTGTCCCTGGAGCCACCAAGTCGCCGATTTACCTTTATTGAGGGGTAATAGCAAAGACTACGCCTGGAAAAACAATTTCAACCTTTTTTTGCGTGGAGTCGAACTGCAGAGCACTCTTAACAGGAAAACTGTTCGCGATCTGTTCAACGTATATTACAGACTAATTGCAGAGAAACGTGAGCTGGGCGTTGGGCAATAAGTATATTTTTCAGAAATGGTAAAGCTGTTATTATACTGATGCAATTGTACGCCTTGAACAGTGTGCTCTTGGGGTGGGTGCATTAGTACTGTTTTAAATATCGGCTTAGCTCTTCATATTCCTGCTTAAAATGGAGCACTAGGTCATCAGTAGCCGAGGCTGCCTGTGTGTGTGTCTGTCACTCAGTCCAGTATCCTTGGGACCATTCCTCACGGTAGTGTACTGGGTGGTAGTTCTGGGGGGCTACAGCCAATGTGGTTGTATTCTTGTTGTCTGCTTCTTTCTGCATCGCACCGCTGCTCTTCGAAGCAGAAGTGAGTCCAGCGAAGAGCAAAAACAAACTTCTTCCTTTAGCTGCTCTCTTGAAAAACCACACAGCGGCGCGGTTGTTGATCCAGATAAGTATTTTAGCCCTTCGGCGTGATTACCAGTTGTCTGCCGGCATTGTCAGATCCTCTGTATTCACGCTAGAGTGAATACAGGTACGTGGCAGGTGTGTGGCAAAACACATACACCCTAGTTATCAAACCTGCACAGGCTTACAGGTGTGTCGAAAGTGGGTAAGCCTTTCTAATACTCTGTAATCACTCGCAACTGGTAAGTATATGAAAAGCTTGGAATGTAGGATCCAGGATCAGTGTGTTGTTACACCAAAAGAAATGACCTGGTTGCTCTTTGTATTTCAGACATAAAGAGATCAGCACTGTTAAGAAATACTCTGCCCTTTTCTCTCCCAAGTTTCTTTCTCCTTTCTCCAGTATGGAAAATATATTTTAAACAGATTGGAAGTGCCTTCTTTTAAAGCATATGGTCTCTCTCTTAATAATCAACAGATCTGAAATGCCTGCTGGGCTTCTGTACATTATTAAATATATGTGTGATGATTAGAATATGGAAACTATGTATAGGATGACGTGGGTCCATGAACAACTGTGGCCTTTTAATGCGTGATACTGTCTTATAGGCAAAGACATGAGTCACGTTAGTTCGCTCGCATGGCGTTGTCCTGGTTTTACTGACACACGTGTCCCAGGATGCCAGGAGCCATTCCTGAAGGGTTTTAAGAAGCCAGCACTTGTACACTGTTGATGCTGAGTAACCCTTTCCAGCACTTTTGTTTTTGTTTGACGAAGGCCTATAGTATGATTCGACCTAGCCTACGAACCACTATGGATACCGCATTAGTAACTTTTCCAGAATGAATGTCAGGAAGGAAGACATCTAGAAATAAGAATTTGCTCACCACTTCATCCAATTCAGGGTTGAGGGGGAGGTGGAGCCTATCCCAGCAGGCACTGTGCGCAATGTGGGACACCCTCTTCACAGGACACCGGTCCACCACAGGGCACACACTGACACAGACACACTCGGAAGCAGGAGAACATTCAAACAGATAGCACTCCAGGTCCAGAATGATAAGATCACTTTATTGGTCAGATACAATTTCTTGGATTAGAAATTTTGTCTTTTCACATTTCGAGACACAAAGACAGGGAGTGCAGCTTGGGGTCAGAGCGCAGGGTCAGCCATTTATGCGGCGCCCCTGGAGCAGTTGGGGTTAGGGGCCCTTGCTCAGGGGCCCAACGGAGTAGGATTCCTCTGCCGGCCGCGGGATACGAACCGGCAGCCTTCCAGCCCAGGCACACCGCCCCCACAATAGAATTGTCCTGAATTGAATCCAGGACCCCAGCACTGTGAGCAAGAATACTGACCACTTTACCATCCCAGTATGCTAATAAAGTCATTTCAAATGACTGAAGATATTCAGGCAGAAAGTCAGCCTACGGTCATGGGTTTTTGAGAATGATGGAATCAAGTTTTGAACAGCAAATATAGCTCAGGCCTTTTGTTTCTGTTAACCCTGAGAACAAAACAATCTCTTTGTGTTGCGTATTTTCAAAACAAAGAGTACTCTAAGAGCAATATTTTCAGAATTGGTTATACCAATGGTTACACGCAAAAATGTTTTGCTGTCCGATTTCCATTACATTTCTTCTTCTCAAGAGAAGAATGAAATAATTTTAAGCTTTTGTTTTATAACATGCAATGTTGTTAGATACAGTACTGTGTTGGGGGAACTTCATTACTTGTTGCTATGTAAAAATATTTCATAATAAAGTTTGCACACTAGAAGAAAAGGAAATACCTTTCAGGGATTATTTCATTCTAAGCAAATCCTGTGTGAATTTTAAGAAGATTCAAACTCTTCATCATAAAACAAAAAGGCATGTGAATTATTGAACTAATCTTCTGGATTACCTGAAGGTAGCATAGACCAGGACCGCAAATCAAAAAGGAACATAAATCGGTTAATCTTGATAAGCTCCTTTCACTAACAACAAACGAAAGTTATTACCATTTATAGTGCTTCCACAGCCAATTTAAACATACAAATCTGTCGATAACAAAAGTAGAAGAGCACAGAAAACCCACTTACTGTGCAGATACAGAACATCAAGTCCTGGAACTTGTGTTCTCATTTCTCATACCCATTCCAGCATTAGAGGAATGGAATCAGACCTTTATGTGTCAGAAGGACCTGGATTACAAAATATTCTCCATGTTTCTCCAGGTCAGTTTCATACAAGAACATTATTTTACTTAAGAGTGTCCTGTTTTATTTTAAGCGGTATAAAAGACATTAAAACACACTTATGAAATCGGTAGCACTTTCTCATCGATTCATTTCACACGTGACAAATAACCACAGGCAGTGACACTAAAGAAGTTCAGAAGTGAATGCTTTAATGAAAATTTGTGATTAATATTCTACATTTTCCTTCTAAAATTCCGTTAAGCACGATTGCTTCTCACACTGGATGCTTGAAGCTAAACATTTGAACATGTACAGATATGCATGATATCTACAAAGTTTTCTTATTAATATTTCTGTTGCCTCCACTGTGATCAGGAAATGTTAGCCCTATAGGATGCCGACAGATATCTTGTCCTCGGAGTCAAAGGTACAATGGCGATGTCAGCACATTGTCGACTCATTATTTAAGTGATGTTGGAGCTCCCAGATCTTGCATCCTTGAAAGGAAGAGATATGTATAACACCATGTTGTTATTTTAAGACATGTCTGGGATGCGCCAAAGCTATCAAAGGGAGCTGATGAAGTGCAAAGTTCCACATTGCTCAGGGGTTGTCCTTGCTTGGAGCTAGTAAATCATTCATATGCTTTCTAGATATTAACACTTTTCATCCCTAAGGATCACAAAAGGGAAAGTCCCACTCCAGCTGTGTGGGTGACACACAGCAGACATTGTGAACCAGCAGAACCACTGCGCAGCAGATTGACTTGGGGAGAAAGAGGGACGATTTCACCAGCAGCTTTACTGGGAATATCTGGTCATTCCGGCGCAAGACCACAGTGGAACTTAGCCTGGATTCCAGAGTTAACACCCCAGCTCTTGTGAAAAACATGGGATCCATCATGAGAAGGTCACAGCTCCAATAGCACAGTGTCCACGGTCACCACGCCTGGACATTGGTTTGGAGCGTCTGGTCTAGAGGGAGGAGTTCTACATTCAGGTCCCCCAGCTTAGAGTAACAGTATAGTTGCACTCAGAGGTCTCCATCTTACTGCTATCCAGGGAGCAGGAGGTAACTAAAGCATCCCTTCAGGTTGCGCTGTAATGCAAACAGAGATTACGTTGTGAATCGGAAAATATCGGTGTACTTCAGTCACGTAGAAATGTTAAACCGTTATTCAGAGATATCATTTGTTCACTGTTGAAACCGTATATAAACAACATCGTATTTTTTCTCAAAACCTATGTCCTAAAGTAAAAGGATCTAAGCAGGTTTGTAAGAAGCATGGCTTTAAAAGTTACACAACTACATCTTTTAAAACTGTTCTTTTGTTTCCAAAAAAAGAAAAACACGGAAACTTCATTGAACAAAGTGCAAATATTCTGGACTGCTTGGGGTTTTGTTACACTAAAGCTGGCAGATCCCTCATAATGTTAAATAGAAGTTCTTGTGTGAGGTCTCAATCTGTATTCTTGAGAATACAAGTACTGCTGTGATGACTGGATTCCTCTCATCAACGTGCTGGTAACACTGCAAGCCTTGGGCTGTCCTTTAGCGTGTCTATTCTTATAAAAGCTGCTCAGAAAGACTGACATGCGAAGCAAACAAGAAGACTTTATGAAGAAAAGATTTATACAGAGAATCCTGGATTGAAAGTCACAAGGCATGCAACATTTAAAGGCAATGCACATGACTACTGCACTGGCCCTGTAGAAGTGACACATAAGGTCATAAATTAGACAAGAATTAATTTTTCCAAACACTTCTGAAGACATGGTCATGGGCTTCTACACACAAAGCTTACCTGTACTCTTTTGTATTTTAAATACGGAAGTCAAATGGAAATATCTTTCAAAACAGTTTTAGGACTTGTCAGCACCTCTCTGAATCATCCCTGACGATGGATCTATCTCGTGTCTGGCTAGCTGAGCCAAGATCCCAAACATCTCATACTTGTGTTTTCTTTCAGTCGTAATAAACCGTTTGAAAATGTTGCTTGACTGCTTACCTGATTTCTGTAAAGATCTGTAAAGGGCCAGACCTCTGTTCACAGCGACACGACCATCACAGGGTGATGGGGCCTGACTGAGAGAGTAGGTGACGAGCTGGAAAAAAATTAACACATTCAAAAAACGAGAACAGGGGACTGACATGTTTCTGTTTGCTCAGGACTTTTTTTTTTTAGAAAAAACACCACTTAACAAACCAAAAGCGCTCAACCCCAGTTATGCCCATTCGGAGGATGGACGAACAGAGATTATCACTCGAAAGTCACTCGTCTAAAGCCAGATCACTAAGAAACAGGATGATGAGCACAACAGAAGCTGGAAAGTAGTAATGAGAAGCATCTGAGTCATTACTCCTCCTCGGGGGTTCTATGTTACAGAACTGCACCTTTTATTTGTTTAGAAAACTAAATTAAACTTGAGGTTTAGTTGTTTTTTTTTTAGTTTCCTTTTCATGTTTTACGGATAATAATGTGATGATAAAGAGGAAATATCGCAGTGACCGACACGCAGTTCACTATTGACGCAGATCGAAAGGATGTTCAAAGTTTAGGGATGCGTTCCCCACATCACAGGCAGATCTACGCTTCTCTGCTTTTTCGCGAACAACACCTTCGAAGCGCATCCCCTCTGCCCGGCTTTTACAAAAAATGTAATATCGGACCGATGCCTTCGCCTGGTAGTTTCCTACTTAGTTGTCACAACTTTTCTGTCGAGCAGGGGAAACGTGCGCCGCTGAGTTCAGCTCATTGTTTTTTTTTTTACTCAAGTCGAAGTCTTTGTCGCAAACCACGCCCCCTTCCTCCCCCCCGAACCGGCCTTGCCACGCCCCTCCCCCTCCCCTCGCATCCCTGATTGGCCGCGGGGCCTGGCCGCGGCCCTCTCATTGGCGACGGGAGGGGTCGATCACGGGCGGCGGGGGGCGGGCCGTCCTTTGTGTTAATGCCCGTAAAACTCGGGGGCCAGTGGTGTCGCCGACACGTAAAAAGGGGCAATTCGTATTTTCGTGCTGAAATCCTCTCGGGTAGAGGCAGGAGAGCGACCAACCGACCGACAGATCGATCGATCGCCGCTGACATGGAGGAGGACGACAGATGCGAGCAGATGAGACCCCTTCTGACGACGGTAAACGATGAAGATGTAATAGGCGAGGAGGCGACGAGACTTTTTTTTTTCCTCTTCTGAAATAAACGTGTGCGGCTATAAATGCTCGTTTCTACAGAAAGGAAGGAAGGAAGAGAGAGAAACAAGGCAGGGAGGGGGGGTGGATTTTAAGCAGCTCCGCGTTTCTTTTCTCCCCACAAAAAGCGAAATCTCCGGCCGTAGCCGATCGTAATCCCCCCCTTCTTCTCCCAACTCTCTCCCCCTCCCCCGTAAAAATAAAAAAAACCCACGCACGGAAACTTTGTTTTCAGTAGTTTCCCGGCGTGGCCGAGGCGAGGCGAGCGACCATGTGCGCGGCGGTTCGGACGGGTTCCGGACCCCCCCGGCGGAGCGGAGCCGTCCCGCCCCGAACCCGAGCCGCTCCGGTCCGGGCCAGCGAGGGTCTCCGTGCGCTTGGTGGCTCCGGGGTCCGCCCGGCAAAGGCGAGAGGGGGGTCTGTCCCCAAGACCCGGGGCGAGAGCTGCTTTGAAACAGAAATAATTTAAAAAAAAAACCAAACACTTTTATGTGTCTTCTGACTCCGAGCTGCAAGACGCGATGCAAATCGGCGTCGCCGCCGGCTTCTCGCTTCCCGGTTTGAGCTCCTGAGCCGCGTTTCCAGCCCCGCGGGCGGACGAGATCCCACGTGTGTGTGTGTGTGTGTGTGCGCGTCCTGTCCGGGGGTCCCACTACCGTGGGGTGGAGGTGGGGGCTGCCTCCGACCTCCCTGGGCTGGCCGGCAGAGCCCCTGTGCTGCAGAGCTCATCTTCTGGGCAGCGGGGAAAGTCGTGCGTGGTGTGTGACCGGTGTGAAGTATGTACACGCGTGGGGACGGGGGACAGGGACAGGTACAGGTGACGTGCCGAAAAGGAAGAAAGAGACAGCGTTTCGGCCGGGATCAGCCTTCACCAGCTCCCTGTCTGAACTGCCACACGCACTGTATGTTGGAAAGCCACCCCAGGCGTGAGGGAGTGGGGTATGTTGACAGTCAAACGCACATGTCACGCGTGTCGGCGACGCGCAGGTGAGGTTCCCGAGACTTGTAGGCGGCGATCTTGTGAGGCAAACGCAAAGAGCAGAGTGACAAGTAACAGGTTTATTCCATGCTGGCGAAAAAAAGAAGAGAAAGCGCAACGTTTCGGCCGTGGAGCCTTCTTCAGGTGTGTGAGCCTGCAGACATACAAAGTGAGCCCAGTAAGATGCTCAGTCGACAACAGGCCACCCACTGCCACCTAAGTAGCCAGTGGTCATTCTAGGCCTTTTTATTCTTGCTGACCTAAACTAAACTTTTATTTGTGGTTTTCTAGTTGGAGAGGCAGTGTTTCTTTTTTCTTTCAACAGCATCCCCACAGTGTGACTTGGGTGCTCTGCGTGTTTCCGGTTTACACGTGTGTAAATGTTTACGACTGCGCCGGAGTACAGTAATGTCACACGTTTTAAATATGTAAAATGACCACTTGCCAGCATGACCTTGCAAACGCAGGCAACATCATTTTAAACTGTGAAAAGGACGAAAGAAACTTTTATTGACGGGTATATCGCTGCAGATGGTATTTGATAATATAGCATCCAGTGTAACCTCTTGATGGATCAGACCGTTTCACAACACATGGTTTTTGTATAAACTGCTACACTTTATGTAAAAGTTTGAATTCTTTTCCAAAAATGATTTTAAAATCAATTTTCTTCCGTTTACTCGGTCCTTACTGAGCACGTTTTCTCATGAGCAAATTCAATTTCTTGTATAAAATGTGCCGTAGGTGTCGTGGGCTGTATTTAACTTCCTATGCCTTTACAACTACATCAGATACATATTTAGATGCTGTTTCTTAAGCTCTTATTTTGATGTGAACTGCTGTCTGTAGGACTAAGTTTGTTTCTCAAGTGAAATACAGAGTGGGAAATGAAATCTTGTTATATAGCCTCAATGGTATCCTTGTCCTTCAGTCTTTTTGAATGAGACTTCCCTATATCCATTCCAGTGATTGGGCAGTTAAATAGACGAGTCTCTCTTTTGTGGGCTTACCTTCTGCCTGTTATAACCTGGTGCGGAGGTTTCTGATTATTGTAAGTGATCTTTCGGCACACTTGCGAATCTGGGCGCAGCAGTAGAAGTGCTGTCCGTCTGTTCACCTGTGGCACCAGATTTTTCACAAGTGTTAGGTCAAGAGTTAGGTTTGATGTTTGGAAGTTGCCTTGTCTCCCTGAACTGGTCTTAGGATAACTCACCAGCTATTCTGTACCAGGAAGTAAACTGAGTGGAAACAAAGGAGTTGAGGTGCAAATTTTTTTTTATGATGTTATGGTAGAAAAATGTGCTAATGAGTGGAAGCTATTGGGCCTATCTGCGTATTCTCTAACTCCAGCTGAAGACATTTGTTGAACATGATCAGTGGTTGGTATTCGCCCCATCAGCAATGAGCAAACATGTATTGGCTTTGCATTTGCATGGAGCGATAAATTAATATTTTTCTTCCCATCCACTTCAATTATCCACCTGCAGCGCAATTGCAAACTTTTGTTATTCTAGTAATAATAATAATAGCTTACACTTATATAGCGCTTTTCTGGACACTCCACTCAAAGCGCTTTACAGGTAATGGGGATCCCCTCCACCATCACCAGTGTGCAGCCCCACCTGGATGATGCGACGGCAGCCATAGTGCGCCAGAACGCTCACCACACACCAGCTCTCAGTGGGGAGGAGAGCAGAGTAATGTAGCCAATTCATAGTAGGCCCAATGTTTATGAAATATGTAGTTTTCTTTCTGGCGTTTGAGCTATACACAGAACACCAGCCTTTTCATCTGAAGGGGTTAATAATTTACTTATTTTAACTGGAAACATGGAGTGCAAACGCCACAGCTGTGAATCTTTAAGACTTGTAAGACAGCTCTAAATGTGTGATGAATTCACACACCATAGAAAGCTAGTTAGTAAGTAGCCATCAATTTAAATGAAGTTCCTTAACCTTGGGGTAGGCAGAGAAGGCACTTAGCAGGTGTCAGTGTCAGCTTGGAGTATAGAGTTGTAAGTATGTTTTTCTGCATGCATAGCAAATCTTTTAACATAAATATTCCTGGGAGACATCGAAGCTGTTTTTTCCCCCCCACCCAACGACTGTATTTGTTGACTCCACGCAAAGTTTAGGAGTCAGAACTTTCCGGTTCTTCTGCTGTAGGGTCCAATTTATTTTGAACATCAAACCTCGTTTATGAAAGAGCATCAGGGTGATGTTAACTGAATTTTGTATAATGGGCATCGGAAGAGTTGGATTGCTTCTTATGGCAAGACATTTCCAAGGTTTTTATCAGATCAGAAGAATGTTTTCTGGGGGTGCACAGCTGCTTTATTTAACATGCATGTAATTCATTATGCTCATCCATGTTCATCACAGCAGACCAGCCTGTTCATGACAGTCGTAGCGTAGGTAGTGTGTGTAGCCACTGTTGGAAACGGTCTGTACTGGACACCTGCCACTTTGCCTGAGTTTTAATAGGCTTCCCTTGGGGATTCAGTCCTGCAGGGCCTGGACAAGCGTGTGTGTGTTTACTTGGTCTCTGAGCCGCAGAGGCCATGCGGTGTCCCAGCCCAATGCTACACAGGGCTCGGCTCCCGAGAGCTGGGCATCCAGAGACGAGGGCTGACCATGTTACACAAGCAGCGAGTCATATGAGCGCGGACCCCCAGTGCTGTTCTGTAGGGACCAGACGCTCCTATCCGAGCATCTGTCGATTGGTCTGATGTGCTCGATAATTAGTGCGTAGTGTCGCCCTTCATGTCTGCTCCACAGCCGCTGATGCCCAGTAAGGGGGTCCGCAGAAAGAGGGCTTGGGTCCACTGCTGCCACGGCCAGCCTTCGGCATGTGTGGGGACACAAGGCCAGGGTTCCCTTGATGAGCAGGGCGTGTTTGTTGGTGTACTTTTTTGATTTGCAGAAGGCTGTTCTTTAATGGCTCAAATTGCCTCATCACTGGTACCCCGAAAGCTTTCACTAATGAGGTCACATAGGGCTTTGTACAACAATCAAGGTCACCTGCGTCCGTCTCTGTCAGTCATGAATGATCGCATCTTCAAAATGAGTCCAGAAATAGTCAATATCCAATGATTCTCATCAAACTAAATAGTAGCACACGTGCATAAATAGCGATGTCTTTTGATTCTCGGCGGATACAGCTCTTGACCCGTTTTCAGTTTTGCTCGATGCATCGATGAGCAGAACAGAAAAAGAAAGGTAGAACAGCCAGGAAGCTTTTTTACAGGAAGCCAAAGGGTGTCTGAGGAAGTGTGCGAGGCGTGATCAGCGCACAGCAGGCTGGCGTTACAAGACGGGTTCGGTGTCATTCCAGGATTGCTTGTAATTGTCGGCCTGTTCCGGCTCAAGGAATGCAGACTGGCTTGGCTATCAAGGCACAACTCTGAGGGGAAGTCTTGTGGTTTCAGTACATTTTAGGATATCCCATCGAAGCGGTGGGGAGGACATTCATATGGTACGGCCTATGTTTTGACTTTCAGGTATAAAGGACTGGTGTCATGCGTTCCAAAGCCCAGTTTCTGGACTGAATAGGAAGATGACCTCGAGATTGTTGACTTCCCTTCGGGAGCAGTTCTCAGTACAATACCTCAAACGAACAGAAAAATCGGTGTAGTTGAAAGCCTGAGGTTTTTTTTTTCTTTTTTTGTTTTTTTTTAAGACGTGGAGGAACAGAGGCAGGTGCGTCAAACGATCTGACGTGGTCCTTTCCGAAATCTGTAGTAAACTACAAAGTTTTTTACTGTTTTTACAGTTGTCGTGATTGCTCAGCACCATTGGGAGCTGAGCATGTAATATTTAAGAGATTTATTTCGTATAAAAAACAAAATCTGGTGTGTGTGTGTGTGTGTGTGTGTGTGTAATAAATTGACTTGTCTCTTGACCCTGGCAGAAAGTAACAGATGATCATTGAAGGTTTCTTCAAGACCCAGACCTTCCTGTCCTAATTGTTTCAGCTTCACCTTAATGGGTAGTACAGGATACAGGGTGTAGCTACCGGCCTGGATGAACGGGCAGCATCAACAGCAGTAAGAGGAGAATCTCAAACCTGCGATAGTGAGTGTTTGGTTGCCATGGTTATGGGAGGTGAGGCCACAGACAGTGCTCCGTATGTATTTTGTTGCGCACTAATTGCATGAATGTATTGTATTGATCAGTCGAGGAAGGGCAAGTAGGCGTATTGCCTGGTTTCAGAATATTTTACTGAAGGTGATGGAAAAGGACTTTAGGACATCTTACACGGTGATGTAGTTTGGCAAACTGTTCTGTGTCTCTAGAACACCTGAGAAAAGACTTTTTAAATTTGATATCTTCTGTCTTTTTTTACTGTTTACCTGTTGTGCATGAGAATCCGTACTCCGTGACTGACGGGGTTAAATGAGCAGTGAAGTGGCCCAGTCCTGGAATATGAGCAGTCACTTCGTGCAGAATTTCTCAGGGCTTGTCTGGTTTGTGCTAATAGCATTGATTTTTCTTTAAATACCAGCTGATCTTTTTTGTTTAGTCAGAAAGTACTGGCTTTGGGGAATCTAGCTGCGAAAGCAAATGTAACACTGGGGAATCTGTTCATTTCAATTTCATCTGTCACGGTATAGTTTATCACTTACCTCCAAACAGCGTCTGAGGTGACACCCCATTTTCTTAGGGGTATCCCCCAATACTGTATGAGCTTTAACACATCGACCTTTATCACATAGGACATCAGAAGGGGTGTCCAGTGGTCATTGTCTTCCTCTTCGAAGGCAGGAGTGAGGCACTGAGGCCAATCACCCCTGCAGAAGGTCAGGGGTACCGAAGTGGGGGTCCTACTCTCTCACTTTTGATGTAACACTACAAAACAATATCAAAATACCTTTATTTACCATACTGACTGGACTGATACATTCCATATTTAGTGGTAAACCGCATTTTCTTTTGCTGCTGGAGGTACTGTCATGCCAATAGAAGCCTCAGGCAGTGCACTTGTTGATGGCAACATGGAAAGAGAGGCACAGTAAACTGACAACTAATTCTACTGTTGCGAAAATGAAATGTGGAAATTACTGTTAATAACCATTGGTGCATTAGTTGAAGTCGGATACTTGGATCTTTCATTTCGTGTTTTTTTTTAAGACTGATTTGTAATAGATTTGCTTTCATCTGAAAGATTTTATTACTCTAGAGTACTTTAGTTTTGGATCTAAGCCATAGTTTTTTAAACTGGTGTATTTAACAAACAATAACTGAAATTTAATTTGACCAATGTGACTAGCTCCTGGGGCAAGATGATTAAATGGCATAGAGTTGTCTCAGCTGACGTATTATCATGAGTTTGAAATTGTTTAAAAGCTGAAACTGCCTGCTTTTAGCATGCATGTTAATCCTCATCATCTCTGCTGCACTGTGGTCATACCAGAGCATATTGGAACACCACAAACAAGGCATTGTCTCGTGTTTTAGTGAATGTCTAATAGACTTTTTTATATCCATGGGAAACATGACATTTTGGAATGTCCACTACATCAGACCAGTTATCCAGTTTTCTTGTTTTCACTCAGGATGAGGTTTGTTGCTTCATTGAACCAACATCACACTAATTTGTGTTTTAATTAAAGTTGTATGGTTCCTAAAAGGCTCTGGATTTCTGATTTCTTTTTCTTGAATTAAGCTTGTAACATCCAACCTCTTCAGAACCAGAGAGTCTAATTGGCAGATGATAATTTGAGTGAAGGTTTTTTTCCCATGGACAGCCACAACAAAGCCCTTGTGCTCTAAAAGACAAGTTATCCTCCAGCATTTGGTGTCATCAGCTACATGTGAATGTAGGAACCGGATTGTAATTGCGCCTATAACGCGGTTTGTTCAGAGGTTTAGATAGGAAACGCTGATGGTACCTAATAAAAATACCCTTTGTGTAATGCATTTCATGACTAAACTGATGGTGTCAGAATAAGCCTCAGGTGTCCTGGTGCGCAACGGGCCTTGATCATTAAACTGTCCGAAAGGGCAGAGTTGTTTGTGTGGGTCTCCATCTGCGTTTCCGGGTTCTGTCTCAGCCCCGTTGGCCCGGCTGAGTGCAGCAGGGGTTGGGAAAGACGCGCCTGTCCCGCTGTGAGCGCCCCCGCGCTGTGAGACCGACCCCACACAGCGCCCCGCACACTGGGCTCACACCCGCAGTGTCTGGAAACTGAGGCTCGGCTTTTCCCAAAGCTGTCCGGCCCTCAATATATTTCTGATCGCGACCATCCAGTATTGAAATCTCAATTTAAACTGCGGTTTTGTTTTAAATGGCTGATGCAGACGTCGGCCTCCGTGAGTGGTAATATCGCTGTTAGCAGTAGTATGCCCTTAGTCCCCTTCAGTTGTGGCTGTTTCGGTTAATTGAGAGGCTCCTAATTAAGTGGAACTAATCATGATTGACAGCTGGACCGAAAAGCTGCCAAGATGAAAAGCATGTGGTCTGTATCGCTACGGTGTGGCTGCAGTTTCCTCAGAAGATTTGTTTATCTGTGGGATGCATTTCGGTTGCTTTTGCTTGTCCGTTGTTTTCCGGCAAGAGATCCATCTTTTTTTTTTTTAAGGAAAAATAAGTTTCTGTTTTACTTCTCCCAGAAAAGAAGAAACCTGGTTTGGTTAGTTGTGAGTTTTAAAATATCCGCCTTTTTCTTACTCCCTCTGTGCAGCTTTCGGTGGAGCGTTTGGCTGAATGGAAAGTTCGTGGCTTTACCCTTTGTGTGCTCTTTTTCAGTCTGTCATTCACCCGCGTCGCACGATAAAGGCACACTGCTCCCAGAGGAAATATGATCTTTCCGTGCCTCATTTTCCGATGCGCCGGAATAAGATCACACCTTATCTGGAGTTGCTCCCTAACTTTTGGTGGCTCTAGCCATCCTACATCGGATGAGGAAGAGGTGTAGAGCGCTTGTGCCGGAGTTCAGCACCAGCTGTATCGTGTATATTCCTAACCCCGGCAGCCAAAGACCCTGGATTCTGCCCCTTGCATGACTGATGCGCTTCTTGCTGCTAGCCCAGGGCTCCAGATTTCTCTGAAAGGAGAGAGGGAGGGCGAAAAAGCTGGGAGGTCTGGCGCGGACGAGGTGTGAATACAATATTCACAAACTTTGGTTTTTCATCTGTGTGTTTTAAGCCGGCGGTTTGGCGCAAACTTTTTGAAAGTGAAGATTAACTACACTGATTGCTCGGTTTCACAAAATCAACCGGGGGCATCATGCCCTGCCCCGGATGCTATAGGGGCTTGTGCTCGCTTACAGAGTTGTATTGGAGTCTTGGTATCATCAGTACTATCCAGTGCTCTGTGAGTAATGCAGCGACATATGCAATTTATCAGTTAGGTAACTCAAGAACACGAAATTACAGCATTGTTGTACAATTACATCAGCTTTGCTTAAGGGTTTCTCCCACCTTGAAACATTATTGTGGCTTGAGTGAAACCAGTAAGCAGAACCACGCGTTTGTCCTTTGACACTTGATTTACAATGGGGCTCTGGGCGCGTCTGACAGTTGTGCTGTTAATCGCCATCTGCACCACACCGTTGTGGTGCTACCTTGCCAACAAGCCATGTATATGGAAATGCTGGGCAGGGTCAGAGCATGAATGATGCACTAGGAAATGCCGTTAAGTATGTAGAAGGAAGATGCGGGCAATTACACATTTAAATCTGGAAAAGCAATGAAATAAGCATTTAGTTTGCCCTTTTACACAATTAATAAAATATAGTATGTTAATTTCTTTCCTTCGTAGTGGTCGAATTCTAGACCTCAGTAAGTATTGAAGTGCCTGGAAATGTTTGGGCTTCTGGGGAACTTGGTTTGTGTTTTTTTTTTATTATTATTTCACAGGTTTTCTGCAGAACAGGTGGAGATGGAGGTGAGCTTTCTAATGGTTGTTAACTCATTCCGTGACTTTGTCATATTCTACAGTGTATATATATTGTCATTATACCTACACCCTCCACCTCCAAGGCTCTGCATGTCTTCTGACACAGTTTTCTATAATGGCCCCCTTATCATTTAGTATTTTAAGCATTAGGCTGTAGTGGTAGTGTGGGTCAGAAGCAAGTTCTGAGCACTGAGGAACTCCGAATGGATTGAAATCATTACTAAATCATCCACTGACTTTTTTTGTATTTTCTTAACAATAATTGTTGATGAAGTATGATTCTTTTATGTGAACATTAAAACCCTAGCAAAGTGATTTTCCAAGAAAGTATTTATGTATAAAGTGACTAATGGGAGTGACTCATTTCAACAGAAACAGTGTCATTCTAGACCGCTATTTCTGCTGGAGCATTTCCAAGTTCATTGGAACCCTCTCCCTTAATCAGTTGGGAGCTCCAGTGATGTTGTTCCGATTAGCTGTGTAAACACTTGAAGTAATCCTTCTCGGACACTTGTCTCATTCTTCCTTACCTGGGGAAAAATAGGAAGGGTGACTTCAGAAGGTTTTTTCTCTGTCTCCAGTAACACATTACAATGGGTAATTTTGTTTTACAGAAGTTTCCATAAAACTGGATATACCTGTTGTAAAGAGAGGTTTCTCTTTGCTGCAGGGCTAAGGCAGCTCTGAACTTTCAGTGACAGTTTTTCATGCAGTCACCCCTCACAGAAATTCCAGCTCTTTTTGCTCTTTTTTTGCTCATGTTTTGTGTAGACTTGCTACCTTTTGGTGTCTGTTTTCTCTTCCTCTCTCAGTAGTAGGTTCCTTCCACATTGTTGCATACAGCTCAATACTCGTGCATAAAATAGGGTTCCGGCTGAGACTTCACCCCCTAACTGAAGGGATGTTGCCTGGGTTTTGAAGTTTCTCTTTAAAAAAAAAAAAGAAAATCTCAGTTGTGGAGACATCTTGTTGAAGAGTGAACAGTATTGCTCCTGTTAATTTTTTTTTACTGGACACAGCACTGTGTAAATGGTTTCAGTCAGTTTGTTTTTGTTTATGTTCTGAAACTGAGCACCAGTTGAGCTGAGCACATTGCCGGAATGTGACAAACGTGGCAGGTTTGATTTAAGTCTGCTGGCTGTTTGGAGAAAGCCATAGCTCCGTTGAATTCCAGAAACGGCGTCAGTTTTTGTAGGAAGCTTCCCAAGCACCTTAAAATTGGTCAGCGGCTGAAACCGCAGCCACACGGAGAAAGTCAGAGGCCTGAACTAGAAGCAGGAATGATAAAGAGTCAATAGGTCCCGCCAGAGGTGTGGTTCAGAGGTTTTGGAAATGGGGCTTATCTGTTAACCTGAACATTACGTGTTCAGCTTTTCTGGGACTCATTTTTCGTGGTCTCCTCCCTAGTCTGGGGAAATCGCAAAGCAAAGTTTCGGGCACTTGTGTGCTTCTCTCAATACAGTGGGTCTAGAAATTATTTTGTGACGTGCTGTCGGGTTAAAGCCGTACCCTCTTTGGAAAAGATGGAGGCGATACCTCCTTTTTTCCCCGGTGTCTAAATCTACAGCTAAATGATCGTTTCCATCTGTTGATTTTGTGGGGCTACTGGTTGTTCAGTAACGAAAGAAACTGCAGTACAGGCAGTACTTCCCTGGTTGCGTCCTTCTGTAGAGGTGCATCCGAGGCTCAGTTCAGTGAGTTATCTTAGGATCCAGACCATGGGTTAAGATCTTGGTTTCCCGTCTCAGTCTGATTTAGCTTTACTGGGCTGGTTTTGGTTCGTTCTGGGTGTGTGGGTCCAGAGAGGAGGAGTGCGAACCGGTCTCCCATCCCAGTACTGTCCAGGCCCGGTTCTGGTCAGCCTCTGAGTTCTGACATGATCAGGCTAGGAGGTGGAACACTGCTGTAGATGGGAACTTGGCTCAAGGCAGGAAAATACAGTTCAGCAACTAGTGTAACGTCCTGCATAATATGGGTACCTCAAAAAAAAAGGTGATATTCCGAAAAGTTGTGTTGCAGTTGTATAGCACTTGCAGCGAATGTTGTGCTTGTGAGTTATACTATATGGAGAATATGATGATGGCTTGATCTTATGAATGAGGTCACGCATGGAACATTTAAAATCAAAGGTCATTTGTTTTCAAGATCCTGTAGGGGATCAATCCAGCAGGTTTTCTTTGTTGTTGTTTTTTTTTTTAAGAGAGTCCAATTAAGCCTCATTTGGACCAACTTACTTCGCCGTTCTTCACAGATTAAATCTGCTGAATAATTAACGCAGCTACTTGATTTGTGCCCTTGAGGAACTGGACAGTAGACCATAGAGGGATGTTTTTTCCCCCCCACAGGCTTGCTCTGCTCAGGAATGGAAAGATTTCTCATATATTAATATGTAATTGGATGTATAGAATCCCTACAGCATAGTACCTCTGGCAGACTGTAAAAATCTGGGGAGCTATAGGTTGTAGACCTTACGCTGTGACGGCTAGTAACATGTTAAGCCTTCTGGAGTTATTTGTTGAGGAGATGTGCAATGACTCTTGTAGGGCAGAGCTGTTTGGATGCAGATTAAATATTTATTCTTGGAGTGGAAAACTGAAGCTTTTAGGAATCTCTATGTTGTAAGCACTGCAAACAAATGGTCATTGTTTATATTCCAAGACAGTGTGAAGACATTTTCTGCTCGTTTTCTTTCCTGTATACAGTCGTTTATAAAGTTCTTTTCCTTTGTCTTGGACTGGTTCATAGGAGTATGATTTATAGAAATCTTATTCATTTATATGAAACGATTATGTGTTGGATCTCTCCTTTATATATTAATATGTTGTTTTTTATTGGGAGGATCTGAGTTATAATGCTCTTATGCAGTAGTAGTGAAATACTGGAACATTTGGTGTATCTGTAAAGCGCTTTGAGTGGAGTATCCAGAAAAAGCGCTATATAAGTGTAAGCGATTATTATTATTTATAAAAGTTTCTCTCCACACATCTATAAAGGATGATTTCTAATTGCAGTCACAGTTCTCCAAGTTCTCTTCAGGGAATCAGTCCCACTTCTCTCTGTATTCTGTCCAACGAATGTTTATTTTTCGTTCCCAGAATTTAGTTTTCTGAATACAGTGAAGTTACAGTGGTATGTTTCACTGTGGTGCTGAAATCATGTATGGTTACAGTGTCACATCGTTAAATATTTTATATTCATTTCAAACGCCCTGAGAGTACAAACTCCAAGCTCTCAGTGCTGGGTTGAGATCTGATTCACAGTTACTCCTGGGAATGTGTTTTATGCTCTAGCCCTCTTGTTCTTTAATAAAACTTTTTTTCTGTACATTAGTTAACTTATGTAGACCGTAAAACTATATTGAGTCATACAGCGGATATTAATACTTTAAAGGAGACATTGCTGTATCAGTTCATAGCAATATATGTTATAACAAAGATTATAGTTCATTTTAGCCTCAAAATATTTTTTCAGCTGTTTCACTGTTTCGGGGACGGATTTTGCAGAGTGGTTCCCTCTGCAAAAAGTCCCCAGGAAGTGTCTTGCATTGAGAACAAAGACGTCCTGTAAGAAATAACTTTGGGCAGCAATAATAGGAGGAGGAGAAATGAGGTATTTAAAAATGAAAAGGAAGTATTCTGGAACATGCTGTTCGGCAGTGTTCGCACCTGCAGAAAATTCCCCCGAAAGCACCGGTTTCTCCCTTTCCAGAATCTGTGCTAGAGCAGGTGCAACTTCTGCCACGTGTAAGCTTTTTTTTTTCTTCCTCGATGACAGGGCTACAGGTGCCTTCAGTTTAGGGACGGGAATGAGATTTTAAGTCAGACGGCTCCTGGCTTTTGAAAAGGGTTTTAAAAAGATGGAGGAGAGAGTCGTATGTGACTATTAGCTGTTCTTCCTCGCTTTTCACGTTCATGCTTCGTGCCTGAAAACCCCAAGAGCAGAATCCAGCGCAGGAACCGCTGCTGCGTGTAGAAAAACGGATGGTTTTTAAATTGTCCTAAAAGGACCTTTCTCCTGTGAAACCTGCTGTGGGAGGAGCTATTTCTGAGGACAGCTTAATATGTGTTATTTTTAGGCTGCCATTTCCCAGTCGATTACTGTCCCCAAAAACCTGCTTTAATGCCTTGTCATTTCTCAGTCAGCATTAGAAGTTTTCTGGGCAGCTTATTTACTTTGTGTCCTAAAACCTCTATCCGTGTGGCTTGATTTTGGTAGTTTTTGAATGTTTTATGAATTGCTCTCCTGCGCTGCTTCATAATACTGTTTTCCAGGTTAATTTAATCCTTTGGATGGCTGTAATGAGAATCCAATTCTTGTAATCATCATTTGTGGCTTTTAGTATAATGGAGGAGTCCCACAAGCGCTGTGTTTAAGTATATATTAATTAGTCTAGCTTGCGACAGTGGTTGATTGTGTTTTCCTAGACACATTGCTGATCTTGGCACCGTTTCATCTGGCTTTAAGCCACAGCAGCTAGCAGTCTGCTCTCTCTTCTGGTGAAGTAGCACGTTTACGCCTTTTATTAATATGCAATTGCAGGATTGAGTTGGGGGAAAACGATTGGCCTGATCAAATTTGGTGCTGCTGGACAGCAGTGCAGTAGACTGTCAGCCTTGATGTTGCAGCAGGACTCCACAGTGGTTTCAGGTTGTGGAGAGAGTCCCTGACCCTGTCTTGTCTGGCTCTATTCATGAGCTAAAGTGCTGTGTGTGTCTGACACGAGTTCCCTTTAGAAACCGTCACTGTGGTTTGGAGTACTGTTGGAGAAGAGTTGCTAAATCTTTTTTTTTTTTAAGCTTCCCACTATTTCCTCTGAAGAACTGACTGGATTGGAGAAGCCATATAAATCCTAATGGACTTTGTGTAAAAAAAAAAAAGGCATTTAAAACCAAAATGTGTTTGCTTTCAGGGCACCCTGCTCGGTCCGGGTTCATTGTGATCGTGACGCCCGTACTGTCAGGTGGCGCCTTTGTGGTCCGCATAATAAACTCTTTCATGTTCATGTGATAAATGTAGATTTTTTTTTGTTGTTGTTGCTTTGTTCGACTCCCCACTACCGCCATGCCCTGGGGGGGGGGGAGGGTGATTAGAAAGCAGGAAATGTCTCATTGTCTGTAGGGTGACTGTCGGCAGATCGGCTGGGGAGGCCGTCTGTGGAGACAATGGCACAGTAAGCCTGCATGGCGGTCTGTGTCGATTCAGCAGGTTTTACTGGATTACTCTGCATTTCCCACGTCGGAGCCGCAGACGGGATGAAGCACAGTGCTTATAAGGTACTTTACCCGGCCCCTGTTTACATGCGTGGCTTCTTATTTTTTCCTGTTTCTCCGCGTCGGAGTTTCTTCAGGGGGCTGTTTGCGAGTCAGGCCATCGGCTGGCGTTCTGTTCCGCCCCCCCACGCGGTGGTGCTCCGTTGGCCCTCGACACGGACTCCCGGATCGCCGGGTTGTGCCCGCGGGGAGAGACCGGGCCGTCTTGATCGCGTGTCCCCCCCGGCTCTAGGGCAGTGTCCGGGGTCGCTGGCGGTCCGCCCCGTGTTGTTGTAGTGGGGACAGTGGAAATGTTCTGGGGCTTCCCCGCCCACAGACCCTCCTCTCCCTCCTGGAGGGGGCGCAGTTCCCAGCCCTCTCTCCCGTTTCACAGGGGCACTGAAAGTCCAGGGCTTAGCTGCGAGAGAGATCAGGTGAGGTCAGGGCAGGACAGAAACAACTGGAATATAGGAATTCTGCGTCCGCAGGCGGGGAATAATTACCTAGCCTCCTCCTCCGTTAGGAAGCAGAACAGATGTAATTGTACAAGTACTTTCCTGTGAAGATGTGGGCTTTTGCATGGATAGTTATCTTTACAGTGCTTGGAATGGTAATTATATGTTTGAAAGATGAGCATGACATTTTGTCTGGTGTTTTTCCAAGAATGGAAAATTTTTATAATGCTTTATTATAGTTCTTTTTGCCATTTTCGTTTCGTTGTTAGTTGCATTCTTGCTTATGTTTTAAAAGACTTTCCACAAGTCACACATTTTGCTATTGATTTTTGTCATCCATTTGCTTCTACGAAAGCAGTACATAGTTTCATTTCTCTCTTTAGTGTTGAAGACCATAGACATTTGGCTTCTTGATGACAGTGGTGCTTATTAAAAAATGCTGTTTTATGCCTTTTCTCTAAGGTGTAGATTCAGCTGATGAAAATGTGCTGGAGCTGAATTTAAACTGGATATTCAGGCGTTCACAATCCTCTAAATAGAGGCAGGCCCCAGTAACTCCTTCCCCTTCTTTCAGGATGTAAAAAAGCAAGTTGCAGGTGTCTGTGTAGAGGCTAAACAGTGCAACGCTGGTGAAGACCTCAAGTTTGAAATGTTTGAAACCAATTTGAGGTTTGAATTCGCTGGGTATAAATTATTTATCCTCTCTTGCTTCCCACCCAAACACTCTGGACCCTTGTACCATCAGATGGTAGTGGGCTGTGCTGGCCTGAATAAGTGTTTTAGTTTGGCAGTGTTCTGTCAGTCCTGTCTGTAAAACATTAAAGCATGCTCTTCTTAAAACCTTTTGCTGAAAATCAGATTCTATTCGCTGGTTCCTCAAAATAAGTTGGTTTTGAAATGGTCATGGACAAAGCGCCCTCTAAATATGATCCTTGTTTTGGTTGGTTTAAAGATCAGTGTTTCCTGTCCTCGCACCCCCTTTCGCTGTCCTGGCCTTTGTGAGGCAGCTGGTGCAGACTGGTTACAAACCCTCCCTCTGAAGGTGAATGAACTTTCGTGTCTGATGGGTGTCTGGGTGAGTGATCTCTGTGAAGCACTCTGGGATTCTACCATGTCGAAATGTTGTTCATTAACTGCAGAGGCAGAAAATCATTGTGAGGCTGTTGAAAATGATCTTCTTCCCAGCCTCCTCTGCGGCGACAGTCAGTGGCATCCCCATCCAGGTGATATGAGGATAAGTGAAAAATAACGATACGATTGCCTGTGACGAGTGTGTCTAGAGTCACAGTCTAAGTGGACGAGTGCGGGTTATTGGTATTGTGATGTCTCGTGTCAGGTTTAGATCCTGGAATTCTGCGTTTTGCACGCTTTCCATTTGCAGCTTTGTCATGGGTCTGTATTCCCATCTCTGATCCAGTTAACAGGCTGGTCTGGGCCTTTTCGTCTCCTATCCTTACTTTCACAATGCCAGCTTGCTCGCTTGTAACGTCACCCGCTACAGGTGGATCTAACAGCTCCTGGTGTGGAGAAGAGCAGAGGTTTGGAAATCCGCGTCTTGCTCTTTAAGAGTCTTTTTTCAAAGCCTCCTCAATGGAATAGTAACCATTCTTCACTTAAAATGTACGCAAATAACCTGGGACTTGAATGCAAGTCTTCACCTGATAGGAACAGTTAAGTGTTGAACTGATGATGGGAACACCAAATACAGGTCAGTCAGATAAGCCTACGTTGGTGTCCGTTCTCCAGTGTTTTGGGAAAGGGTTTCCTGCAACCTCTTGGCACATTATAAACGTAGGGCATGTGAAATAGCTGCAAATAAATTTATACCTTGGATGAGCTTTATCTCAAGGGCTTTCAGTGCAGCCTCCCGTGGGTTTGTGCATGTGCTGGCATAACCAAATAAGACGGTGACACATCTTTCTGTGGGTATGTAGTGTTCTGTTGGACGTGCCTGGTGTACTTCCTACAGAGAAGACTACCAGGAGACCTGATCCAAATCTTCAGAATCCTCTCTGGCACTGACAGTCAACCCAGCGAACTTCTTCAAGATCAGCAGTGCAGCGCCAACCGTAGGTCCCATGTGGAAAATACGTGGACATGCAATTGGATCTGAGAACATGATTAATTTAATTAATTCCCTACGATTTCTGGACAGTCCACTCAAAGTGCTTTACAGGTCATGGGGATCCCCTCCACCCCCACCAGTGTGCAGCCCCACCTGGATGACGTGCCTTCAGCCAGAGTGCGCCAGAACGCTCCCCGCACCCCAGCCCTCAGTGGGGAGGAGAGCAGAGTGATGAAGCCAGCAGCGAGCTACCAACTTCCAAATGGGAGGATGGGACAAATGGGCCTTCTCTTGTTTGTCTTTGCCCACCTCGGCATTCCTTCTGTGGCTTCATCATTGTGCGAAGGGACAGGAAGGCCAACACCTCAGCCAAGTCTTTGATCCCGAAATCGTAGGAGCCTGCTTCTGTTGTCTGCCTTTGTGAGTGGGAGCACGTCGGAGTCCAGCGGGCTTGGCTGGTTCTTCCTTGCAGTAAGGTAGACACCGTTTTCTTCCCTCAAGGGCGGTCTTCACAAAGAAGTCTTCGTTTTATCTCTGGACTCTATTTGAGTTCCACTTATTTCAGTGGCTCGAAGAACCAGGCCGCAGAGGAGCTACAAAAGCGGGTGTCACTGCTCCACGCCACCTCCTCCGAGGACGCATATCGCTCTACAGTTTTGAAATCGATACCGGAAAGGAAGAGCTGGTTCGTTTCGGATTTTCAGTTTTCGGTTTGAACTTCTGAAAATGATGCATCAACAGGGGGGAAGCGACTGTTTTCCTTCAGGCGGGGACGTGCAGATCGCTGGCGTCCAGGAACAAAGGCCGGTGGTCTGGGCCTCTTCCGAGGAGCCCTCTGCGCCATCCGCGCTGACATTTAATCAGCGGTGGACTCTGGCGGCGGGCGCGGGGCGGGCTTTCTGAAAATCCCAGCGACCGGCACGTCGCTGCCCAGGAAGTCTGCCGCAATAAATAGCGTTTAAATTGGAGCCTGGGGGTGATCTCTGAGCCGCCTACCGATAATGAAAGACACGAGCGGTAGCTTAATCCTCTGCTTCTGCAAAACCCCAGGTGCCCCACGTAGCCTTTCCATCTAAAGGAACGTGTTTTCTGCGCACCGGTAAAATGAAATGATTCTCGACTTGGTGAAACCAGGCTTTTTTTTAAATTTTTTTTTACAGAAGCTCCATGAATTTACTTCTGCTTGATTAATTAAGGACCCTTTCTTTTGTACATTTTTTAGAAGTTTTCAGTCTATGGAGGCATTTTATTTACCAGGCAGGCTACATTGTTATAGACCCTCGTGGAACTATAAAGGGTTCATGTTCAGTAATCCAAGGGGTAAATCTGGCGGTGCTGTCTGCTCTTTAATTCTTGCCCGTGGTAGTGCTATAATGCCGCCGTTGAAAGAGCAGCCGCCACTCCAGACTCTAGGAAAGCTGCGCTTCTGCGCTCGCATTGGACGGGTGAAAATAAATCTTGACGCACCAGATGGGGTTTCCGATGGAGCGATATGTTGCCATGGAGTGCTCATGGCTGTGGAAAAAGGGGTCTCCAATTCTGCTTTCCAAAATCTGATAGAACTTGTCTTGTTTTTGGAAGCGGCGGGTAGCGGCAGCTGGGAGCTCAATAGCCCCCCCCCGTCCCTGTTTTTCTCCCCGTGTGTGTGTGTGTGTGTGCGTGCACGCTATTGGCTCAGAAGATGAGAGATTTGCTGGAGCCCCCCCGATTGGCTGCCGTGCGAGGAGCAGGATGCTGGCGGACGTGTGATTACAGCCCCGCTCTCTCCCAGACAGCCCCTGTCAACAGAAGGACGGGCGCGGACTGCGCGCTGGGGCCCGCGCGGTGGAGATCGGACACCCCCCGTGCACCTACCGCACCGGCCCTCGGGCGCCTGCCTGGCCGCGGCGCAGCGCCCGCCGTTATGGAGAGGGGCTGTGAAGGAGAGCACGCGTTCCGGGTACAGATGTGCATCGCTTTCTCGCTCTGTCCTTCCAGGCAGGCAGCAGCCCTTTCTTTCTCTCTCTCTCTCGGCAAACAATTGCTCTGGTGGCGCCGGGTGGCTCTGTGGAGGAGAGCAGGGGGATGGGGGGGAAGAGAGAGGGAAGGAGGAGGCAGCAGGAGCAGCAGGGATAAAACCGCCGTCTTGCTCAGCCGGCAGGGCTGAAGCTCAGAGGTGTCGTGGGATGGAAGATGGGGGACACATTTCTGATGTGCCTCAGTGAAAGTGCCCGCTTTTCTTCCCCAGGTCGGCGTTTGCTCGTGTGCCAGAGCTTGGTGTTAAATGATGCAGAACGGGAGATTAGATTTTGTGGTTTTCCTTTCACCTGAGCTGTGGCGCTTCGGTTCGCTGGTAATTACTGTGGGAGACGACGCGGCACCTTTTCTTTTTCCACAGGAAGTGGTCTGTGCGTTGTTGTTTTTTTTTCCCTGGGAATCAAAACAAATGAGGAGCACCTCCTGGAGGTGAGAGATACTGGTTGTGCAGGTCTTATTTTCTTATTTGCAACAGTGCTTCTGCTGAATGGTGAGGTTTTCTGCTAGTTCCGTGGTGCCTTGTTTTCATATTGCCTTATTAAATTACATGTTGATTGCACTAGAGTTTTTGTTTTCACACTTGGCAAGGCCAGAATTTGGGATATTGATGTTGACTATTGCTTGGAGGGGCGGGAAGGGTTCCCTCATCCCTGTCATAATTAACTGTGGGCTAGTTAAAATGAGTGCTGTAGTGCTTTCCTTCAGAATAAGCGGATTTTCTTTTATTTCTAGTCTCAAAACAGTGTCCTAGCTTTAGGTAAGTTGACTGACTGATAGGAAGTACACAAGAATATAGGGTTTATCCACGTTTCTAAATGATAATGATTCTGTGGTGTGATCCTAGATGATAGCCATTTATATTGCTGTTGGGTTCGTAGTTTTTTTTTTAGGCTTAACTGTGCAACACACCTCCCTTGTTGCCAGCAACCATGTAATCTTATTATATTTCCTCCATCTTGCAGATAAACATAAGAAGGTCATCCTCTGTAACCTAGAAAACTGTCGGGACTCATAATGAAATGCACCTTGTCACGATTCTGAAGTCGCAGAAATGTCATGCTAGTTTTGGCTGCAGCGTTGTTTACCCATCTGCAAAGGTTTGAGTTCAGTGTATATATGTGCAATCAGTTTTTTCATGATGTACAACTATTTTGATCTGCAGACTTACATTTATCGATGGCTATGTTTGAGAGGGGAAAAAAGCTCAGACTTGAAAAAAACTAAGGCTTGGTAAACTCGGATTAAATTAACTCTGTGCATCTTTTAGTGATTTTTGGAACAAGTTAAAGAAATATTAAAATGCAGCAGAATCGCATTTTGAAACGTGGGGCCTCTTTTTGAACTAGCGGGCTAGTCTCTAATCGGGAGACGAGAAGGTAGTTAATGAGTCCACATTGACGTCATTGTCCCCCTTTAAGGGGACTTTCTGATCTTTATGCATTTGGCCACCCATTTCAAAATCTGATTTGAGCGTAATTAAATCGGGAAGCTCCCTGTACTGTTTCTGATGTCTTGAGAAGTTAGTTCTTCGGTCACTGGAGGTAGTGCTGTAACCGAGAACTGTTGTTTTTCCCCCCTACTGCTCATTTTGAAAAATAAAATGTGAAACGCTGCAAACGGTGTCAGATCCAGTGTCCTTCCCTGTGCCCATTGCTTCTGGGCTCGGCGGTACCCGATAACGCAGTCGGAGAACGGCTAGGTCTCGTATCAGAAATGTGATTTAAGTAAAGGTCTTTTTAAATGAAAAAAAATCCTATCTTCATTTTACTTTCGAACTTGGCCTTCCACATGGATCTTCTATTTTTTCATGTGTTTTCGTTCCTTTTTACTCTTGACTGTTCTGAGTTATCGGAGTTGTTCTATAGCAGACGGGCATCAAGAGGCTGGAGGGGCATTTTGAAATGAAACAAAAATGACCTGGAAAACCAAGGTCAACACGATCCACTGGAGACTGTTTCATGTGCTGACAAAGTTGCTAGCTATATTAAAATGATTTAAGTAATGGTCCTTGCCTTGAATTATAATGAAGTTTGTTCTAAAATCGAATCTACTTTTCTTCCTTAATGTTTGTTTCTCCTATGCTTTTCTACCAAGGTTTTTGTTGGTCTTTGTTGGTCTTTGAGAACTTGGTTTTGTTTGTGTTTTCAGATCTACAGTAGGAAAGTTAGATGTTTTTTTTTTGTGCTGAGCAAAGAAACACACTTTTGATTTAGGCCGTTATAATACAATAAGTTCCCGTGTCAAAGTTGCGTTCAACCAAAGACTGTGGAGTCTGGTGTCCTGTGAGAAAGCTGCCGATATTGTGGCCTGTTGTGTATTCCCGGCCAATGAGCAGGCCATGTGGGAAAACAGGGTCGAGACCTGCGGGACTCGCAGCTGATTTTGTGTTTGAAGTTGCGGATGAGCAGTCACGGTCTTCGCAAGGTGCTCTCTACTAGTGAAGAAACCTGTGAGCTGCGGTCATCCAGCAGGGAAGAAGGCCCGTCCTGTTATCCGGTTACATAGCAAGGACACAAGCCAGAAGCCTACTCCCAGAAGAGCTGCTTTGTTTACGGGGAACTGCTTGACATTCGTGTTCACCGGGAAGGGAAAAAAAAAAAGCCTCTCTCTTTTTCTCCCTTCCGTTTCACTGGAGGGCCACAGGTTCGGATAACTGACCTTTTGTTGTCATTTTACAAAAAAACATTCCTCCCATTCCCCGGGAGTATTCTTTCCAGTTCAGAGAACTCCCATGTGTGACGGGAAATAACGAATCGTAAACATTTCCATTTTTAAACATACGATTTTTAAACAAGCCTATTTTCTCTATGCATCCCGAGGGGTGTCTTGGCTCCAGGTTTATTTATAGCGATGTACTGGTGCAGCTGAAATAAGGGTGGGACATGACTGGTCAGTGTATAATACTAATACAGCGCGGCTGAGCCTTCTTCTTATGTGTTCTCTTCAGGCATTGAATTTCAAAAACCTCCGTTCTAATTCTCATCTCCTTGACTTTCCCTGTCTAAAGAAAGCGTTTTTTTTTTCCCCACGGGAAGAAAAAAGCCTGTTGCGCTTGGATCGCCGTGAAGTCGTGAAACGAAGGGAGTCGCTTTTTCTGCAGCTTCTGGCTGCCCCTCGACCGTTTCCCCTTGAAAAAAAGCTCTAGATCCTTGTGGGTTTTTACTTGGCATTGGAAATCTGCAGAACTCTTTTCAGTAAAAAAAGTAAAGTGATTTCTTTCTGCAGAAACCCCGATAGTCACTGACTAGCCTGTAGCCCTTTTATATATTCTATATCCATGCTGCGTACTCTTACGCAGGTGTGTGTAGTCTGTATGAAAGAGGTCTCTGCAAGTGCCGAGCATATTCTTGAACAGCCTCCCAAGACTATTGATGGTCTGTTGCTGCTTCAAGAGAGGGGATCTGTTTATAAGCAGGATTTACGGACCCTCGCTGCCGTCGTGCACTTCTTAGAAACAGCGTTGAGACACGCTTTCCGTAAGTGTAAGTTGGTGGAAGGATAGTTCAGTGACTGAATCGGCTCTTCTCCGGCTTAGTTAATTTACCAGCAGGAAGGTAAAATGTGGACTGTATCGCAGCACATTAAATTGCTTTGGGTGGTCTCTTAATGTAACCTACTGTGGCTTGATTTGTTTAAATGTATACGTTTCTTTCATCGCATACACCTTAACAATCAATTGTATGCACTTAGCAACGGTTTATGCTGTATAAAGTATTCATGTATTGGGATATTAAGTACATCCTGCACAGGGCTGCCCAGACAATGAAATCCGCATGCAGGACCTGGCACAGCTAGACTGGTAAATGTTATGTTACTGGAGCTGTTTTTAGATCGTGGGCCATGTTAATCTAATTTGTCTCCTGTTTTGGAAGTTGAGTGTCTGCACTACCAAATTAAGCAGTCTGATGGCTCTGCCACTGCTTGCGTTTGAGAAATATCGTTTTTGGGGCATTTGGAGTGTTTATGGAGACATGGCTTATAGCTGAAAAGCTTTCCCTTTAAACTGTAGAGTAAAGAAGCATTCACTTCTTTGTGAGTAGAATCACATTTTCCTTTTGTTCTGTTTATAGCTGACCAGATTGTTTAATGACAGGTTATAACTTTTAATGGGATTTAAACTACGTGAACTGTGAAGCTTTACAGAAGTTCACAGATTCGTGTTCAAAATGTGGTGGTGAAATATTCACAAGAGTCTGGCAACCACTCCTTCAAACCAATCTCTTTGGAAAGGCAGAGTTATGTTAATGAGTGTTTATCATTTCCGAAAAGTGTAGCCTACTACAATGGGACCTACCCCACACTGCCAGCTTGGTTTAGCCGTGAGTAAAGCCTGATATCAGTGCCTCTCAATTTCAGCTCTCTGTGGAGGCAGAGCTCGCCTCGCTGTTGTAAGGGTTTTGCTACAGTTCTGCTCCTCCAGCAGTGAAATATACAGACCCTCCAAAGAGCTCACACACTGATCCCTTCTGATTTACTCTTTTGACCATCCAGCATATCTTACAGAGAATTACAGGTCGGGCCAACTGCAAGTTGGTGTGGAAGGAATTCTGCCAGGATAATAACCGTCCCAGTAGACGGAACGTTTTCCAGGCAGCAGGCCTGGTTGAATAAGAACTTCTTGCAGACTGCGGGATTGTGCCCAGAGAAACGCGCCGATGCTGGGGACGTCTGTGCTCTCGAAAGGGTGGAGCCCAGCTCCTCCGCCTGTTGTGCTGGGATGTTTCTGCAGGTGTGGTGGACGTAGGGAACATGTCCTCCAGTAATGGAGTGCGCCTGTGGGCAAGGAAAGATGAGGAGACCCTTGTACGAGCATAATGGTCTAGAAGAAGGAATGTTTTACAAGAGAGGTTATCGCAGGATCGGTTTAAATATCAAAGATCACATTCGAGAAACATTTCCGTTTACCTTTCCTTTACAAGCCAGTTGCGTTTCTAAAGTCGGAAAATGTGGGGAAAAGAAATAGTAGTTGTAACATAAGAGAAGCACCAGGGAAGATCTGAATGCGGTGCTTTCCTACTTGTATTTTTAGTAGGAGGACAAAAGGTCCAGTGATGTTGTAACATCTGACCTTTTCATTCAGTTTAATTTTTATTTAATTTATTTTTTTGTCCAGAGCCGTACACGAGTTGTTCCAGAGGGCTTTCACGGGTATTCACCCAGGCTGTACAGGCAGGGCTCCAAGATACAATAAATCAACATCCTTAGTGGACGGGGAAGTAAGTTACCTTTAAGTAGTGCTGTCAGTCCTCATGACGTCCCCTGAAAGGAGGAATTTCACTCGCCTTTCACATGATTGCAGTGGTGTTCAGCCGCACAGGTTTGTGTTCGTGTTTCCAATCAAGCGCCTGAAGCCCAGCTTCAGGGGTACCTGGCCACGTGCCTTTTTTTTCCCCCGAGCAAGTTGTTCTGTGCAGCCTGCCGGAGGTTCACAAACCATCCAGACATTTACACCTTTTCTGTTTTGTTTGTCACTGGAGAACATTCTATTCATATCAAATCTGGTGTTTTAATAGTTCCAGGGTTTATATCCACCCCCAAAGCCTCTGTTGCAGGATACAATGACAGCAGTCCGGAATCATGGTTACGTTCTCCTCCCACCAGAAGCACGGTACCTATAGAGCTTGATCTTGTTTTCTGTAGAAGGCCGAAAAAGAAAGTATAACGGGATCTGCTGGATTTATCTTTTAAAGCTAAGGAGGCCAATGCTGGAATTTCCCCCATCGCTTTCTCTTATGCAGTTAGCTATGGCTGCTCGAATCATTTTTTTTTTTTAGCTCCTGATATAGCCTGACCTTGAGCTGTAAAAAAACTGGTGCCGTCGTGTCCCTGCCTGTTACATTGTCAGAGTCTCCGCTGGAGTTACTTGGATGCGAGATTACTTTGATGGATTTTAAGCGGAACCTTCCACTGAAAGTCAGGAGGAGACTCTCGGTACAGTTTTCTGACTCTATGCGTTTGCCTGTGGGCTCCGGGGATGTTGTTGACATTCCATGCGTGAACAAATTGAGTTAAAACTGTCAGTGTTTAATCATTTTAACGTTGAATCAGGATGTATGGTTATATGGTAATTAAATATTTTGGTAACTCACCCTGAGAACTCTTCTGCTTGTAATCTTGTGTTCTGACAATGTTCCCAACAGAGAATTCTCTCTTGCAGCAGGTGGTTGTCTTATAGAAAGTGCAGTATTTACAGAGTCTGGTGTAAGACGTCGTAATGAAAACTGAAACCTTGAGTTCAGCTATGGATTAATTCTTTGTTTTGCTTGGCTTGTGGCTGACTTGTCTAGAGTTTTTCTGAAAACATGACGGAGGAGGTTTTTGTTGCAAACAGATGGGTAGTGATTTGGGGTAGTCTGTGTGTCCTTCGTTTGTCCACTTGGCTAGATTCTGAAAATGTGCTTAAAGATTCTTTTTCTTCTCTTTCTGCTGAACTAAACACTTGCGCAATCAATTCTCTTGATCGCTAGTAAACCTGCTTCTGTTAGGTGCACTAATACAGTGCAGAGTCCAAGTTATTGGACGGTGACCTCAGTGTGGCCATTAGTGTGTGTGTGCGCTCTAGCCCATACAGACAGGGGGACACAGAACATGATATCTTCTGTTTGTGGAAACTATAATGAACAGACTGATAATACCTTAATTCGACCGGGCAGTCTAAAATGTGTTTGCAAGTACAATAGATACATGTTACGTGTCTAGCTCTACACAATTTGTATAAATAACCATTTTGCATTAGATGTGCAATACATGTTACAATTTGTGTAACTGAAAATCGGCAAAGTACTCAGCAGGAAGGATTTAATTAAATGGGACTTTAAAATAGTCCCGCTTAATTTCTGAAGTGTACAACTGCTACTGTAGTTATACCTGGTGTGTAGGGTGGTCTAGTTTCTTTGTAGGTTTAGATTTAGAGTTGAATCTGTTCAGTGCAGTACATCTCAAAAGGCCATGGCTTACTGGCTGTGTTCATCAGCTCTGTTGTTGTGCAAGAGCAGAGTTTGCAGATCGCCCTGCAATAGTTTATTAATGTTCGTGTCATTATAACTTGTGTAATATTCTTGTGTGTGGTCCATATTGTGCAGCTTCAGTCAGTCTCCCCTTGATTCAGAATATAGCGCTATAGTGCTTTTGAAATCACTTTTTTTTCGTCAGGTTTGTCTGACTCCTAAACCCCCGATCACTCTGTTCTCTGACCTGTCAAGTTATCCTTCAGCTAGAGTGATGGCATTTCTGCTGCTTATCCTTTTTCATTAAAAAAAAACCATCTTGTTGGTAAAATGATGTATCTTTCCAGAGAGGATCTGACTCTTTTTCATTCCTGTCTTGTTTAAGATTTTAATTTCTAAAAAAAAAAATGCTTTGAGGACTTGGAAGGTTTTAATGTCAAAGGCAGAAAACATTTGCTTGGAAATGAGCAGGATTTTCCCTGAGAGATCTGTTGCGATTATGCCTTGCTGCCATTACATGCGTTTCTTTTGATACGATTCAAAGCTTTCATCACCTGAATTATAAGGATAATCTTCTGCTTGGCACTTGTCCTTGATGCATCTAAAGTGGCTTTACTCCTCACTGCTGACGAACAGCACTGATTCACTCACTGCTGTCTACAGGCTAGCCAGCCCCCAGCAGAGGCAGAAAGCTTTGCTGCGCACTTGACAAGACTTTACAAGACTGCAGAGTGCTTTTCGCAGTGCAGGTTATTTCTGTGCACATGAAACATAATTGGAACTGTCCTGTAGCATCTGTCTAGAAGTGCTTTTGCCTTTTACCTAACAGTTCTCGTGGCATTGTCCTCGAGAGAGGGGTGTTGAGTGCTGGCAGCATCATCAGCCCATGCAAAACGTCCCCCCCCCCCCCCCGTGCTCAACCGAGGAACAGTTTAACACCTCCCGAAACCTTGCCCGTACATGGGAAGGAGCCCCTGATGGCTTTGTGTTTATTCTGGGAAAGTTCCTCACTGACCGACCTGCATCTGCATCAGACGACTGTGACGGCGGTGAGGTGGGTTACAAGGGCACTGCGGCCTGTAATCTTATCTCCGAGCACACGCTGCCTCCACATGACTGCAGGCACAGGGAATGCCATCTGCAGACAGTAGTGTCTGTGTTGGCACACAGCGCTGCTTTCGCTTTTTCCAGCAGACTGCTCATAGGCCGCTAGACCCAAGCCAGGCAAATTCTCGCTCCTCTGGTAAACTAAAGGGTTTGGCGAATCGGGGAAAAAGCGCAATTCTTCCTAGTTCTTAACGCCACTTATTTTGACACGAACATTATCCAAGTCTCCGAAGGATTCCGTAAATGCTCACTTGGAACAGTTCGGTTTCTCATGCTTAGAACAATCTGCAGAGCCTTAGATCTGGATGTCTTGTCCAGAGCGTTTGGTTAAAAATGCATTAAATTACTTTTAATCGGAAAAGAAAATGCTCGTTTCAGTATGCTTCTCCTGTGGTTGGCATGGTTCCTTATGCGTATATAGCTGTACGAGGTACACGGGCTGGGTTATGCGTTGAGAATCATTGATCACGAATGTCAGATTCGCTTCGATCCCTAGAAGGAGGTTTGCCCTGTAACTTCCTGGTCAGACGCAAGACCACCAGGCGCTGCTGTGGGACCACACTGGCAAGAACTTCCTGGTCAGACGCAAGACCACCAGGCGCTGCTGTGGGACCACACTGGCAACGAAAGGGTCCTTGGCCAGCCCAGCTTGAGAGCTGGACTAGGACCGATCCAGAAGCAGCTCGTGTTCCTGGGGGTATTTTTAAATCCGCCCTGGGACGTGATCCGAACTGTGGAGGAGCAGGGGAAGCACCCGAAATAGTCTGCCCACGCTCTCCTGCGTTACATCACCGGCACTTAAAATAACCATTAAAGTTGGTGGGAGTTGGTTTTCCCTGTCTACTGTATCTGTGGGAACAGCGCCTTATTATCATTGTTATTATAGGTATTAGCGTGCCAAGAAAAGCAGATAATTTTAGAAACTGAAACTCAGGTATGGTGGTTTAAGAAATTAGATGTTTGGCGCTCAGAAGGTCAGACAGTTCAGCTTGTAGCCTTGCTGTATCTTGAAATCCGCATCTATTTTCAGCCTCCAGCCAGGCAGTTATGAATGATGACAAGAAAATAAGGCATTGCTCCCCCCTACACGCACAAAGCTGTGTCAGTTTGAGAAACTAACCCATCTCATTGCCATTTTCTACTCGGCTGTCTTTGTCGTGTATGGGTCAGTTTCTCGCTGGCCTGAATATTTGTTTCCGTGTCTGTAGTAGGGTTCCGTGTCCTCTTTCCACACACTACTTTCATACCACGTGAGAGGTCTCCCTAAACCCACTGCATCGCGCTAGAGAGCCTGAGAACATGAACCCTCTGGTGTGGGGGACCCTGTGCCCTATTTGCTATATTTATTAGGTGCCGGTTTATTTAATTAGTGGGTAACTGTGAAACTGGGACAGATCGGTCCTGGTGTAAAAAAAAATCTCCTTCCTACTACACTTACTAGTAAGACACACTTGAGCATTTGAAGATGAGCCCCATGACTGTGCAAAAGGTACACTTCAAGCCCAGGAAGCATGAGTTCAGCACTATCAACCGCAAAACGGGTGAATTGCAACAGTACATGCAGAGATTTCCTGCCTTGACGCGGTCTGTACCTGATTGCCCTTGAAATTTAACCGTAAAGTACGGGGGATCTGCGCCCTGCTTCTTCCTTCTCATCTTAACCACAGGGCAGCGCAAACTGTGCTTTCTCCTTTTTAACCAGAACAGGTTGAAGCTCTAGTCACTGTGGCAACAAGAACCTTTTTCTTGGGTCATACCGTAACCCTAAGCTAGTCTGACCTCGTCACCAGGCGATTCAAGACTCTCCTGTGTTTTGAACCTTTTTCTAGAGAGAAATGGTCTGGGCCAGCCACAGCAGGTCCTCCTGTCTCGGCGTGATCCCGGTGCTGTTCCGAGCTGTGGGAGTTACTGACAGGCATTCTTCAGTTCACTCAGAGGTCAGCCATCATGACACCGAGCATTTCTGTGGGAAATTTGCGACGGTCATGAGGTCTTAGTTAAACGCTGCCAGTAGTAGAAAGCCAACTATATAGTTAGCTTTGTATCGCGTTCTCGATCAAATGGAGCTCTAATTTTATATTGCCGATCCACTCCAGATTGTTTAAACTTTGTGTAAAAATCTTGCTTTTTAGCTGATTCATGTAATGTATTCTGGGTACTCAACGGCTTTAATTCCGTGTTACGGTTCAGATGAGGTTGTTTTGTCATTAATGGCTGGAGCATGTAGGTTGTTCTGCTGGAACAAACAACAGAGAAAAGCAGTGCTGTTTGGGCCAAAGTCTGACTGATGTCAGGCTGATCTCTCCCTCTGCACGGGCTGGTTGTGAGTGTGCAAAGGAGCGATCTGAATGACACTACAGAACCATGGGATGAACAGTAGAAAAACTACCACCCTGGTGTTGGGGATGTGGAACAAAATCCCCAGCTAAGTGGTTGAAGCTGATATACTAGTTTCTTTCGAGAAACGGGATAAAATAATTGGATCGAGGACTGGGTCCAAAACAGCTTCCATCAGAAAGTAAAAATGGTATTAAAAAGTAGTCTCCACGCCATGGAAACAGCTAGAGAGTTTTACGCTGCTGCTGATAGAGAAAATTCAGTGTATGAAAATTGTGTGCAACTGTATTGCTTACTTACATTTAATGTTATTATAGTTTGTGGTTGAAAAAAGAGGCTTAATTCAAACGGTCAAAAAAAAGGTTTCATTTGTTTCCGAGTCCAACCTTAAGCTTAAGATTTTTAATTTTTTTTATACGACTGGACATTACAGCCGGCGTGACAGACTGCAGGGTTGGATGGGCGCAGTAACGGTGGATGTACTCTCTCTCTCCAGGGTTGGGAGGGACGCTGTGAGGTTACAAGCCGAGGCCAGGCTGGAGCGGATCTCTCCAGCACCACTGGGCGGAGGATTAGAGAGAGGGCCAGGGAGCTCTAGCTGACTGTGCTGCTGCCTGCCCACTCTTGCTCTTAGGCAGTTGAGATGTTTCCTCGTCCTATGACACTGCACGTCAACCACAAGGCCGCTAACGGCAGGATCCATGTAGGAGACACTTTCCTCCCAGCAACCAGAATAGGAAAATTTGTTTTTTGGGGGATGAGCACGTCTGTCAGTGACGCCGGGCGGTGCAGACTGTCTCCTACTCTCCTGCCGTGAGCATTTCCGAAAAGAATATCCTTAAAATGCCGTCCATTAAAGGTTCGACAAAGTTTGGCGAATCTGAGTTTCTTTCTTGAATCGCAGCCTCAACACATACTCCTCTGCGTGCGGCCAGTTCTCTGCCTGCGGAGAGGTTCTGTTGTTTGCTGGCTTTGCTGCAGAGAAACTTTGCAAACCGGGGGATGACTGTAATTGGCACTTTAGCCAAATTTTCATTCCATCTACTTTTTGGCAGATGAAATTGGCCTATAGCGTTAGTCTTGGTGCACGGTTGGCACAGTTCAGGCGCATTGTTTTATTGTGCTATTCCCCATAGCCATCACGAGTACAAGATCGAGGTATCGGGCGATTTGAAAAATTAATGTTTACATTGAAAGACAGTGAACTATTGCCAGAGGTTAGAGGTTAAGAGAATAGTTCCCCAGATTTCTTAACTCTGCATTATCTTTTAAGTAGACCCATTTATACATTTATTTTTCTGTGTCTGAGTCCATTTAACATCTTTTGATAATTAACTGTCATGAGACTAGAAATTGGTTTGCCATTCCTGTATACAGCTGTTAATGTTTTTAAAGAAATAGAGGAAAGGTCTATACTAAAATCTGTCCAATTCCTTCTGCAGGGACACTAGATGGGGAAAAATAGTTCTTATAAAACTGTAAGAGCACAGTTTACAACTGAAGGTTGCTAGAGTTAGCCATTCATCCCATGTAGTAAGGTTTGGAATTTCAAAGCTACCGCCTTCATCAGTGTGGCATTGTTAAAGTAAAATGTGCACTTGTAAAAATGTTTCAGATAATAAAGGTCATAGATAAGAATTTGCCTTTTCCGTAAAAAATACCACCCAGTATGATGTGGGGAAAAAAGCACAAAAGCGACATCAAAGGACTACCAAGAGCAATCAGGGGTCCTGAAAAGCTCACGTTAATAGACTGGAAGTATATGAAGGTACTGTATGGCGTTTCTGGCTCCAGAGAGTAGAGGGTAATGCATTCAGAAGAGCAAGTGAGAAATCTGGAATATGCTTCTTATCCTATGCATATAGCATATACATAATTATATACATATGCTTTAACCTAAATTGTAGAACTAGTAGTGTGTAATCTCATTTTTTTTATTTTGAACCAACTGCATTTTGACATTCTTCATCAGCTTTATGACATCTGTTCGTTCTAGAGTTCACGCTGTTTTGAATATTACCGGTGCGGTTTAATACAGCCAGTGAGCATCAGACTTGGCAAGCAATGTTTCCGACAGCGTGTCCAGTGTGCAGAGGGCCTCGGTAGGAGCTGTAACGGCTTTTCAGTGGAGAACAAACCAGATCGGATTGCTTTGTAAGAGGCTGCATTACGTCGTATCCACACGGTAACACAGTCCTGTAGAAATAGACATTTGCAATCTGCCTTCTTCCTTGGCATATACATCTGTTTACGCATGCAGAGGGACCTTTTCACTTGACGGTGAATCGCTGTCACATATTTATCTCGGCACAGGTCTATCTTTGCTTCATCACCTTCCTGTTTGTCATCCTACAAATACTGGCAGCATTTTCCTTGAATTTTGAGTATCCAACCAGCTTATTAAAAAAACAAAAAGTATACGGACTGTAACTGGATCTGGTCCAGTGAAGACTTGATGCACTGTGCTTTTGTCAAGTGGGAAATTCATAGCGCATTGAAGCGACAGACGTTCTTCTACAGAATCACTGAAGGAAGGCACAGAGATGGAGAAAGGCCTTGTGAAGTTAAGTAGTACTAGCCAAGGTAAAGATGAAAGTAACTAGTACGTTAGCTATAAACTGGGTATAATTATCTTATTGTTTTATGTATGCAAATTCTTGTATCTTAACAAAACAATAAAGCTATTGTTAAAAAAAGGTAGTGATCAGTGGGTCTTGACGGTACCTGTACAGTTTTGGAATACCTGATCATTTTTTGCTTTTCCCACACTTTCATAAAATGCACAGTTTTAAGCATTTTTATCTCACAATTCCAAAGGATACTGATTCCTGCTCGTACCGAAAGAAGTCATTATTCACGGAAGGGGAAAAGGTGTGTGCTGTTCTATTTCGGTGTTTGTACTCTCTGTCCATTGTCAGTTCTGATGTGCGATAGCTTCTGCTCTCAGATGAGTAGACATGACCCAGTCCAAGCCTGAACGTCTGTGATCTCTCAAGTCAGCCAGATTTGCCAAGCTGTTTATGTACTTGTTGCTGGGGGTATAATATCCCTTATAGTAGTTAATCTGAGGCCTTCAAGCCCCTCTTGTGATCTCTGCTGAACCCAGAAGTTCTGTTTCTTGGCACAGGTGCGAGCTGTAGTTGATTAATCATCTCCTCTACCACCTGCAGAAGTAGGTTTGGAGAAAGAAAGAAAAACTCAGCCTGATTTATCTTTTCCTTTTTTTTTTATCCCGGTTTGCTGTGCTTTATCCACACGGCAGTGTTGCCCACACTAGGATGACGCTAAATTCCTTTATTTTTCCGTTGAGGCATACTTGAACTCCTTCCTGGGATTCCAGACCTGCTTGTGTGCGTCAGCGTCGGATTAATGGGAGATGGTGGGCTTTCTAAGTGATAAACTATGTGCAAACGTCACCGAATCTGTGTGGGGAGCTGTCACCTGTGGTGATTTTTAGATCCTCTTGGAAATTCTTGGAAGATGGGAAATAACGCAGGCATCTTCAGCATCACTGTGAGCTCTGTTCACATTTTCTCTTTTGATTTCTTTTAAGCTTGTTCGGTGCTGTCGTAGGCGACGTCGTTTGTCATCGGCGTTACCAGCTTTTAGCCTGATCTTGTCCGTGATGAGAGGCCTGGTCCGTACTGGGAGGGGAGACCAGTACGGCTGGCGGACCAGTAGTTGGCACTTTTCCAACTGGAGCAGAATTTCCTGACCCAAGTCCTGACATGTTGACCGAGGACACTGTACCAAAGGAGGTGCCATTCTTTAGATGAGATGTCAGTTATAACTTGGGTTAAACTACTGGGCTGTTAAAGATCTTATGACCCTTTTGGGAGGAAAAGAAGTGTTGATCCTGGTGTCCTGGCTAAATCCCTCTCTCCTTTGTTTCCCATGCAAATACAGAGGTTGACTTGGTGACTTTCTGAGGGTTTTGGCATTAACCAAAATGGGAAAGATTTTGAAAGAAAACGATCAAGTGATAGAGGAATCTTGGTGTGTCTGGAATATAGTGATTTATAGCTCTTTGTTGAAAGTAACCATTTTTAGGCGCTCACTTTTTCTGGGGGGGGGGGTCATGATTGGGTCATTTATTTGGAGGGTTGTTGCCACTGGGTAAGTGAAAAGCACAGCCAGGAACGTCTTACCTTTCTTTGGGACGAATGCCGCCATGGTGGCAAGGCTGATCAGAGGTCTGAAACTGACACCTCTTAAAGAGGATTTGGGCACACTTATCCTGCTCTTGTATGTAGGTCGGGTAAAGTTAAGAGGGAGATGATTTGGGCGTTTGGCTTGCATCTGTACTGAAACTGTAATCCATTCTTGTCCCTTGGCACTCGGTTTAATTCCAGGGATGCCAGCTCAAACGAGCAAGTAAGCTTTTGCTCGAGTTCGTAATTAAAATTGAGCAAGTGGACGTAAATACTGTAGTTGCGCTGGCCAGAGCTTAACGGTTGTATAAGTCAATATATGCCTCTGTTTTTCTTTTGCCCTCCAGCTGTTTTTGTCTCCACTCTTCTGCGAGCGCTGTCCTTTTTGATTTTCATAGCCTGTTTTCCCCGTTTCTCTCATTCAGGGTCATGATGAGGAAGCCGTTGTGGATCTTGGTAAAACCAGCTCCACAATCAACACAAACTTTGAGAAGGAAGAGCTAGAAAGTAAGTGTTTTTGTTTTTTTGTTCAAGTTAACTGGAGCTGCTGTTGAAATTCCACTTCTGACTAAAATAGCAAAGAATATAGGCCTGTTGCTCATTTCCTGGAACTCGAAAGGGCGTCCGGCTATGTGACAGTACCGCGCCGTTCACCTGACGTCTTTTTACAACCTTTTTTTTCTGCTTTACATGAATGTTTGTAAATCTAGAATTTGTAAATCATTTTATAGATTGGTTGACTTGGTTATTCCATGACATTCGGCCTCTTTTACAGAGGTATAAAAGAGATGTTGGCTATTAATAGGAAAAAAAAATACATTAGGTTTTAATCTTGGTTATTATGAGCACATGGTTATGAGCATTTGCCTTCTGGCCCTATAAGACATCTTTTTTTTTTTGTTTCCAGCTATAGAAAATTGGCCTGAAAATAATCGTTTTTACAGCAGTACATTCCACACTGCTGTCAGTGTGTCAAGTCGACTAACATGCATAGATATGTCAGTATCGTATAAAAGAGAGCTTTGACACTAGAGCAGCAGAATGAAGACAATTAGCCAGTATGAAGATCAGCAGCCTTATCTGATTCCTGAAAAGTGCTTTGGATTTTAGTTCAGGTGCTTTTAGTTTTGGATTCAGCTACAGTACCGGGTAAATAAGCCTTTTTAAAAACTTTGTGAATTGCATCAAACCTGATAAGCCTGAGTTCTCTTGGCCAGCCACTTAAAGGTGAACTTGTCTAAGTCTGTATTGAACCATATCAATGCTGTTGGATGGGAACAGTGCTGAAACAAAGGATAAAGAAAAGGAGTTCAATATGTGGCACAGGAACACTGACCACTGAAGTAGTCCTTGTTCCTCTAGGATGTGCTGAGGTTTGTGTTGTATGGCATTCTGTGACGTCTGAGGAGTATAGACAGTGTATTTTATTCTTTTCATCTGCAATCAACACTGACCCTCTAAAGATGAGACACGAGGAGAGAAGGTCATTCGACTTCTCTGACTGATGACATTGGGAATACCTAGATGTCAATTGAGGGATGTAAATAAGAACTGTTGGATGGTAAAGTCACAAGGAGGTTCCTAATTATCACAGTTTTGCCTAGTGGCCCTTTTCTTTCCAAGCAGTTACATCTACAGTTTTATATGGTTTGGTTTTAATTAAATATGCACCGTTTTGTGCTTAAAACATTACTTTTACATACATACATGCAGGTGTGTGGAAATGATCATTTTGTGCTCTTTTGTTTTTATGTACAAGTGAGTAATAGTAAAATCAGTCATTCTTCTGCTGTGAGGTTCTGCAGTGCTCAGTGTTTTTCTGTATCGCATATCATGCCAGTGATCTAATGAATGTGGTTTTAATGAGTGAGGTGAGATTTCTAGTTTAAACCCAGGCATGATCGAAAGGGACATTCCGTCTTGCGTCAGAATATTGCAGGGCACTTTTTTGGTTTCATTTTATCCGTCAACATCTCTGTCTCTACACGAGATATCCATCTTTCTGGTAAAAGATGAAATGGCCTTATTGCTTTGGGAACTCAAATACGAATATGAGCAGCACTGGGACTGGCAGTAGAAAAGAAATGGGCAAAATGGTTTACTCTGAAAGTGCCCGGGGTTCCTGATTAAAACCGCAGAAGAAGTGGCATAAGAAGAGCTGAGAAGGGTTCCTGTTCGTTTTCTTCTGCGGCAGCGTCCTCTTAAAACTAGATCATCTTGATTACTGGACCCTCTAGAGTTAAAACCTGAATCCTTACAGTGCATCTGTACAGGATTAAATATTTATTCCTGCTTGAATCAGCCCTTTACAGATTCGTCATGGATTAAGCCGTCTTGCTAGGCATGGCCATTACTTCTTGTTTTTCAGCTGATAGTTTTTCAGATCTTGCGTTCCACTCTCTTAGAGCCGTCTCTGGTGTTCAAAGTGCCTCGCCGAGTGCTTTACTTTTGTATGCTGGGAAGAGCTTCTGTCCGTTCAAGGAAACGGACACAGACGCCTGTGTTGTTCTTTCGTTTGAGATGCCTTTTAGAGCCGCAAGGCTGAAGCCAGTAGCTCTAAAAGGATTTATAGTCAAGGCTCTAATGTTATAAATGGGTCCCCACTGCATAGGAGGCAGGACTGCTCATCACATGCGTGTTGAAGGCATCCAGTCTAAGAAAACTGGGTCATCTGCTCTGGTGAAGTACATCTTAATTACTTCAAACCAGCAGATTGGTTTTCCATGCCTGTGTTAATGGAAACTGGCTGTATCCCAAGTATTAAAAACGGTTAAATGAAAGAGCAGTAATTGGGTGAGGGTGGTGTTGGAACTGAAGGCCAATAGGAAAACTAATAAGGGAGATAAACATTTCAACAGAGCAAGAGGTACAGTTTCAATGAAGCAGAGGCTATAACCATACTGGTTGGGTAGGTTGCTTAAGAGAAGCCAAGAATTGACATGCAGTGCTCCTGTCTTCATCATGGGCACTGAACTGCTTTAATTAGAAATAAATGCTCTGTGCTTGTCAATCTGACGTATACAGTTTTTTTTCTTTCTTAATAAGATTCTGGTAATAACGTTTTGACTTTGGGATTTTATGAGATGGGAACAGATTTAAGTTTAACGATCAGATCCTGATCTTGCTTTAATTAGGGGATTGAAACTGATTTTAAGATCCTTTCGAACAGGGCTGTTGGTCTGAGCTGAAGGGGTACCACTTGGTGGACAAAGGGGCAAAATCTTTGGAAGTTAATGAGATTTGTTTTGAGGCGTAGCAGTTAATATAACCTGATACATAAAGGGGAAAAATGCATTCCTTCACAATCTTAATCTCGCCGGGTTGGCCGAAAGGTTTTATGTGAACTTTACTAATTTGTGAATCCTTACCCAATTCTTGTCCCTTACAAGGAAACTGAACCAAATGCTACAACTTTCTGAAGAGGGCAGCTCGTCTCCTTGAGAGCAGATGTTCTGTGCGTCCCTTACTAATGACTAGGCTTTTGACCATTCGCGTACAGCACGTGATCTACAAAATCTAAAGCTCGAAAGTGATGTGTTCCAAAGACAGACGCTGAAAGGGCTTCACTAGATCCGACGTTTTCCTGCAGTGAACTCGCCTCGCCATGTTACGCTCTGCTTTGCTGTGGGAAAAGAGATAAAGTTCAAAAATGTACCATAGAGCTGCACCACCAAAGCCAGCACTACTGCATTGCCACAGTGCCGGTGCTACTAAAAGGTGCTTAAAGGCTTCTGCTCTGTGCACAGGGCGCGAGTGCAATCCGCAGGCTGACCTTTTCATCTGGCGTGCTCTTCCTCTGGTTATATTTTCTGTATGTTCAAATGGAGAAGTGACTGAATTTCCCGTATTAATACACAGGCCTTCCGTTTTCTGCGCGGCCAGGACTGTGTGGTTTGATTCCCTTGCGGTAGAGGCAGTGATTAGTCATGCCTGTGCTGAATCTGGAGACCCCGTGTTTTCATTGGAGTCTCTCTCCCTCTGCGTTCGCAGCATCACAGTGTTTAAGTACATGGTGGTGCTGCAGTGGTTGGTCTTTATCAACCGAGGGATGGCAGTCAAATGAGAGGTGGCTTCAGACAGAAGGTATTCTTCCTAATCCTCTCGCTCAGCAGTGGTGAGTCATATCGAAACAAATATGCACTTCAGATAGGGAAGCTGGCTGTTGGTAAAGTAGAGGAGACCCATTGTGCTGTGGATAAACCAAACCAGCTGCTTCTTGCATGCAAGGAGAGGCCTCCCCTGACCTGCGTGAATTACCCGCCGTTTTGTCCATTCCTGTAGATGTTTAGACCCACAAGTATGCTTGCCTTTTTGTTGACTTTAGCTTTCCAAACAGTTACTTGTTGATACCCAGAACTTTAGCTGCCCGGCAACTGGGACCAGTGTGTGTGTGTGCGCGTGTAGATTAGCACTCTGTAGAAGTAAACTACAGTAACCCCCATCTTGACAAGTTGGTTGCCTTTTTTCCCCCGCTCACTTCCAGTGCGTCTTGGTGTTATTTGAGGCCCGTGCAGGAAGGGGAGGTTTGGTGACATCAGCAGTGCCAGGGGTGAAGCTGTGGGCTGTTGCGTGCAGTGGGAGCTGAATCAGAGGGGTAGTGGCGTGTGGAGGATATACAGGCTGTACAGCGGCAAGGGTGTCCCTATCGCTGGCCTCGCCCGTTTCCTGTGCTTTTGGCGGCAGCACCCAGAAGAGCTCTGGAGGCGCAGGTGACCACCCTTTTGGCTTCAGCGAGGGGTTCCTGGGATTGTCCGAACCCGCGAGGTGGAGTCGAGGTGCAGCGCGCGCCGAGCAACAGATCGTGACCCGTCTTGTGTCATTTAAACCGTCCTTCCCCTCCGTTATTCACAGAGAAACCGGTTAGGACGTGCAGTGCCAAGCCCCTTCCTAGCAGTGTATCCGAACTGTGGAATATCAAGGCTATTTGTGCAGTTCACCGGGATTTTTAAGCCCGTTGGAAAGCCATCACCATGGCAGGTCACTTCGACGGCGGCAGGAGGCGGAATATTCCGGAATATCAAACTCGAGTTCTTCAAGCCAGGTTTGGACGTGAAAGAAGGTTTAATTGGGTTCTTTGCAGGAAGCCCGAAATATCCCCGAGCGCATGAACAGGAAAGGGCCCTTTTTGGGACCTCGGTGTTGCAGCGGTCAGACCTCCCGGCTGGCCTGACCGGGACGCTCTCCTCTCTGTCCCCGCAGGCCACAGGGCGGTGTACATCGGCGTCCACGTGCCCCTGGGCCGCCAGAGCCGGCGCCGACACCGGCACCGCGGGCACCGGCACCACCGCAGGAGGAAGGACCGGGGCTCGGACCGCGAGGATGGCCGGGAGTCGCCGACGTACGGTACTGTTGCTCCGTCCTGCTCCTCCTCTTCCTCTTCCAGTGGCCGGGGAGAAGGGGCTCGGGTTTTAAGTGAAAGGGGTCAGGCGCGGTCATCTTTTAAGAGCGCAGAGGGGATTACATTAAGCCCCCTGCGTCTCGTTCCCGCCTGGAGTTCACCGCGAACCACCCGCCGCCCGCCACCTCTCTGAAATTCCTTTGTTTTTTTTTTTCAACTCTTTTGACGCTTTGTGTCGTGAGTTACCGAGGCCTCTTCTGTCGCCGTCTTGTTTGATCCACCTGTAAGCCCGAAGTCTGAGACCCGGGCTTTGTCTGAGCTCCTGACATCCGTTGGGGGGGGTTATTTAAGACCCAGATAGAGGAAAAACGGCCACAACAGGGGAAAAAAAAAAAAATCAGCGAGGAGGTCATTTTGACGCATCCTGTCGGTTCACTGTTGTGCTTTTATTCATGGTATGCCAGGGCAGTTCGTTTAAAACTGAACATTGAACTCCATGTTTTCAAAATCTGTCATTTTATTAACATCATGCCTGTTTTGGAATGGTTCATCCCGTCCTAAAATTTCCATCTGAATGGTTTGAGGTGGTGCTAGCCACAAACAACTGGCTGGTATGGTTCTGCAAGTAAGAAACAGGGCTGTGTGGTATCGAGGATATCTCTTTAATTTAAGCTTCTTTCATGGTGAAATTATCTCAATGTGGCCTATAAAGGAAACGCATAGAAGTTACAGGAAAAAACAAAAACGAAACATTGAATGAAAAACTAAAAGCCAAAACTCCAATACAGCCATTAGAACATCCACAGCATCAAACGTGTATTGGCGTTGGAAGTAAATTAAGATCAAAAAGCTGTATAAAAATGCTTTATAATTTTTCTTTAAACGGAAAAAGGAAAAAATCGCATTAGTTCTTACCCCGTCCGGCACCTTTGTTGCGATACGAGACTTGAAAAGTCAAAGGTATCCTTTGAATAGAAAGCCGTAACGTTCTGAAAGGATGGGAAGGGATTATCGGGTGGGGTCACAGTTTTATTCTGGCTTTCCCAGAAGAAAAACTCCCAGAAGCTAAAGGATGTTGTGACACCTCTTGCTTTCTTTCCATCCGCTGTGGAGATGGGCACATTCTCTTCTGGGTGGTGTGGGGTTTCTCTGTTGACAGCTATCTGCTTACACGCATTCCTGTGCTCTTGGCTAGGCCTCTTTAGTAGTAGTTCTAATTATACATCAGCAAAACGTAGACCGAGACGGTGAGGCATGTTTGAAACTGTAAGAGAAATGCTGTGTCACTTGCATTTTGTTCAGAGAATATTTTTTTTTTCCCAATGGAAAAAGTCAATTATAGCCACCCTGTCAGAGAGTGCAGTACAGCTAGGGCACAAAGCCTCAACCAGCAGTGTCCACCCCATAGCCTGATCTTGTCAGATTCCAGATGATACTGGGATGGCGCACCTACAAGAAAAACCAGGGGGCTGATACAGGTGCTGTTATTGGACCAGTAGGCGGCACTCTGATCCAGAATGCCCAGACCAGTTCCCTAGTAAGATCCCCGGAAACAGTGCTGTAGAAGGTGCCTTTATTTTTTTTAGCAGACCTTAAACTTGGGGTCCTCAGTACTTTCCTGTCTAAATTCTGCTTTGGTCCTGTATAGTAAGCTTTTACCTACATGTCCTTTTAATTCAGCTGTTGTCATTCCTTCCTTCTCCTCTTGGTCTGCTGTGTAGCAGTGCTGGTGACTCAGAGGGGTGCTGCACTCTGGTGGTGGATGATGTAGGTCCCCTCCTATAAGGTGGATGAAGTAGATCCCTAGGGATTAAAAGCAGTATACAAATGCCAGCAGTTGATATAACGGTTTGCATTTATAACACGCGCTACTAACAAAATGGCATAGGTGGTCACGGATGTCTCGTCTGTTCTTGCAACTCTTTGCTCCTCAGGCAGGGCTGGTTTTAGAAGGGCTACTCGTTTCTGTATGTGAATGCTGGTGCAGTTGTCTAAGTGTTTGTGATTCTGACTTTCACCTCCCAGACACCCCCTCCCAGAGAGTCCAGTTCATCTTGGGCACAGAAGACGACGATGAAGAGCACATTCCCCACGACCTTTTCACCGAGTTGGATGAGCTGTCGTTCAGAGACGGTCATGCCACAGAGTGGAAAGAGACAGCCAGGTCAGAGACTTCTTTTCTGTTTTCACATTTAAGTCCCATTATGTTTTACAGTCTCAGGTGTAAGTGGGTCCTTATTCAGATGAACAACGGGCGAGCGGTGTCCCTGTGGCTCAGGATCTGCGCCTGTGACTGGAAGGTTGCCGGTTCAAATCCCGCGGCCGGCAGAGGAATCCTACTCCGTTGGGCCCCTGAGCAAGGCCCTTAACCCTAACTGCTCCAGGGGCGCCGTACAATGGCAGACCCTGCGCTCTGACCCCCAGCTTCTCTCCCTGTCTGTGTGTCTGTGTCTCCTTGGAGAAAAGCTGGGGTATGCGAAAAGACGAATTCCTAATGCAAGAAATTGTATAGGGCTAACAAAGAAACACAACACAACACGCACAACAAAGAAATAAGTATGCAGTAGTCTTGGGCGGTAGTGTTAATCTTTCCACCCCTAGCACCGAACAGCGTGGGATGAACTGCTATTGTGCCACGTAATTCTCAACTGTGTCTTGGTCATTAAATGAGCCCTTATGAGCAAGCTTCATAGAGGCTATAGGCACGGAAGGTGATTCTGAAATTCCGGTTGCAGACTTCTCCCTTGGTTTATGCGGCTGTTTGCTTGCGGGGACAGAGGTGTAATGTGCATCTACCAAGGAGAGGTGTTCTCCTTCTTTAAGGCGCGCCAAATCCGAAGGCAAGGGCCATCTCCCCCTGTCTGGAGAGACAGCAGTACAGAGACAGCTGGCGAGACACGAACAGTCTCCTAATCGCTTCCTTCCGGCTGCAGGTGGCTGAAATTCGAGGAGGACGTGGAGGACGGCGGGGAGAGGTGGAGCAAGCCGTACGTGGCCACGCTGTCCCTGCACAGCTTGTTCGAGCTGCGGAGCTGCATCATGAACGGCACGGTCCTGCTGGACATGAGAGCCAACACGCTGGACGAGATTGCAGGTCGGTGGGCGAAGAGCACCACCCGCGTGGGGCGGCTCCTTTCTAGGAAAACCGGGGGAGGTCGACTCTCTTGAATCTGTCGAAAACCCTTCAGGGCGGTGGCCGACCGCGTGGCGCCAGATGACGTAACATCCATTTTCTAAGAAAGTGATGCTGTACAGGAGTGCGGCCTATTTTGAATCATGAAAAAGAAATAGAAAAAGAGGCCGTGAGAAATTTTTTTAGACACCGGTTTAAGAACTGGTGACATTGTTTTTTAGCCAGTGAAATTCGATTAGTCGTCTGTCTTTTGCCCGAGGCAAGAAAAAGGGGGGAATATGGCCCTGAATTGTTCACAGTAAATATACTTTTCAGGCTACTTGATAATGAAAGCGCTAGAATGTTGCTTTCTGCTATCGCAGGTCATAAATATTCCCCTTCAAGAACAGTAAAACATTTGGTAGAAAAGAAATGGCGTTCACAAGCTGTGAATGAAGCGAACGGTAATCAGACCTTTTGCTATAGAGCTGGTGTCCTATGGCTTTTCTGGTTCCCCCTCTTCTCCAGGGAGATTTCCTGGTGACTAGTTTTGCTGCGTGTGGATTTTCAGGGATTTCTAAGAAAGTGATGCTGTACAGGAGTGCGGCCTATTTTGAATCATGAAAAAGGAGGCTGCCAGAGGCTTTGCAGCTGGAGTTGCGACAGCGCAGGGGAGTGCTGTGGTCCTCCGCCAAGGCCCCTCCATCTTGCTGCACGCCGGCGGTGGTGGAGGGGGGAGTCCCCATCACCTGCAGAGAGCTTGGAGCGGGGCGTCCAGAGAAGCGCGGTATAAGGGATGATTGCCATTAACTCGGGTCTCGTCCGCCCCGGCAGATATGATCATGGACAGCATGGTGGCCTCGGGGCAGCTGGACGAGTCTCTGCGCGAGAAGGTCCGGGAGGCCATGCTGAAGAGGCACCACCACCAGAACGAGAAGAAGCTCAGCAACCGCATCCCGCTGGTGCGCTCCTTCGCGGACATAGGCAAGAAACATTCCGACCCGCACTTGCTTGAGAAAAACGGTGAGATCTTTCGCCGGGGGTCGGGGGATCTGTCCAACCGTGGGACCCTCTCGACCGCGGGGGGGATACAAAAAAATAAAAAACGGGGTCGAAGAGCGTCTTCGCGCGAAGCCAGTGTAAAAACCTCTGGGTTCGTATTGTCGGCTTCGAGAGTGACCGTCTGTTGTTGTTGTTGTTGTTGTTGTTTTGTTGTTGTTGTTGTTTTATTAATTAACACTTTGCAGCAGTGCGTTTTCTATAAACCACGGCCGACTCGCTGCCTTGTGCTCTACGTGCATGTGCGTTGCGTGTGATGCATGAACACGCGCAATGTGCCCATTGTCAAGCATTCGCCGGGTTTTTCAACGAGTACAAGGACATGGGGGGGTAAGACCTGCACGCAAGGCAGGGTTTCTGACTCTGGTTTGTGTTGCGCTGACTGCGTGTTGCTTCCTAAAAGGAATAGTTGCAGCTCGACGGGTCAAATTGGAGAAAAGAATTGTTGAATATTAGATATATTTAAATGAAAATTGTATGTTTCTCATGGGGGTTTTATTATATTTATTAAATTTAGCTTCATTTATTTTTGTTAGTGAGGATATATCGGAAGCAAAACTGAAAAGGCAAAACCTTTCTGTCCAGATTTATTTTGCGTAGACTCGTCAGGAATTAAACGTTGCTGTAGGTTTCTAAAAAAAAAAAAGGTGCTCGTTTTTGTTAGGCCTGAATTTCATGGCTCTGAAGGGGGTTTTGCCAGATAATCATTGACAAATGGAAAATAGATCATGGGGAAAATAGCAAAAACCTGCAAGCAGCCTGAACAAACTGCAGATCAGGAGCTGTCGCCTCTCCGTTCTTGAACTGAAGGTGTTAGTCCTTGTTTGACAGCAAAGAACAAGAGAGGTGTTGGCTAACATCAACAGTGCTGATGTTGTACTAAGCCCTGTGGATACAGAGGCAGGTGGCACTGCTTTGTCCACTCACTGTGCTCGCCACCCGTAAGAGACACCCTCTGCTGTCCTGTTCCTGTCCGCGTGTGGACGAGTGGGTCGCCCCGTGTGGACACACCTTCCCACCCCGCCACCCCCACCTTCTTGCTTTCTCACCTGCCTGGCACACGTTGGCATCGTTCGGACTGTGCTGCATGCCACCACCACCACCCCCCCATTGCATCCCTTCATGCCCCCCGACTGCTGCATGCGTTGCAGTGTTCCTAAAATATGTCAATGATCCATTTATTTTTTGTACTTTTATTCCCACTGTCCGTCTCCTCATCTCTTATTCTCCCTCCCTCTCTCCCCCTCTGTCTTTACTTTTCCCTCTGGCAGGGGAGGGCCTGTCCGCTTCCTACCTTACTCTCCTCCAAACGGGCCTGTCGGCTTCCAGCCCATCTCTGAGGCGGGACTCCCGTATGTCCGCCCTCTTAAGTTCCCTCCTGCCCGGCGCCAGCCCGGCCGCCTCCAGAGCCAGCACCCCTCGGCCCTCCCCTCCCAACACGCCGCCCCCGACCCCCGCCGCGCCCCTCCGCTCGGAGAGCTGCCCCCCGCAGCTCCCGGCTCCCGAGCCGCTGCCCATCCCCGAGGTCGTCGTCCACCCCCCGGAGGAAGACGAGGAGGAAGAGCGGGCGGAGCTCCGACCGCCGCCCCAAGAAGGCAAATATCTCGGCCCCCCCCCCGGGGCCCTTGCTCTGTATCCCGCCAGCGTGAGTCGCGGCCTGCAAAGACCACCAGCGCCACCTCGGCATTCCACCCGTGTGACCTCTCGGGTGACCCCGGGCTCTCCGCAGGCGCCGTGCATGGCTCCACCCAGCACCCCCTGGGCTGTTCCCTCTGCGCCCCTACAGCGTTCAGCAGCCCACAGGCATTCAGAGCTTCACCAAGTCACGGTGGAAGTCCAGTGACGGTTCTAGACCTCGGGCTATGCCTAAAATAATCCCGCTGCCTTAACTGAGTTCGCCGAGGAGGTTGTTTTTAACAAGACTGACATTTGAGTCTTCTCTGTTCAGTCACTGTCCGATTATAATTCCTCTGCATCCGCAGTTAAGCGCACGGACAATACTCCCGAGGAGAGCAGTCGCTGAAATTTTCTTTTTTTTAAAAAAAAATAGTTGGCGCAAACGTCGTGCCAGACATTTGGCCTTCTCATTAATGAGTTGGGGTGTGCAAATTCTCACAGCTCGGGCTTTGATCCGGCTTCGCACAGCCACACGAATCGGCCTTTTTCATGGGTGAAATTCCCTCTGGACTCGGCCTGTGATCTTGGTGTTTGCTTGTAAAGCGACATTTTGATTTTGTTCTGTTTGGCAAGTCTTAGATCTGCTAGAAATAGAAAAAGAGGCCGTGAGAAATTTTTTTAGACACCGGTTTAAAAACTGGTGACATTGTTTTTTAGCCAGTGAAATTCGATTAGTCTGTCTTTTGCCCGAGGCAAGAAACAGGGGGGAGAAAAAAAGATGGCCCTGAATTATTCACAGTAAATATACTTTTCAGGCTACCCAGGTACTTGATAATGAAGGCGCTAGAATGTTGCTTACTGCTATCGCAGGTCGTAAATATTCCCCTTCAAAAACAGTAAAACATTTGGTAGAAAAGAAATGGTGTTCACAAGCTGTGAATGAAGCGAACGGTAATCAGACCTTTTGCTATAGAGCTGGTGTCCTATGGCTTTTCTGGTTCCCCTCTTCTCCAGGGAGATTTCCTGGTGACTAGTTTTGCTGCGTGTGGATTTTCAGGGATTGCTAGCAGTGGAATACACAAACAGGAAACTTAATGCCGTGACTGAAACCCAACCAGTAATCCCACCTCGACTCAAATGCCAGGAATCCTTCAAGAATGCTTAAAAGTGGCAGAAAATCATAGCATGTCAATAGGCGACGTCCAATTAAAGTGACTTTATTCAACAGAGGTTTGGGATTGTTTGGCATTATTATACTTGCTGATGTATCTGATCTTGGCAACTTAGAGGGAAGTCAAATTAGTGTTTTTATTATACAGACCTATAGGCGGGAAGTTAATTGTTTGTCATTTTGTTCTCTCGGTAAATTATTTAAGAACAAAAAGTTGGCTAATGAGAGATCATTCCACTCATGTTTGGTTGCTAGTAGCAGGTGACTTCAAGATCTCACCCCCTCCTCCCTAGCAGGAGCCAGGGTGTTTTTGTAGCCGTGAGCAGACAAGGCAGTGAGGATCCCTGAAAACAGCAGACACATTTTGACAAAAGGGTTGTGGGAGTTTGGAACACGTTGCCCAGCCATATTGTGGAAACTGGATACCACAGCTTCTTTCTAGAAGAGGGAATGAGACCCTCCAGTCACCCTGGCTACTAGGAAACTGTGAGGTGGGATGAATGACAGTCTCCTCTCATTAGTCAACATTCTTGTGTTCTTAATTACTTTAAATGGTGGTTTCTTGTAGTGGTCGGAAATAAATGTTTTGTTGTGTTTCGCCTTTTCTGTTAAAATGACGTGTTTTTTCTTTTCTTTGGTCTCCACGCGTTACAGACGAATTGGGTTTTCACGAAAAGTAAAGTGATCATTGGCCGTTCGTTCTTTCCACGTTGCAAAGACCCTTAACGCGTTTCACGCTGTTGCATGTTGCTGGAGAAGGGACCCCTTTGGCAGGATAAATTCCAAATGGCATTGTTCTGGACGGCAATATTGTTTCCTCTGGTTTCAGTGTGTTCCTTACTGCTGGGTCCCTGTGAAACCTCCCCTCCCAGATGGTCTGACAGCTTTTCCACCGTCACTGTTGTTGGTGCAAAGTATTTGGCTGCTTAGCGACTAGGTTGTTGAACCTTTTGGAATGTAGACATACGGATCAAATCGCAGCGCGTCTTGAAACCTGCTACTGAAGCACGTCATCCGCTTGCATTGTGAAGCTTAAGTGGTAACATTTGATTCCTCCGTTTGCTCTTTTGTTAGTTTCTCCCGCGAGAGGGTTTGTTAGGGCTGGCTCACGTCTGAGCGACTGGCCCCAGGAGTCGATTCTCCGTTGCGTTCTCCCTTGCGGAGTGCTCCGACGTGAACCTGGACGAGCTGCTTTCGCCAGCCTGCCAGTACGGCGCGAGGCCCGTAAAAAGTATTTCTCCACCAGGCAAGCCTGTTTGGCTTAGACTTCAGAGTAGGACTGCGTGGTAATTCATTTTGTTTAGTCGACACTTAGTCTTCTAGGCTGTTAAGTTATGATTATACTTGTCAGCTGAATACATGGCGTAGAGCTATGTAAACCAAAATTTTCAACAACAGAAATTCATCTTCGCATCGATCTGACGGTTTGTCCCATTGGAATGGCTGCTACTGTTGAGATTGGAACGACTTGAGCCCAGAATGCTTTTATTATAAAAGGGACTGCAGTAGTCCAAGCAATAAAATGATCATTACAGATACCCACTAATCAATTGTTGCTCCATCCCTGTACATTCTAAATTTCACTCGGGTCAAATTTAGCTCCTGCTCCAGGAAGCTCACTAAAAAGTTTATAGGAGTTTTTAAAATGTTTAAAAACTCTTTAATTCTAGTGTACTTCCACATAATTGCATGGTAGATGCCTAAATGTTTAGCTACAGTTTGTCTTCAGTTTCTGCGTTTGAATTTCCTTTGGTGGCTGTAATTGGTGGCTGTGCTGTGAGGTGTCTGAGTGCTTCTGACTATGCCTTTTTGAACACACACAGAGATTGTAGGCTGCACTCTTCACCCACAGTTTCCTGTTACAATTCCCTGTGTTTAGCTAGGTCAGCGCCTAGCTTCTAATATTTAATTTGCCGTGTGTGATCTGGAATTTGATCGGATGTTATGCATGTTTGAGTCAGCAAACTTGTGTTCCGGCTTTTTTTTTATCCTGCTTGCTTGACAACATCCGTGAAGAAGCAGACTGGATTATGTATCCTCTCCTTCTACCATTAAGATCCATTATTGTGGCTTTCAAATGTATTTTGTGATGTAATCCTGCGTTATTGTAAAATTGCATTATTACAGTAATGTCTTCTTGCATGGCTTCAGTATCTTAGGAGAGCTACCCGATCTATCTATGTGCTGAAGTTTAAAAGCTGTATACTAAATGTCTACCTCTAGGGCACAGCTTTGCCAAGTACTTGCTCACTTGGGATAAAACATGAGTCTTTTCCTTAGCATGTTCTGGACATTTTGAGATGCATGAAACAGGTACTGCTTTCGCTGCCCTCATAAAACAGTTCGCCGTTTTGGCAGCGCGATTCCAGTTTTCCTTTATGGCTGTAATGGCCATTACCCTTCTCCCCAGCCTTAAGGTTTTATAGGCGGCGTCATCTGTGACTAAGCATCGCGTTGATTGCCGAGGTCCGTACTTGATTCCAGGAAATAATTAAGACGTGGCATGTCTGTGAAACCAGAGGACCCGGTGGTTTCTCAGGGCTAGAATCGGACGCCCCAGCGTGGACCTCTGGACAGCCAGAACTCGAACGGGAGTGAGGGCCTCATGCTCTGACCCCCCCTACTATTTAAAGAGTCCTCAAATTACAGAACAATGCTCCAACGCTGTTTTATTTTGAGTTGAGTGACGTCGTGCAAAATCGAGGCACTTGAGGTGCTTCATTCCTCTATCCAGATTTTAGATGGACAACTAATTCACGGTTCTGCTTTTTCCAGGTTGCTTGTTTTGTTACCTATGCCCTCCTTGTTTAAATGTTTGTGGGTAGAGTGCAGCAGCAGGTGGGTCCGATGACGGCGCACTTCCGGCCTTATAACACAATTTCTGTGATTCTAAGCTGTGTTTTCGTTGATGTGGTCCGAGACCTTTTAGATGCCCGATTTCCGCGATCCTGGTCTGGGTTTCCATCATGTCAATCAGAATAGTCTGATCAGCTCGTGTTGTGTTAAAATCTAAACATTCAGGAGCATGACAATTTGCTCAAAAAGGGTAAAATGTTGCACATGGTGGGTTGTAATCTTATTAGAAGAGTTTGCAGTGTAAACAGGACACATTTAAAGAGGATTGGTCAATCGTTTGATGATTTTGTGTCATGATGTATTACAAAGTCTTATCAGGTAAACTGTATTTCTGAAGAGTTTTGTTTTCATTCTGACACGTATCCCTTAAAACGGGCACAGTCTAATTAACATGTGCTAATTGGAAGGTGAGCTTCAACTACTGTTTTAGCTCATCTCAGTGTATGCATTAAAAAAATTATCTCAAACCTGAACACGTAACTGCACATTTTAGACAAATTATTTTGATGATGGTTTTTGAAGCAGGTGAATCTTTAGCAACTATTACATGACATATATTATTTTGTAGAGGTTACTTCCAAGCTGAAAATCAAAAGGGAGAAGATACCTGTTTTATCGTCTTTGGGTATCCCCCACAACCAAAACGCTGAAATTAACCTCTAACCCTAACTAACCTCTTCAATCTTATTGGATATCTGCTTTGATCAGCTCACTTGCTTTAGCATTCTAAGTAAATGTAAACTTAAAGGCATTTCAGGAACTTAAACTGAAAACAAATTACTACAACAGTCTGTATTAATGACATTATATAGTATTAGACTGCACTATGTACAAAATAGTGCAAAAATTAAATACAGTTTTATGGAAGTTCCCATCAGGGTTTATACTATTTCATGACCTAAAAACAAGGGTATTGGCGTTTTTACCTTTTATCACAAATGTGATAAATGGCACAAGTTTAGGCTGCTCAGTTTCTGCCTATTTTCTTGGAAATGTATACAAGTAAAGCTGTATAAAACATGCTGGTGTATGTGATCAGACCTGTGCAACACCTGCATCGCAGCACGAGTCATATTGCACAGTATGCACAGAAGACAAAGTGGACAGAGACATGGTTTCATTGATTCGGTTTCAATTCTGAACAATGAAGTAAGCAAACGCCAGTTTAAGGGGCTTGTCTGAAAAATAAGCACATTTTAATCAGTCCTTGTCTGTTGAAGGGGATACGAGTTGGCATCAAATGGGGAAAAGGTCTAAAAGAAAAGTGATAAAAAGCCCCATTGGATTCGAGCTGTGTTTTTGGAATATTTTGACTGGTGTATTTCGGACAAGGAACACGACGATGATGATTATAGCAAGACCAGCCGACGGATATTTCTCCTCCATCCCTGTGGCGGTGTGTTAGTTGACCTTCACGCGCGCTGCTGCCGCCGCACGAGAGCTGGGGTGGGGGGGGGTATTCGTCTCTCCGCGTGCGGAAACCCCCCGGCCCGTCTCTCGTGCGGCGCGCTGAGCCCCCCCTGGCCGTGTGCTTCCCCCCTCCAGGCCTGCTGGCGTCTCCACAGTCGGCCCCGGGAAACCTGGAGCACGCCAAGCCCAGCGAGAGCAGGATCAACGGAGGAGGAGGAGGAGGAGGAGGGGGAGGAGGTGGCGGCGGCGGCGGCGGCAGCCGGGAGAACAGCACCATGGACTTCAGCAGGGTAGGCCGTCTTCCAGCACCCCCGCACAGCTCCTGCCCTGCGCCCCCAGCCTGTCCTGGGCCCTTGTCAACTGTGCCCGTCTGACCTCTGATCTGATGGTATTGCCCCCAGGAAAAAAAAACATCAAACTCCGGGTCTTCAACTGTTGCTTGCACGCGGGGTTTTTTAAACCACGGCCTTGCTGGCTTTTCACAGGACAAATTAAACTTGACCTTTTCTCTTCTGGGCTTCGCCGACGTTAAGCCTGCTGCGTTTTTGTCACATAAAAGAAAGCGGAGCTACAAAGCGTGCCCAGTTTGTTTTGCCCACACCCGTGCGTTGCACGTACAACTCTAGGGTACAGATGTTCGTGTTTTAACATCGTAATGCACGTGTGTGTCGCCGACATCTGTTCAGAACTGTGAGCTGTGTAAGACCTGGGTTTTGTCTTGGTGGGTAAATTCAAGGGGCATCTTATGAGCTCAGCTTTTGACATATTAGGACTGGAACATATATCTTTAAGGCACTACATTTTGCTTTCGTGCGTGGCTGCTGCTGGAGATAAATTTTGCTTGCCTGAGGTCTGCCCGTGGCGAGTGAAGGTTTTATCGATTTAATGCTTGTATCCAAATTGAACGGACACGTTGTGGTGTTCTAGAAATGCCTTCCGTCGCTGTGGAGGCATTGTATTTATTGCGGGGACTTGATGAAAAGGCTCCTGCAAATTTGATCAGCATGTCTGCATCACGATCTCTGTTTGTTTTACTTGGTTTCTCTGGTCTGACTCCGTTCCCCGAGCAGGAGTCTGACTCCTTTCACTGTAGCTGTGGTTCACTTGGTGTGGGACCCAAGAAGATTGGAGTAAGTTTTATATCTGGCAAGCCATAAACTGTGTCTGGAATCCCTGTCTGGTGCCAGTCATTGCTGGTTGTTGTGTAGTTTGGTTGAAAGAACTCTTGTGCGTAGTGGTGTTTTTAACCATGGAATGACTCACAAATCTCACCAAGCATTCAGTGATTTTTTTTTTAATTTGTTTTAACTATCCAAATTTTGCGGGACTGTATGCCGGCATTCTTGTATTTGAATTTAAGGTTTAACACTGAACCACTAAAGAAAATTGCTGAGCCTTTGATGTTCTGAAAGCTCTCCTTCCTTGCCGAGATTTGCGTTTCACTCCATTGCGTTGGTAATTATACAGTGCTTGACCGTGGTGAGTTTTGTAACCTTTCTGCCACTTAGGTTTCTTGAGAATCTGAGCAGATCTGTTACAATTGATGTGCAAATCAAAGGTTGTCGCTGATTGAAATACCTGTTTTGTAACTGTTGTGGTCCTGTTGTGGTGAATGAATCGCTGTCTCTCGTAAGATTATTCTGTGTCCATTTAGTGGGACTGTGCTCTGTATTTTCTGTACGTTCTGGGCGTTTGTTTAGTAATTTTTTTACAGATTGTTTTAATATTTACTCGGCACAAGAGCCGACCTTTTTTGATGCTGTATTTGGCAGTATGAGCTCTTTGTCTTTCCAAAACCTTTTTATTCTGAGACGCTAAGATATTTTCCTGCTACAGGACCTCACCTGTAGTGTGTAACCGTCTCCCTCCTACAGCATCAGAACTTTGTGGGCCCCTTTCTGAGAAGACTTAAGTACAGAACCGTGGAGAGGAGTCTGTTCTGATAAAGCTATACTGTACGGAGTCTCCTCATCAGTTGATAAAAGCCCTATGGGCGATTGCCAGTTTATAGAGACTTAGATACTGCTTTCCCGTGCACATTCAGCACCCAGGGAGTGTCACCAGGTGACAGAAGCAGTGAGGAGTGCCTGTGGCTTCTGACCGCTAGTGAACAACGTGTTTCTGCTGTTCAAAGGTTGACATGAACTTCATGAAGAAGATCCCCCCTGGAGCAGAGGCCTCCAATGTGCTGGTGGGGGAGGTCGACTTCCTGGAGTGCCCCATCATCGCCTTCGTCCGGCTGGCCCCGGCGGTGCTTCTCACAGGCCTCACGGAGGTGCCCGTGCCCACCAGGTACACCGCCTGCCTCCGGGCGCCAGGATCTGACCCGAGGCAGAACTGTGACGCGCTGCCATCTTGTGGCAGGAAGCCGAGCTGCGTCCGGAGCTGGGCTCCTGTCCTCCTGTCTCTTTGTTCTGCGCTCTGCTCCGATCTTTCAGAGGATGTGGTAGAGCCAAAGCAACACCACAGTTTATGTGCAGACTGCAAAAGTTAAAGGCTGGGTGCACAGAGATGCAAACCTTTTCACGTTTCTGAACGTGCTGTCAGGGAATAATGGGGTTGCAGATTGACGTTCTTGTTTTGAAAGATGCTTTTATTACTCTAGCAATCCTCAGAGGGTGCAGTTCTCAGACAGTGAAGGTTTTAGAAATGCTTCAGGCTTGCTGGGCTTTATTGGGGTTGACGATAACACATTTGCCTTTTCTTTTGCGGGCAGGTTTTTGTTTCTGCTGCTGGGTCCATTCGGCAAAGGGCCGCAGTACCACGAGATTGGAAGATCCATCGCCACTCTCATGACCGATGAGGTAATTTCTGTTCCCCAGTGTGAAAGCCGGATACTCCCAGGCTTCCTGACCTGCTGGCATTGTGTGGGATCAGCACGCGCTACTACACTGTAGTGAGAAAATGTACCCTGTAGCATGATCCAGCTGAGAAATCTATGGAAAAAAATGAATCTCTTCTCGGAACATTTAAAATGTGCCCGATGTCTATAAAAGCAGTTTATGAATATGGTTTATATGAAGGAATGTGCTAGGTTTTGCAACGTATAGCAGAAATCCTCTAAAAAATCATTTATAATGAAATATTGACATCTAGCTAGTGATATTTCCTCCCGTGGTGTGGAAAATGAACATTCACGTTCCTGAGGGATGTTTGAATAACTGTGAAACACTCAGCAAGGTAATAAGTAATGTCTGCATTAGGTGTGCTATCTTTGATTGTAAAGGTCCAGCCACCGTAGTCTCCCATTTATCAAAATGGCTCGATTCTGTAGTGTGTAGTTTCCAAGAAACCCACGACGGTTGGCTGTCCCCGCTGTTTGCACATCACCCCAGAGCTGGAAGCTTTTTTTTTTTTTTGGATTAAATCAGCGCAGACCCTCACAACACCGCGCGTGACCTCCCTGCAGGTTTTCCACGACGTTGCTTATAAGGCGAAAGACAGAAATGACCTCCTGTCTGGCATAGACGAGTTCCTGGACCAGGTGACAGTGCTGCCTCCTGGGGAATGGGACCCCACCATACGCATTGAGCCCCCGAAGAGTGTCCCGTCCCAGGTAAGAGCCGAGGGCACCTCTTTCTGCTCCTTCTTAAGACCCAGGATCTTTAGAAGGCATTTCTTCCCCTTACCCATTTGGGACAGCGGCCATTCAGGGGAGATGGATCTCAGTTTAGAGCAAGAGAAAAGTCATGTGGAGGCCAAGCGGAGCAGAGGAGACCGGTGATTCAGGTGAAAGTCTGTTCTTGCACGGAAACCAGTTTAGAACGCGCGGTTTGTGTCGCGTCCCGTTTCCCCGCAACGTTCCCGCCGCCACCCCCCCCCCAGCTGGCACGCGCCGGCGTGCCTCGCCGGCTCTGACCCCTGCGTCCCCGCCGTGTTTCAGGAGAAGCGGAAGATTCCAGCTCTGCCGAACGGCTCGGCCCCCACGCCGGAGGCGGCGAAGGAGGAGGAGCACCACGCGGGGCCGGAGCTGCAGCGGACGGGCCGGTGGGTTCTGCTCTCGTTCCGCTCTCTGAGGCCCGGCCCGGGCTGGGTTTGAGCCCTGACCTCCCGGTGCCACCAGAAGCCCTTGTCCACTGGAAAATCCCAGAGCCGCCAGTGCCCCCTGTGGCCTCATGGGCTTTTGGATCTCCCAGTGAACGTCGTCTTCCCTGCGCAGCTGGGAGGTTCCCAGAGTGTTTCTGACACGTGACGGCCTGACGACTGGCTCTGGCGAAAGGCGCTTTAGAAGAACCTCTGGGCGCCTTAATAATGCCTTTTGCTTTCCAATGACCGACCCACGGTTTGAACTGAAACAGTGGACTTAAAAGACGGCCACCCCCTGAGAATTTGACGTGCTGCGTCATGTTGGGGCTAAGCTACAGGAGGCTCTTGTCAGAAATACTTGAGGCAGGGGCTTTAAACTGGGATTTTCTTTCTTAAGTCTTTTTTGATGAGTGTGAAAACACAAGGCCGGCGTTGTTTTGCCGAGTTACGTTGAACAGTTGACCCTCATTAAAGAGGTATTAAAAAGATGAAAAGGACTTTGCAGGTACAAAAGCAGGGAACTTGGCTTTCGCGTGTTGGATTATTAAGAAATCATCATGTACAGAATAACCACAGTTGCAATATCATGGGTGTGTGGCCTGGGCTGTCTGGGGCTGACACGCTGCTGGGCGCTCTGGTTGTCATTTTGGATGCCCAAAAATGTCCTTGACAGGGAATTAAAAACTGAGGAGCACAACTCCTGTGCGTGAAACTCGATGGGCTGAGCTGCTGTGGTAAATCCAGGTCAAACAGAAGCATTAAATATCTCCTAAAATTAGGTACAATGCATTCTGTGAATCGCATTATAGATCCTTAACTGTTTATTGCCTCGTTTCTTCAGTATTTCTTCTGCTGTCTGTTTTAAGGATAATGTGGAGGCGTGGTATTTTTTATGACCATTACCACGGTGTTTCCGCCTGTAATTATACCTCAGTCTACCAATTAAAGTTCTGTTTGCCTTTGCTAATGTCTCCTGAATGAGATCAATAAAAGATCAGTGAAGATAAGGTCTCTCAGCAGAGCTGACACCCGGCTTCTTTTATTAAAGCTTCATGCTTCCTTGTTTGTGTTTGCACAGGCTGTTTGGGGGGTTGATCCTTGATGTGAAGCGCAAAGCTCCCTTTTACTGGACTGATATCAAAGATGCCCTGAGCCTCCAGTGTCTGGCTTCTATCCTCTTCCTGTACTGTGCCTGCATGTCCCCGGTCATCACTTTCGGGGGGCTGCTGGGAGAAGCTACGAAAGGCAACATAGTGAGTACTGGCACAACCGAAGACCGACGGAGTGGTTCTAAATGGTTCCCGCTGTCTTGTGATCTTCACCGATTTGCTGCAGCAGGGGCGTGATTGGCCTGTGCCAGCAAAAGTTAACAGGATATCCTCTTCTCTGAACAGGATTGTAGCTGTAGCTGTAGGGGGTCTTGATTTGTCCTCGGTGTGTTGTGCAATCTGAACTCTCTGTTGTATCACTCCAGTGGTGAAGTGAACGGTTGACTGATTTGTGGCGGAACGGCGTGCGGCTTTTCAGAACCTTCCAGTGGTCATTCCTGGGGTCCGTGTTGCTGTACGTTCCTATGAATATATGTGGCTCAGCACTCCTGAGTGCACTTGGATACTTCAGACGTCACCCCTGAAATTTTTACTCCCGGGAAAAAAAAAACGGAAGTATTCCTGGCGGCATTATAGTGGGACCTCTGCCAACAACGTCTTGTCCTCCAACTCAAAGCAACACTTCGACAATGTATCTGAAGGTGTTCACTGGTACTAGTGGGCATTTCCACTTGTTGGGATGTGTACCACCATAGGGATATCCACAATGCTCTTTTCTCAAAGAAGCGATTTCCTATTTATTCTGCCATTGAAAGGAACAAACTTTTTTTTTTCCCCCATCCCAGACTGATTTGGAATCCCCCCCCTCCGTTTGGTAAATGTGCATGTCGGCTACTCGCGCTCCTGTCCCATAGAGGGACCTGATGTTGAGCCAGACTTTGTGAAGCAGTGACCTCTCTCTCTCTCATTGACCTCTCTCGTTTCCTCCCCGGGTTCCAGAGTGCAATAGAGTCCCTGTTCGGAGCCTCCCTCACAGGGATCGCCTTCTCCGTGTTCGCCGGACAGCCCCTGACGATATTGGGGAGCACAGGACCAGTTCTGGTTTTTGAAAAGATTTTATTCAAATTTTGCAAGTAAGTACATTTTGAGGGAGGATTTGAGCTGTCTGTACAGAAACGATCGGCTCTGAAACGGCATGCTCGCAAAACCGTTCTGTATTTGCGATTTACATATACACTTCATTCCTATTCCGTTATGGAAACCTCAGGATCTGATTCTCATTACACGTGGAAAAGATTCCATTGCCAGCTTTTTAATCAGTACGTTGAACCCGAGGTACCCTTTAGCAGTTGATGTAATAATACACTTCAGAATCCAGTTTTTCCTCTGCCCACGTTTCCTGTGGTCGAGTAACGTTTTTGTGAGCTAGTTAATTAAGAAATTGAGACGCTTGCTCATTGCTGTGTGTGTTACCAGTAGGCAACAATTAACCTTCGGTTCAGCAAACGTTTCTTTCACTTAATTATGATACTCCTACAAAACGAAAAGGCTGCTTTGAGGAAACTACTCAGATGCTCTTGGGTGCCGTCTTCCTTTTTTTTCCCCCCTGTAGACCATGGCGTGTTATTTAAGATTTCCCTGATGTGAACATGCCCCCTAGTGGGCGCTATGGATAGAGACAGCTGTATTGTATTTTTATGTGCAGGCAGCCTTCGGACTTGCCTTTGATTCCTGAAAACTGCTGAAAGCTGAAACCCTGAAAAACTTTTTCTTGCCATAGGAACAACATTATGAAAAGGGCATCGTTTCCATAACTGAAGACTCAGTGCCTAGTTTCACCACAGTAACCCAGAGTGTTGTTTTCTTATGGATTGAGTGACTATATGAGCTTGTGTTCACTGGGAAACTTTAAAACAGGACAGGGGTTTAAAACTGCCTGTAAATTGCAAGACACAATTCAGCGTTACTCCTGTACCAAGATGGTGATTAATGCCCGTGCATACTAAATGTGATGCTAATCGTTTCTTCATTGTTTCTGGTTGAGGGGACAGGTTAACAATGTCGCCAAGTTACTTGAAAGCATCATTTTGGGTTAGGATTAGTCCAAAACAGTGTTACGCATTGAAGACACACAAGCCTCTGTTCATCTCATAAAAGATCATGCTGAATTTATATGTTTTTAAATCCTGTCCTATCTCAAAGTGTCCCAGTAAACATGGAAGCCATATGGTCACCTTTATTGTAGACAAATAATATAGCGAGATTAGATACTTCCAATGGCAATTGTACTGATGTTTTAAAAAAATGCCAGATTGATGCTTTTCTGCGATTATTTTGGGCAAATGTTTCAAAGTAAGGAAGGCCTGCGTGTTAGATTAGATGCTTTCAAATTACAGCCCTGCTGATTACGCTTACCCTGAATCCTTCTAAAGTTAGGTTTTGGCGAATTTCCTAAATAGTCCCTTGTTTACGCTAGGTATGAATCGGTGTAAAAAATCAAAAACCAACAATGAGTGGTCTGTATAGAACAAAAACACACAAAACGAGAGCGAGAGCAAGAGTTTGTTCGTTCAGTCTGCAGGTCTGGAACAGGAGTGATGAAGACTGTGGGGGGGCGGGGGGGTGTGACCATGCTCTTTTCGCGAGCGGATATGCTGTAGCGAGTCCAAACTGACCGCCAGGCATGTCTCCCCTCAGGGACTACGGGCTGTCCTACCTGTCTCTGCGCACCAGCATCGGTCTGTGGACGGCCTTCCTGTGTCTCGTCCTGGTCGCCACAGACGCCAGCAGCCTGGTGTGCTACATCACCCGCTTCACCGAAGAGGCCTTTGCTGCTCTGATCTGTATTATATTTATTTATGAAGCTCTAGAGAAGCTCTTCCACCTGGGAGAAATGTATCCGGTCAACATGCACAACGACCTGGACAACCTCACCTTTTATACGTAAGCCGGTCGTGTTTCTGTTAAAGCACACAGAGGGGCTTGTGTAGAAATCTCAGATCTAGCCGCAGTTCACAGATTGCATTGAAACGGATGTGCTTGTGCGGGGAATTAAGTTTTTTAAGTGCCCTGGTGTAATGAAATGGGAGATAAATTTCGACAGGTGAAGCTCGGTCAGTGACTTAACCTTTTAGCAAAGTTCGAGTTCTTGGGCAATTTTAAAATCGCGAACCTACTTTTTAATTATAATATCAAATGGAGCCGGTAGACCTAAAGGGTTTTTTCCTGATCTGTCTCGTAGATGCCAGTGTTCTGAACCAAGCAATGCAAGTGCTGAAACTCTGCAGCACTGGAACAAAACCGGATTCGCACCAAATTCAATTCCTTGGAGCGAGTTGAACATTTCGGTAAGCGTCTGTCGCTCAGGCTTTGTCAGCCATCTGCCAGCCCGTTTTTGAACGGCTTTATCCAGTACGAGGTCTGGAGGGGGGGGGGCTGGAGCCCATCCTGGCACGCAGCAGGTGCCAGGTGAAAGACGCCCCCGGCAGGATGCCAGTCCATCGCAGGGCAGATACAGGCAGACGCAAGCAAGCACCCACCCACACCAGGGCCCCAGCGCTGCAAGGCAGCAGTGCTGACCACTGCGCCACTGTGCTGCTCTCAGTACATCACCTATTGCACAGAGATACAGAGCTGCAGCCCTGGCACTCCTTTGCTAATACAATATGCCACAAATCATGCTTATTTCACGCAGAATTCCAGCTGTGGCTCAAATCTGACAGGTCACAGATCGCAGCCTTGCGGTATAGTCCATATATTGGATTTTGAGGTATATCAGTTGTTTTATATTGGGATGCAATAAAAAATACCCAGATAATAGATTGTTCCAAATAATATGTTCCACTCCTTCACCTGAAAAAAAGTTTTTTTTTTTATTGAAGTTTAATTTTTAATTAATTTTGATTGAAGTTTTGCCCCAGGGTATGGTTACATAACGAGGCCAGAAGCAGTGACATGTCAAGTGGAGAATGTCGACGGAAGACGGAAAAAAATCACAGCGGTTTCAGCCGTCAATAAATGGTCGCAATGCATGAAGACATTCCCCTTAATAATTCGTAGTTAGCTGCAGAAACAAAGTCTTATTCTGTGTGGGGTCTAACGCGAGTTGTTGGCGATGCAGATGTGCAAGAGCCTGCAAGGAGAGTTTGTCGGCGCTGCCTGCGGACACCATGGGCCCTACATCCCTGACGTTCTCTTCTGGTCCGTCATCCTCTTCTTCACCACGTTCTTCCTCTCGGCCTTCCTCAAGCAGTTCAAGACGAAGCGCTATTTCCCCACCAAGGTAACGGGGCACCCCTTGGATCGCAGCGCACGAGTCCGGCTTACCCTGTGGCTTCCCCGTAGGTTTCACGGGAGGCTTGTATCTGCAGGCAGTGTGGGGAAAATTGGGATTTCGCTACTGTGTGTTTTTTTTCTGGTCTTGGGAACTGCATTCTGTCATCTTCTATCAGGCCAGATCCAAATGTATATTTCTATGAATGCTTGGTTGTAACTTGAATAACAGTTATTTTATTTTATATTCTTGTTTGCATTGGTTGTCTGGATGTTGGTAAAGATTGGTTTTGAGAGTGCTGGATCTATTCATTCTAGCGTCTGGTGTTTTAAGGAAAACCATTATTTATTCTGGTACCTGGAGCAAAATAGAAGTGGAAAGAAGCTGCCTATATTCGCATTAGATAATGGAAACATGATTTTCAGTTTAATAAATTCAGAGCTTTTATTTTCGCAATTTGAGCGCATGTGTTCTGTTTTTTCTCCAGGTTCGCGCAACCATCAGTGATTTTGCTGTGTTTCTTACCATAATGATTATGGTAGTTGTTGATTATCTGGTGGGAATACCCTCTCCCAAACTGCACGTTCCCGACCGCTTCGAGGTAGGAAATGTCTTCAGTTTTAATCGGGCGTTCAGACCTGTACCCACAAATCCATGCTCCTGCGGTTCAGTCGCGTTCTTGTTATCCCTTGCGAAAACGTTCCCCAGCAAATGTTTTTGCGTCTTTAGAAAAACGCACGTGTTCCTCATCACGTAGTAGCGATTGGTAGTATGTAGTAAAATGAAATCCAGCCCAAGATTTTGCAGGTGTGCCGAAAAAAAAAGTCAAATTCTAGCTTTCCGGGTGGTTTAGTGTGCGTCTGTGGCCTCGTTCCTTCCACTCCCCCAGTGTGGAACCGCAGTCACGTTTGCTCTTCTGCTGCATGTAAGCGTAACATACAGTACGTGCCTGCACCCCCACACTTCAGCCTGGGCTTTCTGTTGCTTTCTCCAGCCCACGTCCAAGCACCGAGGATGGCTGATCGACCCCCTGGGCGAGAACCCCTGGTGGACTCTGCTGGCGGCTGCGGTCCCCGCGCTGCTGTGCACCATCCTCATATTCATGGACCAGCAGATCACCGCCGTCATCATCAACCGGAAGGAACACAAGCTCAAGGTGAGCCTGCTCGGGCACCCGACTCCCCTGCAGGCGCGGGGTGCGCCTCTTGGGCCCTGTGGCTCCTGGTCTTGGGCTGCTCATTGCGGACGGGATTTGAGTTAACGTCTCAATGGAGACATCGTACACAGGCGGGGTCAAAGCATCGTATTGGTGGGTCCAGATGAAGATGACCTCTGACCCTCTCCGTCATGGGTGCATGTGGACTACACCACATACGAGCTTCCTGTGACTGCTTGCTTCTGCGTGTTGTGTGTTTGTGGCTGTTACTGGCAACTCGATTAGCTCGTAAGCAGTCTCAAGGCACAGTGTCTTTTGTGTGTGTATGTTTTAACTGCAGCCAGAAATTCAGTTTTACAAACTGAGGACTGAGAGTTTTTGTATTGCAGCTGCTGGCCACTTGATTTGTTTCTCTCCCCATCTTAAGGGCTCAATCTTAATGATTTAATTAGCTCCTGTCTCTCCAACCGGTCCCCTCCTAGTCATAATTTTATTTCAAGATGAATAGAAATTGTTCAGAAAAATTAAAGAAAGGGAAAAAAAATTGAAACCCAAGTCACTAATTTGAGATCTCATCTATGTAAAGGTAATAGGAGTAGTTTTATTAGATCTTTATTGTACTTTTGTTTTTGCAAAACTTGATTTCATTTTATCCCACTGAATGTTTTTTTTTTTATCACAGATGTATAAATGGCACAAGGAGAGCTAAGAATGCCATACATACTATATACTGTTTGTTCAGGAACATTACTCACTCCCTTTGGCCTACAGTTGGCTTGTAGTCCAGCCTTCTTCCTCCTTTCTCTTCATCATCTTTTTCTGCCCACCTACCATGATAAGCCAGTCTGAAATATAATTATGAATGCCTCTTTGTTCCTCGTTTTATGTGAATTAATAATGCAAGGGGCTTAGTTTTGATGTCAAACAAAGAGCTCTTTCACCGTCACGATGGGGAATCCGAATACCCAGTACATCCATTTTGTTTGGTAGATTAGGCCATTTACAGGGATATTTTAGATGGTGGTTTAGTGTGCGTTCCAAAAAAAAAAAAAATCTTCGGGGGTTTGAAAGTCACTCATTAGTGCCGATTCTTTCTAACCCCCGAAATGTGAAAGTAGCGTTGCGGTTCCCCCCTTTAAAAACACCTCTCCGGTTTCTGACGTTAAAAAAACCCGTGAAGCCCGCTTTTGACACGAGTCCCGTCCCGCCCCTGTGCCGCAGAAAGGGTGTGGCTACCACCTGGATCTCCTGGTGGTGTCCGTGATGCTGGGGATCTGCTCCATCATGGGCCTGCCCTGGTTCGTGGCCGCCACGGTCCTCTCCATCAGCCACGTCAACAGCCTGAAGGTGGAGTCGGAGTGCTCGGCTCCCGGAGAGCAGCCCAAGTTTCTGGGGATCAGGGAGCAGCGGGTCACGGGCCTCATGATCTTCGTCCTGATGGGGCTGTCCGTGTTCATGACCTCGGTGTTGAAGGTGGGCGGAGACCGACGGAATGGTTTTGACTTGCCATGTTTTAGCTCGCCGCTTTGGAGGGGGAAACAGTTGATTGTGGTGGGAGTGGGGTGGGGGGGGGGAGTTTGATATTTTATTTCTTCATTTGAAGAGAGGAATACACAAGCAAGGCTCCCAAACCACAAGCTGCAGATGGCATTGTTTAACATTTAATATGCTTGGCCTGAGAGATGTGACTAGGTCAGCTATGTATGTACAAATGTATAAAAAACTGTTTGTCTCTTCTTCCTTTCAGTTTATTCCCATGCCAGTATTATACGGTGTCTTTCTTTACATGGGTGCGTCTTCACTGAAAGGCATTCAGGTAAGGGCACAAATCAAGGGAGAAACATCAAAACATTATTGTGATGCATTTTGTTGTAGCCGTGTACACGTTACAAGGAATTCCTACAACTGAGAATTCCGGGTTACATAGAGTTTAATTGAGATAGTTAAGGCACCTTACATGAATTAAGCAGATAGTCTGGAATAGACCTTTTTTTTCTGGAAAATGTAAACGTAGAACTCGACAGTGAGCATAGCCTCTTCGCAGCTGCAGGGTCCTGGGTTTGATCTGGACCGGGGCTGCCTTCTGTGTGGGTTTTATTTTCTCTGTGGATTTTTCAGTGCTGTCTTCCATCAGCACATGTGTGGACGGCGAGATTACCTTGGGTGTCTCTAAATTGACGCCGACGTGCGTCCTGCGATGGACTGCTGTCCTGCGTAGCTTGTGCTTCTGGGATAGGTTCGGAGTTACTGCACCGCTTACCAGGAGTAAGGAGCTTTCTGATCATGGGTGGGTGGATGTAGTCATTTCTTATTTCGTTTTTTTTCCCCCGTCTGTGGACAGTTCTTTGATCGCATAAAGCTGTTTGGCATGCCAGCAAAGCACCAGCCCGACTTGATCTACCTGCGATACGTGCCCCTGTGGAAAGTGCACATCTTCACCATCGTTCAGCTCACCTGCTTGGTCCTCCTGTGGGTGATCAAGGCCTCGGCGGCCGCAGTCGTCTTTCCTATGATGGTAAGAGGGAGACCCCCCCCCACGTTCCTCTGCCTGCTCGACAGGGGTGCAGTCTGGAGTCTTTTCGTCTTCTTGCGAAAGCAAGAAGCGCTCAAATGAACGACCACGTGAAGGCGTGATGGTTGTCCTGGAAAAATTTATAACCTGCTCTTCCGTTTGGAAAACCGAAAACTCCCGCGGTAGTATCGTGGGGATGTATAGTGTCGTACAATCCAGAATCAGGCAGAAACGCTCCGAACAGAAGAGCCTGTGGCAGCGTTCTGGTGGTCAGGTGTTTGAGGCCCTGTGGAGGAAGTGGTAGTTTTCTGCTCGCCGCTCGGGTCCCTGAAGCTCTCTCTTCCCGCCCCGTGCGTCTCAGGTGCTGGCTCTGGTCTTCATCCGCAAGCTGCTGGACTTCTGCTTCACCAAGCGGGAGCTGAGCTGGCTGGACGACCTGATGCCCGAGAGCAAGAAGAAGAAGGAGGACGACAAGAAGAAGAAGGAGAAGGAGGTGTGGAGCCTTTCCTACATCCGGTCCTTCGTCGGAAAGAACTGCGGAACTCGCGCCCTCGGCTCCTGTGTTACATCCCATGTGGAATAAGGGAACTGGAGGACTTTCGTTACTCCTTCAGTTTCCGCGTGTTTATTGCCATTTAGGAAATGTAGCACATGGTGTCTGAGCCCTTGGCGTTGCTATCAGCTCATATTTCAAAGTGTCTGGGTACATGGTACATTTTCAGGTTTGTGTGTGATTGTGCAAGTTCTCTGGGGAGAGAACAAGAGGACGTTGTGCTACAGTTATTTAAACGCTACTGAAAATATTTCGCTGTCCTCTTGGTGGGGGCTCTTGAGCACAGCCAGCAGATTTGTACACTGTACTTTAGTACTCATGGGATTCCGAGAGATACCTGCACGCCAACAAGCAGGGCACTGATGAAGTGTGACCATTTGTAGGTTTGAAGCATTTGATGACTAGTAGACTTGTACTAACCCCAGCATTAGCGCGTTGTCCTCCTGATAACAGAACATAGTGTCAGAGAGTTGGCCTCTAAATGTATTTCAGCAAGAAGGAGGGCTCCGCACAACATGCACATGAACCAAAGCACGTCACTGAAAAGTTCAAAATTCCTGCAATCTGTTAGAGTTAGCGTGGTGATTAAGGCGTGGTTTTTCAGCAGGTGAAATTTACGTGTACTGTGTATGAATTAAGCCTTCATAGCATTTCGAGTTTTACCTCGTTTTATCGATGGCTGGTATGCAGATCGCAAGCCGAGTTCAAGTGTAGAAACTTCAGTGAATAACCGGTTATAGTCTTAAGCTGATTACAGTATGTACATGAAGATAAAGATGTACACGCATCTAGAAGAATTCAGAATGTGAATGATTTGTGAATAATTATGGTATGCAAAAGTGCAAAGGTTCCTTTTACGGTTTAATACAGGACATTTCTTTCGCCTCCTTTTCAGGAGGCAGAGAGAATGCTTGAAGTGGAAGTGAGCGAATCTGTACAGATTCCTTTCGAAGAGGGAAATCTGTTAAAGATTCCTGTGAAGACCCTCAAATGCAGGCAAGTGAAGGATTTTTTTATGTGGTATTATTGATATTCCTGTTTAATTAATCATGCTGTGTATACTTAACATACAAAAGACTTTAGGAACTTATTCAATACTAGTAACAAGTTTGTAACCAGTACAGCATTTTTCTATAGCTTTTTTATTAGTTTGAGTTTGTTAAATTGCAAAATGTTATGGGGGTATTTTTCATATACAATTGAAGATTTCATGTTCTTTGAATTTTAGATGTCAAAAGGTTACAAATTGTGCTTGAATTGAAAAACAGTAGCTTGAAAAGGACAATAATCTTCTGAAACATTGTGATTGCATTGTCTCTTAGGTGTTCTGAATTCATCCCATTTCTCAGATAGCAATGCAATCCTGATAATGAAACGTCCAGCAGTACTGTTGTTGTTGTAGTTATTCTTTGATGCGTTTATTTGAACAGATCTGACAGCATAGTTTCAGACTCCTGTTCCCAGGATGAGGAAGCAAAGGTGGTTATTTCTCACATAAGGCCTGCGTATGAAGGAAAATGATTGGTTCATTAATGTGCATGGCTCCTACGTTTTAATAACAACAAGCTGCCATTAAATATGGGTGCTGCTTCATTTGTGCGTTTAAACGCTGCAGGTTTTCTTTTGTCATTAAGCGGTAAACACACCAGAGTTCCTAATTTCCTGTTAAAGGCAGGTAAATGGGCACTCTGTTACATTCCAGTGCAAATTGAGAACTTGGCTTGGCATTACAGAATGACACCAGGCTCTAAAATTCTGTAGGGAATTAATATTGCAACCAAGTTGTTCAACACATTGCTCACAGACGGAAGAGAAATTGGTTGGAAGCCAAAACTAAAAGATGCTTCTCTGAGCTCACACTCCTTCACTAAGTTGTGAGCTGTAGTTTTAAGGCAAACTCTAAATTGGGTATGCTAAACAGCTGAGAAAAATGGAGAAATGCCCCGTCGATTTCTAAATTCGTGGGCTGGAACACACACACACACACCTTATTGCTGCTCAGCCTTCATTTCTCTGGAAAGACCTTGCCTTCAAGCCCAAGCTCGTGTCATTTTTATGTTGAACAACTTTGTTGGAAAGCGTTGTAAACGCAAGCGTTGTAAAAGCGTTGTAAACGGACTGATTTAAAAGCACAGAAGGAGGAAGGGCCTACGTGTGTTTCCCCAAGGGGTTAAATTGCATTTTCTAACGGCAGACACAGAGTAACTCTTGTATTAAATAGACTGTCTTAACGTGATATGGGGTACTGCTTACTAAAACGAGGATTGTCTGTTTACCCTTCAGTTCTGACCCTTCAGTTGTAAACATTTCTGATGAAATGGCCAAAACCGCTGTGTGGAAAGCTGTTACCATGAGTGCCGACAATGCCAAAGTACTGAAACGTAGTGCAAGGTACCGTAGCCCTAACTAACTGCCTGCTCACCCTCTGCTGAAAACGCAGCGCTTCTCCTCCTGCAGGCCGGCGAGGGGCCTTGAGCTGAATTTTCTTTTGCAGCTTTTCTTAACCTGAAACTGAAATATGAGCTTGAAACCGTCAGCAGATGTGGTGGCTAAGGTCGCTGAGGTATTCAGTGTGCATCTCGCTGAAATGTGTTAAAATGTTCATTTAGTGATTTTTCCCCATTAAACCAGTTATATTACGTGCATTATGTATACAGTATATACTGAGAGGCATTTCAGATGCTGTTTCTAAAATGACAACTGAATGCTGAGTGGTTTATACTTGTTTTGGGGTGTATCTGGCAGGTAGAGATCTAAAAAAAATGAGGCAACGGTGTATTATGCCTTGTGAGAGCTTAGGAACTTGCATCTTGCTGTTATTAATAAGACCATTCTCATCTCACTCTTTAAAATGAGAAGAGGGACAGGGAAGTTAGATTTTTAAAAACATGAGTATTTTTAGATGTTACTGGTGTAGTTAGTATGAACTTCTCGTTATGATTACGGTAAAAGTCCCAGATGCTTCATGAGTTCAGAAACAATAAGATAGTAACTTCAGAATTTGCCTCCAGATACACGCAGAATAAGGCTGCTGCTGTGTTATTTGCTTTTTCTCACGCTCGCCTCATATTTCTGTTTCATTTGACACATTGAACAGTGACCATTCAAGGCTGAAATAACCTTTCCATTCTTGTTTTCACCCCCCAGCAATGAAAAGATGGCGTGTATTAAAATCAGCATTGAAGATGATCAGGGAGGAAAATATGTGGACGCAGAGACATCGCTGTAAAAGCAAAACAAAACGGTTGCTTTTGCAAGCCTCTACTTGAGCTGCATTTTATCCGCCGAACGGTGGAAAGTGCCGCAGAAGAATTTTAAGCCATTATCACATTTTAGAGTCCTCCTTCCACATGGCATTATGTTAATCTAGCTAACCAAGTAGCTAATTCAGCAGTGCAGTGGGAAGCAGTGGTGTTGTGGTTAGAGAGTTCTTGAAATTCAGATTCTGGAAATTACAGTTTGTTCACTTGTAAAGAGGATTTCCAGAGGAAAGCTTTTAAGGTGAATACGTTTTGCCCTTGTGTTCAGGTGCTCATCGAGATTAGGCAGGTTTTTTTTTTTCCCCCATCAGGTTTCCGGTTAACATTACAAGTTGGAGTACTGTACATCTTGCAGGAACACTTGTGCTTTAAAATGCTTTGGGATCTTTTGCACTTAAGTGTCATCTGTGCACCCTTTTTGTTTTCTCAAAGAACCTGATCTCTGGTAGCCAGTGACACATGCACAGTACAGTCTCCCAAGCAATTAATTGATGACGCTGAGTTGCAGTTTGCTTTTCCACGCGTCCTCTGTCAGAAAGCCGCATATTCCTAGTGTGGTTCGCGGCTCTTTTATTTTGTTTTAACACGGCTGTAAATGCTGAAGTAAAGGTCCAAAAATATTTTCACCTCTATTTCTATGTTTCCCCATCCCCTTAAACAGCTGATTTCCTGACAAAAACCATAATGCAAAGCCTTTTTTTTTTTTTTAGTGTGAATTGTATGCTGCTATACATAGGTAACCTATGGTATACTGGAGAGGTCTGTATCTTCTCCAGAATAACAGAAATAAACCATTCAGTGCATACTAACTGCTTTTTCAAAATTGAACGTGCTAACAAAAGACTCCAGAGATTACAGCTCTGCATACTTTGGAGCTTGGGAAGGGTTAACTAATCATGTTCTCAGTTCCACAAATTTAACTTGAAACTGACCTTCTTGGGTGTCTGCAGTTGGTGTTGATTTGTGTTCTCAAAGAACTTTGTCCTTTTGAGAACCTCATTATGTATAGTTGGATTCTGCGTGACTGTTCAAGGTGTCATGCACAACTGTAGCTCATCTAATAATCAGATGCCTTTAACATGCTTTTCTCTTGCAATATTTTAATTACTAGGTAACAGTAGCCATAATTTAAAAAAACGTAGTTTTTCCGTCAAGAATGAAGCAGAGCAGTGCTGAAATTTGCCGTCATAGAAATAAAACTCCTTCATTTACAGTTTACATATAATTTAATATTCACTGTAATTGAGTATATATTTTAGATTGTTTTGTATTGATGATTTTTTTATCATTATGTTAAATGTTTTTATTTATTTTAAAATCATTGAGATTGTCAGAGGCCATAAGATAAAGTCGATGAAAATGGTATTGTCTGTAATTGTATCACATTTCTTGTACTTTGTACCAGTGCACTTTAGGTATGTGAACCATCACTTCAATGAGATAGTGTAACCTTTTTCTTATGTTAGAAACATCTCAGGAATTTACATGCTGTTACTTTTGTAGATCTGTTTGAAGCCTCTTGGATTTGTATGAGTATCAAGGATACATTTTCAGTTTTCCACCTGTCCTGTTCAGTTTTCTTTGTCTGTTCTTGACACTGGAGAGTGGAGTAGTATTTTAAACAAGTCTGTTTACTGTTTTTGCTTCTTTATTTTGGTATAAATGCAATTGCACAGAATAATTTCCCAAATTTTATTTATAAAGCTGATGAATAGCAACCCCCTTTTACAAATATAAGACACAGTTTTTCTAATAAATGCTGTTTGTTTTTGTTTTCTGTGTAGACTACAGGTTGGATGGCTTTGGATTGTAATGTTTTGAACACTGTGTTTTGGTTATAATTTTATAAATTTGATTTCCAGAAGTAAGATGCGATCCTGTAAATTGTATTTATTTGTTGTACTTAATTACCAGCCCAACTCTTTAAATTTGACAAATAATGCCTTAAAGGTTCAGTAGTGTGTTTTGTGGTGTAATTAATGAAATGGCGTGTTTATAAGAAAATACTGTATGTATATATGTATGTAAAGTCTCCGTGGAAAGCCAAAAATTATTGATCAGACCCTATCATTATCTAGACCCTGAAAGAACTATAGAAACTGAGGAATAATGAATATGAGAAAGTAGGTTATAATTTCAGTTAATGCTTATTCTATAATTCAACTTCAAATTTATACCTCAATTATCTGCAAGACTTTCTAAAATACTTAGAATCGGGGTGAGTGGAGTCTCCACAGTTGTGTGTCCATCAGTGCAGTACAATGGCTGTTCCAGTAGTGTGACAGGGCTCAAAAATAAAAGGAACATTAAATATGAACCACGTTAGTGTGAGCTGGTCACAGCATCACGTGACATCAGCTGCCACACAGCATCCGACATCGCGAGGACTGGACAGGTATAAGATCAATATAAAGTGGTGAAAGACAGTCACTGAGTATCCAATCCAATACACTTGGGAACTGAAAGATACCCTGGAAAAGAGTATTTCAGGAGACAAAAATACAGCCACCCCAAACAGGAGCATTGAGGCAGTGCAATCCAGGAGAGGGTACAACTCTCAATTAGCGATTAGTCCTTGATAACAGAAGGCTGAATCCAAAGGACTGAATCTTATACCGGGGAATTCACCTCATGATTCTTTATTTGTGGAAGAATAAACATGAATACCCCATGTCTTGCGTATGCTTTTGGTGTCTGTTTACTTCCAATATTATTTTTACTGTACACAGCGCAGGTAGAGTACTCCAGAGATCAGAGAAGATCTCTCGCTAAAGTATTGAGAAGACCCCTTAGAAATTATACCATTTCTTGTTCTCCCCCTTTTTACAGGGAATTGGTGAGGATAGGTGTCTTAATATTTTTCTTTTCTGGGATCAGAGAAGTTTCTTAGTATTTCAGCCCATTGCTTTCTCCACCTTACAGACCGAAATCCATGAGACCCAATCTAATTGGATGGCTCCAAATGCAGACACACTGCGCAGAGTTGTATCAAATACTACACATTGTAAATATGTTACCAGTAATGAATATATTAAAAATGCATCTACAGACTTTTTTCTTGGTTTTTCAGTTTCATTTAAAATTGGTTTTGAATTCTGTCTCCATTCTTCAGATGTATTTTTTTACATGTATATGCACACACTCCCAAGCAGAAAGAATGGGAACATTTTAAATGTTTGTCATATGGGATGTGATACATTTAATACTACAGTAGCAATATGGTGTTAAAACATCTGATATACATTGTTTTAAGTATGTGTATGTAAAGCTGTTAATATATGTAAATAGTTAAATTGTTGAAAATGTGTAAATTATGAAATTTTGTTGTTGCACCTAGTCTCCCCTTTTCATAATGTTGATTTTTATCACCACGATACAAAAATTCATCTAACCCTAAATTTCATTACTGAGGAACACAGATTTTATGTTTCACTCTTCTTTATATAGTATTTTTAATACTGAATTGTGTTTTTCCTAGGTTGAAAAAAGGTCCACTCACCATACAAATTTTGTTTTATAAATAAAATAATTTAATTTTGGCAGCTGTCAGTATCCTGTATATAATTCATTTTAGCTCTCTGAAACAAGTGTAGGGTCATGATTTCTAGCCTTTTTTCCCCAAACAATTATTTAAGTTATCCAACCTATGATAAGGTCAGCAGTGTGACTGATAGAATATAGACTCTTGGTCTGTGCTGTAATATCACTTGTCATTGTAAATAGCATCTGGTAGCAGGTACAAATGCACATCACAGAACAAATAGTATTGTAGTATTATGTCGATTTTGATTTTAATAGCTGATTTTGTAAACGAGTCACATATTTTTGTAATTATCTGAAGCGAGGTTCTTTAAAAATTAGTTCACAGCTGTCCAGTCTGTTACTCTAGTTCTGATTAAATGTGAAAATTTCAAATAAAATCCTGCCTTTGTAATATGTTCAGTAAACATTAGGGGGAAATATTTTTTTTAATGTAAATTAAATTGTTAAATGAAAGCAATAAATGTTATTAAAAGATGACTGCCTTGATTTATTTTTCATATGCAAGCACTCAATTACAAATGCATTACAAAATGAGTACTGGAAAGAGGCCACTAGGATGTGTGGTGTGGAGTTTCTTAGGTTGGGGAGCACAGAGATTACAGTTCTCATCTCTCCCCGATCTTGAGAGTAAAGTGAACTGAAACTAAAAAAAAAACTGATTAAAATTCGTGGGTGTTTATGAACAAAAGTAGGAAATGCTTTTATCATTTCAATATGGGGTGAATGTTGAAATTCTTAAAAATTAAAGTCTTGTATGAGATGAGACATCTTAGAAATGTTACAGTATGTCATTTATTAGACGTAGATGCACAGCAATGTGCAAACAGGTTAAATGTCAGCCAGAGATATTCAAGCAAAAATTAACGTAAACCTTATTTTACTGGAGTAGAGGTTGCATGCTCATCCAGACCCCAAGGTTGTGGGGGTTTCTCTAGGTGCTCCAGATCTCAAGGCTAGTAGGGAAACCCTGGGGTCTTGTTTCCCCGGTGTAAAGGTCCTGAGGATTTAAAAAGGTAAGGTATACCTAAATCATCTTGATCAGAATGTAAAATTATATTGGTCTCATTCTGTACAACTACAAAAACTGGGCAGAATCCATTCAGGTGGTTTTGCTTGTTAGCATATGTACTGGTTTTTGAAAATCTGGGCTGTGGTCCAGGTGTACTGTACAAGCAGAAATCCAAATTAAAAATTGAGGTCAAAGGTTTTTAAAAAGAATTCATAGTTTCTATATCCACTGTGAAAATTGCCTTACTGAATTTGATATATTTTGTAGATGCTAGATTAGATGTATATTTGCGTAGTTTAAGCTTAGTATACTAAACATCAAAGCTTTCACTGTATTCGTGGATGCATGTTTTTAGAAGTATACTAATTTTGGATGCAAGGTAAGGTTTATTCCAGGCTGAAAAGAGAAGAAAAACAACATTTCGGCTGTGGAGCCTTCTTCAGGTGTGAGGCGAAGACCTTGCACCCGAAGAAGGCTCCACAGCTGAAATGTTTTTTTCAGCCTGGAATAAACCTTTACTTCTTCCTTTGCAGCCATTGCATGCTGACACAGCTACTGTACCTCCTTGATCTCTTCCAAAGCTATGGCATCATTTTGTTTAACTGACCATGCACTGACCGTTCACTCAAGGGATTTTGACTTAAATAAATGCCAAATGGCTTCGTCAGCGAGAGAGCTGAGCATAAGCAACGAGGTTATTTGACCTGTTGCATTTCAAACCAGGCGAAAATGAAAAGGATTCTGCCCCACTCAACAAAAGAACAATAGCTTCGGGCTACTAGGAGGGTGGTGACCGGAGCAGCAGTTCTGTGCAGCTTGCAGGCTCATCCAGTGGTAACCGCTGCCTTTGGACAACGCGCGACTCCGCCATTGCTGCATGAATTTATAGGAACTCACGAAGGTTAGTTAAAACCTTCTTGCACCTGCTTACCCAAATATTGCCCTTCTCCTCATGACTTCATGAGTGCGTTGCAGTGAGAAGATTCGTTTATTTTGATGCTCAGAATCTATGCAGACATGCACTGCGCTGTGCTTCACTGAATCCAACACGTTAATACAGTCTTCCTAATCGGATCAGTCGTATAAAAGGGTGATAATAGGACACACGATTGTATGGGTCAAAAAAACCTTTCAAAAAGAGAAGTTTTGAAACGAGCGCTTCACATTCTGTCTTGGCCCGATCAAAGTACAGTAATACGTCGTCCTAGGCGACAGGAATTTCACTTTTACCTAATGTCGCGCACTGGAGAGCGGAAGCAGGAAGTTCGGTTGTTTTGTCGGTCAGCTGTTGCCGTGGCTCTCCGTGCGCATATTGTGACGTATTTCCGGTATTATGATAGACTCCATCTTAGACAACAAGCCGAGAGGAGAAGCTGTCAAGGGGGGTTCGCTCGAAAATGCTGGGGGCGTTAAAGTAAAGGGGTACCCTGAGAAGGTAAGGAAATCATCTTTTTTGGGGGGAATTGTTCCGAGCGCCACGGCGTGCGGTCGGTCTAGGACAGGCAGCTGTTTCCTTCGGGAGGTCGGAGTTTCGGGGCTGTTGCTGGCTGTCTTTCGGAAGGGGCTGTCCAGCCTCTCTCTCTCTCTCTCCCAGTTGGAAACTGGCAGCCCAGCGGCTATCCAAGGCGGGTGGAGAGGTCTGTCCTTGTTTTGGCAAGGTGACTCGAACCCGATGAGCACACGAATACACTCGGTAAACGCGCCGGCGAGGCAGGGTGTTACAGTGTTGTGAACTAGCGCTCACCCAGCTGACAGACGCATCTCATCACATGTGTTTAGGTCTGAATTCCTAAGCCGTGATTATGACCTACCTGTTCTCTTCCCGGAGATGTACAGTAATATTTCAACAAGCCATGCGTCTGTGTAAAGCTGGCTTTAGTGTAGTGCATAGTGACTGTTTGACCCGTTTACTGTACAGCTGCCTGTACCAGCTGTGACATCCCAATGTACCGTGTTACCTGGGCTAAGGCTTTTTGTCGCATTCTGTTGATTAGCCCCTGCTGACACTTTAAAAAGTTGACAGTGCGCTTCAAAACCATCAGCTGCAGCACCCGCCTTGCACCACTGGTCATTCAAAGTCATTAGGGTCTGCATCCGGGACGCCAAGAATATTTAATTTTGCCAGCACAAAAAAAAAAAGTAATTTGTCATTGAATGCTACAGTAATAGACTTATGGGTTTTATCTACTAGATCTGCCTTTCCCCAGTTGCTAAAACCAGGCACTGTGCCTGTAACAGCAATGAATAGCTAATGTGATTTGTTTGACTACTAATTGTACTAATTTGAATAGGAAAGTTCCCAGGGGGGCATTTTATGATTGTGTATTTATCACTTTATAGTTTTAAATCTCTGTTCGACATTTGTAATCGTTTTAAAACCAAATTGATTTTGTCTCAATGATGTAATGACTATTGTGACTCAGTTTGTTCATATATGGATGTTAAAGCTTGATGGTGCTTTTATTCCTTTGTTTTGCAGAGGGTACACCTGTTTATTGCACTACATTTCTCCCGTACCAGCTGTGTACAGCAGATTGAAGATTAATCAGAGGAAAACACCAGTGAGACTTCCCTGAAACAAGCCTTTGATACAGGACTGGACTGGTTCTTGCTAAGTTGGCCTTTGACAAGCTTTTGTAAGGAATACAAATTGACCATAACTCAGTGAAAGTGAGAGCTTGAGAAAGCTTGAGAAGATTGAGTTTATCATTATTATGAACTATGGACCAAAGTGCAGTTGACAGTCCGGTGACCTTAGTCATCAAGGCACCCAATCAGAAATACGATGATCAGACTATAAACTGTTTTTTGAACTGGACAGTGGAAAAACTAAAATCGCATCTTTCTAATGTCTATCCCAGCAAACCGGTAAGTTGGTCCGCTACCTGGCTAAGCTGCAGAACAACAAAAGCTGTTTAGTGTGCGCTAATGAGTGCAAAAGTTAGTGCTTTCTACAGCAGGCCTGGCTTTGAGCTTTTTAACTGTCTGTATGATGTACTGTTGATGCGCTCATCTCGACAGGATGGGTCTCAAAGTGATCGCTTCTCACCAGTGTACTGGGAGAAATGTTTTTTTTTCCCAGTCATTTAGAGTCTACTACATACCTGGGCTATTACTGTAGAAATAAGAAACATAGCTGGCTTATCTTAAATCTGTGCAGATTTATGTAAATAAGATGAGGACAGTTTCCAGAACCACAGGAGTGATTTGGACTGCCTGACATTGTGACTAGCTCCTGGTCTCTCGCTCAGCTGGTTCATGAAAGAAGTGATGGCATTGGTTTCGACTGCATAGCTGGGTGTCTTGTTCTAGATTCTCATCAGCCATTGTGCGATGAAACATCTCCCGTTCGCGATTTTCAGTGTGCTTTCCCCTTAGTTGTCATTTGCATCCTCTGGATTGTGCTTCAGTGTCGATGCTGAAGAAGCTCATTGGAATAAATGAATCAATGTACGTCTTAGGGGTGTGTATACAGGAAAAAGTGCACCCTCTTTTTGTTTGCCCACTGGGAAAGGCTATGGTGCAGTACCTGCTGCATACATTATGCATGCATGTTTGGTCCCACGACCAGGGAAAATGAGGGACATGCACAGGTCTCTTCCCAGTTGCACACCGGTTGGGATCGGACCCCAGCTCCAAGATGTACAGTATGTTTACCATGGTGCCATGCTGAAGCCACTTCAGCCAGTCAGTCCCAGCAGGGGAAGAATTCTTTAGTTTAGAAGCCCTTTTCTGGTGCACTGCAGATAATCCAAGCAGGAAAAAAAAAAAGAAAATCGCACTCGGCAGCTGTACCAGTGAGTGGATTAGGGGAGGAATTAAAAAGTATCCAAAACACATTTGAGACAAATGACTTATTCACCCTGAGTAATGCTAATGTCAATATATCTTAATATTCACAGAGCCAGGCTGTCAGTATCTGGTCAGCTTTTCATGCTGACTCTGGGAGTGTGTCCTTCGACTCTTAAAAGCTGTGAAGTCGTAAAGCTGTAAATAGACGTTGAGCATGTGAATGTTCCCTGCAAACCCGAACTGCGGTACATTGCTGTCCAGGTCAGCTATGTAGACCTGCCGGACTCCAGAACGTGTGCCGTTGTGTGTGTCTGTGTCCACAGGTCGAAGAATTAGAAATTGTCATCTCTCTGACATCTCTGCTTGAGAAGCAAAATCTCAGGTATTCACTGGCGCTGCAGCTTAAACAGGTAGAGAATGATGTCAGGAAGACATTTTTGGAATTTACCTGGATGAGCGCAGGAGTATAACATGGAGCTGGCATGTTAGCTCTTTCGTTCAGTTTTAATTTGATAATGGGACTGTTCTAACGTGTACTTCTGTAGGAGCATAATCAAACCAGCCGTTTCAGCCTGTCTAGACTGTTTGGTAGTAGCTCATTGATTCACAGGTCTCTGCTGTGTGTTTCATGAGGCGGGGTTTCGGCTTCACAGGTGTGTGTTCCGCTGCCCTTCACCCCATTGGTTAAACAGGTCCCGCCTGCTCTCGGTTGTAAGTGAACATCCAGTTTTCTTCCTCGGCTTACCCCCATCCCACAGAGATCATCCAGAAGAACGTATTGGAATACACTGGATTAAAGGGATCGGTCACATGCCTGTTTATTATCCGAGATGAGAAATAGGAACTCTTAGTAAAGACTTGTGTTGGATTGTATGACGAGAAGTAAGAAGTAGTGAAATGAATACGCTAAATGAAATTTAATGTGATCCATACTCACCGTTAAATCATTTTACACTTTAAGGCTTCAGCTTTGATTTAGCCCTTTTTTTATTGTGAAAAAAGCCCACACAGTCAGGGATTCATACAGTGATCTAGTCATGAATAGTGCACACTTAGTATCTCATAGGCACAGTACCTTTGATTTGTAGATCCATAAGACATCTACTTCCATCTACTCTGAAGTGTAGCACCTATCTAGCTGATGTGAGGCAGACATTATGTGCCAGCTGCCCCATCATACAACAGATCGGTTGGGGAACATAAATCGTAGGTGTATATGAGGGGGAATTTAGGCAGGCCAGAAAGAGCAAGCCGAAAGTGATATTTGGGTAGGACACCAACATTGACACGCCTTCTTCTCAGAGCAGTGCCGCAAGATCTGTAGAAACCAGCATTCCCTGATGCCGTAGTGGGGCACTGGTTTGGGAATTGCGGCCTGGAAGGAAGAGCTCTACCTGCTGTAACACTACCTCCACTTCCTAACAGCAGCAACGTGACTTTCTTTTGAGGTCACCCACCCACTGCTCGCTAGACTTGAGGACTCTTAAGATTTGACCAGATCAGACTGCAGGTGCTATTGTAATACCAAGATTTGGAAGATCAAACTTTCTTTTATGATTAAGTAATCTTTTGGACATCATCGCTGCTGTGAACGCACATTAACCGGGAAACGACTTCTGCGTATAAACTGTATAAACGTGCTTGTTTTTGATTGAATTGCAGCTGTCGAAGGATCAGAGACTAGTGTACTCTGGAAGACTGCTCCCAGACCATCTGCAGTTGAGAGATGTCCTTAGAAAGGTAGGAACTGTGGTGGTTTTGACCTAGACATCACGAATAACATCAGAATCTTTAGATCAGGATTCCGAATCTGTGAAAAGAAAACGGAAAACTGCTGTCCGTAAGCAACTCGTATGCAACACGAGAGAACTGGGACAAATCGGCCAATAGGAACGGGCAAAGAGCGCACTAAACTGGTACGCAAAGTTGATCCCCAAAAAACCTGGGGCTGCACTTGCTGCCAAAGGTGCTTCCACCGGTCTGAATACGTGTGCAATCAACATGTTTCTCTTTTTTTTCCCTGTTCAGTGTTTGCTGACGTTTCCTGTAACTTATTTTCCCCTTAGAGAAGTCTTCAGTTTGAGCGTACAGATTTTGAATAAAATATTTAGAAAATGTGTATACATCGTTTCCGTTTTTCACAAAGTGGGACACCAGAGAAAGGGTTGGAATATGTTTGCAAGGCGCTGTATTTCTGTAGAAATCTTTGTACATAGCCCCTGGCTTATAGTATAATAGACCTCTAGTAGAATGAATATTTGACATTGTTGGTTGAATCCAGTGGTTTCTTTTCATTGGCCAGAACGGCTTTGAACTCTTTATGCTGTCAGCTGTCTTTATTAAATATATTCCCCGACAGTTCTGAAAAGTGGAAGTATTGCAGGCAGGTGGTTAACTTTTGTCTTTTTTAAAACCGTCTTCCAGTCCTTTCCTTACTCATGCTGGGCGCGTATGTGTGTGTGTTCTTTCTCCCCCGTTCACGTAGCAAGATGAGTATCATATGGTTCACTTAGTGTGTGCCTCTCGGACTCCACCTGGCTCTCCGGAGCCCAGCGGCAGTAACAGGACCCAGACACAGTTCAGCACGCCAGCCCCTCCCAGCTCCGCAGTGAGTAACTGAACTCTCCGTCCTCCGCGCTCAGTCTCTGGAGAAAAGATTCTTTTGCGATGAGAACAGACATAAATCATGTGCATCAATCAATCGTTTGAGTCATTGTTTTCTTGGCAACCGTTTCACTTTATAGTAATTGACAGTGTTGCATGAATCATGGGTATATCTGTTCAATTGTATCTGGAGGGTTTTCCTGTTGTCTTAATTTGATAGAAACTGTTAGTAGTGTTTTGATGAAGGTGGCCTCGGGCGTCTTTCGCGCCTTAAAGTGGTGGGAATTCATTTAAAAAAAAAACTTCTGCTGGTTTTTAACCAGGGCTCTTCGAGCTCGGGAACGTCCTCGCCCGCTGCGCCCCCAAGCCTGGAGACCCCGTTGGCCTCCAGCAGTGTGAACTCTGAGAGCCTGCGGTATCGCGGAAGTCCTCGCCAGCCCACCAGCCCCGAGCACAACCATGCCCCTCACAGCTTCACGCAAGGGTGGGTCGTGTGAACGTAGTTCAGAGGGTTTTTTCTTGCCTACTTAATATTCCCGTAATCTCTTCATTGTGCAGGGTACAATGTGCTGTGCACACCGGTCTCTTGATGTTTTTGTATTTGATGAAAGATTGTTTAAGACAGGAGAGGACAAGCTCAGAACAGGATGCCTCCTAATCTTCCATCTATTATTTGTGGTCTTTAATTCTGTGCACCGCATGCCTTGTGCGAGTTAATAAGAGTTTCCTGCCCTATTATCTTTAAGCACTATGAGAACACCCTCAAGGTGTTTCATTTCTGTTGGGATGCATGTGCTGTTAAACTGCACCTTGGGGTTTGCAGGCTGAGACACACCTAGATTTCCACTGGGTTTTGCATGAATCTGCTCTTTAATCAGCAGCAGGAGTTTTGCAGGGGGAAAAAAGTACTGCGTGGTGAACAGTGCCATTTTTATTCAGGTTTAAACTGTAAAATCTTGTATTTCATGAAAGGAGAATTCCTTCAAGTTGTGTTTGGTAGATTTTTCAAGCATTTCTCCATTTTGAGCTCTGAATCAAAGATATAACAATTTTACTGCACTTGTATTGATGTTGACAGAATCCAGGAAATCCCTCACACTCCTCAGTACTTTCTCACTTGTATCAACTTGTCAGGAGTCAAAAGTGTGTGAGGTTCACAGTTTTCATGATGGGAAATGCTGAGATAAAAAAGTCATTATTTGCATTTACGTGTACAACCTGAGATCTGGACTTTTTCAGACATGAAGACCACGTGTAACAGCCGTCAGTGAAACGAAAGTGGTCCGTGTGAACTAATCGCAGTTTTGCATTGTAGTTATGTCATCTTGTTTTGTTATGACCCGGACTTAGAATTTAGTTTAGACAAAGAACATGTCCTTTAGTTTGGACAAAAGAGATTAATAGTTTCCTATATGATAAAAATGGAAAGATTTCCAGATCGTCTTTGGCAGTGCTGGATGTCGAGATGACGTCATGTACTCGAGCAGTTGGGAGGGCCAGGCCAGGGTCTGTCAGAGTTGGAAAGCCTGTGCTGGATGTGGTTGTTCTCCTTGCAGACACGTGGGGAACCAGTTTCCTGGGCCACAAGGACTTCCTGCTGGCTTCCCCTTGTATCCCGTTTACCACCCAGCGCAGGTCCTGTGGTGGCAGCAGATGTACGCTCGGCACTACTACATGCAATAGTAAGAGTTGCCCGTATGGCTGCACCTCCTGTCTAGCTGTCGACAGGTGGGGTTGTCCAACAGTCTTAACGGTAAACGTGAAATCACACTCCAATCACGTAAATCCATCGTACTGCTAACATGCCAGTTAGTGTAGATGGGTTTGAGATGTATAAACACCTTGTGTTTCCAAAGTGAATCTTTAAGGGGTTTGATCAGCACATTAATTTTTGGAAGCTTGCGCCCTGACCTTTGTCAAGAATCGGAAGCGAAGGAAGAATAATCTCCACCTCTTTGCCTAGGTTCACTTTCATGGTTTTAGTCAGTTGCCCTGCGCTTGGTATTCCTGCCGGTCTCCTAGGTATTTCCTAAAGGAATACATTAATTTAGCATAAAAGTAACAACTTCTTTTTGTCATTTTCTGCAATTAAAATTCGTTTGGGATCTAGGCTGTTTATGCAACATCTTCAGATAGAAACTGAAGGGATTCAGGATGTTCGGGAGGTCGGAAGATTAAGACAGATTGCAGGCAGAGCGAGGTCTCGGAAATGAGCGGCACACTTCTGCCAGACCGCAAACCCACCGGCCCTTGTCGTCTGTCCGCCAGTCGGGCCGCTGCAGCCTCCTCCCAGCCCTCCGGTCCCCTCCCGCCGCCGGAGCGCGGGGTCCCCCAGTCTGCGGAGCCGCCGCCGCCGCCGCCGCACGAGCCCCCCGCCCTGCCCGAGGACCGGCCCGCCAACCCGAACGTGCAGATGAACGCCCAGGGGGGCGCGGTGATCAACGAGGAGGACCTGAACCGCGACTGGCTCGACTGGGTGTACACCTTCTCCCGCGCCGCCATCCTGCTCAGCATCGTCTACTTCTACTCCTCCTTCAGCCGCTTCGTCATGGTGGTGGGCGCCATGCTGCTCGTCTACCTGTGAGTCCGGCGAAGCCCAAGCGCCGGGAACGCGGGGCTCTCGGCGCAGTGGGCGAGGCGTTGTAAACTGTTGCGAGAGATCCTTTGATCCCCCAGACAAGCTTGCCTTACGGGGCCTGACAATAGTTTCCCATCCAGCTGTGTGTTTTGTGGTGATCTATTCGTCACGTCTAATCCCGTACAGTGGAAAGCGCTATCGCTACCAGGCTGCCACCGTCTTGGCTTGCTGCAGCAGTCCGGAAAGGAACTGTAATAGCACATCTTTAATTTTTTTTTCCCCGGGAGAAAAATATTTTTTGCCGATGTCAGGGGACCAGAATCCGTTTTGTTTTGTCTTGTGGCGCGCCTGATTGGAACGATCCTTTGCAGCGGCGGCAGCGATGTAACTCGGCTGCCTGTGTTTATTTCCTCAGACACCAGGCCGGCTGGTTCCCTTTCAGAGGGGAGCTTGCGAACCAAGGTGGAGGGGGAAACCCAAACGAGCAGGAGGCCGAGCACCGCCAGGACATCCAGGAGATGGTGCGTGGTCTCGGCTTGCCTCTTCGCCTTTCCTCCTTTCCTGCGGTCGGGCGTAGAGTCGAGACCAGCCCGTCCCCCTAGGAAGCGAGCGCAGATAAAGGGGAGGGGAAGGGGTCTCACAGAGGGTGATGGCGCCTGTGTGTGTGTGTTTCCATCAGGAACGCATCATGGACGAGGGGCTCGATGAGGACGGGGGAGACGGGGGCGACACCCCCGCCGAGGACCCGAACGCCGTCCCCCACCCTGGCTTCCTGGCCTCAGCCTGGTCCTTCATAACCACCTTCTTCACCTCCCTCATCCCGGAGGGTCCCCCTCACGCCGCCAACTAGGCCCGGAGCGGGAGAGCCGCTCGGCCGCTGGCCCACACGTCGCATTAAAGACCAGACTGGCGAACCCCGCCGCGTGGGTGTGGATTGTAACAACGGGGGGCCTCCGGCCCTGTCTGTGAAGTACCCTTTTGTTTTCTCGTGGTGTTGTGGATTCCCTCCGAGTGGAGTGGGGGCGGGAGGGAGTTTCACTTATGCCTGGCATAAGAAAAGGGCTGTCAGGTTGTTGTTTTTTCCCCCACTTCTAGAGATAAAACATCTGGATCTTGAATGCAGAAACGAACACCAGATTCCATTCATATCATGTTTGATAAAACCCTAGGACATTTACTGTACAGGAGACCCCCTCACTACTTTGCAGAAGGTAAAGCGTTTTTGAATAAGTCAGGCTTATTCAGTTTCAGACAAGCTGCAACCACTCTGTTAGGAGCGTTCTGGAGAGGTAATCAGTTCTACAAAGCTATGTGGGATCTTTTTAAGGGTCTTTTAGAGGAGGTTTTAAGTCCACTCTGGGTCTTGTTAACATGTTTTGTAAAGTAGAACGATCACATCTGTAAATAATGATGGTTAAAAAAGACACTTCTCCGTGCAAAACCCAGTTCCGAATTGTACAGGACAGAGCTGTCACTCAAACACCCAAAAGTGAACGTGGCTTTCTATTATGTAAGAAATATTAAAATCTCATTTTTGTTTTTATGCCCATTGATAGTTTACTGTTTGGGGCATAGAGTTAATTAAAATGCTTTTTTATAACCAAATGATTAGCAACTGGATATTAAACTGGAACGTGCTCACAAAGCATAATTTAGTGAGAGTTTACCCAATTAGAGACAATTGGTTGCAAGCTAGTTTCTTCTGGTCAAGAGTTTTATTTAATCATTGCATGTAGCACATGATTATAGTACATCCATTTGGATTCTGCTACATTTGTTGTTTTGTAAGAGATGAAAGATGCTAGTGATCAACCTGCCTTTTCTTTATTTTACTATGCTTGTCAGACATGCATTAATCTAAATTATTCCTGGTCTGTGCGAAGCAACTCTTTCCAGTAGAGGGCGATCTAGGTCTGTTAAGTGATATTACTCCAGGACATTTCTTGTTCAGGAGCGTGAACTGTTGAGGCCTCTCGTCTTTCTCCGCATCAGTATTTTTCACAAGCTGACAAAACTGCTAAGAAAAAGATTTTTAATCACTTTAATTAATGATCTTGTCTGGGCAAGTAATGGAAGACAATCCTGCTTTCAGGAAGACTGGTTTAAAAATGCCTGCAGAAGGTGTTCTCAGCCATCCAAGTTTTAGTGTAAAAATGTAATCTGTTAAAACAAGTACTATCTTTTGAACAAATGTATTATAAATAAAGGCTTTACATAATTTTCTAAAATGTTGCTTTTTAAAAAAATGATCAGGCTGAGTACTGTTGATTTGAGAAAGCTGGATGAATAAACTGTTACTTGCGATTACATATTAGCTAGAATAGATGCACTTTTGTGGATGAGCTTGAATCAGTGAACTGAAGTCAATGAAATCAATCGGGTTCATACAAAGTTTCTATAGCACTCATGGAAGCAAGCGGAAGTTGTAAAGCCTTTATAGAATAGCTGTGGAAATTCTCCCAAGTCCAATGGCCGAGCCCTTACGAGCAGACAGGAGTGGCAGGGGGAAGACCGAGGGCTTGATCTCACCACGGTCTGGTGGTGGCCAGCCGTGAACATGAGCTGCAACACATTGACGACCCAGAACAAAAATCTTTCTTCTTGTCAGAAGGCTGCATCTTGGCCGGAGCTCGGCGCTAGATCTTCGTTCTGCTGCCCTTTTAAAGCAGGATACAAACACGACCAAGGAAAGACGAGCAGCAAAAGGTGAATGGGCAGAGCCTCAGGCCAGCTTCGCGGTGGACAGGAGGGAGCTACAAGACTGGAGAAAGACATGGCCGTGGAGTTAGGGTGGGGAGGAGTCTCTGAAATAGTGTCTGAAATAAAGTTCTTCATGGTTCTAAAATAACATCATAAGAGGGGATGGTGGAGTTACCTGCCTGCTCAATTCCTAGAAGAAATAGACCCAAGAGAAAAGTCTTGAAATCGGGATTTTATAGAATCTCCGTCCAAGTGCATTATCGTAATTCCTTGTCATTTAACCACAGTTTTTGTAAAAAAGAAACATCGGGATGAAAAAGAATTTCAATACCATGAGCTAATTCTAAATCAGAGTAGGGTCTGAGAAGAGGGGGCACTTTTTTCCACAGGGGGTTGTGGGGGTGTGAAACAAACTGCCCAGCCACGCTGTTGTTGAAGCTGATCCCTGGCTTCTTTCAGGAAACAGCTGGGCGAGGTCCTTGGATCGATTATCTATGAACTACCAGAACGAACTGGATGGGCTCAATGGTATTGTGGTTAATTTTGCTGGTTTTTAAAATGCCATTTTAGAATTTTGGAAACGGCAGTGTCAGAGGTGCTTGTGCCCTTTTCTTTGAGCTGCGTTCTGTTTACTGCTCGGGGGAATCTGAATTTCTGCTTTCGGAAGGGAAGTATTATTCCCCCAGTGCAGTGCAGCGTGCCTTCTCATTAGGCCCTGCCCTCACTAGATCACACCCCTGCTGTGCTGTGGGGATCAGGGTAGATCCCTTCTAGATCTATGTCAAGACTGCTGAGGCAGTTTCAATGGGAGCAAGGTCTTCTCCTGTCTGATTTTGTATTGATGTGTTCCTCTAGATTTCATTAAATAACACATCTGATGTTTTATTTTGGAACATATGCAGGTCAATGGCGTTCTCCTTACATTTAATTGGGAATCGGCTCCCTGAGGAGCACACACGTTTGTAAAAACAATGAGGAGAGGCGACACCAGAAGCTCTCTGCCTTACATCATCCGTACAGGGGAGAGTTGGAGTTGTGTGGGAATGCTGATGCAAGGCTGTCGGTTATGGTCATGATTTATATTATTGATGATTGAATTGATTACACAATTATTTGTGCTTAATGCAAATCAGGGTGAATTGTCAGTTTAGCTGAAGAACCAGCACTCGAGTCTATTGATTTGCTCTGTGGAAATGAGCTATGAATTACTGTGCAATTTAGCCAAGGGTATATTTTTCCCTGGAGCATAATTAACTGCTTTTTTGTTGTTGCCGATATTAACTATACAGTATATCTAAAAGGCAAATGAGGACGTTGCCACTGTCTCAGAAGGAAGGGAAATTTGAGATTTTATAGTTGGTGCTCGTGTTCTTTTCTCAGATACACAAAGAGAAATGCAAGTGATAATTGATCCTGTCTCCCGAGCCTGCTGGGATAGGGGTTTGGCACTGGCAGCTGTTGTTACCGGAAGTGGACAGCCCTCGCCCCCAGCAGAAGAGAGCTCGCCACACACAGACACCTTGCGGCAAGTTGGAGGGTCTCATTGAGCGAGACAAAGACCAGTGGATGAAAGTACGACATTCGTAATGCTGGCTCAGGAGAGAGAGGGGTGAAATTAGGGTCAAGTGTTTAGCCCTCTCCTCACACCAGGCGCAGTTTAACGCTGCTCTGGAGGGTGCAATCGCCCAGCGGGTGCTGCACACTCCTCCCGAACGGACAGTGCAGCGCTGGGCTCTGAATGCCACAGTAGGTTTGCTCCGCACTCATGAGTTTCAATGCCAGGTGAAATGTGCCTTCTGCCTCCAGAACAGTACATCCCCTTTCTCCCTGTGTTATAGGGTCGCCTTGTCCTTTCACACCCTTTAAGGCACAGCTTGGTAGTAAATGACTCTGCTGTAGCGTATCGTCTGACCTGCACTACGGTCAAATGAATGAAAAAAAGGAAGGGGATATCAGATATTGCTACAGCGACCGTATTTATCGTTTCGCCAGGAAGGTTAAATCTCTCGGCAATGTGTAACAGAGCTCCCCACCGAGCTGCTGAAGAGAGATAAGGATGAAGAAGGAAATGGAGGAGATGCAGTGCACTTCAGAGTTCCAAGAAAACCTCTAATCAAATGAAAATGGATTTTGTTTAGTACTTTGTACAAGTACAATTAATTATTCATGGCAGCAGCATTATTAGGTTTTCATTTCGTTAAGGGGCCTCTAAGTAACTGGGAAAATTAGGTTACCATAGTGGTCAAGGTTGGTAGACCTTATCAGAAGTCAGATTTATATTGACATTTCAGTTTATACAAGATCTTGTATCTTGTCATAATAAACTTCATAGGACTATTCAGTTGTGAAATTTCCTGAAGAATTCTTTCCCGAGTAAAGTGGGCGAATCCTGAATTTGTTCGGTTTGTTAGGCATTGGTAAGCCTCCTCAGGACTGGAAGCTAACAAAAACCCAAGCAACAAGAACTTTTATGTATATGGTAAAAAAATCAAATAAGGGTATTAATAGTGTATTATTAGTAATAGTAGTCTTCAATATCAGAATGACAAATGGCCAAACCTAACCTCTAGTTAATTCCAAAGATTATTTGAAAATAAAATTGAAATATCTAAATGGCATTTAGGAACCCAGGAAGTCTTCTTCTAATGATACAGTGGTTGTCATCCAATATCAAGATTTAATAGGACCTCTGTCAAAGTGCATTATCGTAATTCCTTGTAATTTAACCACTGTTTTTGTAAAAAAGAAACATTGGGATGAAAGAGAATGTCTGAGAAGAGGGGGCGCTTTTCCCCACAGGGGGTTGTGGGGGTGTGAGACAAACTGCCCAGCCACGCTGTTGTTGAAGCCGATCCCTGGCTTCAGATCAAGATCCTTGGATCGATTGACTATGAGCTACCAGAACGAACTGGGCGGCCTTCCTCTTGTTTGTTCTTGTGACTAAAGTAGAGGGTCCTAACCTTCACTGGGAATGCATAAACACATTTAATATTTATGAGACAAAAATATTTAAAACATTCATCCCGTATTTGTGACAGCATCTGAACTGCAACTTGCTGCTCTTTAATGAGGAATTTTGTCCCGGTGTGACTGATAATATTGATTGGATACCTCTAAAGCAATAAATCTGTGATATCAGCTGAAATGTGGAGCTCTTGAATCTCAGAATATTTTACATGTACTGTATATTTGAAAGACCCTCAGTAACAGGGATGCCCCATGTGTCTTTGGCACGTGCACTGCAGAGAAACAGCAAATGTCAAATAAATTTAAAGGACTGTTTGTCAGGACATTATTGAGTATTCAGCTTTACAAAGGCAAAAGCTAAAGCATCTGGAAATGTAATACATGCTAGTATTCACATTGCCATTTTGAACAACCTAAAATTGATGGAAATTGCATTAAACTCAGCTCATACTTCAAACTGCAAAACTGCTGGATGAATTGACCAGTGCTTTTCAGAAATGGGCTATACAGAGCATCTAGCCAATTTGTTTAATAATTTCTCATCCTAATAAAGTCCATTATTCTCATATAATCTAATCATAATTGCGGGAGTATAGATTGTCTTATTGAATAGTAGACATGTGCCTTAACAGAGTATCGACTTGAGTTGAGACACTGAAGCATAAAAAAACAGAAAGCTCCAAAAATCCTCCGCTTTTCAGCAAATCCTTGGAAAAAATGAGAATTTTACATTTCAGAACCAAGTATAGTATGTCTTTCTATCTTACAGCTTAATTCTTAGGAAAGATCAGCACATTAATAAAAACACAGTTGTGGGACTTAATCCAAATAAAATCAAAACTTTCGCTCAAATACATTACACAATAATCAAGCCATTGTTGCCGTCCTCACACAGCTATTGAATATGATGGTTTTCAAAGATGGTTAAAGTTGAAAATACCTGAACATAAAAATAGCAAAATGATTCCCCCACAACCGCAGTTTAGTGAAACAAAACATTGATGGTTATTGCTGGTAAAGTCAGCTGTTAATTAGTTGACTGGCACTTACAAGCTCTTTTTTACACTGTGCAATGAACCCAGTGTGTGTTTTGTGGGACGGCTTTATGTATGTGTTGAGAGAGACAGAGAAGGTCTGTCCATTAGATTAGATGTTGCAATGGAGTTTGGAACTCATATGGGGTTGTTAAACAGAAGTTCAGTAGGAGGTCAAATTGTAATCTTGCACTTCTGTGACTTCTTCTCTCTCTGGCACAGAAACATTTCACCTGCTGAGCTCTCTTTGCAGGGATCTTCTTCAGCTCACCTCCCTCCATCCCATCGTAACCCTTGTAGCTGCCTCCCTAACTCATTCCTTAACAACTGCGGAGGATCTTGTCAGTCAGTCCTGTCATTTCCTCATACAGTTCTGACTCCGCTGAGGGGCAACTGTGTCCTGTAAACTGCTTATGCCCTTGAAAAATGTAAGCAGGAGGGTGAATTATTTTATTTACAGTAATTATTCATCATGAAAGTTTTGCGTCACTGTTTTTCAGAAGCCTGGGCTTAATTGTCTAAAATACAGATTTTAGTACAGTAAATGTACAGATTTTGTGATCATTAGGTAGTAAAACAGTTTCTACCTTAATAGTCATCAATCACAGAGGGTTAATCTAATTTTTGGAACAGGTATATTGAATGTACATATCAACCACTATTTATATCTAATTGCAGATTTTTATTTTTATTTAACCATGTCTGATTTCATCTTATCAAGTGGAATTTGTTTCAGCAATGTGCTTTGCAAATGGTAACATTTGCAAAAACCCCAGTAAGCCACTGAATTTCAAACTTTTAAAATACTGAACTATCATTAGATAATTCTAATGTTAGTGTGAATTGTAGCTTTAGTTCTATTAATGTTTTAATAAAGCGCCAGACGAACAATGAGCTTTTCGTTTCAAAACATAGACAAAAAAATACTGGGGTATAGTTTTAGCAGCCAAAATCTAAAAAAGCACATTATTACCAAATAAAACATTTTTAAATGCGTGGAAAGTCTCAGGAAGATAAAGGTCCCTAAGTATTTTTTGAGCAGACTGTAATTATAATAAAAGCGTCCTATTCTGAAAACAAGGAGAGACCACCTACCGAAAGAAAAAGGTTGGGTCTGGGTGATAGGTGGATGAAAGGCATCTGAAAATGAACAGGGTGTTTCTGAAAGTGCAGTGCCTGGCCCAGTAGGTGGCACTCCTCCCTCTGCGTGGTGATTGATAGCAGAAGAGCACCCCAACGCTGCGCACGTATAGCACGCTGGGTTTTGTGTCATGGCTAGTGTTCAGTTCCTGGGGTGCTATCTGGGTGGAGTTTTTGTGTTCTCCCCAAGTGTGTGTGGGTTTCCTCCAGGGGATTTTTCCTCCCCCAGTCCAAAGACTGGTAGGTTAATGGGACTTCTTGGAAGACTGGCCCTGGTGTGAGTGTGTGTCTCTGTGTCTGCGCCTGCCCTGTGACGAACTGGTGTCCCACCCATGGTGTACCCCACCTGGCACCCGTTGCTTGCTGGGATAGGCTCCGGCTAACCCCGTGACCCTGAATTCGATGACGAGGTTAAAAAAGGGATGGATGGACAAAAAAAAAACCATAATCGACAGGAGAATTTATAAACCTACAAATTTATAAAGATGCTGGGTGAACACCCTTCAGTTTCTGCCGTGTTCCTCAAAGCCAATAGAGGTCTTAAGAAGATAAAGTTATATGACATTTTTTAAATTACATCCATAGATTTGTGCTAGATTTTTTCATTCTGCAAAATTACTTCGAAGTCTTGTCTTTATGGATATTTTGTGTCCATTTTTATATTGATAACTGACGACTGAAGAGTCCCGTGAAAACCTGAAAATAAGAGATAAACAGGAGGTAGATTCTTAGGAGGTAATATATTATTTTACCTTCTACCTATTCAGACATTACATCACTGTCACTGATGACTTCTTTAAATGAATTTCCCTCAGAGTCTTGTTAATTTGAAAAAGTAACTCACAACTGTAATAGACTACTTTTTAAACATTATTTTCCCCACACTGGAACAGCAGCCAGACACTTAACAACTAGGCTGTAGCTTGCATATACTTTGGCTGCACCTTTTCATGTTGGTCACAGAAACATTCCAGAAAGTAGACGCCTCATACAACATTTTAGATTTCTTAAGGACTAATGGTCATCTTTAACTGCGGTCATTATTTTTCAGAAGCTGTCTGCTCTTATTACAAAGAAAGTACAGTATGTGTAGAATATTTTTGTTTAGAAACTGATGTTCTGGAGACAGTCCTCAGCTCTTGTCACTTGATATGTTGTGAATCCTCCTTTTACTCCCAGCCATGATTGAGCCAAAGAAGTACTAGAAATGAATCTCACCAAAATCTGCTGAACTAAAGGATCTGTCTCTCCCTCTTTTTTTTTTGGTTAGTATCAACTGCTGGGCTGCTCTTTGTCATATTGGCCTGTTTTCTGGGTCAGTAACGATAGTCATGCCCTGATTGACTTTGCAGTTGGAACACTTAAACTTTAGTTGCATTCAAAATTTCCCATATCACTAATGGATTTTGACCGGAAAAACACAGTAGCAACACATTCTTTTTCAGTAATTATTAGTCAGCCTTTTGAAAAAGTGAATAAGCGTCTGTTCAACCAGACGTACTTTGCATATGACATGACATTGTGACTGTTTTAGTCATTAGATTTCTAATGTTGTTGTCCATTCTACTGTAAACATTTGTTGACTGCAATGAAACATTTCAGAATCCAATAAGACACCCCTATCTGCATAGGCCTTCAATAGAAAACACTGACCTCTTTTTGTGATTTTATTCCTTACAAATAACATCTATTTTTAGTGCTTCCAATATTACATAACAATGCATTATCATTTCAAGAGCAGAAATAAATATATTGCACTTTTAAAAAACAAAATCGTATTCGATGTTGCTCCATTTTTTGAATATATTGTACAGAAAAACAGTTTTTATACATCTGTTTCCAATGCAACAGATTTGCTCACACAATGCACTATCCACAAAGTACAAGAAACAGGGATCTGCAGTACAGTTATGGTGCATTGCATTCAAAGAAATCAGTTTCACCTGAAAAAAAAACAACAACTTTGGTTTGAAGTGTTCTAACTTTGATATTTACACTATTATTACACTAAAAATAGCAGCCAGTATGAAAATATATTTCATTTGATGTTCTTTCTTTTCCATTGAGGAACCCAAAATGAAGAAATATGGTACTGGTATAAATGCTGTTCACCAAGGCAGCAGTAAAGAGGTTGATTCCTGTTCACAAGTTTTCTTTAGCTTATTAAGAATTGTTTTTTTTTTAAGTTATTGATTAAATTATCACGAGGGTTGTTCAGATTTTACATGCTTTTCACACATACGGCAAGGGTGTGGGCTGTTGTTAATATTTAACATTTCCTGTATAGTCCGTAATTGTAGACAGCAGTCACAGCATTCAATTTGGTAAAAGCAGCAGTGCTCCTGCAGTGAAGCTGAAACAGATAACTAACTTGAAACAGAACCAAAACATGACTCTTGTACAGTTTTTGGTTTATATAGGGTACTTTACATATTTCATGTATCAATTAAAAGCCAGCTATGATAAAGTACAAGATGAATTAACATGAAACATCTCTGTAACAGCAATCCTAGAAGCACTCAGGGCTGTTCCTGTTCTTCCTCAAAGGCCGTCTTACAAAGAGGCCAAACTCTTTTCACACAAATCTATAAACCAGCAAACTGGGGAGTCAATAGGATATTTAGTGCTGCTGATTTGCTGTGGTGTCAGACATCTCTGCTTCGGCACTGTTTTTACAAGCTTCTTGTGTGTTTATCTCGAACTGTAAAAACTTCTTATGAACAAGTCATTCATCTATAATGCCAATTACAGGGGCATCTGAGCACTTCACAATTTCAGAATGGACATTAAATTAAGAGCACACAACAGATTCGTGCTTCCTTATGGCTGAGATATTCTTCTATAGAGAAACAGTTTTCCTTGCAACACTCTGACATCAAAATGGTGGAATAATGGAATTGAAATTCACACAGTTACTTGGATCTCATTGGGGCTTTGTTGTTAAGTATGTTGAGGTCATCCAGAAAGCGGGAGGCAGAGAAAAATAAAAATAACCTAAATCAAGAAACACACAATCCTCTAACCCCGCTGGTTAACACGCTGATTATGAATAACCGCAGCCCTTGAGGAAAGAGACAATTGAGATTAATCAATTCTGGTGCAGATTTCCTCCTAGAAGATCTGGGAACAGCTTGAGATATTTAGAGGCCACCCAGTGGATGAACACACTGCAGAAACCAACAGCTGCTGTCACAAGCACAGCACTTGTGGGTCTCTACCTGCATCCAGGTTGGAGGTAGAGATTCATTCACATCACGGATTTAGGGCACTGAACAGTAACTGCAACAGAAACCACTGCTGAATTGCAATTTAATAATGAAATTCTTAAAGGAATCTCAGCGAATGACTTGCCAGTCAGGGGGTGCTGCTTAAATTCCAAGGCTTGTGAGCAATGATGATTTATGATGTCATATCATATTCCAAAAAGTAAATTAATAATCATGACATTAGCGGGGCAAGATGTTTACAATGTCTAAGCTGAATCCAGTTTCCTTAAGGTATAATGCGTCCTTAAAAAATAACGGCTGAATTCATCATTAGTAGCGTCTATTCTATGATAAGAGAATAAACTCTATTAAAGCAGCAGATTCCTAAAAGAATAGGTTCCGGAACTCTCATCAAAAATAGGAACTGTTTTCATACAGCAATGTCACGTTCAGGTTCATCTGCAGGCTACTACCGTTTGAGGGCTTAGGAGTTATTCAGGCTTGTTCAAACTTATCTGCGAAAGGACTGCTTTAGGAGCCCAGATGCTGGATCAGCTCACAACGGTAGTTCAAAGATGATCTGACATTTTACATGGGCCAAAATTAGCACCGTGTGCGTCAGCTTCAGGAAAATATAACTGTCACTATAGAATGAACATGATAAGACCGGGGGAGGAATGTTAAAGAATTAAGGGCCTCTGATTCCAATAACTGGCATTCCTATAACAATGCAATGTAATATCCTAGAATACAGAAAGACAATGCACAAAATGCCTATTCTTTTATCATATTAAAACCTCTTAGTTTCCTGTTTGGGAGAATCGAACCGGGAGATGGTTGAAATCGAGAATCCGCCGGGCTCTGGAGACAGTAGGCTTGAGCGTGCTCCCCGTCGGACTCCGGCTGCGCTGGACCGACTGTCTGTGCTCCGTAGTGCATTTGGTTTCACACGTCCCGCGACACAAACCACCCCCCGGCATTAAATAAAGAAAACACGGAAAGATCCACAGCGCGCTGCCTCTGGGGGGGGGGTGGGTCGAGCTCGGGAGTCAGTTTTAACGGCGTGAAGACGGGTGGAAATCCTTCAGAGGAACGTTGTCGGCAAAGGCAACAGCCCCTCCTGTGCGCCTCGTACACCCTGTGGAATGGCTCCACATCACCAGCTCGCGTTCGCTGCGTCCGTAAGCACCACCGGCTTGTCCCCTGTTCAGGCCACGGAGTACGGCCGGCAAGCAAGGCAGAAGAACAGCTGTTTTCTGAAGGTTCAGGCAGCAGCCAGGTCCCTCGGCAGGAGTCTGAAGGAATCTGCTATCTCCGAGCCCCCCCCGCCGTTCACGGCGCGTCCCGAAACTTGTTCAGAGTCCTCTTCTCGTCCTGCGAGTCTCCCGCCGTCTCCCGGACTCCGGCGGGTCCAGCCGGGGGCGGGGGGGGTCACACGAAGGGGGTCATGACCGTGGAGGGGTGGCGCAGCCCCTGGATGGCGGCGTAGGGCCCCTGCTGGAAGTAGTGGTGGTAGCGGGGCATGTGGAAGGAGGGGAAGGCCGGGCCGCTGCCCTGCATGGAGCCGGACAGGGCCCCGGGGGCCAGGGGCACGCCCAGGCGGCCGTACGGGGGCAGGGAGCCCTGGATGGGGTGGGGCAGGGGGCTGGCGAGGGAGGCCGTGCTGGTGCCCAGGGCCGACAGGGGGGCGGGGGGCTGGAAGCCCGGGAAGCCGGAGGAGGTGGTCACCCAGGAGCTGAGCGACAGGTTCTCCGAGGCGGTGAAGGCCGACCCTGCGGGGGAAAGGGCACACGTTTGATTATCTAACCCACCTAGCTGCAGGCAGATGGTTCCTGGGTTTACAATATCAGCTGAAAACACTTTCCTTATTTCATTTTGCTTTGTCCCACAGTGTTAGGAATCCGAATGCTATTTTCAACAGCAATTTTGACTTTACTGCTGCGATTCTGGAAATGATTTGGAAGTTATGTGTCTCTTATGCTGGGGGCTGGGGTATGAGCGGGTCGGCCTTACCTCTGCTGTGCGGCACGTGTCCTTCCTCTCCCAGGCCTTCGTCTTCGCCAGCATACGTCCGGATCGGCGATCGCGCGTAGGAGTGCTTGTGGATCAAACTCTCCACACTTTCCCTACAGCAGGAACCAAAAAACAAACCAAAATATTTCTGCCGGTACACACCTGAGGCCATCGCTGAAGACCTGTTCGCTTTCCTATCTCTTCTTACATTGACGGTCGAATGCTTACTGACAGCTGGGCAGCTAACAGAGCAATCTTTCAGGGTGCACTGTGACGTCCAGGGCTACATTTTGTCTGCACAGACCTTTTTCGCTGACAGTCAATTGATTTCTGCAAGGTATTCTTGTTCGAACGCACAAAAAAAGTGCTCTAAGCAGCTTTCGATGCCTGTTTAAAGACTGCAGGTGATGTGGAGCTCACAGACAGACACAAGATTTTGGTAGGCTCATTTTAAGATATTTATTGAAAAGAACAGCAGCGTTTTAGTGAATACACTCAGCCTCATACATATTGCTTAATATCTTGATAACTGCAGAGATACTCAAAAGCTTCCTTATGCACTAATTGATGACAGTCATACCTCTAGCACAAATGGCAAGTGGTCATAAGTGCTAAACAGAGTCTGTGAATGCCATCTGTAAAGTACTAATCTTGATACGTCAAATTACCACTCCTTTGACTGGCAATTGAATTCTCAATTATTTTTTTCCACATTTACTTGGTGTATCAGGCTCTTACGCTCTTACATCTGGTATACAAACAACATGAGGTTGTGAGATCTCCTGAAGCCTTTGAAATCCGCAGACACGTGTACATAGCGCGCACTGCACTGCCTGCTAACTGCATTACCCCCGGATTAGTCTTTGAGACAGCCGACTTGTAAATCCTGGACAAGAATGTTTTACATTATTAAAGCCATACATTTATATTAGCTTCCCAATTAGGTTAGGAAAGTGCAATTTCTGTCAGCATGTAATATAAATATGTGTGTTTTTATCTCAGATCTGTTCAAAAAACAGCCTCACCGGACAGCCAATACGAGCTGTTTTCAATCAGTTACTGGAACCAATTGAATTACATCATGTTTTAGTGCAGTAACTGACTCCAGACTAATACAATTTCTTCAGGTCTCTAAAGATCAATTGATCAGATTTAATTTGTAGCCCCAAAGAATTATTTATTTTTGGAGGGGGGAGTTTGGGTGGCGGTGAGGACCTGATAACCCACTGATTTAAACAGTCCTTGTTCTGAAACAGGGCTAGACGGGAGCTCACTTGTGGACGTTAGCTCTAAAGTCCTAGCTGGTTCTCATCATGATTTACAGCTTTTAAAATTCGTTTAAGTGGGACTTAAACCCACAAAATCTATCTTTGCTTTTTTTTTTTTTTTGCTTTCTTGGCTAATATCAAATTATGGAGGAAATTTGAAAATTAGATGGATCTCATACTTCCCTGATCGTATAAATTAAAAAAAAAATACTATGTTCGATTAATTTCTTAATTTTTTCTCCACAATTATTGAAAGCTTCGTTAGTGTTGTGTATTAACATCTGGTTTGGAGAACACGTTCTGAAGTTTCCAGTTCAAAGGTCAGCGCTGGGGGACAGTATATTTTCTTGTTTATGAAAACGATTTAATTTTGTTGCTTTTTTCTCCTCCACACGTTACACGCACTGACCCTTCTCCATCCCAGACGTATCTAGCTCTGTAAACAGGGTCAGAGGCCTTGGTGAAGATCTGCTTTTCTTTTGGTATAAAACCATACAGATGTTGGAACTGGTTGTCTGGATAGTAGCCATTCGCAGTCAGATGGAACAGCTTATTATCAGCAAGGTTCTGTCAAAACGAAGCCCACACATTCACAGCACTAATGAGAGCTTCTTAAACAGCCCCCTCTCTCCATTTACTCTTCATTTTATCTTATCTGGAGAAGGAAAAACACGAAATTCCCAGTACCTCTCAATGTCTGTCAGCCTGGAGGAGTCTCTGAATCCTTTTGCAAAGGGGTTGCTGTCGATTTTCAGTTTCGTTATCTGCACGGGAAAAGCAAAACACCAGGATTACTGTACCTTCCAGAATCATTCTCAAATGCTTACAGAGACTAAACCGTGAAAAAATTAGAAACTCTCCCGATTCTCAAAGCCAGAAGCAGACTGAAGCAAATAGCTTCTGGTATTTGGTTACTGGCAACTGGCAATGTCATTTTCCTTTCTCTTTCAGCCATCCAGCAAAAATGATTTGATTGCTCGTGACAAGAGAATCCGAGCCCTGAAAACGATGAACATCCACTGAATGCTGACTCACTAGCTGGTTCTGATATGCTGTGACCGCAGTGAACACAGTCTCTGTGAAGATGAAGGTCCTGAACTCTTCAGACTTCAGGTTGAGCAGAGAGGCCGTGTGATCTTTCTTCTTAATGATGTGAACCCTGGGCTGGTACTTGTGCATGGAGTTTAAAATGATCTAACAAACAAAAACAGAGGAAGCAGAGAGAATGACTTCATCGGATGAAATCAAGTAGACGACATTGTTAGCCTTGTGCCTCTGAACAAATCTTGTACCACGGGATGGAGAAAAATATTTTGGACGGGATTTCATGTGAACATAAGAACGCGAGAAAGGTTACAAAGAAGAATCCATCCAGCAAATATAATTCAGCCACCGTACCATCTTTCTGAAACTCTCCAGGAGTCACCTCAGAGTATTACTACCTCAGACAGCATCTGGCCCCGAAGACCGACTGCGGTTTGTAAATAAGAGCCAAATTACCAACCAGCAAGACAGCAATTGCAATGCAGTTCCCCGATAGCCTGATTTTAAACAAATAGGCACCTTAAGTGTCTGAAAGGAGATCAAAGATATGACCCGTTTCGTCTTTGTAACCATTCGCCGTTTTGCTGCCCAGCTACTCGCTTACTGAAAACGTTGAACTTTGGAATCTTCTGTCTCATTCATCGGGATATGTTCTGCTCTCAAAACAGCTTATTGATCTTGAAAGGGGGCACCATTTAAAATTTTTTGTAAGGCTTCCTAAGAGGGGTGAGGTGGAGGGGGGGTTAAAAACTTAAAGCTGATAGATTTAAACACAAATACTTAAGTTCATTCCTTCGTCAGACAGTACGTTTTTAGTGCAGTAACGTTTTTATTTTTTTATTTGAAATGTTTTCTCATTTTTTGTCAATGTTGAAGAAATGTGACATTGACCTTAAAGAGATAAAAAAGCAGAAACTAAATCCACACGATCGGAGAAAACACAGAAAAGCGTTTATTTCAATTTTTGGACTTTCCCATCTTAAACATTGTGGCACTCTTAGGTAAAGGAATAATATCATATAGCCTGTAAAGTCTAATTTTTCCACCGGCACGAAGCCGCTCGATACATTTTTGCCGTTATCTTAGTGACCTGTCACTATCATTTACATTCTTTTTATTTTTGTTGAATTTAAATATAAAGGCTTTTAAAACAGATTATTAGAAAACAGCTAACATTTCTAGCACATTTTGGTCAAACACAGGCCTTCCCCAATTAAATGACCTCACATCTCACCCCGTAATTAATATCCATGATTGACATTAATGGTCAACGCCTGACGCCGATAACGCAAGTGATCGTTGATGTGGAAGAGAGTCGGCAAAGATCAGAAACGAAAGACGAACTAGTGCTGATTTTGTATATTCTCGCAGTTTGAAATATGACGTATTGCAGGGAAACTTGAAACTATTTGATAGTTGCTCATAGTAGTCAAGTAATCAGCACTTACGGGAAAATTGGCTTTGAAGTAAAATGCTTTTAGATGTAAGCTAATAAATGCAATGGACTGCATTAAGAACCTGTCCAAGGAAGATTTTAATCTTTACATCCTGTTTCCCTTAATGCACTGATTACTTGAGTATCCATAGCAACCGTTAGAGAGTACCGGGCTATAGTTAAATTCGATTATTTTGCTCTTGATGAAGCAGAAGTGGAATTCTAACGTTTTCCAAGCAAACAAACAAACAATAAAAAAAAACAGCCTTATCAGGCAAGAATCTGGGTACACGATAACACCGGAACATAATTTGACCTGTGTGTTCTTCAGGCACGTTAATTTGTAAGTGTTGTTTTTAAGGGACACTACCGTGAAGTAACGCGTCCGCCATTAAGTAGGGAATCGTTAACACCAGCAGCAGACCTACAGTACGCTGTATACTGCATATTGTATTAGCCTAGTGATGGCGATTGAAGATGGACAATAAGATTAACCGTCTTTAAACAGCTTCGTGATAACAGATACTGTGCACCCAAATCCTAAGAATATAATATATTCCCTACATTTAAAATAGAAGCTAATTAAAAGACGAATTAAGCTTCCTACAGTAGACGTAACAAGTGCTAGAAATTATAGAGACATCATTCAATTTTTAAAATACGCACACATATGACAACAAAATGCAAATGGCAAGTGTTATGATACCGTACATCATTTCATTATATTGAGCTGGGTTATATCACTTTCTTGTTTTCATGACTTGCACCTCGAAAAGAGATTTTTTTTAAATCCATGCACACTTGCATGCCTCACCAACCGCCACGTACATGGCCGTGTTGATCCAGCTCGTTGTTGGTAAGCTTGACCTTTTCAAAGGAAACCATTTGTTTCAGTAGCTGTTCTCCGGTAAAAGGTGAGTCCGGGTGAACGTACAGCCTGAAAAACACCACATAGCAAAGGTTACGTCGATACAAATCCCGTGCTTTGAGTGCACCGTCAACACCTACAGTATGGGGAACTTAATTCTTTAAGCATTAGTTTCAAAGCTGAAGCATTTGCTACAACCATTTCTTGCTTCTCGTCAGTGTAAGTTTCATGCTTTTCAACTGTCTGGTTTGGTGGTCCCCCTCCCCTTTTTTTTTACTACAGCGTGTTTATGTCAATATCAATTCGTGTCATCAGGGTATTCTCAAACGGCTCGCAACCCTCGACTTCGAGAGGTCTCTCAGCCTCTACGGACTCCGTGGGACGCCTCCTGCCCCTTCCTGTCCGTCTGCTAAATTCATCAACCGGGCGCTGTGGCCCTGCTGCGCGTTCATCAGGTGTCCTACTCCCTACCGCCTGAACGGCACGGCCGACGTGCGGCAGTAGCCTCCTTAGTCAAGACGAGAGACTCTGGGAGTGTCTCAGGGTAGCAAGAGGAAATGAAAGGGAGCAGTTTTATCTGACTGCCGAGGAACACACACCGTGCAGGCAGGGGGGGGTCTGCTTTCCCAGCCACTAGCCAAGATGATCTGTGGTAGGCGTATCGGTATCTCTTGTTGTCCACGGGAACGATGTCCATCAGCACGATGTACTTGGCGTCCGGGTCAACCCCGGAGAAGGACACACGGATGGTCGGGAACATTCTCCTGCAATAGGGAGAGAGTAAAAAAAAACGGACCGCCGAGTTGAGAGACTGACCTGGAAGAAACTCAACATAAAGAACAGCTTACCCACGCCTATCTAGGAATACTGGTGCCTAAAGATGGATTTTTTTCCTCCACTTTTTGTGACCGTACTGTGGTTATGAATGAGATATTCCGTGCAGCATATTAAAAGCGCTTTTTAGTATTTACAACCCGTTTAACACTCCGTTGTGTATTTTAGCAACAGGTGTAAACGCGAAACTATATTATCAAACGGGAAACATCATAAAAAAATATAACCGCGTTTATAACAACCAAAAGGATTTAGGCGTACACAAAATATTCCTTCAAATTGTTTACTGCGTATACACAATTACTGATACATACGTGAAGTGCTAATGGAGATAATATGGCCTAATGAGGTGCAGTAGATGAATTACTAACAAAGCAATTAAGTGTCAGAATGTGTAAAAACAGAGCAGAAAACTCAACACCTGGTAAAGTTTGAACAACAGTTTGAACAACACAGAAAACGACCAATAAGTATTCACTGTACACAGGGACAGAAGAAATATAGGGAAGATCGTGATCTCGTATTAAGATTTAATTATTGTATTTAACACGACAGACGTTTTTGTATAAACTTAATTTAAACAGATATTATCGTAGTATAATATATATATATAATTGCTAAACAAATAATGGTTATATTATAAGATATTATATATAGCATATATATATTTTACATAGCATATACTGTAATGATAGAGAATTCCTCGAAGGGTTTCTCCAGATCTTGTAACGTTTTTGTTTTCTCATCGATATGAAAATAAGAACTGAGCTAAAAGCAAAACAAATAATTATTAGCAGGAAAAATGTATTTTGTTTCAAAGGGCTTGTGTTTATTTTTCTGTCATGTAACTATCTGCTAAATATACAGTGTAACCCGTAATATGCGTAAAATTCCTAGTGATTTCGCCGTTTACATTTATTTTCTCAATTAGTTACCAATTTTTCGCCGTTATTCTACTTATTTTGCAATAAGCGTGGTTTTAAATTAAAGTTAATTAAAAGTTAAATTCGTTATTTGTTATTTGTTATAATAATAATAATAATAATAATAATAATAATAATAATAATAATAATAATATTCTAAGATTAGCAGTATAAACAGAAAATACCTGGTTTACTATGTAAAATTGATAATTTAATCTTTAAATTATTGTTGTTGCTTCTGAAATCTCTTCATTAGGTATGTTATACCATATTTAATTAGTGGCTACCTTATATACATTTACTTAACGGTATTCTTAAATTTAAAGAAAAATGCTTCAAATCCGATCCAACCTATGCCATGTCATTAGCTTTTTTTTGTTAACCTGGTCATTTTATATAATCTTTCTGCCATAACAATTTGTTTTTATCGATAGTTGATCTACACAGCGTCACTTCTATTCTCAAATTAAAAAAAGAACAAAATATTCATAAAATACTCAGAAATACGCGGTATAGTCTATAAGGTTACCCTTTTCACAATGCAAGACACCATGTGTGCCCATTCATCTACAGTACATTTCCCTGCGCATGAAAGTGTTAAAAAAATGTTCCACCTGTCAAACGTGTTTCAAAGTTTATTTAAATCTGCTTGGATTAGAAGAATTTACCTGTATAGATCACGTGTGTTTAGTTTGCAGAACAATTTGCAACACTTCTTAAACCGCGCAATTCTAGCGCAGGTCGAGTACTGTAGTTCGTTTTAAAAGTTACAGCACTTGGTGACTGACTTTTTGTATTTTAGTGTGGTGCTGAAAATGCCCCGTCACCTGTGTACAGGAAGCTTTTCGTTATTTTCTTTCAGTTTCTACCCTCGTTATTTTTTTCGTCTGATTTCTCTCGTCTCTGCTTCCACAATCATCAAAGAAGCTAGGCTCTAGGTGTTTGCTGACGGAGTTCATTCGCGGTACCAGGTTATTTTTCTGAAGAATTCTAGGAGTTTAAGGTGGTCCTGGATAAGACCTTAAATTGTATTCAGATGAGTGCCTCTTACCTCCCAGATTTTGTAATGATCATTTCCGTGCCAAGCTCGTGGAATTTGTCCCAGAGCTCCTTGGTCTCTAGGCTGCACGAAATTTTGGCCATTTCCTCGCTGGGTACACTCGGGGTCGTGGGGATCAGCGGTTCGGTACATATCTGAGGCGGGTTCCCACTGAAATCCCCGTGAGGGTCCAGTCCAGACAGGTCACCCAGAGTCTGGCTGCAGGACGATTTCTCCACAAATTGTTCTGGGTGAAGAAGAAAGACAATCAACACATTAAACAGGTCATCTCAGTTCCAACAAGAGGAAGCGAACACCAGTTACGACAGTACCTTTGAAAGGCAGGCTAGAAGACGCATATATCCATATAAATGTTGCAATTCTTAGATTGTCTTGGTTTTAGAGGAAAAACGTCGCAGTCGACAGTCCTTGTTTATGACCTGATTCACGGGGATCGATTGTACTTTTCTCTTTCTCGTACTGAAATTCAGCATGTTTTGAAACAGAACAATTCGTTACACTTAAACTTTGCTTCTGTCACTCATCAGCGTGGAAATCGGTAAATCTTAAATCATGTGTTCAGCCTTAGCTTTCTGTAGGGAAATATTACACGGCTTGTCCTTGACATTACAACTGTAAAATCTTTTTTTCTTAAGTGTTTGGATATATAAAATGATAAACAGTTGTGCTGAAAGCCACTTCTGTGTTCTCAAAACCCCTAAAATCAACACGAACTACGAATTCACGCTTACTTACGGTAGCTTTATGATAGGAGTCTTGCAGGAACATTTAAACCACTCCTAACACATTTAGCTTTGTAGTGAATTCTCTTTTTCAATATGTTGCTTTTTAAAATAATCTAATAATCTGTCATTTTGAATTACAGTAAAGCTTTCTCTGTGTCATATATTTAAGATATTTTAACAACAAAAAACACCGCAGTGACAATGATCCCTAAGGACAAATACATTTTTGGTTCTCCTATGTGAAGACACAATACATATAATAAGCATTAATTAACTAGCGGTAGTAATTTCCTATTTTGCCTACCTTTGTACAGTAAAATGTAGAATATTATGACAGCGTTGTACGATGTTGTTTTTAATTTTGACAGAGGTACATGAGATACATGTATCGAACAGAGAGCTGTCCTGGCTTCATCATTCACCGAGACATTGACATGAGTTAAAAGACACTGCCCTGTAAGGGGGATGCTTGGAAGACGATTTCCAAGTATAGAATTCGTATAAAATTAGTTTGTGTGTATAAATTATTTTCATTGCTTGTCTTTTTAAACACCAGGCAGAGACTTCTCGTGAAATTAGAGGGCCTCGTAGCTTCTCCCATCCGTTTAATAGCATCGCATTGGAATGATCTTACAGTAGAAGACTGTTATTCGAGTACAATAAACACTTTACTATCCAAGAGCTGTTTCGTTTTTAAAAAAATAAATAAAGGAGAAACGATATATCCCACCATTCAATTTCGGGTTTCTTACAGATTTACTCTATGACGAGCGAGTTTAGGTCTGTTTATTCTTAATCTGCCGACAACACGCGAACCTGGTGTATTGCATTCGTGAGTGCGCAGCACTTACCCAGGGGTTTGATGGTGTTTTCTTCAGCGTCCTTCTCCTTCGTCTTCCCACTTGACATGAGAGCGGCAATAGAAAACGCGTTAGCCCTTGAGGACAGCTGAGGTTTCGGGGAAGAAGTGTACTCCATGACGGGGAGATCAACGGGACTTCTGGTGCGTAGGTAACGCCTGTATGCCCGTCGTATCGCGCAAGGCAGCCTTGCCGTTCAGCCAAGTCTTCGCAACTCTGTAAACGGAAATTAAGTTTAAAGAACAAACTGACACATCTTAATCAGCCTCTGGGAAATGGTGAAGACGTGGCTCATGAAGAAGCATAGTTGTATTTCTCCTCCGCTCCGTGTTTCTGTTCTTTAACCTAGACCGCAGGACCTGCATTGCAAAAGTCGGACACTTTGCACTCCCATTAATTTTAGTGCCTCCACTGGTCCCTATCGGCGACAGCCAATCAGCGCCCTGTGGTCAACGTCACCGGGTTACCCTACCCAACAGGCTCAAGCTCGGCACCGCAGCCTATTAAAAAGCCCTTTCACCATTTTTAACTATCGCGTAAAGACGCGAGGAAATAACCCAACAGCGACCCGGCAACCTATCACACAAGATAGCGCCCTTTGCATAGTGTATAAAACGACTAGTTGCAATTAATGTGTTATTTTAATTGCAGTTACCATATCCTGCCACCACCGTCTGCTACTGTAGTAATAAATGCAAGATAACAACAAAGAACACCACATTTGTAAAGGGCGACATGTATCTACTTTTAACCATGTGTGCATGTTGGTTATTTATTCTGAAGAATTGTAGGAGTTTAAGGTGGTCCTGGACCTTAAATTGTATTCAGATTAGTGCCTCTTACCTCCCAGATTTTGTAATGATCATTTCCGTGCCAACGATTTCATTACTCAATATTAGCATATTTCAATACCAATAGCTTCCATTCGAACGTGATTTATTCCTACATTACGAAGTTGTTATTATTAGCGCACTTAGCAGCTGGTTAAATCATTTCGGACCCGTGTGTTTAGGTCGTGGTACAACTGGAGGTTCAAGACACAAATCCACCGACATAATGTAACTGTAAAGGCAAACGGGCAAACAAAACAGACAAAAAAGGACCTATCCTTATTTGCAGAAAGTTGCCATTCATTCAGGACACTGTACATTGGAAGGACGGGAACAAAGGTTTTTTTTTATTGTCCTACTTTTTTATTGTTCTCCCATGCGTTTTCTATTTTCTGGTCCGAGAAACCGACACACACACACACACACAAAAAAATTGAATGAAAAAAAATGAAAATGAAACATGAAAACGGTCGACCTGTGAAGTGGTCGAGTCTGTTTCTCTCCTCATCGGACTGGGATGCGGCTGCCTGGCAGAGCCCGTGGTCGGAGACTGGCAGACTGGGTTCATGCCCTGCATCCGACACACACCGTCGCACCCTCGTCTGCGCGATGCGCACAGAGACAAGTTTTTACTGTTTTTCCCACAATAATTCAAATATCATGGACAATTGCTAAGTGCCCCGACCCGCCACAAGGGAAGCAGGCCCGTGTTTAGGATAACACACGGTCTCTTCAGTGCGGGATCCGGCAATGATCAAGTAACCTGTTATCAGGATGAAGAAACGTCTGAACATATCGCGTCTTTCTTTTACTGACATCAGCAATCTGAGGTTACAATTTCTACAAATATATATATATATCACACGAAAAATAATATATTGAGCACTAATAAATCTACTACCATCCACAGTCTAACGCTTTTCATTGTTCCGCAAAACAGCCAAGAAATGGATGAAATTTCTGCCCATCATTTTCCGGGGAGCAAGTTCGAGAGACTGGCTACAGGAAAAAGCGACTGTCTTAACGAAAATTTCGCCGCTATCAAGAATACTACCAGCATATCGGTTTTTGCATATCCTGGTGAAACGAAATATGATAACAAATAAAAATATATCCAACTCAACGTGTGAAGAACACAACTTTGTGTTTGTTCCATTGACACTCTCAGATATTTAGATTTGCCCACACGTATATTTCTGTTCATTTAAACATTTAAACGCCAAAAGCATGTTAAATCTGTGTTTTCGGTTTTATTTTTTAAAGTCACATTTTCAGTATAACAGTAGGTTACTGGATGAATCGTCTGGTCTTCTCCAATGCAAAAAAAAACAACAACTTTTTCTTAATAGACTTGCGAATCTAAAATGATCAGTTTTTAAAAAATATAAAATAACGCAGAAGTATTAAAGCACTTCACGGATTTTTGCCTTGATGAGGGAGCTAAGAGAAACGCACGGAATAACTTCTTAAGGTAACGCTGACCTTGCTGTTTCTATAATCATTTACGGGTTGTTATTTTTTTTTTGGTATCCGGTGAGAATCATTATTTTTCCTATTTTTCTTTCTCTTTCAGCCCCAGAGACAAGGAAATGAGTGCCGTCTAGACACCTCCTCAAGGCTCCGTGGGCACGCTTGTTTGCGTGTAATTAATTACTCCGAGCCCTGCGTTCGCTTTCTTGCGTTTTGCGCCTGCTGGCTGGCGCTCAGAAGCATTTGCATGAGCTAATCGGGTCCAAAGACTACAGTCCACCGCTGTACTGGGGAACTACACCCGATACAGTTTCTGACTTTGTCTAATTGTGACAGTAGCACCTTCATTAGGTGTGTGTCATCATGAAGACGCATTTCAACTGCATAACTACCCAACACAATGTAACAGTTGTAGGTTAGCACTCAAAGGACACAGACATACACTTGTGCCGAAAAATGTTCCAAATTTTGATTTTCATTTGAAATGTTCGATAGTAAATATACCGGGGGGGAATAACGACAACTTTATAACACATTTCTTTCTGCACTTAAGAGCAACACCCGCAAATACAGTGGAGTCAAAATTTTATTATTGGATAAATGTAAATATGCCAGCAGCGTTCAATAAAACTAGGAAATAAAATATTAATCATCCACTGTTACTTATGCTAAGAAAACGAGCACTTCAATAGCTATTGGTAGGAACTAACTAGTGGTTTTAGTCAAAAAAGAAAGTTATCCTAGAGTTTTATAGCTTAACAGCATTTTTAGTGTTTTAGTGTTTAATTTCAGTTTAAACAACAACGGACAAACAAAAAAAAGGCAATTTTTATTCTTTATTTTGATCCCTGCGGCGTGTTGTCTATGAATCGTCAGATCTGCCATCCTCTCACCCACAGCAAAGCTGCTACAAAGCTGCGTTGGAGGGAACCGCTGACTTCAGTATTTCGTGGGTGAAGTATCACCTCTTATCCTCAATGTCACCTACTCCGAAAGGTGGATCCTCATATAAGCAAGAGCTAAAGATCTACAGCATTTTAAACCCATTAGGTGACTCCAAAATGCAAATCCAATAGCAGAGATATAATAAGAGAGCTGGGCTGGCAAATTAGATTACCGTCCAATTGCAGGCGGATAATGTGCTAAAAGCTTTCTCACTTAGTGTAACTCCTTATTGAAAATTATTCACACTTTGAGGGCTGCTGTACCGCCGGTAGGAGAGGGGATTCTTAAAGCTACAGGAATCTTAAAACAAATTAGAGCACTGGGTCACTGTCACCAGCCCTGCGTGCTTATGCGTGCGGCGTGGGACGCGTTTTTTTGCTTGCCGATCCACAGCTGATTAAAAATCAGTTCAGGTGTTAAACCCACATTATTTCCTCGTCATCCACCTGGTCAAGGAAGATCTTAATTTGAAGATAATGGAGCAAACAAATTTAAAAAGGCACAATTCCGGGATTATTCTATAAATTGAAATGTAAAACATGTATGCTTTTTAAATGTCGTGTACAACAGCGTTGGCACAAATGATTATAGCAAGAGGCAATGGATGTAAATGATCATTGAATGATTGTAAATGATTATTGTCCCGTTGTCAAAGAGGCGATGGAAACTGCATATTATCCATGCTCATTTTTATATGGTGCGTAACAAAAACGGGGAAAGAGATTAGTATTCTGAGAATCGAGATTCGCAAGCAAATGTACTTGATTATAGTGAATTTCGATTTTAAATGCAACCTAATTTTACCAGAAACTGGAAAATGAGACTGGAGAGTTTGAAAAGCAGTTAATGGCCCTTGTAAGTTGATTTTAAAAACCATATTATTTGCATTCGGATTTAACGTTTTACTGTTTCTACATTTATTTGGCCTGAATTAATTTACAGAGCCTTGAAAGTATTAGGGTTCGTCTTTATATGTGGTTGTAGCTGGGACGTTTTGGTCGCAGAGACGAACGTTCGTGAGTGGTAAAATATTTTTAAAAGCGTGTTGATAATTTCGTTACCTAAGGGGCTCTCGGATTCTCACCGTGTACAGAAGACGAAAGGGGTCTCTTTTGAAGACGTTTGAATGGTTGTTGGATGCAGAGCTCTTGCATGCATTTCAACACTGTGACATCAACTTCTTTAATCAAGTGCCATGTAACTTCTAGCTTACAGATATACATCTGGACATCTTGTGTTTCGGAAAGACGTCCATTCAATACAACCAAATAAAAACGACTCGTTAGACCTTTTAACCAATGACCAATGGATACTAGCGCTGTAAGAGTTGAGTGTTGATTTTGACCATGCACAAATTTCTAACTTAACTTTAAACTTGGCTTTTGTTTAAACCACCGCAACAAAGTTCTAACGAGCCGACACATTTCGAATGAACTCTTAATAACCAAGGGACGTGGAAAAATTCAATTTTGGGGGGGAAACGATTCTTTAACTACAAATATATAACGGTGGCAATAATAAGAAGTCCAAGTCATTATTCTACATCTATTGATCAATCGTTACAAACAATTTATGAGAATAAATTGTAGAAGAAGGTGTAAGTTTAAAAAAAAAACAATTGGTAAAACGCTCCTTAACGAAGATATGCTGTGAACGCAGAGAATATTCGATTATAAACGTGGATATTGCCGTGTGCCAGTCAGAAGACAAAAGTTTATGAATAATCTGTGCATCTTTTTCTGTGACCAAATGAACCTTTCTTTTTTTTTTCTTGCTACGTGGTGCTCTAAGGATGATGTCGCACGCATCCTTTCGGGTTAGGAAATCTAGATTTCACAGGTTCTGTGTAGTTATTTTGTCTGTAAATACGTTCAACTAGTATGCTTTAACAAAGGGATTATTCATCCTAATAGTCTTTATTGCTTTTATTTCTAATAATTTATGAGTCACAAGAAGACGTATGTTGAAAATCAGATTAAAGTTCATCCAAATAAATGCTTAAAAGGCTACAAAACCGGTATTTATGTTTGATTTAAATGTATTTTATCGCGTTTGTCATAATTAACATTTGCGAAGTATATGCCTGTTGATGCTTCATAGTTTTGTGTATGATAAGAAAGAATGTTTAAAATACATGAGATGTTTTAGAGATTTCTGATGGATTTGTTTTTCTCTCTCGTTTTGGATGGGTTTGTAAAACCCGGATAGATCAAAGTCGTTGCCGTAATTCCCAGCTGTAATCGAGAAAACCCAGTGTCCGTTTCTCTGGGGGAGGGAAGAGTTTAAAAAAAAAAGGATGATTGAATTGAATCTCTCGCTAATACCAGGGTAATGAAATGGCTGTTGCTTTCCTGCCTGACGCCTAATCTCTCCACCCAGTGTCGACTTTTATCAAATTAGACTACTACCGTTAAGAGTTGACGAGGGGGCGCAGGGTGACATTACTTCATTAAAAATATCACCGAGAAGCATTTCTGCATCTACATGTGTGTGTGTGTATATCTAAAACTGAACGGTCCATAAAATAATTAACCGGGACCGTCCTTTCTCACTTATTAGACTCAGTTTCCATTTCTAATCCATGAAACGATATGTTGTATCACGGATTCATTTCCCCCACCCCCGAAAAAAATATACTTCTCGTTGCTTTAAAGCTTGTTTTTAAAGTACTATAATGTTATAATGAAAGTGCCAAAAAAAAAACAGATTTAATTTCAAACCTGGGCCTGAAACTGACAATTCAGACTGTGCATTATCCTTGTCATTCTTGTGGGAGACATGGGGGGGACTGTCAGGCGTCACCCTGTATAATATTATATAATATACTGTAAAATTGAGTTAAACTCTATCACGTCTTTATTTTACATTGGTGAAGTGGGTACAGTTTCAGTGAGACTGTTTTGTTGAAACAAAAAAAAATCTTCTAACTCGTTTTATTTGAGTACTAATCCTAAAATTCCAATCGCCAAATATTGACATTACAAACCCATTCTTAATTCAGTCTGAATGGTTCCTTCAACTTGTATGGTTTCATAAGCTCCTTCCAATGAAAACCAGCGTAGGCTGTAGATAGACGCCAGGCGTGTGATAAATGTGCTCAGAGCATTTTGTCTGAAGTGCACACCATGAATATTTATGCTGAATTCCACGACGGATTTTAACAGACAATTACAGTCTAATATGGGAAAAATAGTTGTTGGCCTTGCACTGCTGCCAAAATACATTTATCTATGTTCTCCTTGTTCAAAGTTCCCGGAAACTGAAAGTGAAATTGTATAGAAATGGCACGAAAATTGATTAAGACGTTAAATTTATTTTTAAAAAACAACAACAATTGTCTCAAAATGCTTTTAAATCAGCACGATTAATGAACCGTCCCCGCTTCGAAATAAACACACATGAATCAACGTGTTCCATATTCTTGAGAAAACACGAGGTCCCGATTTTTTTTCTTTACCCAGTGACAACATTTTTCACTTGAAAAAGACTTTCAGATGGTCTTTTAAAAAGACAGATTTTTTTTCCCCAGTCGCTTCCATTTAGACTACAACTTCAGTTCAAACTTCTCGAGTTTTTTTGTAAAAAAAAAACATTTTAAAACGAGTTTAAATGGTAAAAAAGTAAATAAATAATTGTTTCATGATTCGGAGAGCCAAAGATGAGCTTCATGTTTCAACTGATCAATCTATCATCGTAAAGGATTTTCGGTGATTGATCTGTTTTAAATCTTATACGCCGGACAGCACCTGCAATGGCAGCATTAAGCCCTCTTTGACACCTGCTATGTTTTGAAGACAGAGGGTTGGAAAACGGCCACCACCTTCTCACCTTTCTTAGTTTTGCATCCCAGTATTGTGACATGATGCTTTTTCATGGTGCAACAGTATTCAAATGGAGTATCTCTAATGGCACCCAAATTCATGTGTGATTTGCATTTGTTAGCAATGAAATTTTAGTGTTTTTCTAATGGCACATTTTGTTTATCTGTTACAGTACATTGCTTTTAATTTTTGCAACGCCTGTGAAATTGGTACAGTTCTAACACTTTAACACTTCTGGGACATTTCAGGTTTGTTACAGGAAATTTCTCCCTTTTGTTTTTCTGCTCTATGGGTGAGATACAGTTCTAATAATTTAACCTTTTTAAAACAAACTATCACTGGAGTTTTCTCAACCACTTTTTATTTACACCCATTTTTTTTTCCAAAAGTCTTATACTGTACATTGCTCTTTTCAGATGTTTCTTTATGGAGAAACAGAACTCAATGGAAGTCTTCAACCGAAGGCTTAGCCATTCTGTTTGACAATAAGAATCGATCCTGACAGATTCACAGTTTGTAGTATAAATAGCAGCCTGTAGCTGTGTAGTGAGGAACTAATGGTGTTTATGATAAGAAACACCTGACAGTAAGTCAAACAAACTTGATTGGTAAAAGCGATGTTTAAGCTACTACAATACTTTGTCGGCTGTTCGTTGATAGTGCACCTTGAGTTATATTCCGATAAATGTGAAATTAAAATTTGTGGCGGTAGTCACAGTTATGAAGAATGCATCAATTCTCATTAAATACACAATATGGAATCACCTTTCTATGACCCAATCTACATATCTGATGCGTGTGCTGGGTTAAAATTAAACTTCTCTTTGAATATTTAAATACAAATCTACCAGATTTGAAGTTCTCTGTTTTAAGTGCTATTAGCGGTCAAGATTTGTTTTCTCTGAATCCTTTTTGTTGTGATTTCTTTAAAGGGCATATGGTCATAAACCCCTACAGTATATGCTCATTTTCTAATTTGATGACAGTATCCATTTCTCTGATATGATTCTTCACACTCCAAAGTTTGTTTCATTGCCTGGCGTTCATACAAGGACAAAGAAAGAGACTCATTGATCTGATCTACAGAAAGCAAGATTCAAGCATTAATTGTTCATTATCAATTTGACCGAATCTGACTTGATGCCTTTGCCTGTCTGCAAAACAACCCATATGTGCATCAATTTCTACAGCAAAACATTTGGCATTCGTGAACTGTGGGAAGTGGTCTGACTCAGGGTCTAAAATTAGTCCACTCCAGGATTTGAACCCACAAAGTTCCAGTTACAAGCTCAGAACTGGAGCTCTACTGCCAACACGAGCACAGGGACATACCTGAAAACAACATGCCTGAAAGAGAAAACATCTAGATGGAATAGAATAGAAAATTCACCACGTCTCTGAGAGTCACAGGCCACAAGGAGCCCGCAGCAGCTAATTTTTTCATTAATTAATCAATAAAGCTCCCCCACCACCACTGACCTAGAATTCTTTCATTTTTCCGTATATCACTAAGAAAAAATCACTTTCCAGTTTAATTTGAGGTTATTTAAGTCATCATAATAGGTTTTCAAAGACTCCGGGTGGTTTATGCAGATTGGCGAAAGTAATATTTGAACTTTGGGGGGGGTGATTTTATCCCCTGTAGTTCATACACTTACCAGCCATGGTGTAAAAAGAAACCCTCCAGAAAATGTAGATTGTGACTAAATTCATCTTAGTTTTTATCTGAATTAGGTGTAAAACCCTTCAGGCAAAGGGATGCCTGCTCTTATACAGCTCATATAACTGATATAGAAAGCTGAAGCCTCTCGGCTAAAAACATAGAACCTGAGAAAGTTTAAAATGTTGTGACACTGTAATGTTCTCAAATGTGATTAAAAAAGAAAATGTATAGAATACATTCAGAGCTCATGAAGCCTTTGGACGTTTGAAATAAGTGCACCGGGTGGCCGTGCGTTTAGGGTCTTTCCTGTGACATTTCCTCCACTTCTGTTCACCCAAGTGACAGCGTTTAGTACTAATATTCCAAAGTGTGTAAATTTGTAATTATGATCTGTGCGTTGACGGGCGTTAACTGCAGCCTCAAAAATGTGAGCTAGTTTCTCCATATTTATGGATTGATTTACAGCATAGTAAATGTCTGATCTAACGGGAATGTAAGAGTATCGCAAGAAACATAACCACTGTTATTCTTGTTCTTATTATACATAACTCTTTCCCGACAAATGAGAGGCGACTCATCCCAGGCTGCCCAGGGTTGGCAAGCATGTGCCTGTGAGAGCTGAGTGGAGGAAGCCCTCGGTTCATATGACCAATTAGAGGAGCTTCACGCTGGGCTGTTCTGTTTGATGCTGGACCCACTGCTAATTGGCGCGTCCGTCTTCGGGGGAGCAAGGTTAAGTTCAAATGCACCACCGTCTTGTTCCTCGAGCTGTCCTGACCCCGGGGATGATGGGAGCTGACAGAGAGCAGATTGGGTGGCACTTATTCTACTGATTGAGGTATTAACATTCAGCAGGGGCAGGTCGTTTACAAGAAGATCCAGCTCCTTTACACAAATCGGAACAAGGAGGCTGGGCTTTTTTTTTTTGTGGTTTGGCTGACAAAAGCCCCTGGAAGACGAGCACCTACACCCTATTGATTAGTTGATCAATAAGGATGAGAACCAAGAGTTGTAAAACCTGAGAGTTGTAACCTTCATGTGGTTACCTACTACTTGGCAATGTTTATAACTGTTTATTTGTTAAATAATCACATTGTTTTCTGCAGGCAGTGTCTGAAATGGAAGCTTTCTTTAAGTGTGGTGTTGCAACAGATAATGCAGTTCAACCCAGGGTTTGCTCTCTCTTACATTACTATCTCGGCTTTCTCCTGAAAGAGGTCTTTCAGCAGCCAACAGTATTTCTTATTTATGTGTTAATCAGCAGGTTCTTTATCTTACCGTGAAGATGGGTTTTATTATATAGTTGTTTAATTGTAAAGAGCTTCTAGGTTCACAATAATAATGTGTTTTAAAATGAAAAAGAATCATAGCATCTCTGTGATGAAGTCCAGGACGTTATGAGTCAGACTCAGTATTGATATGATATGCTGGGATATAAACGTATTTTCACAATATTCAACATTTATGGCTGATTGGCCTGTTGGGTTTTGTTGTTAGTTTTCTGTATTAGTGTCTAGCACATTTAAAGATTAAGAAGATGTACGTCTATTAATTAGTATTGATGAATGAACAATGCATTGTTGTGTGTTCAAGAAGTATTAGAAAACTGGTTTGATCAATATTCAGCCTACTGCAACTTGAATAGAAAGAAGCAGAGATTGACCATATTTATGGTAAGCAAGTTGCCAAAAAGCATTACTCTGGTCTGGCTCATATGCAAAATATGCTGGTTTTCAATGAAAACGTGCTTTGTGTACTTTGCATCTCTCATCAAATGCTGTAACTTTAAACTATAAATACAAATTAAGAATATGAAAATTTGAACGACTTTTAAAATGGCAAAGGTTTAGAATATGCCAAGTGCTTTTTTTCCCCATAGAATTCCAGACGGGGTTTGCTTACCACTTATAAGACCATTCGTGTCTTCAGCCTCTGATATCCAAGACCTTTCTTCTTAAATGCACTTTAAGAACCAGGGCCCAATGAAGGGATTAAGGCTCTTCAGTCATTATATACTTTGTTTTTTGGAATTGTTTGCATCATCACTTTAGGAATGCTAGTCCACTGAGTCTTTAACACTACAATGAGTCCCTCCTGCCTTAAGCTGTCAGACTGAACTGGAGTGACTCTGTAACTGCTCATGGTGTTCTTATTGTAAAGCACCTAGTGATGGCTGACAGGACAGCGATGTAGAGCAGAATGGATTTTATTTATTGTACAGATTTCAAGATCACCCGAACTCCCATTATAGCAGAACTGATTTTACTATACGAATTGGTATAGTTGCCTTTCAGTAGAAATGCATCATGTTTGAATTTTGGAATTAACTATTCTGTACTTAATAAATATATATACTGTATACACTCACTCCAGTAGTTAAAAAACTGTAGAATACATTTTAGAAGGCAGTAGAAGTGGTTTTAAATATTTATATATACATACGGTCTTGGGAGAAGAGCTCCTTCTGTGCTGGATATTTATCAGAAGTGCTTGTGTAGTTCATTTTTAACTGATCGTCTAGTAGGCTCATGTTAAGTATCATATTGCAGCCCAGTGTGGTGTGAAATAGTTAGCATTGTCCTCACAATGAGGGAGGTACAGTCAGGACAATGGTTTCTTGTGTTTTGCAATGTCCTTTTCTTCCCGAAGAAATGTCTCGACACAGAGGAGAGCAACGCCCTCTATCCAGCACAGGAAGTACAGGTCTCCACCTCGGAGGCAGCCGTTTGGTTGTTACAGCAGTGAGAATTTACCTGTCCAACCAAGTAGAAGGAAAAAAATCAGTAGGCCAGATTGCAAACGTCTGAATTCACCCAGCACCCCGAGTTTAGCTCCCACACTCCTTTAATTAATGGCATGGGATCTTTAATGACCCTAATTAGTAGCACCTAGGTTTAATGTCTTATCTAAGGGCATGGTGATTTCAAAAGCGCAACATCCCTCTCATCATACTGGGAAATCAACTTTTTTTTACTGTGAAATTTCCATTCCAGGGAATACAGTGTCAGCTGCTAGTCTACCAGCAACACCACGATTTCCCTTGGATACTGTATCTTGTATACAAAAACTATGTTTCACATTGAAAATATAATTCCAGTTACACTTTATGTAACTAAAAAATTTCATTTTTGTATATAAATATTTTTGGTAATTGTCACTGTAATATTATGCTTTCACGATGACAGTGATATTCTGCACAAGTATAATACAGAGCGTATAATGACATAAATAAAAACCTTTGTAGAGTAAATGCTAGAAACTTAGCTCAAGCTGTAGTTGCACTATTTCGTCAAAGGACAAAATGTCCGTCCTATCCTCTAGCCCCGTATTAACATGAATATTGGACATTCTTTTGATATAACAAGTGTTAATCTTTAAAAGGGAATGTTTGACACTATTTATGAATTATTTAGGTGATCTGTGGTTAAAAAAGCATATTAGTGTAGTTTAACAGCATTCAAGAAGATGAACACAGAATTCCCCCGAGAGAACTCTAGACACAAGTGTGACAGACCTTCTGCTTGGATAGCAGAAAGAACATACAGAAATGACCAAATCCTTTTTGCAATATCACACAGCTTTGTCTCAGGTTTTAACATATTTTGCAGTGATAAAAGCACAGAGTGTGTTTGGGGGAAAAAAAAAGCTTTAAAACAAATAGCAGTGTCTCTGTTGGGTTCACCATGTCTAATATATTTTTAAGTGGATATTTTCCAGTTCACAAATCTGCATTTTTCAGTTTTTATAAATGTATTGAGAACGTACCAAATGTACACTATGTGGCAAAACGCAGTATTTCCTTTTGGTTAGAACATATTAAAAAATGTATATGTATGGTTAAAAAAAAAACATACGCACCAAATACATTGTTTTCACCAAAAAATGATGTTGATGTTGAAGCATTATGGTCCTCTTCTAGGGAAGCAAAAAGAAACAAGACATGAACCTCTATAAATAAAAGGGTAGAGTTTCAAATTAAAGAATGGAATTTAAAAAATGTAAAATACACAATAAGACCTGGTGTTTTGTTACATTTGCCTATTGTGGCTCACCATGTGATAAGAAAAGGTGTTGCATCCAGACTTTCCCTGGCTTAAATTATCCTACTCTGGCAGGTTAAAGGAACCGAACCATTTCAGTCTTTAGAGACTAATTCCACTTTGTGAAATGAGACTAGAAAGACAGCGGAGAAGATTGTGCATACTGTAGGTGCGTCTACTCTCCCCAGCAGAATAAACTTCAGGACAAACCGATTAAAAAGCGAATAGAAAAATGTTTTGAGCAGATCAGAAAGTGTTTCGAGTGTTGAAGTTCCAAAGCTGGGGCACCAAACCTCCATTCTTCCTCTCCTCTGCGCCCCCCCCGCTTGTGAAATCTACTCAGCTTTTCACACTTGCAGTAGACTGGTCGCAGTGGTCCAAGACCTCTGCCCCGCCTGGTGGGACGGCAGTGAAGGACGAGCCCCAGTGCTGTTGAGCAGGGAGGCAGGGTGCTAACAGCTCAAGCCACACTGGCTCATGTGCAAAGAGCTCTGTTAGTGAGGCTGAGCCCCCTGGAGCTCCTCTGGCTACTGGCTGAAAATACACGCCATGGGCTTGTTTCCTGCTCTCTTGTCACCTTGGATAAATTCATCAAGAATTATTATTATTATTAAACATTTTGAAGATCTGTTCAGTTGACCAGCCACAGGTGTTGTTATTCTATGAACTATGAAACAAAACAAACGTATCATCGCATTTAATCTGTACATCTTACTTACATACTGTACATCCAAGGACAGGGATCTGATTTTACAAAAGTACTACATCCCATGATCAAACAAGCCAGCACTTTTAGCCATCACTTTTATTTTTGCTTGTTATCGCATCGCCCTGTGCATAGTTTTCTCTTCCTTCTAAAGTCATCTCGTAGGTTAGAATTAACTCTGTCACAAGAGCCTTTATGAAGTGCCGCAAGCCAAAAGGCTGAAGGTTTGGCAAGGCGAATATCTCTTTTTGCAGATGTTTCTTGTACTGTGCTCTGACGTCTCCGTGGAACCTGTGCTCAGTGGGAGACAGGAGTGAAGGAATGCCCCTATTCCCCTCTCCCACCTCCAAACGCCTGGTATTCTAAACCTCTGTGTGTTTTAGTAGAATGACATAGTATTGTTTCATAAGCTTATGTCAGATGACAGTGTGTGTGTGGAAAAAAGCATTACATCCACTTAAGCTGTGAAGAGTGCTGGTATTAACTGACAAAATTACAGATAACGTCTTCACAAAGTGAAGCTGGTAAGTGAAAATGATGTATTAGAGATGAGACTTGCCTAAGTAGGATCTAGGCTGGATTTGCTCTGTCTTCTTAAGCAGGGATCATCTCTTTCTTTGACGTCTGTTCATTGTGAATGTTCCACTCAAGGCTTGTTTTTCAGTGCTTTGGTTTAAAACGACAGAAAGCCACTAAGCAGAAGTGGAGATAAGGTAGAGACAGTGTGAAGTGAAGGGGTGGAGCTCATGAAGCTGAACTTAAATATCGTCCCTTTTAAATGATTAATTTATTGTCATATCTATTTAAGGATATGGATGTACTGTATATTCATCGAGGGATAGGTTCGTAGATGTTAAAACTAGCTTTATGAAAGTGAGACTCTTGGATAAATTCATGAAGAATTATTATTATTATTAATAATATATATATATATTTCTGCAATTTCCCTCACGGGGTCAATAAAGTATCTATCTATAAACAAAAAAGGGGTTATTTCTTTAAATACTACAACGGCATGTTTTCATTTCGGGGAAAAAAAAGGTCAATCTTATTGTTTAGTTTACAGATACAAGGCAAAGCCTTTCTATAAACTGTAGGTTGAGACATTTAAAAAAAATAGGATCTGCTTCTGAATTATTCAGAAGCTTGAACAGGCTTTTATTCAGCCTTGATCATGAGGGTCTTTCTTTGTTAGTCCAAAAATAGATGGGAGTCATAAAAACATAGTGAAAAAAACCTTAACAGTCATGAGATTTTGCATGGGTGCCATTACTATTTTAGGAAGATCAATCTCCCTTCTATTTTAGTAGACAAGACCAGGTGGTTGGGACCAAAGCATGTTCCAGACAATCTCTACTTTAAGGCAGGAACCACATAGTGAATAAAATTTAACATTTCTGATGAAATATATGAAAATGTAGCTGTACTGCTCTTACTCTTTGTTTTATTTCTTTGTTGAATGATGCCCTCGATACTTAGTGTCAAACGATTTCAGTTTTGTCTTTACTCAAAGGGTCCTAGGGTTGCGACACTTCAGAGGGGTTGATCGTTTTCTTTTTAACTTATATCCTGGCTTGGGCCTTGCGCCTTGCACTGAATTCTGAGCCTTCGCTCGCTATTGCCAGACTTGTTGCCCTCAAATTTTGGATTGCGAGCCCAAGTGCACCTTCAGATGTAACGGCATAAGAGCTCAGAACAGTGAGACGGACAATGGCCAACACACTGGTGTGTCAGCTGGTGCAGCCGCCCCATAATTCTCAAAGCCTGGGTTTGATTCTAGCCTGTTGAACTGTCTGTGTGGAGTCTGCATGCTCTGCCGCTGTCTGCTTTCTCCCCTCAGCAAGTAGCGCGTTTTTTTTTTTCCCCCTGACAAATTAAAGTGAAGCTCAGAGCTGCCAGACAGGAGTGGGTGTGAGGCAGGGAGAGACAGGGCGTGAGGGGAGAGTCTAATTGTCAGCAGTCTCGCTTTGACAATTTCCCTGATGAAGTGCAAAAGAACGATCACTCCGCGAGATTAAGGCTGGTGGAAGCCGAGCAGCTAGACTTACACGTTATGCGATTAAAAAGAGGGAGAGCAAGCCTAGAAACAGAGGAGGGCTTCCTCGTGCTTCCAGCCAAGCAGAAAATCTCCGTGAAATTAGTTACCATAATGACAGCCATCAGGAGCTTTCATCCACCTCCACAGGGAGCCTCAACAGATCTCCTACTCTCGTTTATTATTGAGGCGAGTTGGCAGGTAACACTGCGCTTGTCAGCAATCCCAAGTCTGTCCAACACAGGCTGCTCTGGTGAGTTAAGTGTTAAGCAGTTTTGTTGCATTATCACCTCATTGTAGGCGTGAAGAAAACATCGCCAAGCGAAAACAGGTCTAAATACCTAAGTGGGGCTTCGCCCTCTTCGCTCTTGAGTCGAGTCTGAGTGTGACGTTTCAGGGAAGACCAGCATCTCTGAGCGAAAGTCTTAAATCGGGCACAAAAATCCTTTCATTTTCATACACAGAAAGAAAATGCATCAGAGTAGCTGGCAAAGTTTTAAAGTGCTCAAAGCTTTTTTTTTGTCATTTCCGGCATTTACATTTTTTTATTGAGCTGGACAACAGTTAATAGTAAGAATTTATTATTCAGTGTCTTACCTGCAGTTTAGAAAATTGATATTTTATTGATTTGAACATTTGCTGATGTTGTTAGTACTTTATAATCAGGGCTCTTACGTCATATGGCAGATAGCTTGAAAATAACAAAGCATCTACACTGAGAAAGGTGTGTAGTATCAGATTCAGGATCACTGTGGAAATGCTGGGGTACTTATTTACTGTACTTATTGTTTTTTGGGAATTCAAATATATATTTTCTTTTCTAGGTTGTCATAAGGGTGTAAAAAAAATACTAATTTAAAAGAGTCCAGGTTTTCAAAAATGCGAATGACTGTCTCATCCTAGAATGGTGCACAAGATTGAGTGTTACTTTTTGAATATGAGTTGATTTCTGTTCATCCACTTGAACACACACTGACTAAATTACACAGGTGGCTGGACTGTACAACACGTTCGGCATGAAAACATTACAAAGGATATAATATTGAAATCAAGAATCAAAAGAAAAACTGAGATCTTAACTACTGTATATCGGGGGTTAGGAATAACAGATATTCATGATATCAGACATTCAATAATGAACCAAATCGTATGTTCTCATTAGCACGACAATTGCTAATTATCCTCAATGGGACCATCCACAAAAATGTCAATTAAAAATCAATGCACTTGTGCGGAAGTAAAGGTGAAGGGTCAGTGCTCAGTCAGCTGGAAGATCTAATAGAGAGCTCAGTCTGGGGCAGGAGCATCTGAACTGCAGCAGGCTTTCAAAACAATCGAGATAAGCATCAAAGACACCGATATCTATCGAACGAGAGCTGGGTTCACCATCAAGCCCACAATGGCTGTTGGATACATTGAGCCCCATTAACCAGGTGTTTAGGCTTGGAGAAAAGGCATTACGCCTCGTCCGTTTAAGTTCATTTTCCTGTCGTAGGTCAAGCAGGAAATGCGTTAAAACGGCCTGTTCCGTTTTTTTTTATTTCTACAGCCTCAGTGCGGAAACAGAGGTCGACAACTATCAAACGCCGCCTCACGCGGCAGACTTCGCTGTCCTGAAATGGCGAGGAGAGAGGTCTCTGGGACGGGGGGCGCTGCCAGACCACCTTCACCTCAAAGAGAGAGCCGGTGCTGCAGACAACAAGGCCATCGCATCAGGGTGAGGACTGGCAGGAGTCTGTTGCTTGGCCAGAGAGGTAGGTGGCTGGTTGGGTACAAGTTCCCTTGGGAGCAAAATGGCCACCTCAAGCTCTAGGGTTTATTTTGCTCCCTGGCTATAAGTTTCTCACCAAAAAGCCCCACTTTAGAGCATGCAAACAAAGGCAAGCTTTGTCTCCCAACAGCATGCTTCAGCACCGCTGAGCTGAGCGTCTGAAGTTTGAGGTTTTCCCAGCTGTCTGGGTGTCTTCTTGTCCGCGCCCTTCGTGATTTCACTGACTCTCTTTCCGTTTAGACTGCGCGCCACGTTACCAAACAAAATCATCCCATCGAAAGCAGCTTCTGGAAGCGATTCTCACAACTATGTAAAAGAACATCTGTGGTACACCGTAATGCTTTTCCAAAGGGCTCAGCAGCTTCATTTTCATTTTTGCCCTTCTCTAAGCTCTCTGATTCAAATTGTGGCATCTGCTTTGTAAAGCACTCCAAACCCATACTGAACACCCATACATTTCAACCTTGTTAAGGCTCCGCGCGGCTGCTGGTTGTCCCCACAAGCCTAAATGTCTCTCGAGCTGGGCTTTTGTTAGAAAGGGGTAGAACTGGTGTACTATAGGGAACCTGTCTATTAAGATAAGCTCCCTTTCTTGGTTTTGCACCTTGAATATGTCCCTAATGTCCTTTCAGGGCAGGGCAGGGTGGAGAAACATTGCTTTAGGTAGAGGCGTCAGTCTGGCTGACCCCGACTGTCTGGAAATTAATCCTAGCTGTTCACCTTAACACTCCCTGCTCTTTCTTTTAACACTGCCGATCAGTGAGTGCTGCCATCAGATATCAGTACTGTACATCACCGAGTGAGCGCAGCCAGGGAAATCCAGAGCTGCCTGGAGAGTCATGTCAATTCCATTGGCACAGGTTCACCCGTGTGATGAACTCAGCCTTGTCCCGGTTGGCTATAGGGAGACGCCAGAGGAAACACTGACCTGAGATGTACAGTGACCTCTATGGGGAAAAAAGCACCTTCGTCTTTGTGTTTGTAAGCTTTGGCTCTACAATTCGCCAAAACAAAAAAAAACCTGCCCTTTCAAATGGTCATTTAATAATAAATAACCTCTATACATTAATAGTTCAGGTTGGGGGCCTGCGTCAGCATGCGTAGGCTGCAAAGGAACGAGTAATAGGTTTATTCCATGCTGAAAAAAAGAAGAAAGAAAACACAACGTTTCAGCCGTGGAGCCTTCTTCAGGTGTCACACCTATACATTAAGGTGACCAGTTAAATATCCCATTACGCTCATTTATTCAGGAATGAGATTAAGGATGGAAAAAGCAATGCAAGAAATCATATTTCACAGCCTTTAAAATCTGAATAGATGTAAAGTGTGAGCGCTTGTGAAGTGTGTGGGTGAAATTGCAGAAAAGCCCTGAATCGCGCCGAAATCAGATCTCCCCAGATGCTTTCTTTCGTTTCTGGGAATGGTACCTGTTTTGTTATGAAGGATGATCTTGCCACCCATTTTAAAGAGAACCATGAAAGAGCGATATGCGTAACATTTAGCGCTCGTCCGCTAAATCGAAGCGACTTACACACACAAAGTGTTGCAAGGGGTACACCACTCGTGTTAGTCTGCAATAGGAAAACATTTACTCACACGCGGCGGGGACTTTAAAATGGTATACTCCCCGCCTTACAGCCTGGATCTTGCACTGTAGGACTGTCAGCTGTTCATCAGTTTGGCCCAGTGAAGGAAGCTCTCCAAGGCTGGAACTTTAGCGATGACGAGGTCAGAGTGAAGGCGCAGGGCTGAGTCGGGAATCGTCCAGCCTCATTTTATTATGAGGGGGTCCGTAAGCGTGTGAAGACATAGAAGGAAAAAGGACTGTACGGGAAAAAAAAAAACAATCTTCTCCACCAGTTGCTGGCTTTGCCTGATTTGAAGGTACACAGTGAAGCATTTTCTCAACTTTCAATACTCAAACAGTCGACCTCCATTCCCTTTACTCGGATATCAGCCACATTGTTGACAATCTATGTCCAACACTGTCTGTAGACAGTCTTAAGAAGATACCAGTGGAATAAGATAACAGTTCTGTTTGGATGGGATGAGCAGAGGAGAATTCTGGCTGTCTTCTGATTAGAGAGTAGGAGAAAAACCAGTTTCATAGCACAGGATCCAAATAGACAGGTCATAATAGTGACAGATAGATAACACTCCCTTCTTGTAGGGAATCCACAGTGGAATTAAAATATTCTGTTTTGCAGTTTCTACCCTGGATCATCACTATATGTAACTGTTCATTTTTTCCTTCTATGTGTTTAAAGCAAATACTCCAGAAACAGCTTTTTAAATCATCTAAAATACAGTAATCTTGTATCATTAGTCTTCCACCCTTTTCAGACCCTTATTTGTGAATGAGAAGATAATCTATTTAGACTACAGACCACTCTAGCTTTTTTATTGTGTATGCCTCATTTATGTGTGCTTATCATGTTTTCAGTCTTTTTGCACTTAGTGTTTCAATTGTATGATTAACCCAGGACACAGTTTGTCCAAAACCTAGGATGATATCTTGTTAAAAGCTCCAGTCCTGAAGCTCATTTCAGCACACTGGGGGTTGAGCCAGTGGAGCCACGAATGTCTTATACTGCTGAGAATTCGAAAGACGAAGTGCGCTGGATAAGCTAACCAACATGGAGAGTAGCGCTCCCTCCGCCGCTGAGAAAACAGCTGGTTCACACACAGGCAGGGCTTATCAGCTGATGACGCGTCCCTGTCCCGGCCTGCAGACGAGTGGTTTCCTCCTGAGCTGAGGGGCTAGTCAGCCGTGGAGCCAGGCAGGGTTGATAAGCAGTGGGGAAGAGTTTCTAGGAGCCTGGCCTATCAGATACTCTGAGTGGCTGCGGGACATATTCCACCGCGACTAGCTCCTGATAGTCAGGATGCAGAGCAGGGGGGATAAGGAAAAAGGGGGCCTGAGAAATAAACAGGGCTAATGGGAGCTTTATTTCGGGAGTCTCTGGGGAAGACCTGTGGCAGACAGGGTACATCAGGCCATTCATTCGCGGCGTTTTACCAAATCAGCGCTTTTGTGGAAAAAAACAAACAAACTGAAATTGCGGCCTAAAGGAAGATGAAACTTGTAGATATGAGACGGGGGATACATGCGATCAGTTAAAAAATAGACAGGACTACAAAAGATGTAACAAAGTGAGACTTTAATATGATCTGAGAGACACGTAGACGTGCAAAGACGTTCTGGGTGAGGATGGCCAAGACAACTCTAAAGAAAATCAGAGCTATCATGTTGCTCCATGCTGCTGCTCCTTAACCTATCACACACCCCTACCAGCTAGATCCTGAGAGGGCTGACTCTCTGTGTACGAGGAGCGGATGGTAGCGGACCCTTCCCTGTCTGCCGCTGTGTCCTTTCAGTGTGGTGAACCCACCAACCTCTGGGCCTACTTTGTTCAATCCTTTTAACTGAAGTAGAAGTAACAGTATCTGGTGAATGAATTTAATTCTGAGATAGATTTCAGCACCAGCTGCTTTAATAGGACGATAACCTTTTAATAATTATTGCTTTCTGGCACTGAGTTTAAGACCGTGCAGCTGCTCTCGATCAGAACCCATGCGGTAGCAGCTGTGAAGTCTTAAAGGGATAATATCTGATGAGCGGCGCATATTACCTTGCCTGGAGCCCCATTCGTTTGTATGACTTCCACTGCATCATGCACCACAGAAATAGACGTCACCTTATTATATATACCCGTATCTATTGAATATATTCAAATTTATATTTTTTCTTTCGTATCATAAAGCTCAATTGGCTGTATTTTATTTGACACCACCAGGGGACAGAAAAGGAAACCAGAGATTTAAAGACACAAACCCTGACCCCAGGTGATTCAGTTGGAAGGCTTCTTGCTACAGAATGCTTCATCAAAGTGTTGAAGCATTTATATAACCAGAAGGAGGACCCTTACTTTAAAGACTTGTATTATGAAAGCATTTGCTTTGTCGTGCCTTTGATGCAGGTTATTTCATAAATCTGCCCCGTGGGCAGGATTCATGACGCTCAGCGCTTAATTTCAATCTTGAAAAACTGTGGGACCGGCAAGTGTGTGTGGATTAGTTCTTCTTATTAAATCTTGTCGAGGAATTCTCTGCTAAAGTTCAGATGAAATGTTTCTTTTGTAAAACATAAAGCAATAACGGCTAAAGTAAATTGTGAGCACAGCAGCATATATTCACTCAACTTTTGCAAATGTTTAAGAGCAACACCAAAACAATATTAAATGTTTTTTTCAGGTACAGAATTTATTTTTTTCCCTTAGCTGTTACATCTGTCTTCCATTTGAAGAAGGTGAGAGAGGTGTGAGAAACTTGTCTGTACATCGTCTGGCCTTCCCCAAGGTTTGTGGATTTGAACCACACAGAGGAAACTCATTCAGAGGACAAGGTGTATTTGTAAATCAGGGCAACTCATTACAGAGTTTATCTTGCTTGGTCTTCAGACATCTGGCTTTATCAATCTGTGAGTAGCTGCAGTGTCAAAACTTTGACTGGGTTATCAAAGACAGGCATGAGAAAGACATTAAGGACAACATGAACTGGTGAGTGTTTCAGGAGGACCTGTGTGGGGGGCCTCTTCATCATCAGGTATAACTGCATTAATTAGCGTTTTTGACATTAGCTGTGGAAGTCAATTTAAAAAATATTTTCATTCGGTTTGTGTGAGAGAAACAGTATATGTTCCACAAAGCTCACACGATTTCCAAATTGCTCCTGGCTTGTGACGCAGTAAAACAAGTCTGGTAACCACATTGGAAATTTACCCATGCTCAGTAACCCGTGCTCAAGACGAAAAGGGTTCAATCATAGGGTGTTGCTGGCATGAGAAACTGTGACTCTATGGCCAGCAGACCCAGACAGACGGAGTAAAAGTTGCTTTCAGAGACAATAAGGGATGGAGCCTGCAGTCGGCTATCTGTAACTGATTGTGGGTGACTGCTAAGCAGGATGAGGCCGCAGACTCTTCTCCTGATAGCTCCGGAGATCACCTACAAAGTGTCTGTAGCCTGAAACGGCCCTGGGGGACACACATATTCCAGGCCTGAGAGAGAATTCCCACACCATCATGTCATTGGCAACCCCTACACTGAGCATACCGTATTCTGTCAGCTTCACTCCTGTCACTTAGGCTGGTTGCTGGTACGTAATGACAGCCGTGCTTCACCCAGGTGGGTGCTGCCGTTCTGTGGCTCATGAAGTCCTCTCTGATGTGTAAAGTGCTTTGGGATCCTTTGGGATGAAAAGCGCTTTATAAATGATATAAATAATTCATTTCTTTTGACCGAGCTTCATGCCTGTTGCTTGTCTCAGCTATTCGAAAACCGACTTTTTTTTGGTAGGCACGCACACCTCTTGTGTTTGTATTAATGGCACACCTTAAAAAAACAAAATCTTCCAGTGTTTACTCTTTGTTGGTCGCCGATGCAAAGCTTTCAAGCCTTAATTTTCATTTCCCACTCTCTAACGAAAATAAGACTTCTGATTCAAAAGCGATAACAACCATTTAGTATCAGGAATAAAGCACAACCTAGAATTATACATTCGAGTTGACCTACATTGAAATGAGGAAGTAAACGTTTGAAAACTCCCAGTAAGATATAATTTTCATAGAAGCCTCTGTACATTCTGGTAACTACTGTAGCTTTCTTAGAGGTGGGAGTGTCAGTTAAGCACCTGTACAGAGTTTTATCATTCAACCAAGCTTGCAAATTTTATCTTAAATTTAATTTAATGAAATATTTAGGAAACAATTCTGATCCAATATCCAAGTCCCTTTTAGATCTGACAAAATAACTTGACACACCCATTGTGTAAAATATTCATCATTCAGAGAATCTCATTGGTAGCTGTTATCTGGTCATCTAGCAACGGCATACAGAAAAAAATAGCCCTTTTTCAAACATTAGATCAACTTTTGCAGTAATGTTGACCTGTGAAGGTGTATCATACTGTGTCAGTGTGAGACAATGTGACAATGTTTCTATAAGGACATATTGTAATTTATCTGTTCAGAGAATACCTTTCTGTGTCATGTAATTAGCTTCTGCATGAATGTGAAATACTTTTCTTGCTTATGTAAAAGGTCATGTTGGGTATGACACACTGTATCAGCATGACACAATCCTTAGAGAAATCTTAACAGTACTGTACTCCTCCACAAGCACTTAGCTAAATGCTGGTAGGCTAGTTGGTGTAACAATGACCTATATTCACAAACGGTTGTCCACAGTTTTGGTTAGCACATTTTTTTTTCTGATGGCTATAAGCATTCACATAATTTGTAAAACAAAAGAAGGATAACTCTCACCCAGAAATGAACTGCATCCTCTTTTGAGTTTCATCTTTCATTTGGATTTGATTCTTGTGAATAAACATGTTGCTACTAGTGACAATTTGTGAATACCAGCCAGGATTACAAATCTTGACAGATGTGGTTACCTTTAAGCGCTCCATGGTCATTACAGTACTATAGTTCTTCTTGAAAGGAACGTTAACTGTATTTCAAAGAGCAATCTTTCCAAATCTTTCCTTGGCTGTATCCATACAGTGAGCAAAACAGCATATTTTAGTACACTTAATTGTTTTGGGAGAACGTAGATTTATTTATCTCTACTTTTTTTCTGTGTATTTCACTTTTTTTTTAGCAAAATATAGCATTCTCATTCAAATATTTTTAAAAGGTGTTCACTAGCAACTAATTGCACGAATGTGTTATATGTTTTTACGTGACAAATGGTACGTTTTTGCAACAGCTTGTAACCTTTCGCTGCAATCGAGCTTGCGCGTTTCTTTGAAACGAGCTACATGTAGTTCAGGTCAGAACCTAATTCTTGCCACTTGCAGCTCTTTTCTTTGAAAATTGAGAACTGGTTCTGGTCTGATTTTGTTTTGTGCTCTCGTCTCGGAGACGATTCCTGCCCTCCGCTCAATAGCCGGCCTCTCTGCCGCAGAGCAGTGTTGTAATCGCAGCCGGAGACACTGAACAGAGTTCCCCGCTGCAGTTGCCTCGCGGTGATAGTGAAGCTCAGTGAGAGCCAAGACCCCAAGAGAGTCTGGAGCCTCCAGCCGGGAGTGAGAGAAGACTGCTGATAGAGAGGGGGACAGAGGCTGTTTGACCAGGCCAAGGAGGAAGGCGGGGGGAGGGGGGGCAGACTGGAGCCAAGCAGGGAAGAGGAATGGGACCACAGCAACAGGCCCAACCAGAGATTTGCAGAGAGTGGAGAGCTTCCTAGATAAAGCAGGCCAGAGAAGGAGTAGGACGCTGATAGGAGAGCATCCTCACTGCATGTTTCCAGCCAACAGCATTTGGCCATGTGAGCTCTGTGCTCTCCTGCTCTGGAAGTGTCGGTCCATTTGCATTGAACATCCACTTGTGCAACGTGTTTTGCATGGGCTTAAACCTTTTTTTTTTTCTGTTCACAATTTTATAAGGTTAGAAGGCTTCCTAATTGTTTTTCTAAATCAACAGGACATTAAAAAACCAGGTCCTACAATATGCATCAAGGAGTATGTTGAAAACATGACACTTTAGGAATTTAGAATGAGAAAATGAGAAAGTAAGGGTGTCGTTCTGTTAATGCATTCGATACTTATTCTCAACGTACAGCCCTTTACAAAAAAAGAGCCAAGGCAGTAAACCATGTGTCTGTAAATTAATAAAACACACATCAAGTCTCAATACCAATCTGAGTGCCCAGCAATCCATCTATACTGTGCACAAAGCATTTAACATTCAACTGCACGTCTATTATGATGAAGTGAGAAATCTCACAACTTAGGGTGTGTGAATGCAAAATCGATGCAAAACTAAACAAATATTTTCTTGAGAGAAGAGGCATCATTTTTGACGATGTTTCTGACCAGATCTAATGAAAACTCCCTAAATTTCTTGGTTTCCAGGACATATGCTGCAAGAGCATGAAAGCTCCCATCTGATGAACTATTTAATTAATAGTTGTTTTCATTTGCAATCAATGCTTCTTTGTGAGATAACTTCATATGAAATCACTTTTCAGTTGACTTCCAAATGGATAATTATATTATACAAGTCCAGGAGGTTTCTATCAGCAGTTTGGAACAGTTTGAACTCACTTTGCAAAAAAAACAAAAGAGTGGCCTGTCCATGATCCAGAGCATGAATAGATAACGTTGTTTTTTTGGGGGAAGTCAATAGGAAGTTGACAATATATTGGCCATCGAAGCTGATAAACAAGGTCATTATATCCCATAAGATGTTCTTAGCTCATAAATTTGTAGCTGTAGGTTAATTCCCAGCTGAAATCCCGGGTGCCTCATTCTGCGATACAGAATTAAACTCTCTCAAGTTCTTTTGAACTTATGTATTTTAATTTTATTTTATTGTGTTCGCAAAATCCAATGAATGGGGAAAACTCCACTGAGACAGTACAGTGATGTATTCACTTAAGAATTTCAAAGTTCTCATACTTTTGCTTTACGTGTATAGTACAAAAATATTTTCTTCCCTTTTCACGGTTATATCATTATACTTTGTGTATGAGTATGAAATTTAATAAAGTCATTACTAATTGTCTGAGTGCTAGGCTGACCTACTGATCCTCCGTGGAAGCAGTTAGCACTCAAAGAAACTGATGATGGCTCTTTGACAGCCGGGTAAAGACAGTTTAATGTAGATTCGGAAAATCCATTTGTAGAGTACTGTTTTCGTTCTGTAAGTTAATCAGCAAAAAATATGATGAATATTGTTGGACATTATAAAGATCAGCTTGGCTTTAAATAAAAGATGAAGAATGTGAGGCACTGCATTTATAATACAACTAGGAGTTGCGTTACATTTTAAGATAGCTGTTGTGTTGTACATGTCAGAGGAAGTCAAATACAATTTGCTCAGAAATACTGTCATTAGTTCTTTTGCCTCAGCAGATTTCTGTTGCTTTCTGCATTGTGTTGTTCAAGGCTGAGAGGGGAGAGTAACAAGTGGTTTTTCATTTTCTGAATGTGTCTTAATTTGTAGATGAATTACCTCCACAGAGGGGGGCTCTGTGGTGGGAATTGGTGCCTTTTTAAAGAAGATTGATGATGCTCCACCCCTGATTAGTCTCCTGTTTCTTATGGTGTTTCGTCAGACTGTCACCTCAGATTATCAGTCTGGCGACAACTACAGTCCTTTCTCTAGAGCTGATAGCTGGGGCTGCTGAATTATCTGCATGGACTACAGGGAAGCAGGCAGAGACAGACCAAACGAGACTTTGAATTGTTAGCGTCTTGTTATTGCAGCCTTTCTTGATAAATATCTTCACATTGGGTGAGGGCGTCATCGAGGTCCTGTAGGCGAAGCCCCGTAAGAGAAATATCTTGCTGAAGGAATGTTATTTTGTCGCATGACGCTGTTAATAAAAAATTATGCATCTGTGTCTTGAGAGGGAAGTTGTGGTGAATTTGCAGATTGGAGTAGCTTAGTATTGCTCACCATTGAAATGTAATACTAGAGAGCAGAGCAGAGACTTCAGAGATATTTTTGAATTTTCACATTTAATGTTTGGAATTAAAAAGGTTTTGTTGCTATTATAGTAATTTGTTAGATATACAGTAGTTTATCAACTAAGAAAATATTTGGACCATAAGGTGGGTTTATTTTCAAATTAAATTACAATTTCAGCTATCTGCGGTGTACCTTTGATAAATTGTCTTTATTATCTTGGCTAAAGAGATTCTGTTTTCCGATCTCTAATATTAAAATGAGCCACATAGTTTAGAAAATTATTTTCCTACCCGTTGTCTAAATATTAATGATCACATTGAATGAGTGCTGATTTAAGATTTTGTCAGAACCTTTTAGTCCAGGAGTAAATTTAGCAAAAATTCCTTTATGACTTCAGAATAACTTATCAAACTGGACTTCTCTGCAATGGGGAAAGTGTTGTTGCTACCATCAATGTGCCTCTCAAAGGTCATGGTTTCTGTATGAGCAGACAGCTGTGTCCATCTTATCTTCAAACAAAATTGTTTTTGTGGTACACTCATTTTCCAGATGGAACACTTGAAAATATTTTCTACAATATCTCAAAGATGACAACATAATGCAGCTGACAGTTTGTAAAGCACAGACATTTTTCAACAGCGATATCAGCTGCCTTTTTTTAGCATTTCACATACACTTTTGAAGTTTCGTCGCAGAAAAGGAGTACAGAGAAAATTTAAAAAGTCGGTTGCCTCGATCCTTTCCCCTGTGATACTCCACGTTCTCAAACTTAGCTGACAACACTTAGGATATCCATGCTGTGCCCTAAAAAGCAAATGTTCAAGACTACTGTGTTTGAAAGTGTGGTGGGTTAATCCTTTTCCAATTCTGTCATTTATCTGCCCACATTGGGTAGGGTGTTGAGAAGGAAAAGGTTTCACTGTCCTCTGGTGCCTTGTGGCTCTTCAACACCCACAGCTCCTGCCTCATGTCAAAGAAAAGCAAATAGTTTTATTAAATGGCTGTCAGGCTGAATGAGGCTGCACAGAGAAGAAATACAGGGAGAAATTGGATTAGAGACAGAGTCAATGTAACACTACACAATTTTACAGATTTATGTATTACACTTGGCAAATAAGCTGGAAGATGCCAGTGGCCTTTCTTTTTTCCTGTCTTTCTCCCTGTGTCATTTCCTTCTAGTGACACTTAGTGAGATTCTAATTTATAATAATAGAAGGACTCTGCAAATACATTAATTTAGGAGTTTTTGCATAAAAGATGCCATTCAGAAAATGTAATTCGGTAGCATTTAGAAAGAGCCCTTAGAGTCAGCAAAACCCATTTCCAGTCTTAACTGGGATAGTAACAATAATTATTTCTCATGAAAAATGAACATGATTGAGCCTATCAACCTGTCTTGCTTTGACCTCCGTTTCTGAAGCCTGCATATTGAAAGTCAGAATGAAAACCAAACACCTTTCAAGGAAGCAATTTCGCACGGGGAAAAAAAGCAAACTGAATCAAAACAATACAAGCAAAATCAACCACTGGGAATGTACCGAAGAAGAAAGGGACTGTGGGTTAAGGAACGCTCGAGACTGAGTCGACCAAGAAAAACTGTTTGATGGCAAAAAAATGATTAGAGCTCACAGGTGAAACCTTAAAAACGACTGTTAATGAAATTACCAACAGAGAGGCTGCAGAGCTGGTGGCACCAAAATCTGCAGTCCACACAAGATTGAAACAACTGAGTCGTAAAAATTGTACCACAAAGTGTAAGCCTCTCGTCGGCTATAAGAACCGAAAAAAACCAGGCTAGCATGTGCTCAGACACGAGAGGATGAGTGAGGAAGGTTTTGGAACGCAGATTTACAGACAGAAGAAACCAAGATAAACCTTTACCAATGTGATGGAAAGGTCAAAGTGAGGAGAAAGCAGGGACTTACAGAAGCTCCCAACAGCACCACCTCATCATTGAAAAATGATGGAAGTAGTGTCATGACCTGGGCACGTATGACCACCCCTGGAACTGTCTCACTTGTCTTTATTGATGATGCATCTTTCTTGATGATGTAACCAATGATGGCAGCAGGAGATATAATTCGCAGACACATTTTTGTCGGCTTATGTAGGAAAAAATGTTCTCATACCTATCGCGAAGCACTTTATCATGCAGAGTGACAAAGACGCAATCAATGCAAAAAAAATAAGGAGTTCATCGGGAAGAGAAGAAAATCTTAAACTGGCCCAGTCTCCAGATGCATGCGTTTTACATGCTGAAGAAAAACTGAAATCAGAACACCCCAAAGATAGGAAAATGCCTGCAGGAAAAAAACTTGGCAAATCATCTAAAAGGGTTACACAAAGAGTTTACTTATGATTAATCTTATTTGCATGATCACAAATACTGTGCAAACTGCTTGACTTACTTACAAGTTAGTTACTTTGCTGTTCCAAAACTTGGGCGGTTGTTTTTTGTGTCATATCTCCCCAGTGAAACCACTTTCACATGTTGTTTAAAACGAATTCTGCTGTATTGAAACATAAAAAATTAATGGCTGCCTAAATGTTTATGAGTGATACAATGTCTGCATATATTAAAGATAAACTTAGTTTCAAAATTCAAGGTTTACTACTTTTTTCTTACATTTCACTTTTTAAGGTCTGACACATAAGATATTGGACACTTTTAAGATGAAGCAGTGTAAGTAAAAATCACCCTTACTTTCTTCCAGTTTTTCTCAACAGTTCTTCTGCTATCTTTCATTATATTACAGCTTATTTTTTTTGGCCATGTAATGTTACTAGGTTTATATCTATCACCTCATACAAACATTGTGGCTTTAATCGCATCCAATTTCCAAAATAAAATAACCTTGCAGCATTTTAGTATAGGGAAATGGTTAGTAGTGAAAACATTTTACTGTGTTTCTGAGTTTATTTGGGGTATGTAAACAGTCACTTTAACAAAGAATGCAGCCTACCAGGACTTGCAGTCAGTCCTCTTGGGAATAATGCATCACTCATGGTCCTGCCAGAAATCACCAGGGATCAAACATTTGGATGAATTGCAGGCTAAATGTTTAGGAGGTGCGCCCACTAACCGATTAATTGACAACAGGCAATTATTAGGCTGTCTGATTGGCTAATCAGGCTGTCTGCAGCAGAACTGATAAATGGGACCAAGTATCTCCTGCCTGTCTGCCTCTTAGGGGGGCTCTGAACTCTGCCAAAGACATGCAGGCCATAGAAAGAGCAGACAGAAGGATATGAAAAACCACCTCATCTTGTTGGTGACATTTAATGCCACCAAGAAAGCCATTCATGATTCAGGACCAATTTAAAAGCCATTGACCTTGTTCATCATCTAGAAAAAGCAAAAGCCTCACTACGTGCTCCGTGTCATTCCTGATTTCAAACTTTCAGTCCTTGAGGAAACTAGAAAAAAGACAAGTTACATAAGCTGGCTGTTCGCTTCAAGAAGAAGGAAATCAAAGGATTATAAGGAACAAGGATCTGAATGTGTGAAATACACGTCTTTTTTAATTAACATAGTGTTTTACCATTTTACAAAGTACAACTTCCCATTTCTGCTGGATTTTTATGAAGTTACTCCTTTCAAAGCAGCAATGATTTGGAATATTGTTATGCTTATGGCAAACTATGTGTTGAAGTTTTAGTTTTTTTTTAATATGCCTGATAGAAGGATAGAGTAAGTCTCATTCTGAACTGAGTTGCCAATTACTCTATTAGATTAATCATGCTAATTGATGCATGTGGGTCTGAAAAGATTTTAATTTAATGGTGAGTCACTGTGTTGGTTTGATAAAGCAGAACTTTATTGTTTGGATTAATCGTTGATCTAAGGTTGCTGGAGCAGTGTTACTTGACACAACGTCCCAGTCTTTTAAAGTCTTGAAAATGTTTAGTCTGCCAGAGGTTTTATTAACACAGTTCATACACAATTGATTCACCGACCTTTGTTTTTTTAAGCTGAGCCCGTCTTTGCAAGAATTAAAAAAAAATAAAAGAAAAGGAATATTAAAGTGTTTTTCTGCTAATTTAATGGGTTATCAATGGGGGTAGTATCCTTGTGTGGTTTAATGTTTTGAAGTGAACCTCAGGAGGTGCAGTAATAGACTGTACTTGCCTTTACCAAAATGGTTATCCTCATAGCAGTTTTTAAATGGGATGTCTTTTTCTACCGGGTTTCCTCTCCAATTACAGTCTATGGGAACCCTACTCCTCTACTCCATCTCTATGGGCTGTAGACCTGCATCACCTTCAACACTGTTCTACTCAGACACCACTGCTAAGACAAAACCATCGTCCTGATATCAAGCACGGACCTCCGCCGCTCGCTGCTCGTACACGGAGAGTTCGAGAGTTCGCATCTTGTTAGCTAGTGACCCCCTGTAGGCACAAAGAAAAAACAATCCTAGGAGACACCTACGGATTTAGGGAGATGTTTAATCTTTCCTGTCTGTACATGCACTTGCGCAACTCTTTTGTAAGGGGGGAACAAAAACTCTCAATTTAACACTTCATAGCACTGAAGAAGGCAAACAAGCACAACACGAAAAAATGGCAATTGTCCACTGAGAAAAGAGACAATAAACAAAGAGATTTCCGTCTTTCATGTGCACCTTTACTAAGGTTCTTTTGGTTCTTCTCACCTGATAACCCCGGGGTCTACTTGATGTGGTTTGTGAACATATTTTGCCCAAATGGCTTTAAAGCTGAAGATGTCTGCGGTAAGGCTTTCGGTTAATAGACCCGTGTGTGTTTTGATCAATTAAAAAGCCCTATAATTGATGAAGTCTACTCTTGGACTGTACAAACAAATAACGCAAGAGAAAAAACAAACGAGATTGTGGCAGAGCTTGAAAGGGGGGTCGCAGGGAGATAATATGACCCTGAAAGAAAACATTACTGCAGTTTCAAAACTAACATTTCTTTCCTGGAGGTGCTATGAGAAACCTAAGAACAGCGAATCAAACTGTCAATGAACTTGTCTGTTTAAAATGTGGTGTCCCTACAGTAACTTGAACATGCTGATTTGATTGAGTTTCTTTTATATTACTCTCCTAACGATGGTCTGAAATCCCTGCTATAAAATAAGGGTCTTCAGTGCCAGCCATCAGTATCAATCTGCTGTCATGGGGGTGGTCACAGAGATTTTCAATCAAACAGGAAGAAAATGTGAGCCAAAAGTTGTGTCACGCCTTGATGTAACTTCTACCGGAGAGCAAATATCTCCACATACAACTCGTGGCCCATGAATGGAAGCAAAATGCAAAATGCACACATACTAGAAAAGAGCAGTTTACAAAAATTGCTGGATATTATAACTATCTCTGTAAACAGGATATAACTCAATGCATTAAGCTGACTAGGTTCTGAAAAGACTACATTTCCTTCACCTTTCTTAAAGTGTAAATGGGAACAGATACAGTATGCATGCTACCTCCAGGCAAATCTTTTTGAGAGTTAGCATCCTACAATCTGATTCACATGCAACAGGGGCTGAGCTGTGGAACTGAGAAAATGAACTGATGTGTGCAATTTTGGATTTTGGTAGTGTCACAACTACCAGTAGACTGTGTGGTCTTCTCTAATGATCACTTTTGTCAGGATCTATCTTATTCTTTCGTAATTATGTTGCCGTAAAAACATTTCTGGTGGGATGTTACCTTTCTAATGGCCCTGGTTGTTGAACACTTGTATGTCGCAGGCTCATCAATGACGCACAGAAAGATCTCCAATCCAGATAGCACCCAATCACCTGCACCTCTGAAGGTAAACAACCCACAGTCAGATGATTCATCTGGGTTTAATTGACCTTAACTCAATTTACAGTGCAACTGGTAAGAAGGTCAAACTGTGGTGAAAACAGATATTTGCCCACTGAATATTAAACATCCAGATCCTAACTGAGGGAGAAAAACAGATTCTCTTTGTTTCCTTTAAAAGCCCATGAGCATGATTGAATCATTAATTTTCATCAACAGACGTAAAAAAGGTTTTATCGTGCTTTCCCACTGCAGTATAATATTTGTATAATATAGATTTACTATAGAGATGCCAGCCATACAGACTGAATACTGGATAAATTCAAGGATAAATTCAGAAAGGATAACTACTAGTTGCTTTGCAAACTTATCACGGTGTTCAATCATTTTAAATATTACTTATAGCAATATGTAAATGACCAATTGTTTTAAAAATTGACTTTTTATTTACATTTTACTACATTCACAATAGATAAATTATGCCCACAGTCTTCCCTGAGCACAGAAAAGGTGACTGCTAAACTCGAAAGGTTTCAAAAGTATGTTCGTTTGTGAATTAATATTCCAGCGTTACTTGACAGTGATTCAGTAGCACTGTACCATGCTGTCCAGTACTGCACAGCAGTCCAGTGATTGGACAAATCCTTTAGGATGTCAAACCACTTTCCTCAAAAAAAGGACAAACATCATGCCAAGTTAATCTCCAGGGTCGCATGGAGCAGCAGCAAGTGAGATCCGAAGTTATTCCTGTGAGAACATGCTGCAAGAGAGCACACATGGCCATAAACCACACTATAATGTGGCTATAGATAGACATTCACTGGGGTAAACAACTGCCAGCTCTGTACTTTTCCAGAGATAAGGAATTTGAAATAATCTGCCCTGGCTCTGCTAAAGAGAAATGAACGTCTCTCTCTGCTGGAATCCGAACATGAAGGGCTCCTGCCATTGCTTAAAGTGGCCGTGATTAGAGGCCTAAATCTTCTGCGATCCCATCCTTCGCTGCTTTATGATAATTTAAAGGGTGTTTTTAAACGACACAGCTATTCCTGCCAGCGGCAGATAAGATATGTTCCAAATTATCCCCTTTGAGGACAGGTCGGGCATACATTTGGTCTTTTTACCAGGATTTGTGTTCATCTGTGTTTGTTTTACACCGACAAAAGGATGTATCCCCCTTAATGAGTAGTAATTGGGTTAAAATACAACACAGGCCAGCCTGAGCACAAAACACATTCGCAGATCCTGTCCAGCTCTGCAAAGCACTTAAGATCTCCCTTTTCAGAAACCTGGTTAAGTGAATCAGAATAATATTAAGGGAAAGCAGGAAAAGAGCTGGAGATTCATAGAGCAATCTTGTAGCAAACTCTAAACCTGTGCAGCTTTGAATGATAAATATGACAAATGATGGCACATAAATACAATTTACATTACACATGCACTGTGTTTTTTAACGAGACGTTTCCTTCGTATATGTAATAGTGTACATTTAAAGTATGCCGGGATTTTAGTGCCCCACCCTTTTCACTCGTGAAAGGGACTTTTTTATTGGTCCACATGTCAAATGAGCTCAGATGAAACAAACAAATGTCTTTAGAGATCAGCAGTCCCATACATTCCACGCTGCTAGAGTGTTCAGCTCCTTGCAGTGTTCCGATAAGAGACAGGGATTAGCAGTGGCTCCTGGCTTGAGTTTCCCAAGGGTCCTTTAAATGGAGTTCATGGTTGCTCGTCTGATAGGTTAAGCTCGTTCAGACATATTCACTGCAGAAGCTGCTCTCCGTGGAAGTCTTTGCTGGCCATTGAAGTGTGAACAGGCATGCTGAAAAGAGAAGATGATAAAAACAGCACAAGAAAGATCATCCCATCGAAACAACAGAGTTTCCTTATCAAGGCTGCTGAGATTGTGTTGTAAAAATGTACGCGTAGATCATTTAAAAACTTGAAATGGCACATTATGTCAGGGGACCAGAAATGAATGGCAGATTAATGTTAAAACCTGGAAATGTATGAAAATTTTTATTATATTATGGATAATACATTTGTTTCCTTTTGTTCAAATGAGCATCAACAGCATTTGTTGTCATGACTGTGAGAACTCGATCATTAACTCAACAAGCAAAGGGTCTTTGCAACCTTTTGTTACCGAATGATGTTTGGCATAAAATGTCTGGACAAAGGGCTGAACTGTGCTGAACCGATAGCATAGGTCAAACAGAGAGACGCCAACTTAAGTTCATTGAACACTGCCTCAGAAGAGATGTAATAGAGCCAATTAACATCTATGAGCGTTATCAACCAACCCATGGAAACCTGAGAGGAGAAAGACATAAAAATCCTTCACAGTCAATACGTCAAGCAACTCATTAACAAAGAGACAGCACCAACAATTCAAAACATAATCAAAGCTACCGCGAACAGATTTGTTGGAAAGAAAACTGTTGCTGTCTGCAAACATTATATGCACAGTGAAATGATGATGATATTCAATTTTAAACCTGTTTGCACAATAAAAGTCTGAATAATTCCCTAAATCTTAAAATGTGAACATCTTTCTGTAAATCACAAAATAAGGCAATCATACAAATAATGCATGTTTTAAGTATGATTTTTTATTTAATCACATTTAAATAAAAAATGTGTTGTGCACATTTAGCCAATTCAATTGAGAATAAATTATCATGTACAGTGGCGCTAATTCAGTCTCTATTTTAACAGCAGGGCGACTACTGCAGAAATCTAGAGTGAAGCATCCCATTTAAGGCTACAACAACTTCCCAGCTGAGATCAATTTATTTTCATAAATACATTATTTATCAGGTATTTCAAGGTTTGTTTTCTGTTATTTTAAGTGACTAATTTAGAAGTCTGTATATGTTTCTCATACTGTTACCTTGAAATGTCCTAGGGTGTTTCATGTTTAATTCTAGTCTTCCCTTGCAAACTATCCCAGCAAAGACATTTTTTTGTTAAGACTGATTGCAAACAAGAGGTCAAAAGGAAACAGGCCTGTTGATCTTTGGCAACTTAAAGTTTAATCCCCACTAGATTATCCAGCAAATCCTGCACTTGAAAAAAAAGGAAACTTAAAACAGTCTTACAAACAGTCAAGGCCTCGGTGATATAATTATCTAACAGAAAACAGTCCAGCATTTCAGTGTCTTAATGAAATGACAAAGAAAATGCAAACTGAGATCAAGTCAATTAACAGATACCTGTAAGTCAGGATAAATCTAAGACTTTTTTTCTAGCACAGTTATGCAAGTTCTTTAAACTTTTTTCCTTATTAGAAAGATACAGTAGATCTCCTGCATTAGAATTCTGAAGTCTGAAACATGCCTGTTTCTTTAAACAAGCGCCGAGCAAAATCTATAGAAAGAATGGACAGGAGCTGAAGTAATATAACACTGGAACCCACAGGTCATTCCTTTAAATTGCTAACTTTGGCAATGTGCTAAAAACAGAAACATTTGCACCTTCTTTAAATGTGTTCTCACAGTATGCAGGGTGAGAGAGTGCTGTATTTGTATTTAATAGTTTTTGTTGTACTTTACATGTATGCAATAGCTTTATAACGAGCATCTGGAAGTCACTGGCTTGTTGTGACCAGTGGTTTCAGTTTAATGCCATTCCGTGGATCATATGCTCAATTGAATTTTTGCAAAGAATTTATGATTTGTCTCTTCTAATGAAAAATCTCTTGGCAGTTAGCATAAAAACAACACATACTTTGCATTTACTGCTCATAGCGTTTTTCATCAACCCAAAGTGATCTCTAAGCACTTTAGGAGGCTGGAAGCGATTTGTTACCTGCTTCTGATAACAGCGATTTCTGTACACTGAGCAACACTGCAGTGCCATTCATCTGTAAGCACAGCCAAAGGCTGGAACATCACATCCCTAAAAGAGCTACAGCCACTGATTCACACCATTTTAGGTGTGGTTTGCTGGGGTGGGTGGTGCTGTTACAGCCCAACTTTTCTCTGATCCACTAAGGAAGTACTAGCCGTAACACAAGGTGCTACAGTATGTACAGTATAATCAGACACTCAATATGACAGTTTGTCGATGCATTATAATACAAACTAACCTAAAGAAATTGCCAATTATTCACTAAAACACCTTTAACAGGATGGGAGGCCTATGTGAACATGAAATTCATTACGCTAGGAGCCACTTTGTCACGGAGCGATTGGTAATTGCTTGTATTTGTTTTCTTCTACACTTGGCAAGTGTTACGCTATTTGTACTCAATGGAGCTTTTCTGTTCGTAAGAGGCCTTTTCATTCCGCCCACGGGACATCTACTATTGAGATTTGCTTGTGTCAGTCGACCAATTTTGCTGCGATTTTTAACAACTTTATTTTCTTGTCACAAATACGTACCAAATAAACACACAACATTATATATATACAGTATACTCAAAAGGGTATAGGCACACAAGAAGAGAATAATACAGAATCAATCATCTTAAAAGCACAGCATTCAGTTTTTAAGAGGTTTTTATTACATAGTTGAAGTTTTGAGACACAATCCTTTGCCCTCTGTTTTCCACAGATTTTCCAGTTCCTCCTTCTTTAGTCTTCACAGGTCCCTCAGGTCATAATTGACTTTAACAATGGACAGGGCCAGACTTCTCTGGTCAGACTGCCATTTGTCGAATTGTTGTGCACCTTAAAAACAGAACATCACTTCTGATGATGCCAGCGCGTCCCCTACGGCAGGTACAGTACACACAGGGCAGAACGGCACTGTGTTGTGCAGTCTGGGGTGGTCTCAGTGTCCTGGCTGACACACCCAGGGTAACCTGCTTTTTCTTTGAGTAGTGCTGGCTGAGGGGATTGGGGGCGGAGTGGTGGCTCTGTGGCTCAGGATCTGCGCCTGTGGCTGGTAGGTTGCTGGTTCAAATCCCTCGGCCGGCAGAGGAATCCTACTCCGTTGGGCCCCTGAGCAAGGCCCTTAACCCCAACTGCTCCAGGGGCGCCGTACAATGGCTGACCCTGCGCTCTGACCCCAAGCTTCTCTCCCTGTCTGTGTGTCTGTGTCTCATGGAGAAAAGCTGGGGTATGCGAAAAGACAAATTCCTAATGCAAGAAATTGTATAGGGCTGATAAAGAAACATTATTATTATCATTATGTCTTGGAACCTGGGCCGTTAAGCACCTTTGCCCCTGCCCCACACTTTCACTCTGGGCTTTCTTGCACGCCCACTCGGACGAAGGATACTACTCACCCCACTCTGCAAAAAAAACATAAAAAGAAGCAAAACGGTCAAATTCAGAGTCTTTTCTGTCACTCGTCATGCGTCAGATCCCGGATCTCCAGCACCTCGCGGAATCGGGCAGTTTCCTTGACCTCCTCATTGCTAATTCCTCCGTCGTCTGTGGCCGAGCCATTAAAGAGCCCCATCTGGGAGGGAGGGAGCAGGCTCTGCCTTTAGAGAAGACATGTTACTGTAAGGGGGCAAAGCCACCTCTCTGAGAAACAAATAAATAAATAAAAACCAGCAAGGTTGTAGAAGTCAATCTCATTACAGATGAAAATGCAGCTGCTATTGATCCCTGGCTTGCATTGATTTCTCCCCCTTCCCATCTGAGATAGAGACCCGGCGTATTGTTTACTAAATACAGTATCCTGTTCACTACATCAATTACCCTGACCTGTGGGGTCCAGGAGACCCTCTGGCTTGTCAAAGGGCCACCCACTTACTGTGACAGCTGTCATGCTAATGAATTCACGTTGACATTCTAATTAAGGCATTATCCAAATAGGGACCCCTTCTGCGTCTCTCCGAATCAAACAGCAGGGGTACTTGAGGGAAAGATGGCTCCTGCCGCCCCCTGTACCTCTATTTTAACCCCCCCAACCCCATCCCCAGTGGGACACAACCGCAGCATTGTGAAAATGTCTCAGATAAAGCAGGGGGTGTGGACAACAAGTTCCCTAAACACGAGCGCTAACAGGATTTCCCTTGTTTTCAAAGGAGTCATCTCAAATATGTCGCTCTTTCACTTTCAAATGCCCAGCCAGGGTAATGGCTCGACAAAGCCATTGACAAAGCCTCCTTCTTTTTCCTGCTGCCAGGTATTTCAAAGCAGACAGCTGGGAGTATCTGTGGGATTTGTGCTGTCAGTTTAAATGACAGTGTGCAAGCAGTGCTCTTCAGGTATATTGGGTGAGGTCTGTCTAGTAAAGGAAAGTGACACACAGGAACTGTATATACAAAGCTTTATGAAAATGAATATCGCTCCCAATTCACACGGATTAGTAAATTATTGATCTTTTTTCCACTCTGTATTTATACCTATTCTCAGACCTCTAATGTTCATTTTAATCATTTAAGTGCTGCAGTAGGCTTAGTGTTCTTGTTAATTGATTTCAATTGTGTTTTAACTCAGGTGCTTCGTTGGAGAGCAAAAATGACTTCCAGAGTATTTCTTACCTACATGTAACTGTCTTACTGGAGAAAGCTGCAGTCTCCAGCAGCCTGTTTCAGAACGATAACTCAATCCATCATTCAAACTCCTATTTCATATTACTTCTAGGAAATTAAGGAAATTAAAAATGACAAATTAACTGTTGAAGTATGCATTGCATGGTGCTTTAAACTAATTAAAGGACTTTAAATGTTGAGAGATTTTATGGTGCAATGTTTTTTTTAACACCATCTTACTTTTAAATCTTTCTCTATTTAACCACCTGTAAGAATAGTATTAAGATCCAAAATATACTAATTTGTGCTTTATCAATCATTTAACTTCTGTGTTTGCAATTTGCTGTCTTTGATAATACATTCCTTGCAAGTGTTCTTAATTTTCTCATTTTTACCATATTTTGTGGTGCTTAGAAATGATCATTCACAAACGTTTTTGTATTATTGATACGTTGATCAGAAACTCACTGTTGTAAATAAAAAACAAACCATTTCCAGTGTCAATCTGGAAATTAGTTATTTAACTGTTACTAACAGCAAAGTTTAAATATACCTAGAGAATATTGTTCTCTGTTATCTTTTACTTCATGATAGTTTTTTCCATCAAGGGTTTTCACCCATAAATGACACTTACGTCTTACTTTTCTTTTTCACTGTGAAACATGTCTGTGTGCAGGTGTGTTAGTCAGCATATTGATATTCAAACTAGCACATGGTACTCTACTGTATATAAGAGTGTTTTCCGTTGATGTTTTTTTAACTTTGGTTGTGCTCTTTGTATTATCTGCTGCTTTTTCTGGGATACAAACCGGAGAGGTTTTCTAGACAAGCACTGGATCTCTTCCCTCTTCGATTAGCTTTTACCTCAGCCTGTCAAGACTCCAGCATCTCAAATTCAGTTAGCCTCAGCCTGGGCCTGTACCAAGGAGCAGCCCTCTCTGCTAATGACAGCCAGCTGAAGGGACACTGAGAGGGCTCCAATCAAATTTGCAGGCCCGTAATCGGATTAGGTGAACAGGAGGGCTTTTATATATATATATTTCTTGTTTGTGCTTTCCTCTCCGGGGTCTGTCATGTCCCAGGGTGAGTGATGGACAAAGGATGGGCTGTCAGCATCACGGAGAGCTCCAGGACAGAAAGAGCAGCCTGCTAGTCAGCAAAGTGGGCCGCTGAGTGAATTGCACTGGGGTGACAATGTTTTGTTTGCAGACTGGCACTCTGTCTATGGGATGTAAAATTAAGAATGGGCCCAACAACTGGGCAGGCAAAGAGCTAAATGTCACTTAACTCATTCCCAAGAGGGTTTTTTTTTCCCTTTCCTTTTCTTTCTTATTCAACACTGAACAAAAAGCAGATTTTATTTGGCACTACTTCAGAAATATCCGAGATGTCAGTAGCACAGCAACAATGTGCATTTGTTTGCTACACCATGATTTGTTCAGCTGCCATGCCTTAAAGCCGTCAGATCTTATCACAGCTTCAGAAATAGTCCACAACACTCCAAGGTAACACGAAATAGCTAAATTGCTTTTGGTATTTCCACAGATTTAAAATGAGCCTGAATCTGGAAAAAGCTTTAGTGTAATAACTCATATTTTGCTTAACAACAGTACAATATCTCACGAATAACACACATTCATAAACACAAAAACACAAGAACTCCTAGGAGGAAGTGTTTTATCAATGGAATATCCTGAGGTGTTCCTGCATTAATAAGGCTTAAAACTCACAGCATCAAGCTTTTGAGGAGTTGCCCTAATAAAACAAAACAAGCCCAACCTTTTCACCTGCTTTCCTAACTTCCACCTGCCAAGGCTGCTGCATCAAAGCTGAATCTCTAGATCTGTCAGAGAGAACAAAACAATAAGCACATGTCAATGCATTTATATTTGACATTTCAGTATTTCAAACAGACAAAACAGCTTCATAATGCTTACAAAACACATCCTCTATACTGTTGGATATAGCTAATCACTGCTTTTGTGCGAGTTTATGACCTAATCTTGGGAAAAGGTTAAAACCCAAGTGTCTAAAAATTCCAGCGTGAGAAAGGTTTCGAAGTGTTTTTTTGTTTCATCTGAATAAAAAAAAAACATTCTTCGGTCCCCTCACTGCCACTGCTGCGGTAAATTACTTAAATCATTCTGGCCAGTTCAGTTTCCTTTACAATAATTCCACCTGGTCTAATTTATAATCGAATCCCTAATGCTCATCAGGTTCATGCATTTCATTTTGTTGAGTAGAGGTTAATGCTTGGTTAGCATGGTAATTCACCTTCATAATCAGGCTCTGTAATAAGATAATCAGGCTCTAGTTCCATGACTCTTTAGTAGGCCTGATATTATCTTTTACATAAATTTACAAAAACCTAAGTGGAACGTTCTTGTTTAAGCAGTTCTTCCAGTGTGGTCAGAGGATCAGAAATCAACCTGCTAAACCCTGCAGAACAGTGGCAAAAACAAGGCAAAAACAGGTCTGCCGCAGAAAAGGGGAACGAAACAAACAAGCTGGATATTTAGAACAACAAAGCAACAATTTAAAACAAAAAAGAGACACAGCTGTGTAACAAAGGAAGGTTGCGATTTGAGGAAATGTCAAGACTAAAACAAAAATGAGAACATGTAGAATATGCCCCTTCCTCACAAATCTCAATAGTGTGCTTCCATGCTTCTCCTCAAAACCAAGTGCGCACTCTGTAGCTTTATGGACACAGCTCTGATGATCTTTTTTATCTGTCTCCAATATCCAACAACATCCACAAGCCTCCACCCTCTTTTAAAAAACGGAGCTCTGGCCACTCATTTCAGCTGACGCTGACACGGAAGGACATTAGACATTATTTGGGCCCTTCATGGAGGAGACGCTGAAGCCCGGATTCATTCAGAGGAGAATACAACCAGGTGAACGACCACAGAGCACAGAACAATAACACACGGGCAACACGTGGTACCAGCCAGTAATGCTTAAACAAACAGTTACACCCAGCGTTAATGCGCTGTGAGCAAGTGTGCACTGTGCACAATCGTTTTGCGTCTGTGGAAGTCAGTTAACGGGTGGTGTGCTGATGGTGTCCATTTCCCTTCCTCCATCTGTCTTGTTTGCTGGCAGCTTTGACATGGGATTTCTTAATCGGGTAAGCAAGGCGTTAGCGTTTGTGTTGCGTGCACACTCAGTGTGACCATAACCTCTTGGAGATGTGAGCAAAGCACTGACTCACTGCTGCTTGCATCCACACCATCTTCTTTGCGGTGCTGAGAGACAGCGGGGCCCAGATGAATTCTCATCTAGATTTTTTAAATTGTTGTCAATACCGTGGTGTGCCTGAAACAAGCCAGACAGATACCAAGCAGTATAACATCTCTAGCTGTCCTGCAGCAGTGGAGGCCAACTTGAGGAATAGGGCTGTCCTGAAATCGCTGCCAAAATATTACCCCTATCTGTGAGCTGGGTGTGAGGAAGATTAGGTTGGAGGATGCTGTTTTTATCAACAGCCTTTACCCGTCTGCAAACTGAGTAAACTTGAGGTGACACCCACATACTGTAGATGACTCTGTGGCAATCTTGTCTCCTTCTGTGACAACACTCCCAGTCCGATAAACATCGGGCGAGATAAAGCTTTTCAGTCAGACACAACACTACCTAATAGCACTTTTTAATTTTAAATTGAATTTTTTCCATCATTGTATTCTGAGCTTTCCAAGATCATCAAGTAATACCCTCTAAAAAGATAGAATCCATCCCACAATCCAACTTAAATTAGGCGGTTATTAATCTTTCTCAGCCCTTAATATGTGTATAGCCCCAATTATGGACTGGGTATCATCTCCCTGAGACCTCGCTTTTCACTGGTTGCTCTGGCTTCTTCTCCTGTTCCAAAGACCTGTTGTCTAGGATCATTGGCATCTATACTTTATCCTTCACACACACGAGTGACATCACACTTGTGTGTGCGCGCTTTATGATGACCGAGCATCCCATCCCTGTCCGGTTGGTCTTTTCTGCCCCTGTATTGCACTGAGCTGTTATTGCAAATGGATGGGAATAAGGAATGTACTGCATTTACACTGGTAGGTCAGACATTAGTAGGTCTTTTTTATCTTCCCCAAGTCCTGAAAGTGCACTCCTTTGTCAGTTAGACTCTTCTCATTATCGGCCAGTCCTTCACTGACAGATTTTTGACTTGACTGTGAGTTTTGATTTATAATCTCAGTTTCTACAGACCCCACCCCAAAATAATGCTCTGGTTCTTCAACCTTTGTTCCTCCTCTGCTTCGCACACATTGTGGCAGACAGTTAGCAATGACGTTTGTCAGGTTGTGTAAGTCAAACCTGTTTTCACATTTAATGTGTGCTTTTTAGGCGAGCGATAGTTTTGAATATTCTCGGTACCACACCACCTTCTCCCCACAAAGTGGCTGAATGGCAGTGAAGACAGGTGATTAGTCCAACAGGAGTCCCTGGTCACAGGCCTACAGGCAAGTGGTGACTGGATCATTTTCACGAGAAGCATTCAACACTGAGTAGGCCTTTCAAAGAAAGCCTCCGCTGTCCTCAGCTGGGGAAGGAATTTGCAAAGGTGCCCCAGACATATGCTATCCAAGATATCCCAAGTCCTCTACAGACTTGCATACAGCGTGGCTTTGAGATCAGAAACACAATCTTCAACAGGACAAACCGACAAGTGCGAAACCATTCGACAGCGCCACCCTTCAAAACAGTGGACCTCTTAGACAATGTCATCGGACAGACGCGCCAGTTGTCCGAATCACAGGAGCCCCGCCGATCCTGCCAAGACAAAACAGGAAGAACAGTGGCCAAAGAAATCATTCTGAATGAACTATTGCACTCAGCAAATATTTTACTTTGACCTGGTACACAACAAAAGAATGCAATTTCTTTACATTTTTAAGCCCTTCTTAAACCCACACATGCAGTAAGAATTTCAAGGTAAAGATGAGGATGGGCCATAATTATCATTTGTACACAGTTAAGCTTTTATTTTCATGTCAGTGGAGTCTTCAAACGGCTACGTCATTCTGGCATTAATACAGGTATTACTATTACCCACAAAAGCATTAATTACAGTTTTAGTAACCACAATGACAGCTTAGGTTTCTTTGGTGAACTCCTGTTACACTCCGTGCCAGCTGTCAATCACGAGTTCCGGCGTTAAAAAAAAAAAGAGGCAAATTATTCCGGTGGCTGTTGTTGTTTTTTTTTCCCCCTCCGGAACAGCTAAGCCTTAAATAAAAGGAAAATCGGTGATTATTTGAAGACTTGCGAGATTTGCAGGCTTTGATGACAGGAACCTTAGGGTAAACGTTTTGCAACGCACTGGCTGCAACGCCGTTTATCCAATAGGCGCGACATCAAAGTTTTTTTTTTTAATTCCCATCAAGAGAGAAATGCCTCAGGAGTGTAGAAAACAACAGCGGCAGAGTCTTTTCTTGTCTCTGCTTTGCTTCTTCTCCGGTAAGTAGCTAGGCAAGCTGCATAAGTACCTGTAATTGTGTAGTAATAAATACAAAGAGATACACTGCAGATAAACACTGCCCTTACACCAGAAGGTGAAGCCTTCAGTATCCAGTAAAAGATTACATCTGTTGACAGTGAACATATCTCTCCTCTGCTTTACTGCTTGTTTGTAGCCATAAAGACAAAATCCCTGACATCTGAGTGCTGGAAGATATTGCTACCATTTCATACCACAGGCTAGGGAAGCAGTGATTGCCCTACATTAAAAGCTGCTTTGAGACTGCTCTTAGTCTGCTCAACCAGACATTGACGAACTGGTGGATTAAACTGAAAACAGCCACATTTACTATCGAATACAGTTCTGCATTCATCTTGTGCACAACAGAGGGGTTTTATTTTTCAAGATGTACATTCATAATGAACCCTATTTTACTGAAATATATTTCAAAGCATATCTGTACTTAGGAACATTGTCACTACAGAGTAGGATCTGTTTACATTTCTGTATAAAATATGTGAGACTAAAAATGAGTAATTTTTCTTCTGTCCAGTAATATGCTTAGAGATCATTTCCAAAAGAAATGCTATAAGAAACAAATAAAAACTGGAAGAACCTGGGAATAAAAACTTATCTAATTGAATATTATGCACATCTTTTTAAGTTATACAGTAAGGTAAGATGTTTCTCCTTTGTTAATAAAATATCTTTGTCTAAATAGATATAGATTTTAGTATAAATGATAGAAATCGAATGGAATAGGTGCCCAGTACAACTGTGAGCTGACAACCCATTGAATCATCTGTAATTTACACAGTTGTTTATTTACACAGTTGTTTATTTACACAGTTGTTTATCGTCAATCTAACTAGATCAAACTAGGTCTTGCCATTGTCAAAAAAGCAAAAGCATGAAGTAAATCCTCTGACTTGCATTTTTGCTTTAGATTATTGAATAGAAAAGTCTTAAATCATCTTTATTGTTATGGAGAAAACTATGGTTCTTCTCAATCTTTATAATACCAAAGTGGGACTCTTTCTCCATAAAATTATTCAAACTTTCTTATCACATAACTTGCCAGAAAAAAACTGAACTCTTCCCCCTCAGAATCCAACATTTTTGAGTTGAGCATAGCCCTTCAGCCTATTAGAGGAGACTTTGCAGTCCAGGTCTGAAGAGCGGCTACAGTACATGTAAAACTCTTTTTAAACTGCCTTGAAAACTTGGGTGATTAACTTTTTACTTAGAGAGATGTTGTAAATCAACTGGAGTGAGTGGGGAGCTGTGTTTCCTCCACTCAGCAGATCTGTGTTATTCACTCCTACCATTTCAGCAGCCTAGAGGCTATAAATCTCTTCTAAAGGGCTAGGTGGAAATATGAACATTGAGGCAGACCAAAGACTGCTGTGCAGCTTCAGAAGACAGCAGACCTGACCCAGGACTGTAATGGCCCCTGATTTGTGGGAATCAGTGCAATAGTTGCTGAACCTCTGAGAATTTGTTTCCCACGGTGGCTTGGAAATAAAGGAAGAACTCTAGAACATGCACCTGCCTTTGTCAAATTCCCGATTGTGCATTGTCCAAACATCAACTTAGTGTCACAAACAGTGCCCTCCATTTTCATTCATATCCCGGATGAAATAGGAGAGAAACATCTCATATAATATAGAGGGCATTGAGGATTTATGGGTTGAATAATGTGTCTTGATTAAAACAGTACAAATTTCAAGCTTGTAATACAATTGCACAGAACAAAATCATATTTAGGTACTGTATATTTGAGCATAAACTATTAGCCACATTACACATGTATTCACACTTCTTTTAAATAAATGAGAGGGGAAACTAATCTTTAGATGTGCAGTGAACGCTTGTGGAACTCTGGTAAGGTCTACAAAGGTGCCCAGCCTTTCCGAGGTATAAAAAGAAGTAACAAAACTGGAACCATGTCTTATGGTCAAATGAAATGAAAGTTGAGGTTTTTGGACAGGCTTACCAATGTTATGTTGGGTGTGAAAAAAGTTCACGCTTGTGGTGAGAAGACATTCATGCATCGTGTAAAATAGGGCATGGCAAATATTAGTTTTTTGACTGTTTTGTGTTCTGGAGTCCTTTTTATGATAGGCAGAGTTATAAAGTCCTGTACATACCAGGACGGTTTGGTTAAAAACCTAGGTTCTATCTGCCAAGAAACTCGTATTTGATCAAGAATTAACATTCCAGCATGCCAAAGATCCTAATCACTATCGAAATCGACACATAAATGCTTAAGTGCATACAATGTACATGTTACTGCCTTATCTGTCAAACACAGGTGGAGTGAATTTAAGAAGGCAGACGAAACCAATGAGTCTAATGGCACAGTAGGGGAGGAGTCTAGTCTGTATAATCCCTGCCGGAGGAGGATTTACAAAATATCATCTACAGGGGTGTGAACAAAGGTGACCCTCATGTTTTCTGGACTAAAATGAACTATGTATGACAAGTATGACTTTGCACTGTGCAGTACTATCAAGATTATAGACAATTTGTGATTTTTGTCCAGCACATTACCCGGCTTATAAATCTTTCTGTCAGTTTTCTGTTCTTATTTCATTTAACCATGTATATGAAGGGCACTGTGATTTGTGTAGCATTATCCTCTGCAACTTGTACCATATCAAGTGAACCTTGACCCAGATGTGCTCATTGTCTCCTGCCGCATACTGGTCAAGATTTCATTGACTCTTGATTGGTTATAAGAATCACTGCTTGCAGACACTCATTCCTGGTCATTTCTGTATACCGTGTAATATCCCGCCAGATGACCCTGGTGTGCTGTTTACATGCTGTCTGAATCCAAGCCACGGACCCTAACTGCTGAAGGAATGTGCCCTAGCTTTCCCTCTGGACATGGGATTTTAAAATTCTCCACACTGTTGTTTGCTGATTGGTGGAAGGCATATCTGGTGCCAGTTTCACATACCAGGGATTTTCAGTGGATTAAAGGTTTACATTGTGTCGGTTCTTGAATACCTTATTGAGCAGTTAATGGAAACAGGACAGTTTCTGTGTGTTAAGGCGTCTGACCTAGGATGTTGCTGTCATGGCTAAACAAGATTCTCTGTGATCCCTCGCAAGGAACTTGTTGGGCCCAATTTAGCAGTATAGCTCTGGTACTCTTTTATCATATTTTCCTGGTTTTGTTAAAAGAGGATAAAATGCATATTACTTTACACTTCAGTTTTCTATGAATCATGGAAACATAAAAATAAATTGCGGTGACAGTTTCCGAACTTTAGAAAGAGAACCTTAGAAATTCTGTTTTATGAGTATTTAGTCAAGGGAAGCAGCTATAGACATCGATGTCACCCTTATAAAGGCTCATCAGTCTGATATAGCCTCAGCCTCTCAGGCTTGGTCAAACAAGCTTAAGGTCATTATTCAAAACAGCATTCAGGAGTCTGAGAAAACGAGGGTGTAACTGGGAATTCTGGGAAATGTTAATGTAAATTAAATTGCTGTGATTGCATTTAACTGGACTGTTTGGAAACACTGCCAGAAGGGGAGAAATTTCCATCTAAAATGATGGCACATGGTACTTGTTATTATCTCATAACATTTGCTGCCTGCTCTTTTACTTGTGCAATAGATGATCAAGAAATAGAGGATGTTGGGACTCAAGGTCTTCGTTCATATTAGAACATGTCTGATGACAGACCAAAACTTGTCTGTGTTCCAGAGCACAAAAAGATTGTTTCACTGAAAGTGGTGGTCACAATTTACAGCAGGTATCTGGTGGGATGAGGCGACACGGCCATCACCAATGACAGATTGTGATAAATATAAAATAACACAGGATCTGAAATGTAATGGGGAGACTGATATGTAATCAATAATTAAGTCATGAATTTTAAAGTTTATTGAAAAGGTAGAAATAAGACATAACTTTTTTATTTTTTATTTTTTCTATACAGATGAGCTCCCTTATGTTTAGATGCTGGACAGGAATTTAATAATCTAGTTTAATCTATTTAATTACTTTAGGTTTTTACCAATCACATCAGTTCTGATTTTATGCACAGAATTATGCACAGAAAAGTCTTTAGAAAGTTTTATTGTGATACCCTCCTTTCTCTCTTTAACCACCTTCTCTTTCCCCAATGTAGTTTCTAAATATAAGGTCATTCTAGTTTTCCTCTTTTCAAACCTCTACAAAATCACGCAGTTGTCCTCTGCATCCTAATGTTGCTCATTACGTTGACATACAGTATGAAGCATCAAAGACACGCAATTAATAAGATGACAGTAAAACACTTATGAAGCTTAAGTCTTCAAGCAAAACACAACCCATCAAAAAAACTTGCTTTTAAAGGTATAGTAATGTCAAGTATCTGGTCCTCTGATCTTCCTTTGTCTCCACTGGTTTTGAGAGAAGCCCAGAAGGCAGAAACAATCATTTTGGCTTCTTTTTTCACCTTCTATTTACCCAGCTTTTCACTGACAAAATCAGAAAATACGTGCTTAACCCCAGACAGATTCCGACATGTCTGCCTCATACACGCTATTACTGAAGGACCTCAGTGTTTAGTTGACTTGGCTGGAAAAGCCCCAGAGACATCATGCCTACACTGTGTGGCCTGGCTTACCTTTTAATTCCTGCTAAATCCTATTTATGAATGACTGATTGCTTCTTAAAGACTAGATACTAGTGGCTTGCTTTTAAGTTCTGACTCACCTTTGCTGCCCAAATCTGGCGACACCATGGTGAAATTCACCTTGGTGTAATTATACTGAGTTTTGTTGTTGCTTTCTAAAATGAGGGTCAGTAGGAATGTAACAAAAATTTCTTGAACACCAAAGCACTGACTCTAAAGTCACTATGAGGTTGCCCTGTAACAGATACAGTGTCCTCCAAATGTGCTGAGATAGTGAAGTATAAACTGGGATAATGATGCTAATCATTTCTCATAAACAAATTATGAGTGCTAAATATGTAAATTGATAAAGACAATTGTCTTCCACCCTCTGGGCTCAATTAAACAAACTGATAGTGTTAGACCCCATTATTCTGAGCGCAACTGGCTAACAGGTGTCTCTTGTTAGTCCACTGTTTGTTATTGGGTAATTAGTCTCTTAAAGAGCTGGACCTGTCTTGGGTTGATGTCAGTGTTTGCAGCCTCTAATCAAAAGTAAAAAATGAAAAGACCATAACTTTCTGTTGAAGCAAAGCAGGCAAATTTGACACTGGACACCCAACCAGAACCATAGGAGAGCAATAAAAAAAAAACTAGGAATGATTACCATGAAGCACACCTGACAGAAGAAAGACATCCTCAGCTGATGACAGAAAATTTATCAGAGGTGTCAAAAAAAACCCTAAAGTAACTGTCAGTGAAATTAAGAAGAAGACTGAGAGAACAACATCACAAAAGGCTTCACCACAGCAGGTAAGCCTCTCATCGGTACCAAGAAAAAATAATAAGGTATAGAATTTAGTAGAAAAAAAGTAGAGCGATGGATAGAGTCACATCAATTGTTCTTGAAAAAGATATACATGTCTGCAAATGTAAATTGCTTTGGATAAAGGCGTTAGCCTGATAAATACATGTTAATACAATAATATAGTCACTTGTTAAGTCTAAAAACATTTCCCTTACACAAGATGTTGGGGTAAAACAATTGATTAGTTATGAAGATCTAAGTAGTGTCTGCATAGTTAATTTGTAAATCAAGAAATTACCTCTTGAAAGCTTTTTCTCTCTACTTCTTAATTTTAAAAAGTATCTCCTTATGTAAGTCACTTGTCACTGTAGTGGATTACTTTTTTCAGAGGAAGTTTCTCCTAAACCATCTATACCAACATATTCCTTCTTTCACCCATTCAAATTAAGCTGCAAAGCTTAATCAATTTGTTTACAGTGTCCAAAATATATTTCAGTCTCTGAAAATGTATTTGTCTTCTTGTGTAACGTCTGACAGGACGATTGGTACATCCAAAACACTTCTGAAATACTTTAGAGATTCCACATGTATTAGTACTGTTCGCTATTCATTGTGCAAAGCTAGTCTTACAGTATGGTACTATTAGGTGTTGTGATATGCCTGTGTAATATGCCTTTCCACTTTAATTGATTATTTTCAATCGATTAACTACTTTTCCAGTTTGAAATGATTTTAATCTTGATGATTATCATGGCCCCTGATCAGTTAATGTATTCAAATTAGTTTGTGTTGTTTTGTGTTTTGAAATGCTCTGTTACTTTGTTATATTAGTGCATTTTAAATAATTAAATTGAATGTTTTCATTTTAAAAGATTTGTTTTGGAGGCATTCAATGGGTTTAGGTGATGAAAACCAGATTATAAATTATACGGAACAAAACGATATTAATATCGCGCCAGGAAGTTACTGTATCTTTTACTGGTAAGCTTTCAGCGATGGTATATTGGATAGCTTAATGATTAAAAAAAGAAGCTCCTCATACTAAGAGGGTAGTGCTGTTTATGTCAGTTTGAAGGAGAAAAGAAGCAAGTTTCACCGTATTTTTAAATGAACCTATATTTTGTCTTTCAGTCTTTCGATAGACTTTCTGCAAGTAAGAATTCCATTGTACCAGCATATGTACCAGTTACGTACATACGGTTACTGTATGGCAATAAAGTTCAAGTTCATCTGAGAAGTCGGGCCAGGTTAGATTTGCATTTTCTTCTGTAACCCTGAAAGCTAGGACAGCAAGATACTTTGAAAAATGCTTATTGCTATAGGTTTCAGTTTTTCTACTCTGGACTGTGTCTAATGCCAGTCACAATTTTTAATCTAAGGGTCAACTATTTTAAGTATTACTGACCTCTTGAAAGTTAGCAGGGAAAACTGTGATGGATCACCATAACAAAGAGATTCTACACTTGATTGAATCAGTCCCATTATTCCATAGATGAGTGTCAGAGTTATGTAAGTGTTATATAAACCAAGATGCTCTGAGGGCCTTTAACAGCTTGAATGTCAAAGATATCAAAACTTCATTGAGGTGCTTTATAATGCAACACAATTCATTATATTTCCCTTGCAGCAAATATTTACTTTCAGAACTACAATATTTTAAGCGTATTTATGATTTTTTTCAGAAAGAAAACTTTGAGAGTACAAATGAATTCCAAAATGTGGAGCCAAACAACGGCTCAAACAGCACCATTCAAGTCTGTTTTTAAAGTTTGTTTTCCTTCTGGAAAAACAAAATATTGTAGCCGTGTTGCTCAACAGACAATGGAGGGCAGTGTTTAAGAATGTATTATGCCTTTGTGTGGCTCTGTGTTTATTGTTCATTTCTCACGAGAAGATGTAGCTGAACCATTTGCAGCTTGCCGAATTCCTCAGTGTAATAAATGTTCATTAGTCTTTTCACATATAATTTCTGCATCCTATTACGTCAATACAGTCCTTGTAAACAGTGAGATTTAAGGCAATTGAGGCACTCTGTACTTAATAGTTTAAATGCAGCTGTCTAGAAGAGGGTAGATTTTTCTGTCAAAAATCACAATTGTGCTGGCCACTCTTCCTCCAACTGAAAGCAGTGCGCCCGGATTAAGCCATCTAAATAAGGGTTTACTATCGCTGGTGTATTATCCACCTCTTGCATTATCTTATAATGACGCTAATGTTCAAGGAACCAGCCTGCTGCCTAACCCTTTAAACTCTCTGCTGAGGGGGGAAAAAAAAGAGAGAGATGTCAGGAATGCAAACAGAGAGCTCCCTTTAATAATTCACTGGCTCCATGTCTTATCTGCCCCTCTTGAAGTTTACCACAGAGGCCCGGCCAGCAGAATGGAATAAAGCCAGCAGGTTTTTTTTTTTTTTTATGGGGGCCGTGGATGGTAGCCGGAGGTTAAGCAGGGTAACGGGTGAAAAAGACTAACATGGGAGATGGCAAAACGACACCGGGACAGCCGCCACCACTCCCTGCCAGTGTGGAGAGAGACGTGGTGATGTCATAAGCAAAGGCTCTGTGCTCTTAATCTTGGATAAGTGCCTCTCTCTATTTTTTTTTTCTCTCGTTTTACTGTAGACAAGATTTTTTTTTGTGTGTGTGTTATTCCTCCTCCACTGTAAATTGTTACCGACTTGGAGTTAGACCATAAAGATCTGGTCTGGTGCTTCTCAATCTGACTGTTTGTGGAGCCGGGGTAAAGATTAGTCAGTACTTTCGTATTTGTTTTTTAGACTTTTAGTTGCCTTCTGTCTTCATGCTTTCCAGGCACGCAGCTCCTCTCTCTGTAGGCCCATGCTGGTCTGCTCTGTGTTGTGCTAATATGATTATCTTTGGCCCTGGGAACTCGGAGGCAGTCTAAGTGGCACTGGCTGACATGACAGGATAGATAATCCTTGATACCAAGGTGCTTGCGATTTTGAATGTATTTTAAGTAAATCTTTTCTTGCCATGGGAACAGAGTTCAGATCGCTGAAACGCACACCTTTCTGCAGAACGCACGAAACGGGCCCTGCCCTTCATTCAGAGTTATTGTATGACTGATTAATAAGTATTTGTGTTTGTTTTGTTAAGACACTGAACGTAGCATGGCGCCTAACCTTTTTTGCAAAAAAAAAAGATTCCTTCTTGCCGGCTGTCCTAAACACAGCATGTGAACGAGAGCTGGACGTGGCTGTATCTTTTTCTGGGCACATTGACAGTCTGAACTTCTGTAGGAATAAGCTGGTTGGCTAGTCTGGGATGGGAATCCGACGTTGGGAAGAAAAATAAGTTTGGGGCTGATTGGGATCATGGTGACTCTCTCTGAGCACATGCTCAAAGCATTCGTGTGAAACCGAGTCAGACTGATGTCGGGACTCCTAAATGTGGTATCTTTAGAGTCGTATTATGAGTGACTGTGTGGCAACAGATGAACATTCATTTGTGGAGACTCCATGTCTACTGCAGCGTTTACTTGGTGAGCTCTGTTCACCAAAGTCTGTTGAGTTTCTGCGCAAAGCAGAAAGTAATCAAAATGTACGAACACGTGTCTGACAGTTTCTCACTTGAAACTCCTTACACGACATCTGTAAGGCAGTATTTCGTTGTCAAAGTAAAAAGTGCGTGAGGACTCACGTTCCTGACCTGTGCCTGCCACTCCAAAAGAGGACGGAGGCACTGAAGCAGAAAATCAGCAGCTAGATGGCAGTAAACCGTTATTAAAATGGGAAAAGAGCTGAATTTTATATACAGTTGGCGTGCCCTCTTCCTCCATCATTGGAATCAGTCCTCTTTATCGTCATTCTTTCAGGGCAGGTTCTAGTTCCAAGTACTGTGCTCTGTACTTCAGAAGGAGAACACTGAGCACAATTCCGTCCAAAATGTCTTTCTCGTTTTCCTGCTCTTTTCTTCTTTTCTTTTTTTAAAGAGAGAACTGTTTAAGGGCGGCATGGTAGCGCAGTGGTTAGCATCATTGCCGCACTTGAGCCCTGGGATCAATTCCAGGCCAGGGGTACTCTTCCTGTGAGGTTGGCACGTTCCATTTTTGCGTGGGTTTCCTCCAGGTGCTCTGGTTTGCACTCAGTCCAAAAACATACTGGTAGGTTAATTGGCTTCTGGGAAAATGGGCCCTGGTGTGAGTGGGAGAGTGTGTGTGCCTGTGTGTGCCCTGTGATGGACTGGTGTCCTGTCCAGGGTGTACCCTGCCCTTGTGACCGTTGCTCCTGGGAGAGGCTCCAGCTCCCCCACGACCCTGAATTGAATGAACTGGTTAGACAACGGAAGGAGGGAGGAGAGTTTGAACTTCAAACTAATTTCTGCGTCCCTCGTGTGAGAGAGGAGAAGTCAACACTCACAAAGCCCATTCCCTGTTTCGTTCTAACCAGATTTCATTTTGCAATCCCCTCTTAAACCTCAGCAATGATGGTGATTTAGCTCACCCCGGACGAACGGACGTCAGCGTAAACTAACACGATTTTACCCCGTCTCGTTTTTACACAGGGCCGGCATATGGTTAAAGGCAATGCTAATTGTAAACGGAACTTGTAATCTTGCTCAGTCTATTCAGTACGAAGCAGGTACTGTTCAACTACATACATCTTGCCTCCTCAGATTTTTATGCGCCAATATTTCATTTTAGAATTAATGGCAGGTCCAAGAATTTAGTTCATCTGCTAGATGTAGATGTAACTGGTACATATACCTGGACAATCTGAAATACATGGCCAGAATGTGGAGAGGTCTAGGCAACGTGGTTTGTAAATCAGGTTGGATGATGAGGCAGAAGGAGAAAATGAAGGGGCATTAGTTGAATATTTCCAGGCATTTCCTGGCGTGCATCCCTGGATACCTGGAACTAAAACATCCTTCCACCCAATTTCAGATCACTTTTTGTTTGAAACCATCATAAACGCCTTTTACGAAAATGTCAAGGGGTACATATGCCACCCTGCAGTCCTGTAAAAGTCATGCTGGCTGTCAATTAAAAAGGTCAGGTGACTTCTAAACAAATGTTTTTTTTTTTTCATAAACCTCAGGATGGAGTGAAGGGACTCATGGAGTCATGCAGTTCCCCAGGGAATAGCCTAAAAGTATTGTTTAGAAATCTAATATATGGTTTATTTACTCAATTTGTGCTGAGCTGTACAGTTCCTGTGGCCTAGCTCTACCGGCCTGTTACTCCATTAATGCTCCATTACCGAAATTAGTACCGTAATTGTGAAGAGAGTGAAGGCTGACTTCTTAAAGGGCCAGACGAGGAAAACAAAGGTCAGTGATTGATTATATGTTGAAGCAAATTTCGAGTTTGAGAGAAATCCCCTGACTCAATGGCCATTGTCATCTTTCTGGTACGTGAAACTGTAAGTCGCGGGAACGCAAGGGGTGGGTGAGGAGGAGGAGCTGGTGACAGAACCCCCCTTCTTGTTTAACGGCACTAGAGAGTGTAACGACCGCGGGCTTCGGTACGGAATGGATCAGGCGTCGGACTCGGGGAATGGGGTTGAACAGCACATTTGTTAACTCGAACCGGGGAAAGGTACACACACAGGGACAGGGGTTACAGCACGGCGCCAACACTAATACAGAGAGGGGAGGGAAGAGACTGTCTCCCCGCCTCCGCCCCACTCTATACAGTCCCATAGCCCCACCCCCTGGCGCTGTTCCCAGCCCGCCTTGCGTGTGCATGGCTAAAGTGCCCCGCGTGGCGCTACATTGCCCCCGGCAGAAGAGTCGAGCGTCCCACCGACCCCAAACCATCCCTCCAGGCTGCTCCGCGGGCTCTTCCTGCTAGCCTCTCTGTCCAGGCCGGGACCCTCTGTCCAGGCCGGGACCCTCCGTCTCAGCCAGGGCTCTCTCCCCGCGCGCTGGGCTTCTGACCTCTCCGCTCCGTCCCGCTTCTGACACCCCAAAAAATTGCACTTCTGATCAGCTGCACATCGCTGAAAAGCGTTTTACAGTAATCCCCACCTGATGGGCAGGGGCTGCTGCTTCAGCAACCAAGTAGACTATTCTGGAACTGCGGAACATCCTGCTCTCTCGGATTTCTCCCCAAACATTCGTGCAAAGTGGGTTTACTCTGTTGTAAAACTGCTCAAGTGTATGCATGTCACTGAATTTTTACACTCTGTTGTTCACATGATTTAGCTTACGATTGAAATCAACGTTAATAAGTAGGGAGCTAGGTAACGGGTTTATTCCATGCTGAAAAGAAAGGAAACACAACATTTCGGCCGTGGAACCTTCTACAGGTGTGTGATTAATAAGTATTTATTTCTTAGTTATTAATAAGCATTTATTTGTTTTGGAATACTGCTGAGTTCACAGACATCCCTACCTCCTTCACAGGATCAGAGAAAGGAGCAAACTAACACGCCAGCAGCATTTTCCTGCTTTTTCTCCCTAATAGCTTTTTTTTTCCCTAATGTGGGCCGCACGGCTCTTTATTCATTTCCTGTTCTGGGTCTGATCTGTGACACTAACGAGCGCACCTGCAGAAGCAGAATCTCAAAATTCATCAGCTGTTCTCTTCTCTGCCACTCTGAGAAGATGCAATCCTTGGAAGACTGATTGATTCGATTGATTCACTGATTCATTCATTCATTCATTGGCTAATTCCAAGACAGACATTGGCTCTGCCTGTGGAAGTGGGTAAGTAGTTTCTCTGATGGAAAGCTGGGATGACAACAGGGCAAACCAGAGGATTGCTCTGGGAAACCAAGAATGAAAAACTGACACCAGGTTCCCTGGGTTGTTCAGCCTGCTTGCGGGTGTGTGAAAACATATTTTGTTTCTTTGAATACTGTAACATTGCCTAAGGCATTAATAATAGACATTTAATTTTTTCCTGAAAATATTACTATTAATAATCCTAATTTATCTCATGAAAGGCTTTGAGATTCAGTGAAATGGCTAAAAAGCCCGACAGCCAGGTTAGTATTACAAGTATTAGTTTCATGCAAAAGGTTCATCGAGTACAACCTCTGCAAACGTTTGCTTCACTTCCAAGATATCTGTTCTCTCTCTAAAAAGGGTACAAAGAGTGAACTATGCTGCGTTTTTAGTGCCTATTTTCAGATTTGATGTAACTATGCTCCAGAAGCAGTTCTGTTTTGATCTTCTGGACGGCGCTTGGGTAATACAAGGAGCAATGTCAGGCTATTTTCTGGTCTACCCCCAAAGAGATCTTGCGTCAAATATAGAAAAACTACAAACGAACCCTAAAGATTTCCTGGAACTTTTCTGAAATGTCTGTAGCCAAAAAAGCAATAACCGTCTGACCGGGCAATTTCCATGAAATCCTCAAAACGTCAACGGGAAAGTCACCCGACTGTTTATTTTGTCCACTGGGGTGACTGTAGAAAATACCTTTGTAAGTTGAGATGTCATCATAGACGCACAGCTATTCATTTTTAGCACACGAGGAGGAGTAAGAAAAGATTAAAGAAAAGTATAATCTGTATAGATAGGTTTCAAACAGCTTTGCAGTGAGAAAAGACACCAGTTTTTTAACAGCTACATTAGATTCCCAAGTTGCTGTTGCTTTTTTAAATTTTTTTTTAACATTGCAGCACACTGACTCTCACACTCAGCAGATCCACACGGTGACATTTCCTCGCCAGAAATCGGCTCTGATATTTTCCATCTCTCCTGGCTGCGAGAGTACAGGAACGGCCTTTCTGGTGGTGAAGGTGACACACAAGCTTGGGCGCCAAGAGGCAGAACCTCCCAGACAGCAGGAAGCACAGCACAGCACAGCACAGCACTGACAATTCCCAGCACCTGCAGACACAGAGCGAGTCACTTGGCACGGGAAAAAAGCCATTAGGTGGTAGTATTTTTATAAAAACTGTCCCTGCCAGCAGCTCCATGTGAGGAATTTAATCAGCAGATTTGTTTACGAACCAGCTTTGAAACTCAGCCTGGGCCCCCTCTTAAAGAACTTTATATCACGAGGAGCTTCTGCATGCGAACAATCATTCAATTTGCTCGCTGTGAAGCTGGTAACAAGGCCAGATAGAACATTTCTGAGACCTTGTTCTGTTGTTAGGGGCCCCCAAAGCATGGATATGTTTGTAGGAAAATATAGTGCTTTGTCCCATTAAGATATGTTTGAGTTTTAATCATTTTTACAGCTGTGGCTAAATTACACAAGCACTGCTTACACATTTGTATCCTTTTGCATAAGAACATCAGAAAGATTACCAATGAGAAGAGGCGTTTTGGATGGTCTAGACCATTTAATAGTAGCTGATCAGGTCCAGGGGTCTTATTCAGCCATTTCTTAAGAGAAGCTGGGGTATCAGGTTCAACAGCCTGGCTGGCCAGCTTGTTCCCTTTTCCCAGAACCCTTTGGATAAAGAAGGTCTCAGATTTAAGACCCTTCCTCGAGCATGCAGTACATGATGATAAATTTGGTCTCTGAAAGTACATGGTGTGGAAGTTAAAAAATCTGTCTTGCATTTACATTCCAGCATGTTCTCTGAACATCTCTTAAGCTCTCATGTCAGCATAAAAAGATGAGTCTTATTTTTCATTGACTTCAGTCAGTCATTCCATATTCTTACACACACTCCAGAAATTACCTGAACGTTTTCTGATTTCACTCACATCGAAGCAACACGGTGCTCAACTGGGAGCTGCACTGGAGCACTTAAGACTCCAGCACTTAAGGGCTAACTGATTTACTGTCTTTCACCCCAGTATTTCTTTATGTTGAAATGTGCCTAGGAAGGGCATTTAAGGCTTCCTGCCAGACATATTTCCTAGGTAAAAAAAGTGAAGGGTCTTTCCTGAATAAGGCAACAATAACAGAATCCGTATGAAATACTGCTCTGTGTCTTCCTTTTGTTGCTAGGAAAGCCAGAAATAGAGATTTTGAGACAACAATTTATTTTCCAAATATTAGACTGCCGTAGGCTTATTCGACATGATTCATGGCCTGTTTTCTCTTGAAACACTCAGCATCCAGGTATTGTCACTGAAACAAGTATCAGACGCGTTGAACCCACAGGAGCACAGGGGGCGAACCACACAGAGTGTGATATCCCAGAATTCTTTCCGACGGATTTTGTTTCAAGAGCTGTTTCGAGATGTTTGGCATTTTCACCTGGGTGCTTGAAAAGCTGACCCAAGCTCTTATGATTTCATTCTTTGAAAGAAAATGCAGGTTTACAAGGGGGGAAAAAAATCAATGAAAAATGTAAGCTGTAGAAATTAAAAAAGCAAAGCTCTTTTGTTTACATTAGGCAGTTTAAGTTAGGAAATCTAAGTAGTTTGACAAGAATAAAAATGCAAAAACAATTAGGTAAATACAGGCTTGCAAACAGATTTAGTTATTGGTTATATACTTTAGAAAAAAGCATGTAAATAAATTTTGTTACTGGCCGATGGCCTGATTTGAATTTGAAAGATACAGTAAAACCAAATAAACAACAGTAGAAGTATAAAAAACATTTTAAAAAAATACACATAAATATACACTTTAGCCAAAACAGTATGGAAATTTTAGTGTGACTATTCTCAGTCATTAGGTCAATATTTTCAGAGCCAAGGTCTTTACTTTCCAGAAATCAGGCCTGTGCTTTAGAAATCAGTCTTGGTAAACCTGTCACATGCGATCTTTGAAAAAAAATACTGCACGTTAACCACAGATAACTATTGATGAGCTCCTAAAAGGATTAGCAGAGCACAAACACAGGGTCATCATATTTAGGTAGGAGTAATGTGAGCTATGCCTTGCAGATTTAAGGTGTTAACTTGCATGCGGTTCGATAGAACTCCATTAGGCCTTTAGCCCTCTGATGTACAATTAAGCTACATGCAATAGGTGACAAGATGAGATATTCAAGGGCGCGCTCCTCCGCTGTTTCAAAGGTTTTCGCCTTGGCAAAGTCCGATTTGTTTGTTCAATTAATTAACTTTATTTGGTACCATCTGGTGCCAGGAGTAATTCGATTCCGTTCTGTATGGGCCAGTGATCTCTTCACGACAAGTTGGACGCCTGCAGGCGGGTTTTCCCACCTGCATTGAAATGTCTCCGCCTGTCTTGAAGTGACATGCAAAGTTCTGCTGGTAATCAAGAGGTACATCTTGAGGTTGGTGGATTGTGTTTTTTTATCCACATGTATAAAGTCAAAGGCAAAGCTTTGGAGTGCTTTCTTGTTTCACAGAATTTCTCACATACATTTAAAATACTATAGATCCCACCCCAGAGGGTTCAGCTTGTCTATTTCTGAAATAGCAATTTACAGCGTTCTCTATATTTCTGATTCATTTCTACGTATATTCACCCACAAGGCACTCTTATTATAAAAAGGATTCCCTTATTTATTATGGTGTATACAAACCACTAGGCTCTGAGGGAAGCATTCATTACCGTCATCCAATACAATTTTTGTTTCCAGCTTTACCGTAGCTGTGAGTTGTCCTTATGGGAGAAGACAGATCTTCAGTCTAATCCGGCACACCAGGCAGAGCTCCCAGCCTCATGCCCTTCACTCAGCTCTGTCTCTGACCTGTTCAGAAGTGAAAATTACAATATTGAAAAGCCTACAGACAAACAGGATTAGTCAGCTTTGCGAAGATGGCGGCATTCTTGTAGAAAACATTTTAAGTGTTTGGAGCTTAGCGAGAATCCAACCACTTAGGTGTCAATGGAGAGAGTTTCAATAGGAGTGTCACTTTCACGCCCCCTCTGTTGCTGCAACACCAGCATTGTTACAGGACCACCACAGGGTAGCCGGGACTTCCACACTTAACTACAAATAAATGCCTACAGATATTTTATCGCCCCATCGTTTATTATTGGTCTGCCTGGCTTTCCTCCGGGTGCTCCAGCTGCCTCCCACAATCCGAACGCGTGCTGGGGAGTGAACAGTCTTCTGGGAACACTGGCGCTGGCCTCAGCGTGTTTCCGTCTGTGTGTCCGGAGACGGATCGCCTTGTGCCTCTTGCTCACTAGAACAGGATCGGGCTCCCCTGTGACTCTCTACTGGATGAAGCTCTTAGACAATGAATGGATGGATGGATGGATGGATGGATGGATGGATGGATGGATTTACTTGCCTGTTAAGTTTTTCGATTTTTAAATTGTTATTATTGTTTTAAGAATACACTCCATTAACTCCTGCACGTTATTTACCTATAAGAAAAGTCCATCTATCCATCGTCTTTACACAGCCCTTGTGTTAAAAAAGTGCCTCCTCCGTTCAGTCCTACAGTATATGAACTTCTTTATAGTTCTCACTCAACAGATAATACACTGGTGCCTCTTCTTACTTTCTATTTCACTGGGACCACTAGTAAGTCTGCTGCACAGGGGTCAAATTACTTTCTGACAGCTGAAGGACTTTACTTTCTGACACGTTCTGCCACAAATTATTTTTTAATCAATTAAACCTTGATTTCGGTCATTTATTTGTCTGTCTAAGCTTCCTTTTTTACATTCAGAGATTACACCATGGAATGATTATAATCATTGTAATTATCATCACTGACTGATCTAGTCATTTTTGACTTGGATTCTTTTAAACATCTTGCAGTGATTTTAACAGGGGAAGTCTTTTTTTTTAAAATCAGGATATTTCATTGATAACAGCATCCTGAAGACTGGTAAAAATGATTTATGATGGCTCTTTACTTAGAGGTCTCTTAGAGGCTTAGAAGTCAGACAAGGAGAGGGATTTTTCTAGCGATCAAATCAAAGCACTTTCTTTAACAGATACCCACATTTAGGTACAGCACAAATGAATACATGCAGCGAACAAATGTGTTTTTGTTTTAACATGTTTTTAATTGGCAATCTGAAAAAGAAAACTCAAAAGATTTTTAATCTTTAACTTAGAACATTTTCTCTCTTTGCCAAAAGAGCAAAGAAATGTATGCAACTACAAGCTTCTTACAAACAGAAGCAGAATATTTTAAATCTTTGGCTTACCTTCGACTTTAATTTCGAACAGGACTGCTTGCTTTGGCTTTTCAAAATTCCTGTTCAATTCAAAAGGATGTTGAATGGTGTTTTGTGCTGGATGTTCAGAAATAAAGGAGAGATACAATTCTTTCATGGGGTTATAATTGAATAACTCAATCCCTATAAAAGCAATTGTAAGGTTATTATCTTCTTAGGCCTATTTTTACCTTGTGGCACTTAGGAAGAAACTAATCTCATATCTCACTTTCTTAGTCATCAGTTTTGCCTCTTACCATCTATCAGGAATGTCATTCTGGTCCTCAGTCACTGCTGATTTTTAAGACTGAAGTGAAGGGTACATTGTGACCTTTCAGTGTGCAGAGCAGTGCTGGATGATGGGTGAATAGCTCATTGGCACTGAGCTCTCTGGGTCTGGGTAACATTCAATTTACAGGGGTCATTGAGCACATTCAGAGCAGACGTGTCATGATTGCTGTTACACCCAGGTAGTGTGTTTTTGGAAGGCTGTCCAAATTCGAACATTACAGGAAAAGTTTAATACAGCTGTAAATGCGGGGGAAAAAAAGAAAATACTAGATGAAATGAGAAGACTGCTGTGACTAGAAATCTCTGTAAATTGTATTGTTTCTTTAAAAGTTTTACCTTCCCTTTATTTAATTCAGTCAAAGGGGGGAAGAGGTGTTTGTTATTGCCGAATGTCTGTTAAATCGTGGATAATATTTTTTCAGCCCAAGAACACACTCTTAAATGAGAAATATACATCTATATGCTCACTGGATCTTTTGACTTATTTTTCTAACAACTGCAGTCATATAGATACAAGGTTTTATCATCATAGATATACTGTATACAATTTACTAAAGCATATAAAGCAAATACAATACTCATCATAAGCGATTGGCCTTCTCCTATAGGGCACTAATGATTTTGCCCATTAAATCCAAAGTCCATTAAAGAGAAGTTAGTTAATACAGTAAACCCTATTTTTCAGCCTTTTGAAGATTTTGTGAATCTTGTATTTACTATAGTTATAATTTTAATCTTTTATTTCTTTCTTAGCATTGATCTGGCTACAAATTAGAAGCAGTACACATAACATAAAACGATATTTAGCGCCACTTTTCCTTTACATCACTGTCTTCGTCCAGCGCCTTTTGAAAATATTTTTACTTTTTTGGTGTCGATTTAAACCGTCTTTTATTTTCAGGCCTGGCTGTCACACAGCATGTACTACAGAGACGATTAATGTGTGAGTGTCAGACTAAATAAATCCTGGGTCAGTGCTTATTTGGGCAGTGTTAACAGCAGCCTTAAACTTTAGGCCAACAAAGAGACTCAGCTGCCACCCAACAAGCAGGTAAGCAATGAAATAGGACAGTTCCCACACTAAAGAATCTTCTGGCAAAATATGCAATGGATACAAGCATACTCTTATACTCTGTATAAGAGTAGCCTAGTATTGATCTTTCAAACATGGGATTATACAGTCTGTCTCTATAGGCTTATGGCTTTTAATTCCTTCACAAAATAGATAGACTGACTTTGGCTCTATACATAACTGGATCAATGCAAATCTGTTTATATTGCACTGGTTCAATTTTAAACGGATTCCATTAGCCATAAGTAAAAGTTCTGGGGTAATGTAATTAAGCTGAGTTTCTTCTGTAAGCAGTGAATTGTTTTGCGCCAATTGCAACATTATACTGAGAAACTCTCCGAGGAGGGGACAGAAACACACCATGTGTGACAGGCTTGTATTTATTGCTTTTCTTTTGCCGTGTCTCATTCTAGTTTCCACCATCTTTGATAAGAGATGGAAATATAGCTTCTCAGGTGAAATCGAGCTGTGGACACTTGGCAGTCAAAATTAAAAAATTAATGGCACCTGAATATATTATTTTATTTAACAGAAGTATGGGAGGAAATTGAATGCTGTCACTTCTGCTCTTCTATGTGTAAATACTCGCTGGCTGCTCTGAACATATATTTCCAGCCCTCCTCTCTTCACCTCGAATTCACCCTCACTGCACCCCCCTGGCTCATTCCTCAAGCAGTAAGTGAGTCATTTTCTCGGTCAGGTGAGAACGCCACAATAATAAGAAAGCTGTTCTTTTAAATTTGCTTGTTTCATAGGTTGTTAGAGTTCGAACAAAACACTGAACAAGCCACAGGGAAACATTCGGCTGCAACAAATTAGCCTTCCTTTTGTTAAACGTTTTCAACCACATTTGATTTCGTGTTCCAGACAGAATGACAATATACAACAATAAATCAAAAACAAGACGCACAAAGAATGGAAGCAAGCACTGAAAACGGGGGCTAATTTAACACATTTCTGTGAGGGAAAAAATACCTGCTCTCACATAGTTTGATAGTCTGGCATAGTTTTTGCGCTATTAAAATGATTTTAGCAGTAATTCTTTCCAGACTAATAATTTCTGTAAATCAATACAGCCAAGTCCAATCTAAGGGTATCTCAGCTGGGTACTGGATTTCTGTGGTGCACAAACTGGGTCCCTTCCTATGTATAACGTGCTTTGGCATCCTTTGTGATGAAAAACATGATGACAATGCAATTAATTTTTATTATTCCACAAAGTAAGAAAGAAATTGGAGATGTTAGTATTCTTCAGCTCCGGAAATATGTGCAGGCCAATGCAATTTGTATTTTTAATTTCAAGCTACAATGGCCAAAGTGATCAGGTCAACAAGAGTATGAATTAGTTCTTGTAGACCAGGGTGGACCAGATAAAAAGCTGTGAGCCTGACAGTAAAGAGATCTCCATTACCTTTCAGGCATTATTTAAACAGTCCAACAGCTCAAACGAAACATCAGATGGTCATCCACTTCATGGGTTACAAAGTGTAACAGTAAGCATTGCAATCATTGTAAACATGTCCAGCATGGACAACAGTAACAAAAGTCACACATTTCAGACTCTTCTAATGCCACAGCTGGACAATATGAATGCACTTCAGCACAAACACCAAAGGAATAGCCTCAGAGAGTAAGTTTTTATGTTGATAACCGAGTGACTGGAAAATCGCATGCGTTTTGAGGCCGTGGCTCGGAGTGTGTCGTGCCAGGAAACATAAATAGTTCATCGAGCTGTCAGAGACAGCAGGGGTGGAGCAATTAGCAATAAGCAAATAATTGAATTTGCAGTTAGACGCACAATTACGGCTCTAAAATATTTGTAACAGATAAACGTTTTGCATTTCATTAGCATTTTAAAATGATACGGCTTGTTTAACAGCTTTGGTAATTATATAGTAACATCAGGGCTAATGCGTATTTAGTCAATCCTTTCCGGAGTTATTCAGCTATGCAACCTGTTTGCACAAAACGCGTTTTTCACAGAATCTGAAAGTGAGGAAAAAACATTAAACATTGGGAGAAGCGCATTGCCGTTGCTATTGGTAAGCTGTGCGGGTGTCAGAGTTGTACTACAAGAGCGAACACAACAGGATTGCGCTCTGCACTGTTACAAAGCTCTTATGAATCAACTCATCACTTTTGTTCTCACAAGAAACCCATAATGACACAAAAGCCTGTTGTTTACGGAGAGCTGCCAAGAGACACAAACAGAAAGTGAATGTTGCCCTGCCGACTTGACAAAGCAAAATAAATAGGGATGACTTTTTGGGAAAGCACACTGACAATTTCCCTGCAGCTCACTGGGGAAGTGAGAAAATGTTGTTATCAAGAATCTGTCCTCAGCTCAATCAGCCCTTCTGTTATGTCTGCATTTATGGGTCTAGACTTCAATACGTATCTCCCAGCAAACAGCTGGACAGGACAGCCAGACGGGCCACCATCTTCTCTCATTTTTCTCCCTCAGCTCAGTCGCCGCTCTGACATCATGGCATAGCTAGGAAAGGGGCAGTGAGCCAACCCCCAGACGGCCAGCTACAAGGCTCTAGGCCCTCCATCAGGCCAAGAGTATGTGCAGTAACTAAGCTTCCAAGCAGAGGGAGCCTGCAATAATTGTAAGGCTTTCTTTACCTCCTGTTTTTCGAAAGTGCTCATGTGTGAAGACTGGGCAGCCCAGTAGCTTCACTAGACAGGAGCACTGGCACAGGTTAGCTGTATACAGGGTTTGTGGCATCAACCAAGGTGGGTACCTGGTGTTCTAAAAACAGTAGTTCAGGTGGGGAGCTGCGTCAGCATGCGTAGGCTGCAAAGGAACAAGTAATAGGTTTATTCCATGCTGAAAAAATGAAGGATCCTTCTTCAGGTGTGTGCCTGAGCCTTCTTCTACACACCTGAAGAAGGCTCCACGGCCGAAACGTTGTGTTTTTTCTCTCTTCTTTTTTTCAGCATGGAATAAACCTATTACTTGTTCTAAAAACACTTTCAACATTTTCTTATTATCAGCGGCCGCACTGACTGAACTGAATCTGGAAATATTTCGTCGACGGCAAACCCTTGGAGAGTTTTGCGCCCCCCCCAAAAATGGCTATGCTCATTTCTACAGCTGCAGCAGGTCCTTCAACAGGCTTTGTACGTATAACTCCGATCTCAGCGGGTTGAAGATATGTGAACATGGGCTTGGTGTGTAAAACAAGATGGCCGCCTACCGCGCTGTCATTTTAGTCCAGTTACATACATGACCTGCTGTGTGCGGGGCTGGTGGAGAGTTTGCAGCACTACAGTAGTGAAAGTCGTGGGTCACTCTCTCAAAGTACTTTGAGATAAAAAGTATTATATAGACTCATGGCATTCTGATTGTTAATTGTTTTTCTAGTTTCCTCTTAGCCTGTTAACTGTTCTTTTGAAGTAAGTAACCAAGGAATTGGAAGCTCTTCTTGTAGTTTTCTAGTTGCGTTTATTTTGGAAATACATTTTTAGGGCATTTGTTATTTTTGTCGCTGTTGCTGCTGCTGCAAACTTCATCTATTAGATTTAGGTTTCAGGACATTTGCAAAAAAAACAACCATACATTTACACATAAAGCATAATGGATGCTGTGTTTTAAATGCCAAAGAGCTTGTAAATTCTGCAGCTCTTTGTTGTGTATTCCTCCAGTATTTCAATATACTTTACCAACTATTCTGATCTTCCATCTGGAGGAGTCTCCTTACAGGTGTAACTAACCTGTATTTGCCTTATGAATCCAGCTATGATTACCATAAAATAGTCTTCTGGTCTCTATTGTGTGGCTAACCTGGTTTTTATTTACGTGTCCTCTAGCTACCACAAATGTGATCCTCTTTGTGAATACAGATTTCTATTAGACTATGTTGCTACAGTCTTGTCTGATAAGCCACATACTGCTATGTTGTCTTTGGCATTCCCTTTCTTTTTCATCATTTCTTTTCCTCTGTTTGGTTTTCCTTTATCTCTGCCTTTCCTGTTAGAACTACTTAAATCGATATTTATAACATTTTGTTGGCCAGTGTGCTTCAGTTTTCAAAATCTAGGTAGGCCAAGTGTTCTCAAATGCGCCTTAATTTCTTTGACTCTAAGTAGAACAACAAGGAGATTATTTTAGTACAACAATACGCGTGTGACTGTGTGCTTGTGTTTGCACAGTGGTTGAATGTTTATGTGGTGTTCAGTACAAACTCACAACCTGATGTATCCTTCTGGGGCATTTGGCCAGTGAAATTAGAAAACAGGTCTATCACAGAGCATCTTACCGGGGAAATTCTCCAATAATATGATTTCATGAGCAATCCACATGCATCTTCCTTTCTTAAAGGTTGTCCACCTGTATCACACTGAATCTTAATCCCTGTACAGCAACACTTTGTGGGTTTGGGCAGAATCCGAGTGTCTTTCACAGGTTCCAGGACTTCATGTTGTGCACTATCTCCCCCAAGAGGATGAGACCCTATACTGCATCGTATTTCCTGATCAAGAGAACAGTCCACACTGTGGCTTATGAGCCAGCCTTCAGTTCTGTACTTAAGGAATTTGTAAAATACCCTTTATTTCAAAATGAAGGAGACAACAAACATATTTTAGCATAAATAGCCCTAATAAAAGCTATACGCTACAGAATTAATAAATTACTAACAAAACAATACAATTTCACTGCAGCTACAACACAGGTCTGATAAATAAATCCACAGCACACAAAGAGACAGTAAGACAGTACACAAAGAGAGACAGTCATGTGGTAGAAGCCACTCTGACAGGAATCTCCATTAAAATGCCCTTATAGCCTCTGCATGTCTGACTGGAGTCTGTGGTTTTGGCTTCAGTGTTAGATGATGATTTAAGAGCATTGGTACATAACGAAAGTATGTTTTCTGGCACTTAATGACTAAATTTACACACACAATGTTATGCAAAAAAAATGAAAGAGTTGGTAATAAAACCCTCCAGAAATACATGATGCATAACATTTAAGAATTCGGTGCTTTTGAGTAGAGGAAATGTTCACTGGTTTTTGAAATGAGCAAATATTAATTGACAACAATAATGTATATGTATAACAGGTATTAAAAATTCTCTTTCAAAGGAAGATGACTGTTAATATTTCTCTAAAGACGAAGCGAAAACTAAATGTTTGCATGTTTCAGTAGGAGAGTTCTCACGATTTCTTGTGTTGGTAGATACTGTATGTGGTTTTCTCTTCAGCAGGCTGATCTCTGCCTTACCCTTGCTCTCAGGACCCTGCCTTCCTTTAACTGCAGTGTCTGAGCTCTGTTTTAGCTCTGTAGAATAGGGGTTTTCTAGGGGCTGCTAAACTCGAAGGAGTTTGGGACAGAAGTTGTGGAGGAAGATTAGATGATAATATCACTCTTGCCGATATATGCGCTCGCCTGTGTGTGTACAGTATGTTTCTTACCCAGGATCTCCCTTTGCCTTTTTTCTCTCACGTTCCCTCACCTCCTCATCTACAAAATAAGACTAAAATAAGAAGTCAGGCACTGAAGATGCAGCCAAACCTAATTCATACAGTAGCTTTTTAACTTCAAGACAAACTTTTATACTCCTCACAAGAAAAGCCTGTGGGAATTATATCATATGCACAGTTGTATGCCTTTTATTACTTAATGCTAATAGCATCAATAAACGAGATTACAGATTTACAGATCTAGGACATTTGTATCACAGTTATTTCTAGGAAGATGGTATTTGCCAGTTGGAGGGGAATGTTTTATTTCATCACTTTTATGTCTCGATAGGGGTGAGAAGACAACTGAGCTCTCAATGTAGCCCTTGTTTTTTAACATGGCCTCGTAAAGTGTGAGCAAAAAAAAAGTGTTTGTTATAAAAACATTTTTTTGGGGGGGAACTAGGGAATTCTGATGTCACCAGTCAGAGAAAGTGCCAGAGTCTGCTGCTCCTGAAGCACAGACGACATTCTGCGTGAAACGTGGTTCTAGACTTTTTTGAGACAAGTTCTATGGCCTGCCCTTGGACACCCATCTCACCTGGATCATGACTAGAACACCTGAAACACCGACTGTAGTATTTCGTACAGACCTGTGCACTGCTAAAGATTTAAAAGCAGTAATTGAACGAGAACATGATTCAGCTTCACTTGACAGACTTTGGAGCGTATTGAAAAATGTGACTGTATGCTGGCAGAATGTTTTTAAAAAAAGGAAGATGGAGGAGAATAAAAACATTTTGATGTACAGTATGAACTCCCAAAGGGGCTTGATTCCCGTCATGTTGCCATGTTGGTGTCTCTGTCTCCTGGCTATTTCTCTCGGCATGACTTGCACCCCGTCCACAGTAACAGCAGTCACATGATCTCAGTCCCATCTTGCACACTACTCAATGCACCTCTGCACGACAATCTTTTGACTTGAGCTACCGTTTTTTCCACTACCATATATTTGTTGTTCTCCACAACATATTGACAACGTACTGTCTACATTGAGTGGTGTTCTGTGCTGCACTGTGTCTGTCCCGAGAGATCGGCGTGAATAAATTTCAAAATAAATAAATTCCACTGTGCATGAATATATGACCGTAAACTCCTCTACCTCTGCATTCTGAATCCAGCACAAGCTCCAGGTTTCTGCAGCAATCACCAAGACAAGTGGCTCGCTTAGGTTATTCAGGAACTGTGTGCAGCAGTTGGATTCATTAAAACAGTCTACAGGACATGGTAAATGCTCTGTTGTTTAGTGCTCTAATTATGCTAATGCTGATTAATGCTCTTTTATTTTTTTTTAATAAAAACTGTGTATTGTTCATAGAAACATTGGTGGTCACAGAAGCTTAAAAATAGCCATCCTTAAATAATGCTTAAATTGGGGAATTTATTTGAGATTTTGTTTAGATGAGTTTTTAGTTTAAGCCCAACTATGGTCCAAGTCAGCTCTGCATGTCCGGATCGATTTGAAAAGCTCGGCAGTGTTAGTAGTTACACGTTATATCCTATCAATGAATATTATAATTAGCCAAATTACTTATACTGTAGTCAGTCCTCATTATCTGAAAGAAAATGGAAATGTCAGCCAGGAGAATTTTAACAGGCCTGATAATTAAGACATGAAGTTGAAGTGAAGTTGAAGTGAATGTATACTGCCTTTTCTGTGTTCTGTGTTAACATGAGGAAAGGTGCATTATTAGTTTAGTAAATGTTTAGTTTAATGGTACAAGCCCAAAACAATTTAAAAGAGTCTTTCCTCAGTGACTGGCAAAGTCCACACAGATTCCAACTATTAATTCAAATCAGTTAAGCAGGTTGACCATCTGAAATAAATACATTTGTCCCTTCTGTGTGCCGCAGTTGCTGCAGTACTTGAACAAAGAATTATCGCTGATAAAAAGGGAATTGATTTCACCAGCTGGTTTGGTAAATAAAACCACAATTGCGGGTCCTTTTGGAAAGCACTTTGATTGATGAGGCAGTCCGTCTTCATTATTAACGTCTTACTCTGGAAATCAGCCCCTCCACAAATACGCATTCATCTTACCAGCTGATGATAAAAAGGCATATGAGAGAAAATCGGAGGGGGAGGAATAGAAAAAATAAAAAAATATTTCTTGCGTTAGTTCATTGTGTTTAAGACCCTAGATTTATTTACCCTAGTTATTGGCTAGGGATGGATGATTGGATTTTATAGTGGTTCATAACTCTACATACAAATACGTATGGAAATTTAAGTGCACTGGGGTGTGTGAACAATCATTAGCCTCACATACTGTATATGTATCTGATCATAAACATTTTCTGTGCATTGGAATTGTTTAATACATAGCGCTTTGTGAAAGAGGCGTCCTTTGAAAGCCACTGTATAAAACAAAGTTGGATGGATGGACTTTTCACCTATAGTTATCATGTAAAAAACTGAACGTGCTGGTAGCAGTATCAACTTGAAGGATGATGCATTCATCACATGAGCACAGATTCCGAGGTTCCCCCGTTCAAATGCCATTCGGGTGGTAAGAAAACTCTTGAAACCGGGGCGATATCTGTTAAAAAATGTGAGTTCCAAGCAAAAGAAACTACAGCCAAGGATATCAAAAAGAACCCTCAAAATAAACTGAGAAGTCGCAAATATTCTTCATTCCAAATTTTCTTATTCTCAATAATAAGTATGGAAAGCAATGCTAAGACTGGTCATTAAGATAAAAATAGAGAAAGATATATTTTGATTTAAAATGACAGCAGGCAGCCTGAGGTTTTTAAAAACTGCTGTATGTCCCACATCAAGATCAGCCTTGTAAGTTTGTCAGTCATCTCTTTTCTTCCTCCAACAGCAGCTGCAATACGGCAATGCTGTAGTCCCACATCTAATAATAGTACTGGAACAACAGGAGGCCACAATCATCTGTGTGTAATTTGACGTGGATACATAGTTGAGCAGAAGAAGACAGGAAGATGGAAATCAGCACATGGCTGCAATTCCAGGTTAGAATATTCCACCTTATTCCATCTTAACTGAAAACCCATATAAATGTTTGTTTACAGGGTCCCTGCCAACACCCACAAGTTCCATTTATTTTAATGAAAGTGCTTGATGTCGGCAGTGGAAGATGAACTGGTTGGTCAAGAGGTACTTATATACACGTACTATTAATAGACCCAATACATGGTAAATGTGTAAAACAAACCAGAAGCATACAGTATACAGTACATGTATATTCAGTACAATACACATCTTCTACATATAGAAAACCCTTCTCTGTTTCAATAATATAATTGCAAGCAGACATATTCTGATTAATCATCCATTTCCTGATCACGTTGATACTGAACAGGGTACAGTATATGACAAGATGCATGAAGTGCAATTGGTTTAGGTATAATCACAAATTGTAGAGAGTGAACAGAAATAGTGTCTTTAATGACATATGCACCCATGAGGCACTTGCTCCCCCATGGCAGAGAATGGAAATGTTCTGGGAATATATGTTTTTTCATTTTCAGGATTTGAAACTTCAGCCAAACTTTCCACGTTTGATCGAGTAACACGCCACAAACAGCAAAACCGCGCTGTTCAAGGATGCCAACTTATGTTTTCTATATTTGCATTTTTTTGTGTGCATTTCTCATTTCCAACTCAAACAACCCAAAGACGTCCCCCCACAGAGTCGAACCATGATAGGGAAATAGAAACGGTAATATTCTTGATTAAAAAACAATATTAGAAAATCCTCAGCACTTTGCATAAACAATCATTAAAAAGACAAATCTGGAGTGTAAATAAATAAAGTCCAAACTACTGTTCCGGGAACAATAACCATTCCATTTCGCTTTATCGTGTCTCGCAAATGACAATGTTAAGTACCAGAATGTAAAAACAGCATTCACTAGAAGTCTTGAATGCATCTGCTATTTGGAATTCTTGTGCTGTGCCTGCCTTGGACAGCAAACTAAATAAAGATGTTTACTGACAGGCTAATGAACAAATGGGTCCTCTTGATTTAACCTTGATGAATGGTTCATCCAGGTGTTTTCAATAATGACAATAAGCACTGCAAGCCACAGGCCTTCTGATACAAGTATAATGCATTATTAGGCCATTAGAGGCTGAGTATGGAAGCCCACTTACGCTCTGCCCTATCAATAATGTTGTGTCCCAGTCTACATTTAGGCCAGGGGAATTAGTCATACTGATATTCTATTTAATAAAAAATCACAAGAAGACGCATAAAGAATCTCATTACATTTTAACAGGGTTACAGTAGCCCGGGAGGACCACAAGTTTAATTTTCATAAGAGCATCCATTCTTCAATTATGTCAAGCAGAAAATGTAAATAGCAAATGGAATGCTAACAATATCTCTACAAGCACATTGGCAGATGGAAGCCATTATGTGGAGCGAAAGCCGAGTTGAGGAGTTGGAGAAGTGTGCAGCTGAGAGCTGGCCACTGTTGCTAAACGTTGGCTTAAAATCCCCGGCACACACACACACACACACACACACACACACACACACACACACACACACACACACACACACACACACACAGCTTTCAACTTGGCGTGAGATTCCCTTGATGTGCTGTCACTTCTCTTCTGTCTTCCAAAAGCCAAGTGTCTAAAAAAATGATCATCCAAAATAGTAAAACACTATATATGTGGTTGCCCCCCCCAAAAAAAAAATTGTAATACATTTGTAAAATCCAGCTCATTTCAGTCAACTGAAATAATACAGCAAGTTACATTTTATTCCGTTATTCTTGAAAGTGAAGCACAGTAAATCACAGTGGGATTTCAAGAGTTACAGTATGGAATGCCGGGCATTAAGCATTCGTTTCCAAAAGTACAAAATGATGAACTGATTGTTGGGGCAAGAAAAAGGACGTACAGTACCAAGGATGTTACCATTATCCAAGCTGGGGATTGGAGACCATATCAGAATTAAGTAGCTAAGAGTAATTTGGGTAAACTAGTGAGATTGAACTCCTTGGCAAACTGTGCCATGATTCTACACGGAGCGATCTCTCCACCTGGCACTCCAAGTTTGACTCCCTCTTACAGGCTTCTTGACTCCTTGCTTCTGGCACTGCTGTCTTCCTCTGGCTTTGCTGAGCTGTGTAACAGATTGTGCTCTTCCACAAGGAGAGAGTCCCTCTCAGATGCCCCTCTGGATAGTGCAGATTTTGGAATTGATCTAAATCTACTCTGTAAAAGAACTGGCATTACAGTATAAGCCTTACTTGTCAGTGTTCTGTTATTCCTAACACGGCTTCTCATTGTTATTTTATAGTATTCCCTCAAAATATCACATTTCTATGTATTGTAGGGTTTACGTAGGTGTATATATAGAGGTGTAACAGCACACATACAGATGTACCTGTAGATCAAAGATTTGAAAGTGAAGAATTCTGAGCACAAGAAATGAGGTGGGAAGAGTGGTCTTCTTTTAACTTGTTTTTTTTCCTCTTGTTTTTCTTTTCTCCTTGGTGAAACGTGGTCCTGTTGCTGCCGTTGGGATGTGGACACTGCAACGATTTAAGAGTTTCTTTCTGAGTGACAAGCATCTGTCGGCACTCTCACAGACCTCTGGACTTACGGACAGCTTCCCACAGAAATGTCCAGAACAATATTGGCATGTGACTATCAGCACTAAGCCCCCAGGCATCCTATAATAATAAACAGGTAATTGAAAGCTCAGCTCAGTACGTGCTGTTAGCAGGGAGCAGAGCTGCTGAAAGATTGCTGCACCATTTGGTGTTACAAAGGTGTTGAAAGAAGCTATTATATTAGTTAGTCTGTACCTGTAAGGAGAATTAATATTAACTTCTTTTTTGAAGTTTCTTTGCTAAGAAGCACAGCGGCCTACAGAGACTTTAAACTGTGTAGGGGTGTGTTTCCAGATTTAGTTTTACTGCTCTCCACAGTCTCTTCTTTAAACACATACATTCCCTAGGTTTAGATATTGAAAACTTGTGTTAAAAAAAAGGTTAATTTTCTTTTGCTAACTCATAACGACAGCTTAAATAATGTATTGTTTTTTATCTTGGAAGCTTTAATGTTAACCTAATAAATAGCGACCTCCCCACTACACATAAAAGCACAAAATAACAAAAAATAACTTAATAACTTAAAATACTGTGCTCACACACATTTCTACATCAAACAGACTGGTAGATTATGTACTGTACCACAATTCCCATGTATACTGATCCAGAAATTCAACCTGGAATTGTTCTGAATATATTTATGAAGTCCCTGTCTGGACATTCAGAATTTCTGCAGAAGGCTGGTTCAGAGACCAAGCTGTGTGTTTGGTAAAGCCTGACATTTGACCTTAATTGCTGTTAATTAGCAGAAAGGAGCACGTGGCCTCTTTCTTTTACGGTTCATTGTCCAGCTGCTGAAAGATTCAGCCAGATCAATTAAAGGGAATTAAGGTTACATTTTTTTTTTTCAGGAAAGTAAAAAAATAAACTTAGCTGACAGCCCATATTAAAAAATGTACAAAAATGTATCACTTCATTAAGAATGGGGGGGTAGTGATTAGGGCTTTGGACTTATTTCTGGAAGGTTGGGGGTTTAAATCTCACTTGGTGCTCTGCTGAGCGCCCAAAAACAAAACATGCTACTCGGGTTGGTCCAGTAAAAAAATGATTTGCAGTATAACAGAGTAACTCTCCGGGTCATCATTGCAAATACATTTTTGTTCTCAATTGACTTGCCTGATTCAATGACAGATCAATTCTAAAATCTACAATTTGAAGCAAGAAGTTATCTTCAGTACAGAAGTCTTTTTAAATATAATTATTATTGGTCTTGCAAAAAATTCAATGTGGTTAATCAATTGATATCCTCAGAAAACCTTTTTCTGCCTCTTCTTTTTCAATCAATGTATTTTACCATTATTCTGCCTGTAACTTTTCTGAGGTGTGCGATTTTCATCGTGTAGAAATCAGCAGCCGAAACAAAGCATATTCAGAAATTAGCACACGGAGCTCTGGAGTGGGAGGAAAGTGATGTGCAAGTTTGTGCTTCGACTTGGCAGCTTTTGGGTCACGAATTTGGTTCCGGATCCTGTGAAGTTTCCATGTTCTCTTCTAAGTTCGCATGGATTCTTGTTGTGTTCTGGTTTCAGCTCTGGTCAGTAGATGAGCTGGTGTCTCTAGATTGAGTGTGTGTCCTCCTATGCACTAATGTCACAACCCTCCGCCCTGTGCCCTGTCCCTCCAGGAGAGACTCTGTAGTCCTTACCAGGAATGAGTGTCTTTCTGATAAATGACGAGTTACAAAGTATTTTATCTACACTTGTAACAGATGTAATAGATATGCCTGTAATTCAAATTGTTAACTACAGGAAGGATGGTGCAAATATTTATACCATGATTTACTACACAGCTCCGCAGCACAATTCATTCAATCTGAAAACGGATTAACTGCATAACCATATTGAAACTTATTATCCACCCACCTAATTCTTGAATGCGTTGTGTGTATTAGATGATGGTGTACTGTATTGAGTACACTGTTAATTAGAGTATTTAATGCATGCATATTTTGAAGTGTATCCAGTCTGTTCACGATCAATGGGCATTGATTTATATGAGTCACTAAGACTCTGTGCTTTCTTTTCTTTAATTATTTCTGCTCAGTCTACCTGCCTTAAATATTGTAATTGACAGGGTTACATTGTCCCCATGCCTTAATTAAATCAGAGACGACTGCAGACAAGGAGACAAGTCACCATCCTTGGCTCATGGTATTCTTTATGCGACACAGATCCTTGCTTTTTTCACTGGTTTCTAGAGGATGCATCGCACATAAAAAATGCATTGCAAGGATACTTTGATTAACTTGCCCTTTAAAAAGGGAGACAACCGGAATAGATGTTACAATATTGGTAATCAGCCCCCGTCCAGAGATGAGCCTCTTTCACTAAATACTTCTTATAGTAGAGCAAAAAGTGAATGGGTCTCTTGAACAAAATATTGTTCTTTTCAAAACACCCCTTCAAAGAAGCCCTTGTCATTAAATTACATAAAACATAGACCACATTTTTTCCAACGTCTCAACTGCGTCTTTTTTGTCATGCTTGGTGTGTCCTTACTTTTTCTTATAATTTTATAATACCTGCAGAATCACAGAGATTAAACTTGGAAGTGCTGACAGGTGACAGAAAGCTTCTTCAAGTGTGTAAGCGGCTCAAAAGAAGTCATACACCATGGGTTTTCCATTTAGTCTTGGCCAGTTCCAGCACTGTACGCTAATTAAAATAATTGGCCTTCCAGATTCCTCCAATACTGGATCAGGTATATCTGTCAGTAAGAGGCTTAGCAAAATATTTCTCGGAATTAGTGAGTAACCAGGACTGAAGTGGCTGAAATTTCAATATCCTCGTCTCCTCTCTTCGGTTTTAAAATTTCGCCATCTTATCTAGCCTAACAGTATGGCATACCATAACAAGGCTGCATTGATCCAGCTATGTTCCTGACACAGTAAACTGAAGGACAAGGATTTAGTGCTTAACCCCCAAAATGGGTTCAAACAAAAATCAGTAGTGCTCCATGCAGTCCACCAGATCTTGACCCATGACTGGAAGTGCTGGTTATACAGCCTTTACTGAGCACACTTCATTTTGAGCATGAACTTTCAAAATCATAACAAACTGTTTAAGTATACGTGAGAATTACACAACTGCACTTCTGCTTTCTAAAAGGTGACATATACTAATTAAATCAGATGCCAGATACTGCACATCAGCATGAACAGTTTTGTCATATTATTGTAAATGTGAAATATTTCACATGCTGTTTTTACTTTGTTATAAATATATCGGTACTAAGTGCCTACGGTATCTGTAATGATTCGTTAAAAAGAACAGATCGAAAATTAATATTTCTTTTAGTATTCATGTTCAAAAATGGATTACTAATTATTCTATAGATTTGGCAAAATATTTCATTAAATGAATAATTTAACGACTTGGCTAGTCCTGTCTTTTCTGAACTGTTCATACATATACGTTCATCAAAATGAACCACGAGACATGAAGGAGGGGAGAAGGCACTTCTTTACCCAAAAGGTTGTGGGAGCATGGAACAAGCTGCCCGGCCATCTGGTTGAAGCCGAATGGCCTCCTCTCCACTGTGATCTTCCTCGTGGCCTGCTTCCTGTTAAGCATTTTGACAAAGTGAGTGCCGTGTGAAAGTGTGAAATATCAACCTGAGTAAAGATCCGACCACAGTCTCAATGGATTCCACCTCTGGGACAGGTGAGTGAATGGGACTTAATGCTCATCTAGCATTAAAAAAACATGCAAGAATGGCATTATTTTTTTTTTCTCTAAATTTCCCTCAGAATAACCTTTCACTCACCAACAGAATATGTAGAACTGAGGTTTTACAGCCTGGTTCACACTCGTATTCGCTCTTGCTCATTGTTATAATTCTGCCTTCTGTTTACCTTCTACATTCATTTTCCCAGATTGTGTTTTTTTTTAATTTCTGCTCTGCTGACCAAATGTTTCCTTTTTCGGTTATATGAGAAGTACAGGAGCCACTCAGAAAATTATTCAGAAAATGTCACTCTTCAGCACTTGCAGCTGTAAAACTGTTCAGGCTCAAGTTTTTTCCCCCCATAAAGGTATTGTGCAGGTTTACGGCTCTTTGTGGCTATTCTCATGCCTCAGTAGTTCAATCAGTTGTCAACAGTAAATGCCAGAGTATTAGGACCCTTAATAAAGTTAATAAAGTATTAGGGCCTTTATTAACAAGTTAAATATTTAAAAAATGGATAGACCAGATAACTGACCATTCGTGGGGTCAAGGGTTCTACAATATTAGAAGGACAAGAGCTGACTGTTCCCATTTCATTACTTTTAATTCGATACCACTGAATTGATATCTTTCCAGCAACTTTTTTTATCAGAAATTCAAAGCTATTACTACATAGTCTGTCGGTGCAAATGAACCTTTTTCGTCTGTCGTGTGGTTTGCATTTCTGTAATCGATTGGTGTTTGATCAAGTTCATTTCTGCTGCTCAAGGAAACTTAAAACGAACTGCTGATTAAATCTGTACAGGAACCAGTGGGAGTCGTGTCTCCAAGAATTCACCTCAGCATTTGAAGATTTGAAAAGCGTCGTCTCTTCCAGATTGAATGTTTGGTAGAATGAAAAGAGTTCAGTCATCCACGCAGTGGCTCTCACTTAAACTGTCCTTTTGCATTTCTCACACCTAACCTTTGAGGGTGAGGGCTGCACATCTTGTGATTGGACAAGGAGGCATGTCCAGAGGAATAAGCTCATCATATGACTGCATGCTGTGCACATTGGTGTAATCATGTGGAAGAGATAATTACAAGACAGGAAATTATAACACAGGGCCTAAGGAAACAATCTTTCCACACTGAGTTAAGCCAATCATGTCCTCATCACAGCTCTTACAACCGGAACGGAAGTCAGTAGTACAGACAGACAGCTCTTTTCCAAGGCCGTTATTGTCACCACGAACAAAGAAGCAAAGAACAGCATATACTCTTCGGTGACTCTTATTCATATTCAGCGCTAGGAGCAGTAATAAAATCCTCAGCAGCAATAAACCCAGATGATAGTTCAAAATTAATGACATTTATGAAACGTGTAATTAAGCTAAGAGCTTTACATGAATTGTTTACCAAAACTAGATTAGTTTCATGATTAATTGATATATGGTGTGAGTAACAGCCTCAACAATAGCCCTTTTTTAAACAAGGTGAACATTCAGTAAAGGTTACTGGAGACATTAACCCGAGGGGTATATTTATTCGTTATTACGATTCTGACCAGTGAACACCTTGTAAAAATCTAATTTGTTATGTGTTATTATGAGTAAATTATTAATAATAACCATAACATTTCCCACTTCTTCCAACAACATGACAGTGTGGAGGGGAAAAATCACTAGCCGGCGGCTGGTATCTGGAGCTCTGCTAGACGTAATAACTGTTAAGCGCCAACCTCCTGACACTCTCAGGGAGAAAACCGCTCTCTTAAAATAAAGCTTATCCAGTGCTGTAAAGAGAAGGGCAGAAGCATCAGTGCCAGGAGTGGTATTATGAGGATTAGAGGAGTGGAAACAAGGCAGGGTTCAGACCTCATTTTTACGTTACGAAGGGTGGTGGCAGGTGTCTTAACCTGTCTCCCAACTTCAAAGTAAGCTCCTCATTAAGCAGGGACAATCACAAGACCTACAATCACAGCTGTGTTTTGAAAGCACTGTAACTCCAATCAGCTAAATGCACATCCATTTTTATTTTTAAATGAACAAAGTAAAAAAAAAAACACCTCTCCTTTATTAGCACAAGGGCGCAGATGAGGAGAGAAATAACGAAGATATGGCTATACACAGGCTAGAGGAAATTAAATGAAAAGATTGATTTTACTGCTTATCAGATCACTTTTCATGTTAAAAGGTGCAAGTTGCGAGCTTCTTAGAGCAATTTAGAGAGTGTTTCAAATAATGTTTTCTTTTGGCCAAGCAGACTTTATTTGAACATCACAATGCATTAAATACAGGCATCTCTTACCATTTACCAAACTTTTCCTCTCTGTTTTAGGAAAAATGGTATAAAGATACAAGTGTCACGAACCAGAACAAAGTGGTCAGATATTCGTTTGGATTTTTCTTTGAACTATTTTCGCAAATAAAAATTCTGTTGTATTACGGTTACTTAGTTGTTGCACAATGGCATTTGTTACAAAAAGGAATCTATAATAGATATTTGCCATGAAACCATTTTTTGGACATCATTGATTTTTTTTCTTTAGTAAAGTCACCTGGAAACGAGGCAATGTGTATACAGTTGACATTTTTCCTACTGCTAAACGGAACTTTATTCTAAAAAAATAGAATGGATAAGTCCCCATGGGCCCATTAAGAATGGCATCTCAAGCTTTAGAATTGTGATTCAGGTAGTTTGTGGAGAACGCGATCTGTTTAAATGGCGAATTTGATGTGGAAATGTTGCAAGTGTGGCGCTCTAGAGAAAGGCTTCCCAGTAACTCGGGAGCAACTGCCTGGTTTCCTTGTTGACTTAGCTGAAGCCAGTGAGCAAAGGCAACAGTTCATGTAACTGGGCCAACTTAGATTTGCACGGCCTGTCAGCTGCCCGTCTCCTAGCACATAATATTACCGCTCTCGATTTAGACCAGGCGAAAGAACACTCTTCACCCCCTTTCTGACGAGCTACAGTGGTGAGATACAGTATTTGTATAAGATCAGGGCTGGCGACCTCTGAACCGACTCATGTTACGCATCTTTTTTTTTTTTGTGCCTGCTCTCCAAATCCGAAGGGATTTGAAAGTCAAGGTCCACAATAGAAGGGGCGGGGGAGGAAGGTGGGAGGAGTGGGGGGGAGAGTGGACTGGGAGGCGCGTTACAACGCTGCAGATAACACACAAAGTGCAGCAGCTGTTAATAAGGGCCTTTTCCAGGGAGAACAAGGTGTCTCCACAGAAGATAATGTTCCATTGAGGGGCAGTGCAGCCTTGCTCCGGCTGTAATCCCACTTTGTGTGCCTCAGTGAGCAAACTCAATCGCTGCTATCTTGATCTCTTGAGAAGGCTGGATCCCGTAGATGCCAGGCAGATACCGCTAAACCTCTGTCGCTGCCACTCTTGTCTTCGCAGAGCTGTGTCGGTGCCTTGTATCCTTGTGGCATAAAGGCAGGGGATAGGTTCACTCTGCCTTTTGCCTTGACAGCCGCACAGTCATTTTGCTCTGATTGATGGTTTAAGTCGGGGAATAAATGGCAGGCACTAAACCCTCAGAGACAGCTAATTGAATTGGTTTCTAGAACACTAATGGAGCTTAATGTTGAGATAACTGATACCTTAAGAATAAGTGATCATTGACAGCATGTGTTTCTCCCCAGTAATAAACATGTCAGAGAAGCGGGACACAGCTTGTGCACAATTAATATATGTCCCTCCCTGATACGGTTATCTTTTATATCCTGCTAAGTAAATGGGTGTGAATGTAGCCGATATGAAATTGTCCCCTGGCAGCAGAAACAATATCAAAGGAATACAACATGAAAGAATTTCTCTCTGGCCATAGGTAGCTTGTATTTGTATTTTTTATTCTCCTTCAGTCGTTTTGTTTTTTTGTGAAGTCTCATTTTTGAAAGCATATAACAAAAAACAGGTATTAAGTCTACAATGACTAAATATTTGCAGTAAAATAATCTTCTAATACTCATTTGTGCACTAATACTGATGGATAATATCTGGAGCATTACAAGTATTGCTATTATTTAAATAAAATTAGGCTTTAAATTCATGTTAATTTTCACAAATTATGCTTTGGTATGAATCTGAATACCAGCAGGGTTCCTTTAGTTTTAGATAATGGATGGTTAAAGTGCAGATAATTATTGCATTATTGTGTTTTGCAGATTAAGATAATGGCTGTTCTTATTTCCCTTAGTTAATTGATTTTACTACTTATCAGATCACTTTTCGTGTCTCCTAATACTGGCTTTCACCTCGGTGTTAAATCATATAATTTCAATAAATTTTCTGACTCGGTGTGAAAGTTAATGTTGGTATCATGGCCGAGATGCATTATAATTAACATTCGGGGGCTTGTGTTAATCGGCTTCACCATTATTACGTCTCCAACTCGATTCATGCTTTGAGTTTCCCATCGTGTGTCTTCTGCTCCTCGTGAGAGCACAGAACGTCTGATTCATTGAACCCCAGTTGTACAGTAGTTCCTCCTCAGTATATTAGCATCTGCCTGCCTGGAGAATAGTGATGAATCACCCAGGAAATCTGTGTTGCTTTGAAAGGTAGTTGTGAAATATGACTGCACCATATTTGGCTGCTATGGCATCAATGTGCACATTGCGGCTGTTTGAATTTATATTCTTTTGTTGGATTGGAACTGTTATGCAATAGTCTTTGAGATACAATTTTTATTTTTTAAGAAAAAACATGCCTTAATTACAGTACCATGCAATGCTGGTATTCATTCTTTTTCATGTGGGAGTATTTTGCTATTTTAAGTATAAAGTAATTCTGTCTCTTTGTTACTGCTGATATTCTTAACAATAACAAATGAACACCAACGCTTGTTTTTCTTAGAACTTAAAAAAGCGTGGACACCAACCAGATACACAGAAACTAGAAACATGTGTTTCTTTCCTCTCACTAACAGCAGATAGTCAAATGAATCTTCACTATTTTATGGCCTGAAAGTTACTCCTAAACCGCTGTTTTCAAAACGTCAGCAGTCTGCTAGACCTCACCCCAGGTCCAATGCTATGCCTTTCACATACATTAGAATCAGTCATTTATTTGGTTAGAAAACAAATTCTCTCAGTGTGGCCACAAGCTGAGCTAACAACAGAAATATTTCCTACAACACCACCTCTCAGATGATGGGCATCTTTCCTGGGTTTTGTTTTTAGGTTAAGGCTATTACTAAGAATTTATCTATGCCAAAAATGCCACCATCAGCTTGGCATGAAGGAAACTATGCTGAAAGCGTTGCATCTGGGCAGATACCAAATTCCTTTATTTTCAGATAAAACATTTCCCATGAATTTCTATAAAAAAGTACTGCGCCAGGAAATTCTGATACATGTGTGAGGCTATGAAATTAACCAAAGTTGTTCTAAATGTTGCGAGCCTTAACACGTATGAAAGAAATATCGTCATTGTCATTCTCAACAGGAGAAGAACAGGCCTCATCTGTGGCCCCATTCTGTGTGTTTGTATCTATGTGATGAATTTGCATAATACAGTACAAAGAAATGCAGCTTTTTGCAGAGTGCAGTATATTTATTATCTTGTACACTTGAACATTTTCTTCATGAAACTGTGGAATTCTGTCTATTAATTTGCACACAAAACCTGATAATGTCCTCACCCAAAATGGGCAATAAACGTTGTGTATCTATTGTGAACTTCTTAATTCCTTCAACCTCAGGTGATCAAAAAAGTAAAACTCCTTCTTCTTTGGTACAATCAGATTTTTGCAGAACAAATTCATGTTGGGTCTGTCAAAATCAAAGGGGCAATATTCTGAAAAATGTAACATAAAGGATCAGTATCCTTCATTCACCATTTTCATCTGATTTCTGTAAATATTCAATTATGCACTATTTTGTACCTAAGGATAAGAGCAAGGTGCCTGTATTTTTACAAGTTTTAATACTAACTCAGTGAACAGTATACAATTTTATCCTTGTATTGGTGAAGTTTTTCTCTTCAATAGGACAAAGTTATCAAGCTTTAATCCTGTCTATTTTCTCTTAGTAGCCCTGCATTAAAATGGCAATAACTCTTCAATGGGACAGTTTATTTGACATTGGAATGAACCTTTCTCAAAATGGAAAATTTCCAATAATTTAAAAACATTCCTGTTTTACAAATGACAAGATTCACTGGGAGCATAATCAATAGTATTTGATAATTCCAATGGATGTGGAGTTCATGCACATAACAAGAACGCCCCGTGCAGTGAAAAACAAACAGGCCTTTACCCTCAGTTCTGTCTGAAGGAAAGGGTCCTGAGGGTTTGTTTGTGGAGACATGAGAAGCTGTCATGAAGTCACTACTAGAGCCGTGTTCTTCCCACTTCAAAGTCAAACAGAAGAGACCAGGCTCTCTTTCAGCTAATGCAATACCACCAACAGTGCTTGCTTGTAAGTTTTCCTCTACTACTGTATGTATCTTCAATGGCATGACCAAACCACAGCACGTTGAATGGCCATAGGCAGAGACAGATGACTGCTGTGCATCTGCAAAACAGAAGAGTTGCAAATCAAATCAAATGCTAATTTTCAAATTAAGAAACAAATCTCACGGTGTTATATTTTAAGTGCACTGGAAAGGGTATAAATCAGAATAAGCCTTCTTGCTCCTCTGACTCATTTTAATAGTTCAAGAACTGCAAGGAAGAGTCTTCTTGAATGCTCTGAAGGACCCAGTCCCCACAACACGTTTTGGTGTACAACGATGCCATGAAATTCTCTCTGCTTGATGTCCGTTTAACCCTTCTGAAAAGAGCCTTTATCAAGATTGAAGAAAAGGTGTGGTCACATTTCTTTATCCCTTTTGAAAGGTTTGACTCAGATTGTTACTACTGTAGGTCTTTGTTCTAGGCAGAAAAATATCATTGTATCTTCAACAGTCCATGCACGTACATCTAAAGTCAAAAAGTATATTCTCCTATACCTTGAACGTAACCAGAAATCAAATTTCTGTCAATTGTTAACAAAAAAAGTATATATTGTGAAACTTAGCAGATGATCACAATAGTGAGAATTCACAAAATTTTCATTTTCACTTATTTTACTGACATGTTAACTAATACCCTGCAGCAATGTGAGGCACACTTCTCACATTTTGTGCTTAAGCTGGTTTGTGAATAGCCCGCTCAAAACTTGGCAAAGACACATCAATCCCCAGTTGAACAGCTCAGTTAAAATATAACAGTGCGTTCAACATTTATATATATATATTTGTCAATACTATACGCCCACATTCATCCACAGTAATAGATAAATTTTGGGCTTATAATTCTTCTGTCACTATAAACACATCCAGACTCTGAGTGGAATAGAAGTTTTAGCATGAGCTTCCAGGCCATTAGATAATGTCTGTTCTTCAATTGCCTGAAAGTTCTGCTAAATTAGATCTGAGAAATTCCCTTATGGCGGTCCAGTTTTCACCTAAAATTGATTTATAGTGGCATTCCTTCAGTTTTAAAACAAATCAGACTCTGCTTTCTTACGTATTGATTGCCACACAGGGCATGGGTGCACATTGCACATGAAACAGCTCTTTGTAACGTTTGCACGATACTTTGTGTTATGGTACATGATATATCGTACTTGGTGGAGGTCACATGCTCTCTGTCCCCTCACGGTCAGGGAGCAGAGGGGAGAGCAGGGGGTTGGAGACACGCTTGTGTGAGAGTGTCTCAGCCCTTGAGGGCCACAGCACAGTCGTCTCCTCTCTCCACACCACATTAAACCCTCACACAACCCCAGGGCGCACAAGCCCGAAATCTTAACTTCGGCTCGGCTGAAATCACTTCTCTTTACTTCGCTTCTTTTTTTCCCAAAACAAGAAGGGAAACGCAAACTCCAAATCTCACAGAATCGGAACGGATTTCTCATGCTCTCCCTCTCCCTCTCGCCCTTGACTCTTCATTGTGTTGTGATTCTGGGGCAGAAGAAAAGGAGATCAAGTGCAGGCTGGTGGGAAGAGTCCACTGTGCGGTTCGGAGAAAAAGCCGTGTTTGGGGAAGAGTGGTCATACAATCCCAAAATGCACTACTTATCTGACTCTGCCAAGTGAACGTATACACTCCCCCATGACAGAATGTTTCTGATCGTCTGTTTTGGTCCCTGACCCAGATTTAAGGCAGTTTTCCTTTTGATTTGTCTCCCACAGTTGATCTCTTTAACTTGCTCTCCTTGAGATGAGGGGATAGGCTTCCTTTTGCATGAGTGAACCCCAGCCCTGGTCACCTATCGCTTTCCCATACCTGTTTAGACCATAACTGTTTGAGCTGGAGCCTAAACTGGCTGATAATAGGGGCAAAGTAGAGGAGACATATTGTATAAGATGGACAGTTTTTTTGGGGTGCGCCCATTAACATGTCTAGGAAACCGGAGCACCCAGCAACAACCTGAGAGGTCAAGGGGAGAACATGCAAACTCGATGCAGAAGGTGCCCGAGGCTGGAAATGAGCTCAGGATGTACTGCACCACTCTTCCAGCTGCTCCAGATAGCTTCAAATACGGATGCTGTTCTTCTGCTGGTCAGCTGTGGGAATGGTGTATAGGAAGGCAAAAGAGTCTTGATTGCATATCTGCCCGGAACTTTAAATTTATATTGAAACTGTAACCTGTGATAAATTCCAATATTAGCAGCAACATAGCTGTGTATTGCAGAGGGAAGATGAAACAAGCTCCATGTGGAGAAGTTTTTCGGTGCCACAGTGACCTCTGCTGTCATCTGGAATTCAGGCAAAGCCATCAGTTTTGTCCTGCTGCTTTTAAACGAAAAGAACAAATCCTTCTCGCATTTACTGTCCATAGCACTTTCATCCCTCAGGATTGTGATACTTTCCACTGCCTTGGGAATCTGGGTTGATCTGAAAACAAGATATAGACACCCAAAACATCAAGGCCATTTAAAAGCGGAGGTATCCAAATCATCTTTTGCAAATGTACAGTACGGACAGCAGATCATTAAATGTTTGCAAGGAAACCAGACTTCAAAATAATTTCAGCGCCACGCCAAATTCATGGATTGATACTTGAGGGACAGGCAAGCAGCCAGAATGAGGGGTATTTGTATGTATCTCATAGATTTTACAAAAGAAGAAAGATCCAAGAACAAGAGGTTACTTTAATGACTTTAAGTCTTTTAACAGTTCTTCATCAACAGAAGGGGCGTACAGTATAAGGAGCTGCACCAAAATCCTTATACCTCTGATATTCTGCTGCTGTATTTATTTCTTCAGATGTACAGTAAATAAGTTTAAGTTTGAGTCAACAAACAATCTTTAATGTTAATTTCAACTGTGACGCCTAATGAAGATATCACGGCAAGAGCGAGAACACTCCTGCAGTTTTCACAATAGTTTTGACAATTCAGCTCACTCTGCCACTCTGGAAATCTGTAAAACTTCAGCAATATGACGAAAATCACCTGTAAGAATGCGAATGATTGTGGTCAAAGCACTTCAGCCATTATAGACATTCGACAATATCATTTGCGAGAAAAAGGACTTCAAAACTGGCTTCGGCGTGTTATGTCGTTTGCTCAACTCATTGCACTCTAGAATTGAAATATCAGGTTTTCGCACACATTCATTTGCTGATTATGAATTCTTTACATTTTAAAGTGAACGCATATTCCAAAGCTGGAGTAATTGACACAACGCTAGTAGGAATATTGGCTATAATCTCATATAAACAAATATTAGTCAAACTTCCGTTAGGAGTGAAGCTGAACTTCTCACACTACTAGTCAAAGCTGCAATAAACTAACCCAAACCCATCACCCGTAATAATTCTTGCTTACATTTATTCGGAAAGGTTTGTCTTTTAGTGTGCTTGAAAAGTATATCAACTGTTACAAACAAAACTCAGCTTTTGAAAGAGCGGAACTTTCCCATTTCATACAGAACACAGTGAAATCTTTGCTACTTACAGTAGTTGTTTAGGGACTCATTAGGCTTGAGCGGCGCCTAGTGGGATATCTGTAGAAATGCAGTCAAACAGACATACTTTTTTAAAAGGAACAAGTAATAGGTTTAGTAATTCAGGTGGGGAGCTGCGTCAGCATGCGTAGGCTGCAAAGGAACGAGTAATAGGTTTATTCCATGCTGAAAAAAAGAAGAAAGAAAACACAACGTTTCGGCCGTGGAGCCTTCTTCAGTAGTGGGGAGAAGAAGACACCTGAAGAAGGCTCCACGGGCGAAACGTTGTGTTTTCTTCTTTTTTTCAGCATGGAATAAACCTATTACTTGTTCCTTTGCAGAAATAGGTTTATTTCATGCTGAAAAGAGAAGAAATTGGCAAATGCCGTAGCAGCAGCAAAGGAGATTGAATAAATAAAATTCAAAACTGGGCCATCACCTGGTAGATGACTTCTAATGTAGACCAGTCCAGAGTATTACAAAAAGGTGGCAAAACAATATGAGCTATAAATACAATATTGGAAACGCAGCGCTTTAGGGAGAACCTTAGAAAAGATTTACGTGTTTGCGCATCATTTACGTCTTCTGTAGACAGCATGAGAGAACAATTCAGAAGGCAAACAAAACGTCTGGATATGTAGCTAAATGCATAACATTCAAACCAAGGGCGTGTTATGTTAAAAGTCTGCCATGCACTAGTTGACTTCATTAGCAATAGCGTGTACAATTCAGGTCACCAGGTTATAAAAATATCGGGCTGCTCTGCGCTCAGCCCAGGGAAATCCCTTACTGGGCTTGAGGGGACGTCCGGCCCATTCTGAAGGCACCGAACTTCATTTGCTAAGCTTTGAAAACTGAAAAAAAAGGGACTATAATAGCAGTGTTTAAAATCTTCATGGGGCGTTGACACAGTCCAGAGAGTGGACGTCTCCTGAACCATGAGCCGGAGGGCGCAAGTGGAAACTACCCGCAAGTGCACGAAAGCACTTTTTTTTTTTTACGCCAAGTGGAAGTGGAGAGCTATGGGACCAGCCACCCAGCCATTTTTCGGAAGCCCGCTACCACGGCCTGCCTGAGATCCCTGAAACCACTGGGCCACTGACGACTGCCTCTTTGCAACCTTGTGTTTCTCCAGCGGCGTGTGTGCCTGGCACCCCCATCCGAGGGGCGCTGGGCCTTTAAACGCAACAGATGGGTCTCCATGGTGACCAGCGCCTGCAGTACCGCAGCAGCCCCAGAAGGGGGCGAGCACCCCCTCCCTCCTCCTCCCTCCCCGCAAGGAGGGACGAGGTGGTCCAACAAGCAAAGCGGCGCTGCTGAACGCGTCCCGAAACGGGGTAATAAATCAGGCACTCGTTTCCTTCTCCTCCCGAGTTCAGCCGCTTCTCATCATTTGTTTTCTCCCCCCCCCTCCACCCGTCCGCTCGGTGCACCGCTTCCTGGCGATGAAGAGCATGGTGGTGAAGACGCGGCGGCAGGGGTGCAGGGAGCCGAGCGCGTCCGACCGGGAGAGAAGTTCGCAGGCGCCGGCCGCCCCGGCCAGCGGGAAGGCGGCGGGCAGGCGGGCAGGCAGGGAGGGCAAGACGGCTCCTGCGCCCGGCAGCCTGGCGCCGGGCAGGGGCAGACTGCTGCTCTCCGTGCCCGCCCGCATCGGCAGCCGGCTGGGCCTGACCGTGCCCGCTTTCCTCAAGATGGGGAGCGCTCTGGTTTTAGGTAAGGGGGTCGCCCCGGGAGGAGGAGGAGGAGGCGGCACTGGGGGATGGAAGAAGTCGTTTCGGAGGGGGGAATGAGGTTTGCATTCTCAGCTCGCCCAAAAAAAAAAAAAAAACCTCCTCTCCTTCCGTGCTAGCTGCTTCTTTTTGAAGGTGCACGGCGGAGTTTTTTTTTGCAGGATTGTCGAAAAGTGTGCATTGTACCGTAGACGAATGCGCCTTTTTTGTTTTGGGAAGAAAACAAATACCTAGGTAGCTAACGCCGTGTGTGTGTGGGGGAGAGTAGCTTTGATACTTTGTTAACAGCGGAATAGCCGGCCGTTTCAAGTGAGAAAGCACAGCTCAAAAGGCAAGCTCGGTCTCGAGTGGTCGTGGACACAGTGTCTGAACGAAGGCTGGCTGAGTGTGGATATTGCACGGAGCGCCTGCTCGGGAGACACAGGGTCTCAGTGCTGACAGTGACACGACCCTCATTACCCTCAACCTCTGGACATTTAAATCAGGGAGAGCACCGTGGTTGGTGCTTTTATTTCTTGTTTGACACCCGTCCCAGCGATTATTGCCATTATGATTTCAGCCCTGTATCCATTATACCGCAGCAACAATTTCCTGTTTTTCGGTTCCTTAAACCTGGTGAGGCAGTAGATAGTTCAGAGATACCATATTATTTCCGGCATTCTTGATTTGAGCATTTATCCTAAGCCTTTAAAGGCTGAGATAAAAAAAAGTCATGCAAAATCTGAACGTGTTGACCGTTTGTGACGTTTGCTGTAGTTTTCAATGTGTAGCAGCTTCAGCCAAGAGCAAACACGTCACCAAACTGTGCGCAATCATTACGTTACTAAAGCAATGAAATAGCACATGGTATGCCGTGTAATTTTGCAAAGATGTCTTGATCGTTAACTATCCAATTCACTTGCTTGGCACAGCTAGCGCGATAAAACCTTTCATTTATTTTTTTCCTTGCAAGAAAAGGCAGTCGGACAGCGAAGATCACAGTGTACTCGCCCGGATGAGAAAACTACTTCGCTTATTTACATAACCGTCTCTCAGAAGAGCAGCACATGGTGATCAAAACCACAGTTCCTCACAGAGCCCTGACCCTGAATTTAGTCCAGGCAGCGTAGGGGTAGCCTGTAGAAGAGTTTTAGGTCCACTTGTCGATAATAATAATACAAAAATCCATCCAAACCTGCAGAATATGGTGGGGGAAAAAAAAGAAAAACAGAAAGTCAGCATGGAGAGATCTAGATGTACAGTTTATATTGGTATATACAGGAGGTACAGAGGCATTAAGTTGATAAAGTGCAGCCTCTCCTTGTTCCTTTTTTTACTATGCATCAATAGAACATATATATATTAAACGACACTTTTCTTATCCTTTTTCAGGTGTGGAATTCGTTAAGTCGATTCATGTCGGGCATCATTGTAGCTTTGCAGAAACCCATAGCCTTTCTTCCCCGTGACGAATTGACAAGGCACACACAGATTTTTTAAAATGTTGCGTTGCTTCGGTGGCTCATAGATGGATAATACTTTATTAATCCCGTAGGGAAATTGATGTGTTACACCAGTCCAGCCCAAGACAAGCAAAACAGACATCAGAATAGTTATAAAACAAAAGACAAGCAAGATAAATAAACATAAATACATAGGTGTGTGAATAAAAATAAGTAAGTACATAGGTGTGTGGTAATCATGGGTTCATGAGAACCCTCCTTGATTTTTTTTTACCTCATGTGGCTTTATCATTTCTGATTTTTATCTCATTATTTTTTTTTTTGCTTGCATTAAAAATGGTGCATCACAGTGTCGCAGTGGTTAGCATTGCTGCCTGGCTCCCAGGTTGCTTCTCTGTGCGAATATCTGAAGATATAGAATATCTGAAATAAAAATGTACTGAATCTTTTATCAGATGCCTTTTTTTCTTTTTCTTGTAGCTGCTGTGGCTGGCATTCTGCACTGGTAAGTACTTCACTGTCATGTTTGTTATGTACCCGTTAAGTATTGCAAACTGGATAACATTAATTCAAGGACTTTAGTGTTTTTGCACATATTTTGCATTCTGCTACATTTTTCTGGACTTGCATCTTAACAAATTATCTTGCTGGAGGTTTATTTTAACTTGTCCATCACAAGTATATTTTATATCAACCTGCATCAGTTGCAAGTGGCATTTGGGGTGATTTCATTTGACCCAGGCGAAATACAATGATTAATAATTGCAATGCAAAATCGTAAGTTCGCGGCTTTTTGTAATAACCCTGTACTCTGCAACTGTGAATGTGTTCTCGCAGCTTTTGACCGTATTCTATAAGCTCTGTGAGTCTCATTGTCTCTTAATTTTCTGGGCAGGTACCATATTTCAAATCTCTTTGAAAATGACAGACATTTTTCACATCTTTCCACCTTGGAAAAGGAAATGGCATTTCGTACAGAAATGGTAAGAAAATAACATTTGAATTCATTTACGTTTCCCACCATTAGCATTGTTTATTACACTCTTACCATTGTCCGGCCTGTTTCGGTGTTGTTCTATGCTGATGAAGCATTAATGAAACTAAACGGAAGTGAAGCTGAAACTAGAACAGGAAGTTCTTGTTTGAAACCAAGCCAGCTGGATGAGGCGACTGACCTCTCATTTATAGACAGTTCTTATCTGGAGAGAGGAGTCACTTATTCCACAGTTGTTAGGTCTTGTAGCGTATACTGTGCAGTACAGTGCAAACCCCCGGCTTAAACTTCAATTTAAGAGACTTTGGCTTTAATGGGCAAAATGTTGCTAAAGCAGATTATTTTCTGTAAAAATAAGAAATAACCGTATTTTCCCTGCAATAACGGACAAAATGTAGTGCAGTGGGTAGAGGGGTAGGCAGATTGCTCGTTGTGGATGTTTTGTATGCTGCGGCGAATTTTTCGTCAAAACAATCGCTCTTAAAACACACTGGGATCCTAACAAACTGCAAACAAAGCTAAAAGTCTTAAACGGCACAAATAATAAAACAAGGTCCAATTAAATACAACGTAGGTTGAAAATGGCCCTGCGGGGGGCAGATTCGCCTCGGTGAATTTTAGACGGTGTCTTTATGCCAAGGTGGCACAGGGGGACAGTAGTTAGCATTGTACGGAGGCCCTGGCTTCAGTTCGGGATCCTGGTGCTGTCTGCGCGGAGTTGGAACGGCACGTTCTCCCTGTGTTTACGCCGTAGTCCACATACACACTGGTAGGTGAATTGGCTTCTGGGAAACGTGTGTGGGTTTGTGTCTGTGTGCGCCCTGCGTTGGACTGGCGTCCCATCCAGTGTTACACAGCCTTGTGCCCGCTGGTTGCTGGGAAGAGGCTGCAACTCCTTCACAGCCCTGAATTGGAAAGAGTAGTTATAAGATTAATGGATGCGTATTCACGTCACGTGAAATAAAGAGCTGGTACTGTATATGGAGGATAAACAGTGACTTAGGAACTATGTTAATTGTAGTTGTTAAACAATATATTAAATATATGTACTATACGTATAAATATACATACTATAAATCTATGTCCTTTCTGGATATATGTTTTCTCATATAACAGTGTGTTTTGGGGTGAAAAACGTATTTCATGATTTAACAGTCATTCGGCAATAACACACCCCCTAGTCTGTTAAACTGAGTGTCTGCTGTAATATATCAGATTTACATTTTTCTGAACAGAGTCACTTTTTTGTGAGAATGGGGATTTACGTTTCCTCAGTAATATGTAAATGGTGAAGTTTGAATAAAGGCATCAGCAAAGAGTAGGTTATGTAGTCAGATTTGTGTAGTTTTGGTTTCTTTGTACCTCACACAAAGTAGGATGTAGCAAGTTGCTTCTTTTTATTAATGTCATACTTAAGAGTCCAGTACAAGAAGAAACATAATAAATAAAGTCTGCACCCTGACCTGCACAATGATCCAATTATTCATATTCTTTTCCTGCCACACATTAAAAGAAGTCTCATTTTCATCTTTGAAATATCTCACTTTTTTCATTACAGGGGCTTTATTATTCATATTTTAAGATTATTATTGAGGCACCTTCATTCCTCAGTGGTCTGTATATGATAATGAACGACAGGCTCACAGAGTTCCCTCTTGTTATAAACACCCTGAAGAGGTTCAACCTGTTCCCTGAGGTGAGTCGCTCACTCGCAAGGTTTTTGTTAAAGCGTAGTCTTTGTTTAAGAACATATATTGCCTGGTTGCTCCCTTAAACTGTTTTAGATATTGGTGATTAGATCATCTCTTGAACTGAGGCTTTGTTTTTAGATCTATATTCTGGACTCCATCTGTTGGAAGGCACTTGCTGTTTAGACATGACATCAAAAGGAATGCTGTTAATTTACTGAGTCATTAAATGATCTCTGTTTCAACTGAGGGGAAATATGTAACTCCGAACCTTGGCCAGAATGTATGAAGACAGCATCCAGTGTTGAACTGAGTTGTCTGGTATCTATTTAAGAAGTGAGGAAGATGGATCCATTTGCCTGTCTGTGATTGGCTCTTCCCAGTAAAGCCAGCGGTGGTCTATAACAATCGAACAGACGCGGTGTAAGCAGTGAACATGCTGAAAGAACAGCATTGGAAGACTTGTCACTAAAAGACAGTCCGGGCAATACAATACTGTATAGTACAGTAATATAAATTGGATTCATGTGGCTCATTATTTTCAGTGTTTTACATAAGCTGTACTAACGTGATGTATAATTAAGAGGGGAGGCTTTGTTTCATTGAGTTGTCAAAGAAAAGTTGTAACGTTTCTTCTGTTGAGGGAAGGTTCAGAGCCCTGCAGCTCCTTGACTGTAAAGCAACCACCCAGTGCAAGGATCTTGATTAGGAGCACAACCAGAAGCTCTTTGGTCTTAAATATGAGCTTATACTTTCACTGTTTACTGAAGTGTGTAAAAAAGAGAACAAAAGGTTTCTTTTGCAGTCCTACAGATTGTTATAACAAGCTTATGTGTCTTTTACTGAAACAGTTCATTTATTTTATAACTCGGGAATTATACTTGGTAGAAGTCCTGTGTACTTAAGTACTTTATTCACACTTTAATGGGACTTTGTGTGTGTGTTCTTTTTTTTCTTGCAGGTGGTCTTGGCCAGCTGGTACAGGATTTACACAGGCACAATGGATTTCTTTGGTTTTCCAACTAAAATCTGTTGGACAGTCAACAGAGGAGAGGGACTGAATCCTGTAGAGAGCTGTGAAGGTAAATACATGGCTTTTTTTTTTTAATTTTAGAGCTAAATCGCATTTCTTTAAATATACTAGAAGGGTAATAATGAGTGCTGCTTTTATCAAAATGAGCTTTATTTGTTTGGAAATAATGTATAAATTCTTAATAAATCTATAGAGGAAAATGCTCAATATTAAATCAGCTTCATTTAAATCATAATGAAGCTGATTAGATGTGGCTTTTAAATTTGGATATGAAATAGTTAAATTTTTTATCTTGTTTGTTTTTGTGTGCAAACATCTACAAATTTTATTTTGAGGATAAGACTTTTTGAGAAACATTTTGTGAGCAGTTCATGCAGTAATTGCATGAACATTGATGTTCAATTTCTTGTTTTAGGTATGTAACAGTTGCCCAGTACTAGCTTTTCCAATGTTCAATAACTGTTTTGAATGTTTGTTTTAGATGAAAAAGTATACCATAATGCCGTCATTTCTTCTGAAAGTTTTTGTTCATTTTTGCTCGCACAAAGACACGTGAAAGAATGTATAACATTAGCAGAGCTGTGCTGTACGTGCAAGGCTATGGTAAAGAAAAATATGTAAAAAAAAGTGGTTGCCGAGTCAATGATCTAATGATGTGAAGCAATACTTAATTGCACCATGTTTCTGTTCTTGTAATACCATCAGAATAATAGTATTCCAATACTTCAAAACTTGAAAATAAAAAATAATAAAACATAGGTCTATGAATTGTCAGTGTTATAAAGTTGATTGCCCTGTGGATTAATTGCGTCTGAAAGTGAAATTTTTCCATTTTTCAAAAACTGATGATAAAAATGAGTTTTCTGATATTCAAAAATGATATGACTATCAGAAGTAGGATCTGTGACAAAGCGGCAAGTTTGTCAGCACTCTACACCATGTGAATTATGTCTAAAATTAATGGTATTATTTTAGGGAAGGGGGCTTAGCGGGAAATTTCACTAAAACGTCACTTCTCTGTTTATGTTCCTTTTGACTTATAGGTTTGGGAGATCCGGCTTATTTCTATGTTACATTTGTGTTTGTACTAAATGGAGTGATGATGAGTTTATTTTTCATCTACGGCACATATCTGAGGTAGGGACATTTTCCCAGTCAAATAAACAATTTATTTGAAATGTCTTTTTAGAAGCTAAGTGAGATCTGCTTTAAGATATCTATAAAGCAAGGAGAGAGAGGTTTTATGTTAAAGGTAGTTTTGAAAATTATTCCAAATGACCTTTTTACAAAGTTTATTCAGATGAGAGTTGAAAATATAAAGTGTCATTTTTAATGCTGTTTTCTTATTGTTGTTGTTTTTTTTTTGCTCAGGTTTGGCTGAGTTGTTTTTCTTCTTTGTAATGTATGTTCTTAACCAGATAGCTGTTCATCTTTCCTTTTTTTTTCCCCTTCAGTGGAAGCAGACTCGGTGGTGTCGTTACAGTCCTGTGTTTCTTTTTTAACCACGGAGAGGTACGTTTAACCAGAAGATAGGGGGGTCTCTGATCAGTTGAAGCTAAACACCCCCATTGTTGGTCCTCATTAATCTTCTTCACTAAGAACAGAGTGGAAATTTTGCTCAAGTACCGTTTTCTTTACAGACTTTCCAGAGTTATCCCAAGTAGGGTGTGCTTATTTGTGTGGGTCATTTGCTAATTATTCTTTATCTAAACGTCTTCTTACTGACTTCTACGACTACAAAGATCAAATACTGTACATAAAAACGTACAGTCTAAATTAGATTGCTTTTGACAAACAAATCCTAAATGGTGCACTACGTAGTAAAAGGAGTGTGTCATTATAACCGGCAGAGAACTAAGAATAATTGTAAAACAGCCAAAAGCGGAAGCATTGATGATTTCCGAACCATCTTGGTACAGTAGGTCTTAAAATGATCTACCAAAAGTTTTTTTTCTCCGGTTCTCTGGTCTAGTGAAGCTGCATGATGGGACTGTTTGAGCTCAACCCCTCGCTCGGCGCTGTCGTGTTTTCGGATACAGACTGTGCTCACACCTTCCACTGTGTGTCCCCCCCCCCTCAGAGCACCCGGGTCATGTGGACGCCCCCCCTGCGTGAGAGCTTCTCCTACCCCTTCCTGGTTCTCCAGATGCTGCTGCTGACACACATTCTCAGGTGCGTCTCACTGTCCCGAACCCGCTGGGGTTCACGCCCTCCTCCGAGCTCGTTGTATTTCAGCAGGACGTCTCCCACAGTGTGCTTTCTTCTTTCTCCTCTTTTACGGACTAGTGCTGGCCCCGTCATAGATCATAGCCAGTGTTTGCTCCTGGTTACGTTACAGTCGGCTCACGATTCAAATGGTCCGCATACATCCGAGTCATTAGGGCAGCAGTTTAGCTACATTCTTCGGGGCAGCTTCTCAAACTGGGCTTTTCAAGACTTGAATCTTTTTTTTTTTCCCCTTCTCACCCTCTTTAGGACTCCTAAACCAGGAAAAAAATCTTTTGTCGCACTTGGTGTTTCGAATGTCTTATTCATGCTCCCCTGGCAGTTTGCTCAGTTTGTCCTGCTGACTCAGGTAAGAACTCGAGAGGGCTGTGTGAAGAGGGCTTGCACTTCTAGCCTGTCTTTTAAGGTGGACAGTGTTCTAGGAAGTTTTGGAAGAGTAAAATAAAGCTGTGGTGATGGGTAATGTAGATGCAGTATGTTGTTTTCAAAATGTCGATGCAAAAATATGAAAATTGTTCTATGCAAAACCTGTTTACAACACGCAGGTCTGTTAAAAACTAACTTGCAAAAGTACTTCACATCTGAAGACAGTACACTTGAGTCTTAAAATAACATGTTAAATCGCACTTCATATTCAAGGTTTGATGGGTGAAATTATGTGTTTAAAGTAATTCTGTTAGATTACGTTTATGTCCTGTTGTCATTTCAGATTGCTTCTTTATTTGCGTCCTACATCATGGGCTATCTGGTCTCTTCAAAGCTGCAGTCTCTCTTGCTTACCCACATGGTATTATGTTCCTCCTCCTACTCACATTTATAACAGTGCTGTGTCTAATTTAGCTGCTTATTTTATTGCAGTTGTTTAAAATATTTAAGAAGAAATCCAACCTGAGCATTCTTAGGTAGTTAAAGTATGCCTGAACATTACAGGTTCATTCTGTCAGATTTTTAGCTGGTAGTTTTCTTTTTTGTCCTCAGTCAGGATTTTAGGAACCCAAGACTATACGGATAGAGAGAGTGTCTTGAGTGAAAAATCTAGGCCTTTCTGCATCTGGGCTGGATATTCATCTGTGTGGGCATAAGGCTAAGTGCTAAGGGCTGATTTGCTGAGGAAATAGGAAGGGATGTGGGAAATTTGAATCATTTGTTTTAATTATTTAAGTAACCTTATTAATAATTGAAGTATTTTACAAATGTACTTGGGCGTGAAGTTATTAGACGTTAAAACATACTTATTCTTAGCATTTAGAATAGACTGATGGCTATAAATCTTTTTTTTTTTATTTTTGAAATTTTATATTTGCAATTTAAAGACGGGAAACGATCCAAACTGCAGTGTGAATTTATATAAGTGCATCATCTGTTTATCTTGGAATGTTTTGCTCATTAGATCATAGTGCCCTAGGTCAGGTTCAGTCTTTTCGGTGTTGTTAAATTCATATGAAATATGGACGCAAAAATAAAAGCTTAAAGACTTATTTTGGCTCTACGACAGATGATTTTTTGCTTATTTTACTAGCAAGATGTAGAAACGGAGCAGTGGTATAAATACAAAGTATGTGTTTTTTGTGAATTATTGCTTTTAATTTTCAATTTAGACCTCACCCCTGCAAATATGTGACAAAAAAGCAGAGCATGAAGGAAACGTCACAAAATAGTGCTGTACCTAGTACAACAAAGGACTCTAAACCAGACCTTTACAGAACATTGCACAAGCACATTTCTGTATCGATAGCAGCGTCTCAGGCTGACATCGTGGCAGCAGCTGCGTAGTACAATTGAGTTGTGGGTCTTTCCAAAAGCAAGATGTCATGAAAATATCTCAGCCAAACAGATGAAAAAGCAATAGCAGGACCTACCCAACCCCTTCAAATGATTTTCTTAACAGCTGTCTCCCCTTCCAGAAAAAAAAACAACAAGTTTGTACCGACAATATTAGCAGAGAGACCACTGCCAACAAAAGTACCTAAAATCACGCTTTTTAACTGCGTTTTTTTTTTCTACTTTCCAGGTTTCGCTGTTGGCTTGCTTTGTTTTGATGTTTGGAAATTCCATGCTTCTCACCTCTTTTTATGCATCTTCGCTGGTATCGATTTGGGTGAGTGGGCACTGTCAAGTGTTACTGTGAGAACATCTGTTCCGGTTTACCTCGTACTTATCGCCCCCCCCCAACAAGCCCAGACCCAGCAGTCACTAACTTCACCCAGCAGTTTTTTTTTGGTTCTACTTATCCATGTGCTGTTACAAGCCCGTGTGACTTCGAAAGTAGAAAAGGCTTCGACAACACTGCGTTTGTTTCAGTGAGGATGCGTTACACATGCATGTGTGTGTATATACAACGTGTTATTCCTTTTTAAAATATTCTGCCGTTAATATAAGCTTCTTTATTCCAGGGTGTTGTTGCACTCAAAAAAGAAATTTCTCAATACTGCAAACCAGGAATTGCCACATGGGTAAGTTCTACGGCGTGCCGTAACAAAATATCCTAAAAAGATGAATCGTGTTGAAATTGTTTAATCATTTCCAATGTTATTTAAACTGACATAGTACAGAACAGTAAAGCCAAAGCTTTTGGCTAAAGAATAAGATTTGTCAGTATTATTGTCAGTTTGCATTGCCAAGATTTGAAGTTTTAATTAATTTTAGATAGATATATGCTTATAAGTTATCTTTTAATTCTCAGGTGGCTGAAGGTCTTGGCTGGTTTATATCGACGGTGATTTTGAAGAGTCTGGCTTCTGCAGTTCTTGGAGCTGCTGATGACGTAAGACAGCATAGACTTCTATAGACTTACAAGCCCAATGTAAAAAACACAATAATCCTCCGGAGCATTTCAGTATAAGCTGCAAAACAATGGCCGAGTTCAGTGGTAAAAAGTTAAGTCACTCCTCTTTTACCCTTTTGGGTTACAGTTGTCAGTGCTTTGTGTCTAGATGTATTGTAAAGAAAATAGCCTTTTAATTTAATTACACTTTCCATTATGAAACAAAGTTTTGTTGAAAACTCTCTGCTTGCTCTCCAGTTCCACCTTGCCCAACCAACTACTGTTGTCTTTCAGCAGTTAAAAGCTAGACCTCCATTAAGACTTCAGCCCTGATCATTAGAAATGTGGAAAAAATACTTAATTTAATCCAGCAGACATGGGTGCACTGGGAGAAACCGGTGTACTTCAGACATCTTGAAATGAATAAATGAATTGATATTTGAGCTGTTTGTATTTATCGGATGTTTGGTTGAGTTTCAAAACCAGAGAGGATCTCGGAATATCAGTGGTACAGCTCTCCCTGCATCGCTAGCAGGATGTTCAGCATCAAAGCCTTATGAATGTTGTTTTTGCTAGATGCCTATCCCAATTTTCCTTGCGCTTAATATTCTTTCTTAATATTTCTTAAATTCTTAATGGTTTTTTTTATGGTGTCTTTTTCTCTTCAGGCACACATAAGTAGTCTGATCAAATCAAAGTTTACCAGTTATAAAGATTTTGACACAATGATGTACACCTGTGCAGCTGAATTTGACTTCATGGAAAAGGAGGTGTGTAACTTTATATTTATCATTCCTTTTATAGCTTCGATATTTGAGAAATTACGCATGACTATTTCTAAATAACATCTGTATTTATCTATGGTATTTTATTACAAAATTATTTGTAATTTACCATGTTTTTCAAACCCATTCATGATAAAAAATGGCAATGCATGAAAAATGTTCTTTGTGATTTATCTGGGCCATACTGTTTTTCTTGTCAAAGGCTCTTAATGTTCCTCTCTTTTCAGACTCCACTGCGGTATATAAAAACATTGCTGTTCCCAGTAAACCTTTTAGTCTTCGCTGTAATTACTGGAAATGTAAGTTTCATAGTTATTGTTGCTATTATTTTTCAAAACACATGCTTTGTTGTGCGTTTTGTTTTTCTAATGCATGGCATCAAGATGACATATTTTTTTCAGTTTTTGTTTAGTCTCGGAAGGCACTTCCATGAAACGTTTAACGTGGGAAGTTTTGGGATGTAACCGGCACAGGGGTGGAAAAGACAATGAGAACCGTACCTGTCCCTCTGCTGGGGCTTCAAGGCTGGGCGACCCCTGTCCTGAAGCAGAACGTTTCTAAATTTTCATCCCATCTCGGATATTGAAGACTTCATTTGTCCAATGAAGTCGCACGTGAGGTGGTGATGTTTGTAGCCTCTGCTTTTCTTCTCATGCTTGAAGAAAGTGGATAAGAAGTGGAGAGCCACATTCCAGTTTTCAAAGTCACTCTTAAATCATCGGGTTGTTAAGACTTACAACACAAAAGTGATTGATTCATTTAGTAAGTTGGTCCATTTACTGTAAGTCTGGACCTGCCAGCTGCGGCCTTTGAGAGCTGAAAGGCGTCGCCATCTTCGTTTTCACTGGTCCCTAAATGGCGGGATTCACACAAACGTATTTACTTAAGTGATCAAGACCAAACCGGCCCAGCCGCCTAGAAAACCTGCTGGGTGAAGGCTGTCGGGCCGAGGCCGAGCCTGCTGTAGTCCTTTTTCCGCGCGCTGGATCGTGTGGACGCGGACACTGAAGAAGTGGGAGGGTTGACAGGTATACATCCCGGAGGAAGTGTCAACGGCTCTTCTGTGACGCAGCGCGAGCTGCCGCAGTGAGGTGATCAACAGCCCCTCAACTGAAGGCTCGAGGGGATGGGCAGAGAATAACTGCTCTCCGGTTCATTTTTATAAGAATTGGGCAATAAAAAGAGAAAAGGGGATAACTAAAAACTGTGCCCTGCAATGTATACATCTGTTGTACAGAATATGTTTTATAATTATCGATTGTTTAATTTTACAGACGGTAAAACAAGTTTGGAAGTTTTTGGGACAACAGAAGACTGAACGACCTGAGACTATGAATCTGCAGAGTGCTGATCAGTAAGGAGCTTTTTTACAACCTCCCTTTTTGACTATTGTTGTTGTTAGTTTTTTTTTTAAAAAGCTTTCAACTGGTTATAGATTAACAAACGTGGGGTATTGATGAAAAGATTCCCGTCTAAAGTTTTCATAAGGTGAGCTTTGGTCTTTCATATTTCAGACTGTTCTTTTCGAAACTTTATTCAGGTAAATTTCATTTTTATATTAATCTAAAACCAGAAATTATTTAAAGATTGAATCCTGCATGTTGAAGAGATGATGCTTTTCTTCCTGTGTGAAATCATTGTAGTCTCTGCTTCTTATTTCAGGACTGCACAAATTCCAAATGGAGAGGTAAGACATTCATATGTCATTGAAGCTACATTATTTGTTGTGATAGTTTGACGTTTGTCCAGTGCCTCGTGAGTGGTCCCCACTGATGTACATCCACATTATCTTTAATTTCTGTATGGAATCATTCATGCTTATATTTAGAGATGGAAAAATTAAGCACAGACATTTGTGGTCATAATGTTTTACAGCCTTTTTGGCCTGCTTTACCCTGATGATTACTTGAATAAACTCCTGGTCAGTCCAAGAGTTATTCTTTGAGTGATTTTCTTTTAGACAATAGGCAATATGCCTGATTTGAGAATCTTAGTGAGTTGTCATTTTAATTTTGGCAATTAAAACGCTTACAGAAACATGTGCTCAGTCATTGAGCTTATTACCTGTTAATGATTGTTTTCTTCTTTTTTTTAGATGGTTTACCATCTCTTACAGCTAATTGCATTCACTGTGCTTGCAATCCTAATTATGAGGTTAAAACTGTTCCTCACACCTCATATGTGTATAATGGCCTCGTTAATCTGTTCACGACAGGTAAGTAATGAATTACTACATTCAGATTCTTCGTATTTTAATCACTTGTGTTTGAGCAAGTAACTGTTCAAGTTCAGTTTAGGGTAGAGAACGACACACCATATGTTTGCAACAAAATTACATACCCTTAAAATCTACGTGTAAAAACTCTTAACCTAAAACATTCATTTATTTTGACATGAGAAATATAAACTTCTAGTTATTTCTTCATTTCATGTTTAATAGAGGTTGGCATTGAGGTAAAGGCATTCAATGCCAGATAGCTCTTATCTATAGAATCAGATCAAAGTTTTCCTCAGAATCAGCAGTACAGTTAGAAGATTTCTGTTTGGCTCTTTCCTCGGCCAAACAATTTAAAGGAAATTAAATTGCTTTTAACGTGTATGACTTTATTAACTTATTTTATTTGAAGGAAAGTGTGGGGGGGGAACTGTTTTTTTTTTTTACTTCTTTTTTTTTTCCCACTGATGGCATTTTTTATCGTTTCAGCTTTTCAGCTGGGCAGGACAGAAGTACCGGCACCAGCTGCTGGTCTTTGGGATTTTTTCCATTATGGCTGTTCAAGGGGTGGCCAACCTGCAGAGCCAGTGGAGCATCATGGGAGAATTCAGCAACCTGCCCCAGGAAGAGCTGCTGGAGTGGATTAAAGCGAACAGCAGGTCAAGTGAGTGCCGAATGTTCATGGGCTATATGCCAGGTCATTGTGTGATGGAAGAGGTGGAGATGCAGGAAAGAGGGGGCGTATTCAGGCAGTCTTGCTCATTGGGTAGTTTTGTAGCTAAGTGTATCTAAAGTTTCTAAAAATCTCAAATTAAAATGTCGTTATACAGTTCTCCGTGCTGGTGGACAGTGTCCTCTTTGAAACAGGAAAAGGGGGAGTTCATGTGTTTGGGTATTTCTGTTTTTGAAGTGTTGTCATCCGCTATAGTGGGGGACGATACTACTTCATTAGAGCTGCAAACGATTCAATTTTTGCTGCGCATCAACGTACCTGTGATGGAGAGCTGAAATACTGTTGTTCCACAAAGTTCAGCAACCTGCCAATAATCACGTCATTCTGCTTCAAAACCACTCGCAAACATGGTGGCCCAAATTAGCAACATGTGGACTTGGAAAAGTAAAGAAATGGCAGTCCTTTAATACTGCAATAATACTTAAATTCTGCCTATGAGTTCCTGCAATATAATTTTATTAATATATTGCAGTAATTGCTGCACATCATTTTTATTTTATGCAGGAATGTAAGGTTAATATTAAATAAAACATTTGTTCCGTGGAGTTAAACTTCCACTTGCAAGCATGTTCATTAGTATAGTTTTTAGCGTAAGTCGGTATGCTGGATGGTGGAGATCTGGCAGGTGTTTAACCTCAAAGAATTTATTTTCATCTGGACAAAATCATACTCCAGACTCGACTGTATTTATGCCTCTTGAGCTTTTTCAGTGGTATGTGCAGGGATCTAGCAACATGGATAGTGTTGCTGCCAGATCAGCGTGCCAATTTCTGCAGATTTGTACAAACCAGTACCTCCAACTGGCATTTTAATACCATGCTATTATGAAACAAGACATTGCAGATGCTGTTTCAAGCTTAATTGGAAGTGTTTATGTAAATTGCAGCTCTGCAGAATAACTCCTGTATTCTGCGGGGGACAGTCAGAAGCTTCAGTAAAGACAGTTCTTTTGTATTTCCCTTATGACCGCATGAATCTCATTGTTACTAAAATTACAGAATAGGAAACCAAGTTAGCATGCTCCAGAAGGCCCCAACAGCTCACGTTTTCAGACTCTACCACATCGAAAATGCAGCGTTGCTGGAAAACAAATTTGCTCCCTACACTTCCTGGCGAATTTCCTATGTAAATCTAGGCCAAATTAATTGAATAGCAGTTGACCCAGCCACTTACTAGTTGTCAGGCTGCAGGATTAGATCTTCACATAAGGTGTTACTGATTCACCCTCTGCAGTTAAATGCCATATTCCACCTCCTTTATTCTAAAAGTATGCTGTCTTCCTCAATTAGACAATCGAGAGAACTTTATAAGGTTTCTGAGTTGCTGTCAAAGCTAAAGGTTGATGTGGTTCTGTGCCCTACAAAGAGGAAACGTTTAATTTTGGCATCGCCTGTGAACGTTGGTACACAGTGCCTTGAAAAATATGTCCTATTTTGTTGAATTACAAATGATGATTAATAGAACAATATTCTAGCAAGTGAAATGTATCCTGGCAATCTCCCAGAAAAGGAGGGGGGGGAAGGAGAAAGGGATAAAAAAAGGAGATCGGGGATGCTAACTTGGTGCCTCGCAGCTGTGAAGCTCATGTTCTGGCGCGAGTAACTGTGAGAGTGCTTTCAGACGCAGTCTTTGCTGGAGCCATGCCCACGATGGCAAGTGTGAAGCTGTCTGCCATGAGGCCGGTCGTGAACCACCCGCACTACGAAGACGCAGGGCTGAGGTAAACGCATCGCCCATCACGCCTTCTGTGTCGACTGAGTTCCTGTCTTAGACGTTCATGAAAGACTGCCTTACAGCTTGACCCCCAGCGTCGTATTCCCCTGAAAGTCCATGTCTTCTGCTGCTCTTGTGTGCATGTGTGTTTCTTGGTGCGCCTGAAAATAAATGCCAGTTTGGAGTGTCTTTTATGTTTCACTGGATTGCTGAGGAAAAACTGTAGTAAAATAACGTTTTCTAAGAATGCAGTGTGTCCTGTCTTTAACGGTCTTACTTTGAATGGATCTTGGATACAACTGGCAAAATCTGTTGTACAGGCAATGAACTCCCCCCTCAAAGAATGGACAAAGTCCCATAAATGGATAATGGATCTGGACAGCATGACAACAGACTGCCCTCAGAATAACGGCCCGTGTCCAGTAAATGGGCAGAGAGTGTACAGTACACGTATACTTTTGACCATATTCCAGTGCTTTGGAGCTCAAAAAAGCCCTCGCTGCTACTTGAACTGAATCTCGGCAATACTGGATACCCTTCCTCTGTAAAGGCGATATTGTATTTGCCTTGTTAATTTAAAAAACTTTACAATGAAAATCAAAGCTTTAGCAAACCACCTAATGCTAACCTTCATAAATGAATAATTATCGGTTTCTAAAACTTAACGAATAACATTCAGTGCTTTTGTTCCATTGGAGGTTTGTTTAGAAAATCCTATTGCCTTACTACACTGTTCACGTGGAATTTATTTATTTTTTCTGTTTCTGCATCTCTTGACTTCTTCAGGCAAAGGACAAAGCTGGTATATGCAATGTACAGCCGAAAACCTGCAGAAGAAGTCAGGGCTAATTTAGTGAAACTTGGAGTGGACTATTTTATTTTGGAGGATTCCTGGTGTACAAGGAGATCCAGGTAACACGCCTTCAACGCTCTGCATGTCTTGTACAGAAGTGCTAGTTTTAGAACAGTCCATATTAAGGTGGGGTGTTGGTAAACATTACATTTTGTAACGGTTTTACTTCTGTGTCAACTCCTGTATTGTGGCAGCGTTCATTAATGTAAAGGGTGCAACTGTAAGACTGTAGGTTGTAAGTCGTACCATTCAGAGAATCAATATGCTGATAACATTTTAAAACTAACAGCGCTTTCCTGCCAGCACAGAGGGCTCAAGTTTAAGCAAGGAGATGCCTGTGTTAAAAAAAATTGAACGTTAATGGTTATTTTAGTATGTCTCTTTTATTTCTATCACTGTACGTCTTTCAAATTGACCTCTTTTCCAACTTCTGTTTTATGTGTGACTATAGTTGTTAGTTTTTAAAGGTTATCCGTTAATTAAATTTCACTTGTGGACGTGACTGCTTTTTAAAATTAACTGGAAATTGGGAGGACTAACTATATAATTATACTGGGGTGTCTAGTTACTACATAAAATAATTCAGTATGTTCCCTCTTAAAGGCGGTTTCCCCTACCTTCTCATTAGTTTAAAAGTAATCCCTTACACACTTGAAATTATTACGGATCGTTTTTAAAATGAAGTCTTTTAAAAAAACGGGCGTTCAGGTATGCTCAAATGGTATTGATGTATCAAAATTGAACGTGCGCCCTTCATTACCGCAAATCTTCATTTAAAGCATAAGGTTACAAACCATAAGGCATGGATAGCTTCGCTGGCTGATTTTACTTCTTTTTTTTTTCCCTGCATGATTTCACATCTGAGTATTTATCACAGTTACGGCTGTAAAATAAATCGGTGCAGAGCAGGATTTCCATGTGCCGGATTTACGATGCGTGTCCGAAGTCTGTTCTGAATCCGAATTCAGTTTGTTTTCTTCTTCACTATCCCAGTGAAAAGGCAACTTGAGCAGATACACCAGCACAGAGCAGAAGAAGGTTTATAGTGCTTGCAGTGTTGAAAGTTGTACTTTGTATTTACTGTACATTAAGTACACTTGACAGATTTTGTTTTATTCAGACCTGCTGTAAATGCATCTCTGTTTTGTAGGCCGGGCTGCAGCATGCCGGAAATTTGGGATGTGGAGGATCCCAGGAATGCCGGCAAGATACCCCTCTGCACTTTACTAGGAAGGGATTCCAGACCTCACTTCATCACGGTCTTTCAGAATAATATTTATAAAGTTCTCAAAGTTTCTAAAACTACCAAAGATAGGTAACCAATGACAAAAAGCTTAAACGTCTTGCTCGGTGCATTAATGAATTCACTCTTGCAGCAAGTCTGCTGTTACTTTTATTGGATGCGTCTTTGTTTGTTCACCAGGAACCGGAGTGCTCATTAATCCTTAGGTCTACAATGTTTTCGTGTTTTGTTTAGGTTTTCAAACAGGGTATGCTGACTGTGTAGACAGGTTTTAATAGCTGATATTCAGGTGCCGTTGTAGAAAAAAAAGTCATGTCCAGTGTGGCGCAAAATTCTCTCTTAGTCATTTTTTAAGGTGTCTATGGTATTCGGGGAACAGCATCTACAAGCACGTCACCTATTTAGATTGTATTTTTGATAACAAAATTGAGAAAATGCTTCTTCAGGTGAAGCTGTGCAATAATACAAAAAAAAATGCTACGGCTTCTGCGATATGGGCAGTCATGAAAGTGTTTATTCGGACACATGTTCCCGAACAATTGCAGAGAACACAAAACCAAAAAAGTAAATATCTTGTCTTTTTTTTTCTTGCCGTTACGTTCATATTCACTGGCAAACAACCAGTACAGGAAATTTACAGTTCAGCTCAGAACTCAGAAATCCTTTCTTTTGTCATTTTTGCTATTGAGACTTTTTGCTTAGATATCACACATTCCCATATTGAAGCTGACCAATAACCCCCACGTTTGGTTTTTAAAAGCGGTTGTTTTCAAGGGTTTACGTTTTCATTTCTGTACCTTGTTGGAAGACACTGGAACACTGAATGTCTGTAGTCGCAGTAATTTCTTTGTCACACCTGCGTTGTGTCTTGTTATAAATGCATGTTTAAACCTTTATGATTATCTTGTAAAAATCAGATAACGGATTTTGTCTGGAGAAAAACCACTTTGAACAACGACAGTCATGCATGTAAGTTACATGAACACAGGTCCTAGAGACTCCAGTCATCATTACCCATTCATACGTTACTTGACCTCAGGTTTAGTACTGTCCGGTTGTGCTTATTGCCTGTGGCACACTCTAGGAACCAATTTAAAACAGAAGTGTTTGTGTGAGGGGAGCTGTTCTACATGAGTCCTCATACTCTGGATTTGTAAGTGTTAGGAATTGTATTCAGGGACTAAAGTACACTTCTTTGGTCTAAACATTACCTCTCTCTACCATGGAGCAATAAATGTATAACATTTTTACCTTACTGTGTCTGCAGGAGTGAAAATCGTACTGAATATATTTATATATATATTGTAATATTTCTTAGTAGTTACCCCCAGAAGACTCCATCCACAGTTGCCTTGTTAAAAGTATTCACAGCTGTAGCCTGCTGTACATGTTTGGATATTGTTACACAGAATTATAAATGAATGTATGGTATATACAAGCTTAGAAAATGAAAATACAAAAGAGACATTTTTTCTGAAATAGATTTTAACAGTTTATTCCAAACCTGGTCTTGGGAGAATCACAGTGCAGTTTACCGAAATCTGAAGGGGATGACTCGAGACAGGAAGGGTCTTGTTTTTGCAAGTGTTTCATTTCCAATTTCTACTGTAAATGAACGTCTTTAAACAATTTACCTGCTAGAAACTGAACTAAACAACTGTTCAGTTCCAGCTCTCCAGTACCAGGTTTGGCTATCCCTGTATTACAGCAATAACTTTATAGAAATTCCATTAAACTTGGAAATAAATGTGCCCTTGGTTTTTATAAGTATTGTAATATATCCTGTTCAGTATTTATAAACTTTAGAATACATTTATTCTTTGTATACTGGATGGATTATAAGGTTATTTGCTAAGCTCTTTTGCTACTTTAATAGGTTTTTTATATAACAAAATTGGGACACTCATTACAGGCGTGGCTTAGGGATCGAGGGGTATGGTAAATTCTCCAAAACGGAGAATCCTGGAAATAAAAAATGAGCTGACGATCTCCATGAAGACTACCTTCATTACCTAGAAAGCATATTAAATATACATATGATCTTTTAAACTGATGAGAACATGGAACTGTGAATGTATTTGGAATGGCAAGGGTGTACCTTGTGTCTAGAAATAGCTCTCTATTTCTGTCATATCCATTATGAAAATGGATCTGGTCAGTTTCTATTGCCATTGTGGACTCTTGAAGTCCTTCTACATAAGCTATCACCTTGTGCTGCACTACCTACTTGGCAGGAGATAAGTACTGCTAGCTTCAGATAAATGTGTGGTGTCTTTTTCAACTATTTCAGGAAGTGTCCTTCTAGAATTTTATAAAGTTAGTCTTTATTTTAAAAACTCACATTTGATCTTTTTCTAGCTTTCACGTCAGTTGTTGTGGAGCATTGCGTATTGCTATTTAATACAGTTCAATTTGATACTTTGTGTTATCTACAGTAGCATTGTTATTTACTGTTCCTATAATGCTAAGGTCACTCTTTAAGTACATTCTGGTCGACCAATTACAAAGATTCATTTATGTTAAATTTTGGTCTGTGAAACTAGTCGTATATTAATATTATCTTCATTTTGCATTTGGGAATCTTGAGTGTCACAGGTTTCCTTGCAGTTTTTTACACATAGTTAACAAAAACAAATATTCTTAGTTTTGAGGAGTGTTGTTTTGACCTGCTTTGAAATTGCACTGAAGTAGCACTGGGAGTTTCAAGATCACTAATAGAAAGCCAAGCATAGAGAAGTAACACAGCATCTTGATGTGTTATACACATTGGTTTAATGTTTCTGCGAGGGTTTTAAATTAATAAATTACATGGAATAGCAGTTGGAATTCTGCACTTAGGATGACCGATAACACAATCTCTTTAGGAACTTTTAAGGTTACCCTTGAACTGAAAGAGATTAACTTGACCAGTATTTGCTCAGTTTGCACTTTTGCTTGGTAACCAGTTAAGTTCAGTTCAATTTATTTGTCATATGCACAAGTGCAATGAAATGCTTATACTTTTGCAGTAAATAAGTAATACTGGTCAGATTATTACTGTTTATGCAGAGTATCGGACCAAGTGCACATCTTGTCCTTATTACAGTTTTCATCTGGTGTAGTCAGAATGGTTAGTTATTAAAAAGGTGAAAAAATACAAACTTCAGAAATAGATCTTCTGAAAAGACAATGAAGACATTGTGATGCATTGAATATTTATTTTTATTTTTGTGTTTTCTTGTGGCAAATATTTCTTAACATGGAAACTGTTGTTCAGTTCAGTAAATGTGAAACACTATACTGGCATCTGAGTTTATTTTCTGTTTATGAATAACTTTAAAACCCTGACCTGTCTTAACAGCTGTGATTGTCACCCTTTGTGTAGTGCATATGGCATAGACTTTTTAGATCAGCTGAATGAGAAAGGAGGTTTGAATTTAATTATAAGGTGTGTATGTAAATTATTTTTAAACTGCCATTTAAAAATAATGCTAGTGCCATTTTGGTTTTAACTGTGGCTTGATAAAGTCTTAATGTTTCATGGGTATTCTTTTGTAAAACAGAACATCGAATTTAGAGGATTTTTTTGGGGGGGCAACAGTTTTATTGAAATTCTTTATTATTTTACTCTGTGTAAACCTGCAGGAGGTATTGAAATACTGTATACATTTTTTGGTTCAGAACAGTAATCTCAGTGCTATGAAGGATTTTCTCACAGCAAAGGTTATGGACCTAGTGAAGCGGACTAGTTGCATCTTTTAAATGAGAACAGCATTATCATACATTTCAGTATGGATTTACAGTTTATACTTATTATATAATCTACTTTGTTCAATTTTCTATGCTCATGATGCTTATTTTGTCTGTATTTTTAAATAAAATGTTCTTTATTACATATTGAGTTGTTTTTTCCTCCAATACAGGAATGTGCTGGATAACGTTTGCTTAATTTTAAAATGCATAACCTCGTGCAAAAGATCGCCAATCTCTGTTCACTAGTGAGAAGTTTTGAAGTTTTGAATTTTGCCAGAAAAAAGTTATTTAGCTCAGATGCGTTACAGGACATCATCATGATAAATATTTCAAGTCATTCTTCTAGATCTAAGATATCTGTATAACTTTTTTTAGATTGAGAGTGAAGCAAAGCCATGATAAAGCAGAAGGACCACAGTATTACCCTTTGATCTCATTTAGAGGAAAAGAAACAATCTAGCAAATCTGCGAAATAGTATATGTTCAAAATCAGTAAAGACTGTCTGCATTGCACAGGAATAAGAATGAAACATAAAAAAATGCTCTTATACATGGGCCAGAGATGGTCCTCGAACAAGACTTGCTTAAGAAGGTGGGTTGTACTCGTGGTTGAAATGCAGATGTTTGTAAAAACGTCAGATTTATTAAACCAACACCATTCCTTTCCGCTGCAGTGTGGGTCTTGTTTATTGCATTGATACAAGCATTAAATATATGGCTAGTGCAGACCTTCTTACAATCCCAATTAAAGATGTGGTCTGTTTTCTCCAATGATTACGTTACACAAGGGTTTAAAATCATTAAAAGCTCCTCAGCAATCATAATTGTTCAAGATATAGATGTGCAATAGAGATGCTTAATGAGGAGACTATACACCATTTTTAAATCAAAATAGGTGAAAAATTCAAAACGGCACCCTTCACTCAGAAAAGACTACAACATTTCGACATACAATACTTGTGGGCCATGGGATTTGAGTTTCACTCTGGCTTTCCAGCAGAAAACATTTTCCCTTTAAATCAAATTTGTTACAAAAAAAATTAAACTGACGCCTCTGCTACTTGCTACATTATAATACTTCATATAAATTAACAAAGCAACAACAGTGAGAAATTTGGATTACTTTATACAATTTTGTTAGTTCACAATATTAAATTTCCGTGTTAATAATACCTCATATATAAATGTCCTTCTTTTTTTATATTATATGTAGCATTGCACCCCAACCCCCCTCTGTTCTGGGGTCATTTTCCTCCGTTTCCATCACACGGTGCTGCTACAGTACACCAACGCTTCTGAGCCGCGAGTCTGAAATCTTAACTGATTTGGGCGGTGTTGTTCCACGTCTCCTTTTCGTTGTGTCTTGGGGGAAAAAAAACGAGCCGCCGTTTCTGTGGAGACTGCTGAAAGCCGGCGATGACGTGTAATTTCTGCTGTGGCCGAGGGGGTGCGGGTTTCAGGCGTACATCAGCAGCAGCCGGACTGTGCTACAGTTCTCCTGGCAGCAGCGGCCGTTTTGGATGAGGTAAAGGGTGCTTAAACACCAGTACAATCTAGCTTACACCAGTGTCGGCATGTGTGCAGTGCAAGAAAGAAGACACAGGGAGTGTCTACTGCCCGGTGATGGCCTGCCCTTCGCTGTCCCTGTCAGAGACCGACTCCCCCTGCTGGGCCGTCCCCCTCCCCCACCCCGCCCTGTCCCTGGGCAGCCAGCGTCATCGGCGCGGGCAGAATGTGGGCTTGATGCACCTTCCGTTGGACAGGACCAGGTTGGCGGGACAGTGGCACCCAGCCACGCAAGGTTTGGGACAGGGGCCGATCTCGTTCCAGTTCTCACACGTCTTGGTGCACCCCGGGCCACAGGTGTCGTACACCGCTCCGTGCTTGCACTGGGTGGCTGGAAAGGCAGAAGGACACCGAATCAGACTTTTGAGGGAGGGGAGGGAGAGAGAAAGAGAGTGAGAGAGCCCATCATGCGGTGGGCCGGTAAGCCTGGAAAAAAACGAACAAACTGGGAATTATCGGTGATCAAACATATCAGCTGTGTGATAGTTGATCTAGGGAGCAGCGTCAGCAGGCGTAGGCTGCAGCAGAACAAGTAAAGCTTTGCTGAAAAGAGAAGGAAAGAAACAACGTTTTGGCACCCGAAGAAGGCTCTACAGCCGAACCATTTTGTCTCCTTCTCTTTTCAGCATGGAATAAACCTTTACTTTTCCCATTTCTACAGGCATATTTTTGTTTTAACTGTTAAATGTTTCAGAAAATGTACCAAATACTGTAAATGTAAAGAATTTTCCCTCTATTATTAAAGTTATTGCAAGTGTAAAGAAACAAGATCACTGTAGTGAAATTATAGCTTACCGGGTACTAGAATTCCTTTTTTCATTCTTTTAACATCTTGTCTTTATTACTTTTCTAAATGCAGCACCACTGTACTCTCATAAAGTTAATTACAGAGGGCTTATATTAAAGGTTTATTTCACAGCACTACATAAACTATACCATACACAGGCCTTACTCTCACGGTGGGACGACACAAAATACAAAATGCTTTCCTGCATAATTAATGCATAACCCATGATGCACTGCTACAAAAACTTGTTAACTAAGCTGTGCCTTCGCTAAGACTGATGCAGCTCAGGCGACGTAGATCAAGATGAAGATGCGCAAATGTGTGCCTGCATTTACTTCCCTACTGCACACCGAGTAGAGAGGTGATTTGGGTCAGCAAATGCGGAAAAAGTGGTCACTGATAACTTTGCATGAATAGGTGAAACTGCAGATGTAAATTCACAAATATCAAGCTCTTACTGTATAAAGCTCACCTTGTGGACTTCCCTTTGAGTATCTCTCTCACAACCCTTTCTACCACCCCATCCACACCCTTGTAGCAGCTCCCTGGCTCATTCCTCATGAAACTGAAGGGGGGAAGGTTCACTCAGCCTCATCCTTAAGAACAGGGCGCCATTCTCTCAGCTGGGCACGTTCTCCCAAATAACCTCTAACCCATTCGTTCCCTCTATCGCATTCTAACCAAACTACTGAATAGAAATTGGTAACTTGCAACTCGTATTGATATTATTGGAGAGCAGTACCAAAAAGGTCTAAGATGTGCCGAGATGAGCAGAGAAAGTACCCATATATATTAACTTGTTTCGCTAAAATCGGCTAAATTATGGATTTTTTTGGACTGTAAGGTTTGTTTTGCTGCTAACGATCGTAGTGGATGCCAAGAAAGACCCAGCAGCAGGCACCTATCTTACCCATGCAGCTCTGTTGGGGTTTCCAGTGCACCACTATGCCCTCTCTCTCACAGGCCCGGCTGTAGGCTATGAACGATTCGCAGTAGCAGTTCTTGTGGACTGGGCACTCGCACATGTCTGTAACACAGGACCTGAGGAGAGGAATCACAGGAGAAACATTGCTTCAGGACTTGGTCACAAAAACATGGGTTGAGTGTATTGAGCAAAGTTCTATTTTTATTTTTCAACAAAATGACATTATTCAAAAATAAAGAACTTGTCCAGATTGACCTATATGTTCTAAAGTAGTCTGATGAAGGACGGTTACAGTAACTAAAAAAAAAACCAATACAAATAATCTTTAATACCTTGATACTACTTCACTGTTTGAGAAACTGCATTTAGTTTCTTGAGCGGAGTTCGACCAATTCAGCTAAGGTTTTTAATTGTAGAATCCATTTAAGGTATTCTTCAGAAAACATAAACAAGATCAATAATGAAGGGAATAAAAACACAAGCAACAATTCAGATAACAATAAAGGGAGACAGCGGTCATGGAAAAAAAAAAACTTTCAATGGTCCTTAGACACAGAACATGAACCATCAAACACGTCAAAGTCAAACACATCCACGTTATGATCGAAAAGATCACCACTTAGCAAGCTTGTCTGTGTAATGGAGTTCACGGCCTGCACTAAACCTGTGTGAAAATCCATTCATTTGCTTGTAAAAAGCAGGGTGTGCATAAGAACAATGAATAAATCATGTTAGGCTGAAGAATTTGTTTCCATTCTTCGCGATTGCGGGCCTCTCCTTAAATGTGTTCACCAGCGCAAAGCAAGACGGAAAGGTAATGCCATAGCGTCTGACACACGCTGAGAAGATTTCGGCTCAGAGTCCAAAGTTAAGCATTTATTTTATAGACTGAGTGCTGCCAGTTACAAAGCGGAGATGAAATCAGCCACTGACACAGTCATGGAAACACAGCTCCAGAAAGGCTTCGCTTTTTTAAAAACAAGACAGCCGGAGAGCCAGAGTCCAGGTTAATGATTTCCACAAACCTCGGCTCTCTCTGAACACTTGATGGGTTTTATTGCGTTGTCCAAAAATGGCCTCCCCGGTTTACTTAAAAAAAACAGAACTTCTCCAAAACATGGTTTCATTGTAAGTTTAATTCTGGGAGGCATTAATAATGCAGCAAGTATTGTAACCACAGCATTTGCTGCAATTGTAATGGCTCTTAATATGATAAGCTGCATACAAAGCAAAGACAGTCGTATCTTTATTTCCTTTACTCTTTGTTTCAATCTTTAATTTTTGAAAATCGTGTTGCATTTAAACTTGCCCTTGAGGTAGTTTTTAACTGTCATGCATAGATAGTTTTTAAATCTTTTTTTTTTTTCAAAATCCTACTACTGAATGCCAGGGCACTTTAATACAAACCAACTGGTTACTCAAATAAGCAGCTGACATCATTCTTTTCCCAGCTTCTTGGCTCATGTTTGTCCCAGCGCCCTGCTACGCTAGAGCTATCTGAGCTGGTAAACACACAACACAAAATGAGCTCAGTAAGAGGTACAGGCCAGGCCGAGACAAGGGTAGTTTCCTGGTGTATCCTACTACAACGACACATCAGTTGAGAACAGGCACGTCCCAAACAGAAAAACATACTTGGGAAGTGTCGTAAAGTTTAGACAACAGTGTTCAAATATAGTGAAACAATATGGCCAGAAAGTCATGGAAATGACTGAAAATGAATTTGATAAAACAGAGCTGGGGTACCGGGATTGGTACTGTACCAATAGGCATGTTGTGGGGAAAACAAATGATTCCGAACTCTGAAATGTGTTTATTTTCTTGACAGGTACCACAGCATGAAAAAAGACCCAGGGGTTCAGTCCTGCTTGGCTGGCTGACCTTTACTCTGCTCTCCCCTTGACTGGCCATTAATACAATGCAGCTGGAAACTGCCTTCCAGACTTCCCCTTGAACCCGGGTCTGGCTCCTCACTGCGCCGTGGGTGGCTTGTCTGTTACTGCGCCTCTGTTACTGCCTCGCTTTGTGCTCTTTAACCTCCACTCATCGCTTTTCCTTCTAGACCGCAAAGGAAGGGCTGACTGAACACCAACATCTTAAAGCTTCTCTCTGGGAAAATGCCTTGGAGACACTGCGCAAGAACAGAAGATAAACAGCGCATAAGAGCAACACGATATGAGTATTTAACCCCTTAGCGCGGAACTGGCAGAATAATGAAAGGTTTTTCACATTTCGAGAAAAATATTATCCCTCTGGAGACAGTACAATAGAAGAGAGACCATGCCTGTCCTGAAGGGAATGTTATACTCGAACAGATGAAAGGAACTGAATCTTCTTTAGCCTGGAACTGAGAAGACTATGTGGAGACTTGATTCACATCTTTAAAACGCTGAGAGACATCAGCCAAGGCAGCACAGGGGACGTCCCAAGGTCAGCAGCAACACAATAAGCCAGAGAAAAAGTACGCTTAGGCCAATTCCGGATAGATAAATAGCAGACACTTTGTTGTCCATCTCTCAATTAATGGGCTTGAATCTGACTCTATGCTTTCCTTTAGGAATGGCATAGGTCGAAATTCTTAGGACACTAAAGCTACATACAACCCAATAAGCAAGTGGGCCAAATGTTCTGATCTAATTTGTACTTTTACTTAACTTATCTCATACTTTAAATATCATTTGTAGTGTCAAAGGCCTGAAGGGTGGGTTTGGAATGCTCCATTGAAGAGTTAATGTATCAGCTGAAAGCAATTTAATGGATCAGGCTACCTACAAATTGTTGTATAATTCAGGATAGTTTTAAAAACAATCGAGTTCTTTAATGATGCAAAGTAAAGACTGGATTGCACAGCCGAAAAATAAAATGTCCAACTCTGAACCCAGCACCGCACTGTACTGAAATTCCTGACTTCCTGGACTAAAAAGTCCCTATAATGTAAACATCATGTAGAATCGTTTTGTAACTCCTCAAGGCCCTCATGATCTGTTTTTGGTTTGATTTCCTTCCCATCTGCAAATTTTTTTTTTAAGGAGGTCAGAAGTGAAGCTTGTGCTTTTGTTTTTTTCCCCACTCCCCAGCAGCCTATATCTGTCAAAGCATTTCATTCCCAAATTCCTCAGCAAAGAGGCAGCAAAACTATCCACCGGCTGCGCTGGCTGCTGTTTTCCCATTTTGTTTGCCTGTTTTGATTTCCTCTGCCGGCGGCAAAGCCCCAAGCGGATTTCGCGTCTCATCCGACACTCGTGACTGGAAGCAGGAGGATTTCACGGGGTGAGGTCACCTACGGGCCGGGTCAAAACGCTCAGGTCGTGTTTCGGGGCTATGCCGATACGCACGCAGCGGTAGTGGCTCACCGGTAGAAGGAGGCGAAGTCGATGGCAGAGTGGCACCTCTGGAACTCCCAGGCCTTCAGCTTCTGGCACTCGCGGTGGGCGCGGAACTTCACCTTCGCCGAACCGGGGCACAGGAGCGCCGAGGGCCGCCCGCGGGGCTGGCCGCAGACCTCGTTGGACTCCACCCGCCAGCTCTCGGCGAACTCGTCCACGTCGAACTTGAAGAGGCCGTCGCCGCCCATGAGGTCGTCGCGCCGGTGCCCGTTGTAGTTGCCGCAGAGGCCGCACAGCTTGCCCTTCAGGTGCGGCGCAGCCGTGACCTCCACGAAGCTGTCCCCGTCCCAGGTGATGTCCAGCCCTGGAAAGGCCCACGACGCGGCACGCGTTAGCACAGGACGCTCCCTTCCCTGCTCTCTCGAACCCCGGCTCCTGCAAGACCACTGCTGGCTGTTCCACGTAGTATGAGTGGGAGCAGAGGAGTTTATCGCCAGACGTGCACGGACATCGGCCCTCTTATTCGCGCCGATCTCTCGGGACACACACAGTACAGCGGATAGCACCCCACAATGCAGACAGCACATCACAACACGGTTCCTAATCAATAAGCCCCAACTAGTTCTGTGGGTAGAGCATGAGACTCATAATCTCAGGGTAGTGGGTTCGTGTCCCACGTCGGACGTCGGGTGCAGGGTTCTCTAATAACCCATACTGGGCAGCAGCAATATGGGGGGGTGTTGGCGGCAGAAAGGCCTGGGAATCTACTTCCGGATGAGAACTCTATGGATAGTGACGGGGGAACTGTCCACAGGGTCCCGACTCGACGGCACTCAACCAGTACCACCCTAATAAATAGCAACAGCCAGAACAATAAACATTTGTGGAGGACGAGTAAAGATGTAGAAGTGAAAAACACAACAGGGCTGTCCATGCGGACAGCTGGAGATCGTCTCAGCTAGAGACTGCGGGTTTCTGCTCTGGGTGGGGAGGCTCACCTGTGCTGGTACTCAGCTTCAGCAGGTACCCGTCCAAGTCGATGCGCATCTGTGCCGTCTCGTAGGGCAGGGCTATCCGCGTCCCGTTCCGCCTCACGGCGAGGTGCTGGTGCAGGCTGACGCTCACCCCCGCTGCGATCAGCTCCACCGACTTGGTCCAGGAGAAGGAGCGCGTCCTGCGGGCGTCGTTCTTCACCAGCACCCGGAAGCTCGCGGCTGCCGAGCAGTCCTTGGCCAGAACGTACTGGCAGGTTCCCTGGAAGTTAAAAGTCCTCCCGTCGAACGTGTTGTAGTGTGGGTCTCCAAACACCGTGCACACTCCAGGTTCTGGGAAGAGAAACGAGGCAATTGGGGGGCAATTTAGTCTTCGGTCTTCAGGAAGCGCCCTCATCAAAGCAATGCAAGGTGCTTTTGGCCTGATAAATCAGGGTACCAGACAAATCAACTTGCTACAGAAAACCTGTTAAAAGAAATACAATAAGCAAATATCGAGCGCTACTACAGTTCATAGTTATTTCCCTGTGGGGTTGTTATCTTTTGTTATTGGTATTGCCTCCTAAAATACACTCCCAGCAAAAACCTCTCCCTCATTAAAAAATTAGCTAGGGTTGTTCAGATAAGCCATTGTTTACTGATCTTTTATTTTAAAAAATTACAAAACAGGAATGAATCATCTTGAAAATGTCCAGAGCTGCAGAAAGCAATGTTTCTCACATTTTTTTTTGGGGGGGGAACAAGTACTTGAAGCTTATTAATTTATTTCTTTCACAAACCGATGAATGGTTAATTAAAGGGCGCTGAAATGTTACTCATGTTTCTTTAAAAAAAATGTTCTTTTCCTGTGATTGACAGAACAGGACACACTAAAGCTGCACCAGCACTGGGAAGTTACACTTTACACATTTTTAATTTTAGACGAGCGACTCATTTTCTTTAGGGTGTTGTTCCTTTTGTTTTCAGATTGGGCTAAATTATGCAAACCTTAATCAGGAATTCACTGATGACTTTTAAAAAGGAATTATCATTGACATAATTTACTAATACCATCCAACTAATACAAAAATATTTTTGGCAGTAAGATGGCAGTAAGATGATTATGTGCAAAATTGGGGAGAAAATCAAATCATACCTTATTATTAATTAATTCAAAAAGAAAATAAATAGCAAATAATTCAATTAATAGAAAATGTTGTTGTTGTTGTTGTTGTTGTTGTTGTTGTTGTTGTTATGTTAGGTATAACACAGTACTGTTTCCTGTCTTTTCAACTAGAAATAAATTCAAATTCATAAAAGATATGTGAAAATACATTCCCTTACCAATACTTTTGAGAAATGTGTCTCGATATATTTCAAACAGGACTGATGAAAAGACTGATTTATAACTCCTAGTAAGCGAAAAGCAAATATTCAGGTTTCCTATTTCTGAAATCAACAGGTAGCAGCCCTGAAAGAGCTTCTCATTTCGTAGCCTTGGCACAAGGGAAGAGGCAACAGTCACTACCAGCAGTTTTGAAGAAGGAATAAGAAGAAATAATAACTTACTCACTTTCAGTGCAAATAGGGCAGCAGCCATTCCTGTTGAGAATCTTACCCTAAGAGAAGCAAGAGTTACAGACATTAAAGAACATCACCTTTACTCAGCTTAGAAACCAGAGAAAGGTCAATGGGTGCCACTTGTTTCAACCTCCCTCAGAGGCTGACCTTGGGTCTCTGGGCACCCCCAGTCCTCCAGCGTCCCCTTCCAAACAAAGAGATTGTGTTCTTTGAGGTTCCGTGCTTGTGAATAAGAATAATTGGTTGTTGTATTCTAAATATAGGTGGCCACGATGAGGTAACTCTTCATCCTTTCATCAAAGTGCACTTGTTTCAGGGAAGCTGTCAGGAGGAATGCTATATAACTTCAGCCGAGCTTTGATTCAATTACAGCCCAAAGACTAAGCTAGTTGAGATCTTGACTTAAGACACCGGAAGAAATACTGGGTCAAAGTTTCTACAGCTGAAGGCACTGTAATGGTACTTCTTTATTTCTTTGGTCATTTTGCTGTGCTTGCTTCATTTAAAACAGTTTTTGAAACCACTTGTGGTTTTTGGAATGTTTAAATGATTAAATCCTAAAAAAAGAACACAAGAAAAATTGCGCAGATGTGAAACATCTACCATATACCATATATCTACATATATACCATAACACTTTGTGGGTAATTATGAATGCATGTTTAATTAATAATGTTTTTGTTTTTGAAATGTCAGCATTACAAACTAGAAATGTGTTACTATAGATAGTTACAGTTAAGAGCAAATAAGTTTAGACCATTGCATACTATAAATATATTATTGATAAAGCAAGAACACATTCAATTATTACTTACGTTTGGGCAGCTCTCAATTGGGATGCACTCTTTCTTGTGACACTCTATTTTTCCCTTGATGCACGAGCAGAGAGTGCAGTTTACCGACGGCCACATTTCGCCTTCCTGAAAGACACAGACAAAAAGACACAACGTAACTTCTCAAGCTTGTATCACCACAGTACAATTTTCAATTTCTGGAACAGGGTTGGTGGCTCATGATCATCATTCAGCCCTCCAGCTGCACAGTATGCTAGATGACAAGTCAGTGCTTTTTATACACATAGCACAATTTCTTTGTGTGTGTGTCGCATAAAAAGGGGGTAATTCAGAAAAATGTTTCCTTAACATTTAACATGATAATATAGACCCCTTGGTGTTAAAATGATTTCTTATTAAAAATGTCCTCCTCTTTTTGTTCTCTTAAGAAGAATTAAGCATATCATTACGCCTTTCAGACAGCTTATTCCAAACTGAATAATTAAAATGTTTCAAAACCAGTTCCTTGGGGACTAAAGCATAAAAGATTAGCAGAGCAGATAGAAACCTCTCTATCATGCAGTTGGATGACATAATTCTTGTCCGTGCGTTTATTTTTTTTTTGTGGGTTACGAAAAACAGCATTTGCCTCAAGAATGCAAAATGAAGGATGCTTTACTCAGATCGTCTCATAACTAGTCTAGGGTTAGCATTTATACTTCTGCAGAAAGAGCCCGACAGTCTGTCAACGGGGAAAACTTGGAAATCTGTCCCAATTCCCAGTCTGTACAGAAAGCCCCCAACACGTACATGTATTCATCTCAAAAGGGTCAGGTAAAAAAAAAAGTCTGCTTTGTGCGTGCAGTGCCTACACCTGCTTACCCTATAGATCTTATTCTTGAGTCGGCAGTATTTGACGTCCTCCACCTTCACATAAGACACACACTCCTCACAGCACTGCTCTTCGCCGCCATGACAACTGCCAGGCCGGGAGCACCTCTTCCTGCACAGCACCGAGGAGTTCTGGGATTGAAGGACAACGCCAGGTCGATTAGTGCCGCGCGAGGCTTGTCGAACGCAAGCAGAACTTCTACCTTTGTCCTGCTTCCACACACATTTCAAAGACCCACGTCGCCTAGTTCCTTACATTTGCTGGTGCCAGTGGGAATGAGACAAACACAACACAAAGAGGCCCCGGAAGATCGTCTGTCTCAACCCAACCAGTTTCTTCGTCCTGTGGAACCTGCTGCACGGTGACCTGTGATCAGTTTCAGTCCGCTTCAAAAATATTTTACACCCAACACAAAATTTGTGCAACAGGGCATTGACAGTTACAGCTGCTTTTATTATAGTACTGAAATAATCTTCAGTCGCAACAGGCAGACGGTTTGGTTATTTTTAAACGTTTTCTAAACGTTCCTGTAAATCACAAGAGAAACCCCCAATTAATCCCCAGTTCTGATAATATACCATATTCGGGTAAAAAAAACCCAATGGAAACAAGCCTAACCAGAGCAAAGTGACCTGCCTGATGACAGAAACCAGAAGGCAGATTAAATATAAGCTGGAGGGTTTTGTAGACAGTATGTTGCGCACAGATCGGTCTTACTTTTGGTCTGGAAAACAGATTGTCAGATTATGACATTATAAACGTCTTGCATTCCTCTCTCCCCACACACAACAGATGTGCTGTATAACATCATGAGAGTTAGAGTGACTTCCAGTCCATGAAATGAAACAAATACGTTTTTATGAGGTATTTTACTTTTGATTCCAACGAACAACAAAGGATGTTACTCCTAGGCCATCAACTCAGATCCTTCACCTGTCACTGAGATGCAGACACAAATCCACAAATATGGAGTGCATTCACAACAAAGGAGAAACTAAGGTAGGTAACCGTAGACATAAATCACGTTATGTTATACGAAGTTATGGAGGCAATTAGAGTTAACATAACTACATACAATTTACAGCACTAGTGAGGTTCGTTTAGAATATTGTGCACAATTGTGGTCGCCACGTAACAGAAAGTATGTTGCTGCTCTGGAATCAGTCCATAGAAGAGCAACCAGATACATTCAAGAGCTTTCAGATGATATCCCACACAGACAGGCTGAAGGAAGTAAGCCTTGGTAGTCTTGAGGACAGAACGGGACAGGGGGACCTGAAAGATTCTTCCGAATGATCTGCAGGCAAGTGCATTTAAAACAGAAACTAGAAGGCATTTCTTTACCGAAAGGGTTGTGGAAGAATTGAAGAGGCTACCCAGCCATGTGGCGGTATCTGAAACTGTTGATTCTTTCAAGAAATGGGTGGATAGGATCCAAATGGACCGGATGGGCAAATGGCCTCCTGTTGTTTGTCTTCTTTAATATGTTCTTATGAGTTATAATAAAAAGTACTAAATCACTTTTCTGTTCACCAGAGGAGATTACAATGGGACTTTATACAAGTAGTTAAAATCCGAAAAATACAGAATCAAGCCAATGGACTGTGGAATGTCTGTAATGAATTAAACAGCTGATACCACAAGAGGAAATTATGAGGCAATGGATTCGCTGCCGAAAAACAGGGAGCACTTCTTTAAATAAAGATTCAGTGGTATCTGGAGCAAATGTGTTAATATCACCGTGTGATCCTTCAGAATATATCTGGATGAGATCCTCAACAAGGTATAAATATCCAAGTAAGCAAGACAGGCCAAAATAGCCTCCAATCATTTGGTATTCAAGACTTGTAATATTTTTATATTTGCAGCATTGGAAAAAGGAGCACCATCTTTTAGAATACATATTCCATTTGACAGAAAAATTAAAAGAAAAGATAAGCACAATAAGAGATCTGGTATTCCATCTCACCTTGCAGGTGCATGAGGTACAGTTGTCAAATTTAAAGGATTCTCCGTTTTCATAAACTTCACTGTGGAACAGGCAGCTTCCAGGTGAAAGATCAAATACGTTCCTTTGACCTACAACACACAAAGCAAACACACAAATTTGTGGTTAATTCCAGTTGCTACACAAAACCACCGGGCGTATTTCCTTGAATCCTGAAGGCAGCCTCTTCCTTAACTTTAAATGTTAAGAATCGCACAGCTCCGTATTGCTCAGATCCACTGTAGTCTCGAACTCGGATTCAGGAAAAATCGCTATTGCACAACCATCAGAAACTGCTCAATCTGGATATCATTGGTTTTTTTTAATCCAAGCCACCCCCTTCAATTATTTAATTTCAATGTTTCCCCCCAACAAGACAGGGAAGAAAACTAAAGTGGTTGTGTCTTCCAACATGGCCACTTTGACACCTCCCCTTCCCAGCTGACATTCTAACATCCAGATGTCGATCAAATGTCTGTAGAGGGTGTTTCACTCTTACAGTGCTTTGGGTTTGACCTTTCAGAGTCCAAAGAGCAAACAAACAAAAAAAACGATATTTTACAGGGGTTACAAGTTTCCAGAGAAATGATGAAAGGCTGGCAAATGATAACGTAATCTTTGTAAACCTGTATATTCTGTTACAGATGGACTAAGTGACTCAAGGTCGCGGTGCAAACGAAAAGAAAACACTGAACACAGAGCAGAGAATTACCGAGACACCTGGCGCAGCACTGTCCTGGTGGTGTGTGGCTGAGGTGAGGGGGACAGGAAAGAATGGGACACACTTCCTTCACGCACAGAGTCCGACCTCCCTGACAGGAAACACAGCGGTTTAACGTTCAAGATCCTCGACTCCAGCTCGCTTGACAGAATTTCCGTTAGGGTACTGCAGTTCTCCAAACACTTTCACACAGAGTTGACGCAGGCTGCAGCCCACCTCAAGGTTTTATGCAAGTCAAACTGACATTTTAACTCCTTGCGTACAACAATAATCGCACAGCACAAGGAGTGAGACCGTATCTCCTGTTAGTGACCGAATTAAGCAAGATAAAATGATGTTCACTTTGTGGCTGAGAAGCAATGACGACCTATGACTTACACCTAAAATAGGATGGATCCCAGGTTATGTCAGTAGAACAGATGGAAAAGATTGGCTCATTTAATGGACTAGAGGGTACATTTACATTGAGTATGGAAGGAAATTGGTGACAGTTTACTAAATAATGTCCCAAAAATGAAAACAATTAAAATAAAACTATTAGAAAAGTAGCTCTTCTTCTGATGCAAGACCAGGACCCCATTATTACAAAGACATGACCTATATTTTTTTTCAAAACAATATTAAGAAAAACTGGAATGAGTTAAATAAAAATAAATACATGCACAACTAAATTTGTGCTACGCTAGGAAACAAATCGCTGTATTTTCAATTACACCAAAAAATCTGGAAACAATCAGAACAGATTTAGTTGGGCCACAGGAAATAAAAAGAGATCTTGTAAATGACATGCAGCTTTGATTTATGTAAAGGATTTCTCTTCCAAGATGCAGAATGTCTGACATGGCTGAGAAAACTAGAAAAACAAGAACTGATGGATGGATGCTGTATATTTTGATTTAAAAACTAATGGAAAAAGAAATACGTCGGAGATTAATATACTTTGGTATAGATTTGTGGGAAAGGAACAGAACAGTTAGTTTTGGCCACAGAATTGATTCAAAACAGAAGGTAATCATTAATGGAAATCTTTCAATCTGGAAACTTGTCAGCAGTGGGGTTCCTCAGGGTTGACTATTGGGGACATTTGTATATATTAATAGAATAACTATAAATCATTTGAGAGAGGACATGACAAAAGCATGGCAAGTGCTCAGTTTAAATTATTAAAAGAACATGATTGTTAACTACTAAAATAATCAAATTTAGAAATCATGGAAACTTGACTAGGACTATGGTTTATGTGAATGTATGTTACGATCTTGTTCTAAGTTAGTAATTTATTCTATAGCCTTTTTACACAATTGGGAATCAAAATAATAAAAAAAGAGAATCTATATGTATTTTCTAGCTGATGCACAAAAAAGTTTGACAAGACATCTGTGAGTGTCAGTGACACTATACACTTGGAGGAGAAGAGCAGCAGGCAAACTCAGAGTTGCCTTACAGCATGTTCCAGCTCATTTATAAATACAAAAGACAATAGGTTAAACATAACAGTACCCAATTACTTTTACAGGCCTTCTTGTACTAAATGATGAGTAAGAACATTAGTTAACTTAACATTAAGTTAACTGAAGTTTCCTAAGTCTGGCTTTTGAGAATATGAACCTCTTCTGTTGTTTTACACTGCTCCTTCTCCTTGCAACTCTAGGCACTGCTTATTGAAATAACAGTGTTACTGAGCATCTTTTTGAAAGGGTTAAAAAAATGTACCAAAGGGTGGTGGTAATAAATTTACAATGCGAAAAGACCAGAGACTAGACTACATGGGTTTGCTTTTTGTTAAGGAAACAATTCTGTCAGTGCTGTACGAAATAAATTAGGATCTTGAACAACAAGTACAACAGAGTAGATCACGGTCAAATGTCTGGTACAAGACATCATTTCTGGACTGTCAGTTTAGTGAATAATAAGCTCAAGGGGGAAATTAAATGAAGTACATTTTTATTACAGCAAGGTCTCAGAACATCACTGGGAAACGTGCTCTCCTCTTTTTGTACTCGTTTGTGTTGCTGAGAGTGTTTGTTAAGGTGATAAGAGTATAAAGGTGCGTGTTACACTGCAGAAAACCAGGGACTGAGACGGACAGGGCTCGGAGACGTCTGCTCCTTGTTGCGCAAGTTTTATAACAAACAGAGAATGGCAAAAACCTGCCAAGGTATCGTACTGCCAAGTACCGTAACGTAATAACCCCAAAACATAAGCGCAATAGCGTCGTAAACACAAACGTAAGCTGTGTGCCGACATGCTAGTGGGGTTTTCCCTGCACAAATTTAAAGGGGAACTACAATGCCATTTTCATACTTTGGGGTTATAAAGAATCGACATTGATGAGGGCATTTCAAACCACAATGAAAGTACAGTGCACACAGTAACCTATAAAACCTCCTGTTTACTTCATAAAACAGACAAAACTTTCCAGGTATGTGCAGCGCCATATTTCCATTATTGCGATTCCGAATGAGGCAACCGAACTTCTGATGAGGTGAAGCGGCTCAATTAAATTGTAAACAAGCAGGGTTGTGAATACGTCTCTTTTAATCCAATAGAGATACTGCTCTCGACTTCTAGACAGTTTTGCCAACAAATACTACTTACTTGTTAACTCTGCATGCAGATCATGTTGGAACATTCACGCAGTGAAATGTCTGATGCACAACCTGTACTTTTTCGCTCGATATTACGGTGACTAGTGAGCAGGAAGGGCTACTTCACATCGCAATCCATGGGAACTCGAATGCGAGTTTGCGATAAGATGGCAAATATACAGCACTTTCAAAGTTCACGATTTTGTGCTTAATTCTGAATTTGTAAATTTTTATCATCAATTTATTTTATTACCGAAATCTAATAACTGGACTGAGAAAATGGGACTGCAGTTCTCCTTTAAATCCCGTCGTCTCCAGACTGATGTGAACGGAAGTAACTTCAATTTGTTATACTGCATTTAGGACTGAAAACAAGGGGAACTCTCATTCAACGTGAAGAATTATCAGAGTGTGGATCAATAGAGATCTTCAGATCAATAAGCTATCAACTGTCCTGAACTGCTTCTTTCAGTTTGTGATATTTCTAATGTTTTCCTTTCAATTGAACGTCTTATTGTTATTACTTGATATTAATATATGCTCAGTATAAGATGGTATGCGTTTAGAGTATGTTGCTGGCAGTCGTGACTCACTTGGGGATGGGGCTGTACTAATGTCTCTGCTTGTAAACTGCTTTGCTCTTCAGCTGTACTCTCTGAGGCTGTGTTAAACAACCGAGCAATCTTGGAAGCTCTAACAGGGAGCTACTGTACAGTAAGTCAAGTGCTAGGAGCTAAAGGAAACCTGGATTTCTTTCAAGAGCTAGGATCAGTCAGTCTAGACTTACTGCCTCAATAAACTGTGGAAAAGATAGTCGAGAATGAGAAATAGTCTACTAAAAGTCAATTATTCATTTTTTGGTTTTAGAAAAATACAACATTTCATTTGATAGTACTGAGGTCTGCATTCATCGTTAACGGGTCAACACAGGAGCACCATTTATCAAATCAAAGTGCACAGAGATTGAAAGATCACAATAGAAAATAACATCGGCCTTCAAAACAAAGAATAGGAGAGTGTAATGTTACCCTGCCTGTATCTCTCATGACGTTCACGCCAGTTGTGAGAAAGCGAGGGGTGGAACTCAGTCTTTTTAAGACTTGACAGCTGAAGTAAGACACAGTCTTGCACATACATCTACATTGCTCGTGGAAGTCCCATTTCAAACGATCGCAAGACGTGACTGGGGTGGACAAAAAAAACCAGCCGGTGTTACTCACAGTGCAAGTACATTTGACACATTGATTTTCTTCCGGGTGGAACTCATCCTGTTCTCGATATAGCCTCCCTGCAAAGACACATCCTGCAAGAGAAAGACAGCTGATGAATGCTGGGATCACATGTAGAGTAACCTGGGGCCCATGTAGCTAGTCTGTATTCCTTTATGACTTATTTTTTCCCCCGAGAAGGCTAGAAAGGGAAACCTTTTGCGACTTCACGATTAATCAGAGCCAGCAGGATTTAAATAAGCAGTGACAATGAAGTAAGGCAGTTCTTTTGGGGTTGTGTAAAGTAAAATACAATCTTGCATCAAGCTTTACTGTGTCTTGAAACGGTGCAAGATTTCCTCCCAATCCCAGATAAGTGTTATTAGTTGTCAGACTACAGAGTAGAAGCCTTCAACCCTGGTGCTGGAGAGCCCCTGTTCAGTTTGTCTAACTGGTGACCTGTTTCTAAAGACTAGCAACACTTGACTGAAGCAAGTAACTCATGTAATCAAGATAACTCTGGTGCTTGAGGCCTGAAAGGAATCTAGATTTTAGACACAAAATCTCTGACTTACTTAATTCAGTAAAACACCTGTTTTAACTGCTCACAAATGTTCCATATCTTAAGAAACTGGGTGATTTAATAGTGACCTACAAAACCTTCTAGACTGAAGCTTGTAAGGACCGGGGTTGGAGATTCCTGCTATACAGATTTCATCAAACTCTTTTTTCTTAACAAACAACAAAGAATGACACTGTTCTCAGCTCACAGAGTACCTGGACATGTTGGGCAGCATCGTCCTTTTTGAACTTTGGGGTTCTTACAGTGCACAACACACTGCACCTCTGATTCTGTGATGACACCTTCCTGTTGGGGAGACAGTATGAAGATAGCTCACACTTCTATCTTTCTGAAAGGAATCAACAGTATCACAACTGTCAGATAGTTCTGCATGTACTTCAAAAAGCGCAGAGACCTAAACCAAAGCCTTTTATTTTTAAACAAGGAATTCGTTTTGGGATTTTCTTACCTGGAACAAAAACAAACCAACCAAATAAATATTCAGATGTTTCTACAACACATTAAAAAAAAAAAAAAAAAAAAACCATCGGCCATTAGGGACACTGGTTTGAAAGGCATTATCTTCATTTTCTGTCATTTAGGTTTATACGTCTTACATATACACAATAAACGGATGATGTCCAGAATGTGATTTCAAACATTTCAGGTTTTTGTTTTAAAAAAAAAAAATCAAGAAAATTACTTTTCAACTACTTGATTCAGTGTATTCTAATTTCAAAGTTGGGCTCTGATATGAGTGAAGCCAGCCCTTAGTTCGTGAATGCATTATTTTTCTGAACACACAGCTGACGAGCATTTTGGTGATTAATTGCTGCTCAAATATCCACTCTTCATGATTGTGTCTTTATTTCTGGTTGGACTGCTACACGGCATGCTAACCAGCTGTTCCAACAGAGTTTCTGAACAAAAATTAACTTGATTGGTAAAGGAGAAAAAAAGCAGTGTTATGTTTTCTAGTTCATTGGTGAAGCATTCTATTATAGTCTGTCTGCCCTGATGTGGGGTAACTATAAAGTTACTTAATAAACTGTTTCATAACTAAAAGCATTCCTAGGAGGCAGATTTTTATAGCCTTAGGGCAACGTTTTCTATGTCAACTTTGATTTTTTTTCTCCCTGTAAACATACACTTTACAGTTCTTAGGTGTGTCACCCAGATGAGATGCCTGAAAACAATTTCTCTCCAAATTCGTACATCACCTGAGATTCTGATACGTGAATTGAATTGAATACACGACTACTTGCAGTGCTGCCTTCTCCTGAAAAAGAAATGTGGGCGTTCGAGGAATGCTGTCGTCATGCTCTCAGTGTATGCACACATAATTCCTCTGAAATGTTTCAGATGTCCATACAGCTGATACTAACTACGCTCCAACTCTCAGCTCCTCCACTCTAAGTCAGAATGCATGCCTTGAATTATTTGGGAATTTCAAACGTGTCGAAGGAAGAGAAAGAGAACCTCAGACCATCTACCACTGCTAATTTAGCTTTTTTAATATACAAAATAAATATAATTCTCCTTCTCACCACCAGTATACTTTCTTATTATTTGAGAACACGTGCAGACTCGTGTATAATGAGTTCAATCCAAAATACTCATCGGCAAGGGGGCCAATTAAAGAAAGAAGGAAATGAAACAACAGGCAGCTACAAGGGACAGAAGTGAATCCTCACCTTGCCTGATGGAAACGGACCATTAGTGCTGTTCTGGCGCTAAGGTCTAAAATAGAGCCCAGGGAGGACCACACTCTAGGTTGGACTTTACTTCTGTGCAGAGTATGGAAATGTAAAACCAATGTAAAGGCACCGATTCGTCCTGCTTACCAAGGGGACAACATCTCAAGTGGGCTCGGCAATTAACTCAGGTTTTGTGTAGACCGTATGAACAGTTGTGCAGTTTCAGAGTGGTGCCGTCTTGCAGGCAGATATGCTAATTCTCGATAGGAATTTTAGGCATTTGTTGTAGTTAATTTAAGTTTCTAAAAACAAACATGCATAAATACAGTGATAAGTGTCTTGTGGTGCCGAGTCTTCCTTTCAGTCCTTAAGCACAGCCATGATTTAATAAATGATAAAAGACCGACTGAAGTTTGTCTTCTATGACTATATTCTTTCATTTATAATAAACTCCGGAATAGTTATAAAAACATGGAATGGTAGTTCCAGATTAATCAAAAAGTTTTTTCACAGATTTTAATTTTGTATTGTACTTTGGAAATTAGGATACTTTAAAAAATAATGGTCTTCCAAATATTTTCAAAAACTCTTCATTAAAAAGAATTAATATTATAGTAGCACATCTGACACGATACCTTTACTGCAACAAATAAACTAGTAGGCAAAACCGCCGTTGTTATCAGGAGTCAATCAGTTCCTAAAACATAAGAAGCGTTCCCTGGGCATCAGATTATTCTTTTAAATGGAAACACGCTGGTAAACAAATTAACACAGCAGGCAGAGTAATTAAGCAAGAAAGATGTTTCTCTCAGATAATGACTGTATTTTTCATTCTTTCGGGGACAATTCAAACACACGAAATACACAGCATTATATATCGTTCTCCCCTGAAATGCATTTATAAATTCCACTTTCTCATACGTTACATGTTGCTTAAATATATTTTTTAAATTCCCACAAAATTAGTTGCAAAACAATTTTTTATAACTTGGTATATTAAGTTTAATTCTAATACCAGTTTTCTAATACCTGGTGGGTTTAATAGGATATAAATATCACATATAGTATATATATATATCACATATGCGGTAAACACGTTTGAAATATATATTTTTAAATTCAAAATATTATAAAACATACATTTATTATCTACTATATGCATATATTGTACAAAATAATCCATTAGGTAATATACTGTCCATGCACTATGTAACACTTGATAAAGAATACTGTACTAAAAACACATAAATTGAGATATATTTGTCAGAAATTATATTTTAAATGTATGAAAGTTTAAAGCAATATATCATAAAATATATTTCCACATTTTTTTCATTTTGTTAAATTATGTTTTATGCAATGCCAAACCTAAAAACACATTTTGAATTAATACAATACCTATACAATCTATTTTATATATTTGAGTCAATATATTTTAGTTAGTTTTACTTATTTTAGTCCATGATTAAAAGACGAGTATATAAAAGTCACGATATACATTATTTTTTCGCCGCGTTCTGGATATTGGTGCTTTTTGTGTATCAGTATTTGGAGATTTAACTTTCCGTCAGTGAAGACTGTATTTCATTGCATGAACTCACAGCGGGTGATGCCTATTGATTATTTCATCAACTCTCCACTGTCCCAAGTCTTTGCACACAACAGGTAATACAGCTTCATAATTATTTTGGAGGGGCCGGTTAATTTCTTTTCATTTGCTTCTTATTGCTGAGTAAATATCACATCAGTAAATATCACCTTCAGAGTCAGCCTAGCCAGCTGAAACGAAGCTCCTCAAAGGCAGGAGAAACTTATAATAGGTGGACAAAAAAACCAACTAGGCCTGGTCACTCCCCGAACATTAACCTGCGTAGAGGCCTAAGGTGTCGCACTTGCGTGCTCTGATAACCTCGCATCATGCAGACAGCAAAACGCTCGATCTCTTTAAAGTTCAGTTGTAATCACTTTCTACTCCAATGCCCCTGCAGCCATTTGGATTGCCTGACATTTTCTTTTTTGTAAATAAGCCCTTTTTTTTTTTTTGCTGAAGACCATTTAATTGTGCTGACAGCAGCTCAATATTTAATTACAGTGAGACCTTGGCTGTCCCTTCTTTAAACTTCAGACACCGAGGAGTGCTTCTTATTAAGAGAGCTCCAGCTGCAGCCACTCCCTCTACTGACTGACCCCCCTCTCTGCAGCTGGCGGGCTACCAGGCCCGAAGTCTCATCACAACAGATCTGCGCAGCCAAGACTATAAAATACCGAAGCTTGAAACCTGGCTGCTGTGGCCAAGATGGGCTGTTGTATCACCCCAGACACCACACTCCAGATTTATGGAAAGGGCTGACAAGAGATAGAGAATGAAGCAGTGAGTCACAAGAACTGTGCTGAGCACCTAGAACTGCCCTACCCCACCTCTGTCAAGAATTCAAACACACAAGAGATTTCACAGGCTCTGGTCTCACATCCCTGGAACTTCCAGTGTGACTGACAGGTGACAGGCACACACATGATATTATTCAACATGGTTTCACTTCAGAATATCCTAAGCGAATCTTGGAATGCAAAACTAAACAACTCTTAAATCTGAGATGTATACCTAAACGAGTCGGACATTATGTTACAGCTAGGTGGTTGGAAATGTGCCCATACCAAAACTAATACATTTCTGAGTGGTAGTTCTGAATAAGACTTGCTCAACTTCTGCCATCCTTCGCTGTCCCTTGATTATTAAATTTTTTCCACCAATCCAGGTGGTCAAACGACTACGACTAACTGGCTGGAATGAAACTCCTTCTAGTAGTTCAGACTTATTTCATGTTTCATTGCATAGTCTACTGGCACAGAGCTTCAAACTGATCCATTTGCTTGTGATCACATTTGCCTAGAGGCGAATTCAAAGAACTTAAGGTATGTCTGTGAGTCATAAGTAGCTTCTCAGTTCGCGACTGTTCCCGTTTTACCCTTAAGTCAGGGTTTCTTAGTTTATCTTGCCATATGTACTACATAAAATGGTAATTTATGGGTCTCCTTATTAAAGCTAGAATCAGGAAGGAGGCCGTTCCTCCTGGTGATACATGGCTGCATCACTTCATCAGTTCAGGTTAACATCTGCCTCCTTCTCAAGATCAGCGCAGCACATTTCCAGAACAGAAGAAAACAGCCCCTGTCAGATATAATCCTGGATAGTCGGCATCCTGAGGCCTGACTGGAGACGCAGGAGGAGAAGCCTAATCCAAGCAGATGGACAGGCCGTGCTGCCAAGTTTACCTGGCCCGTCTCCCAACAGCACTCGACAATAAATCAAGCTGCAGGCTCCCCACCCACTTCAGAGTTAGCGAGAACTGTCAGACTGGCCTGGGACAGAGCAGCAGAAAGACGGGTCCTCTTGCCCTGACAGGATTCTAATATCAGGAACGAGACGCAACCCCGTTCGCTCGCTCACGGAACGGTCGCCGGCCCTTCCCGGAGATCGGTTCCGACAGCGAGCGCGAGGCACGCTGGGTAATGAGAAAAGCGGTACCTGACATGAGCGCGTGGTGCACGAGAGAGACGAGACCTGCCACTGCGTGGAACTGTTGTAGTATCTCCCTTCGATCTGGCAACCTAAAGACAAGGGGGAGAAAATGACTAGCGTGCTTCAAAGCAAACTCTTTCCTGGTTTCCGAGTCCCGGGAATCAGAAAAAAAACAAATCAACACTCAAACAGAGGCCCTGAATCGGGCTAGGCGATGAAGCACCTGATAATGGCACATTTCAAATCCAGTATTTTCCGACTGGGTCTGACTAAGAAGAGAGCAAATACCTGGGCAAGCTGTCGGTAATGTGGGTGGGTTAAACTTTAAATTCAGGCGAATGTTTCTGTGGGCGCAGCCATGACTATCAGGTGGAAACGAGGTCAGTCCATTCTGGCATCACAGAAATGATCCGTAAAGATGGTACACCTTCATAGTCCTTTCAACACGGAGGCATGCTTTTTTAAGGCTTTTAATCCAGTCTTCATCTAGAAATTAACTGTTTATATCAGCAGTAAAAGCTCCTCTCACTCAATCATTTTGCGGACATCTGTTACTTTTCAATATGAGTTCCGCTGAATTTTTCCACTTGCAATGAAAAACAAAAAGGTTGTTTTTCACATATAATAACCTGCTCCCCCATACAGAGCAGATGCACAGGAACATGTACACATCAAAAACAATAAAAAGCAAGGTTCATAACTTACTATATTAGGTCATGTTCATGTTGAAAGCTCTACTTGATTAAAATAAAGCAAGTAGTTATGCTTATAGATGTATCTCCAAAAAGCTCAGCTTCAAAAGCACACTCTCTCATAAAACGTCCTTTAATTTAACCATAAAAGTGTTGAAAAGCTGGCACTTACGTGGAAGAATAATGTTTCACTTAAAAAGTTTACTCTTTGCATTATCTTTTATTTCCCCACAGTTGTAATAGAGCCCTGTTGGCAAAGCCATTTCAAAATATCTCAGCAATAAAGGAAACATCTGTCTGAAGGTCAAATTAAAGTCAAAGTTTAGAGGTCTACCTGGAAAACTGCCTTCCTTACTCTGTTGCAAGACCCCCGTTATTATGAAACATAATTCTTCATACTCCCGGCTGTCATTTTAAGTGTTTACTAACTAATAGAGAGAGGAGTACAGTAAAAAGCACATGGTGTTCATATACTAACAAATCGAGACAGTAATCACTCAATCTATGCATCTATGTTCTTACAAAAATAAAGTGCATGGTTTTTGGACAGTGGTTAAATGTTTTTTGTATTGTACATGGCAGACAGTGATATACTAAAGAATAAATCTTACAACTCTTGCACTAAAACCCCCTCCTTACACTGTTCGAGTGAGACCTCACTTGCTTCTCTGTTTCTAATGTGACATCATTGCAGCAGGACAGTTCATGTCCCCACCCAGCTCGTGCAACAACAGCTATCTTGCAAGGTGCCATTGTGTCAAGCATGCAGTGAAGGCCTTATTCCCTCGAACATCTGTGAGATGAGTTGGGAGGTTCTGGGTGGCAGTGGTGTCTGAGGTTCAGAGACCAGTGAAAAGTCATAATCTTGAAGACTGGGACCAAAACCCACAACACCACACCTGTAACCTGTATTGCTTCCTACCACAGCCACAGGTGTGCACCAGGTTACAGGTGTGCCTGTATGCTACTGTACCTGTGCCTGTGACTTTCACAATAGAATACCCGTTGATCAACCTTGTTGGTCATAAATGTGAATCAACATAATGACTTTACCTGTGTGGCCATCTCAAAAAAGGTCAATTTGCCCACTATGAAAAAGATTTCTTGAGAAAATCCTTGTTGCTTTAAAGACTCACATTCTTTTAAAAAGGTTCATAACTCCATGCATCAGATCCGAATTGCACATACACAAGTACTTGGTCACTCAACAACAAAAACAGCAAATAAGCTCAGTTTCAATACATCAGATTGTGTTTTTTTCTCTGGAGTCGTCTTTCCCCTAAACTACCATCAGAAAACATTTCTAAAACCAATGGGGAAAAAAAAATCAAACGGAACAGAGGCAGTTTACATGACATTAAAGCAGATCAGGTTTTGATTATGTTTCCAGCTGAAGACAGAACTAGGTAGGAATTCACGTAAGAACAGACGGAAAGCTTGCTGGTGACAAGATATTTAATATAGATATAGATTATCTCCAAGTTATTTTGTTAAATTTAAGAAAATACAAAAAGTCTGTAAATAGACAAAATAAACATTATATTTTATAATGAAAACAGCACCGGAGATTCAGCAATCATGATCAAAACGGCATCAAAATAGATTGTCTATCGTTCAATAGTTCTGTAATTTTTTTAGCTTATTTTTATCTAATTAGATGTCATGCACATGTCCTTCTTTATTTAAGTTTGACCACAGGCCGTCTCTGTATCTATTGTGATGCCAAGAAGTCTATTTGTTGAGACAGAAGTGTTTCTATGTCATCTAAAGATAATCAGGTGGGTAACAAGCATCACAGCTAGCCATGCTCTGTCACTCTGCAAGTCCAAAGGCAAGACATTCTGACAGAGATCACACACAAAACACAACTACAGGTTCAGTTTTAGGAACATGTAACATTAGGATATAGGTTTTATGTATTTGAAAACACTTGATATTGAGTTATATAAAAATTATATTTCGAAATTAAAGAGTGATAACTAATACTGTTACTCTAGTTCTAGAGATCAGAGATACTCGGCAGTTTCACAAGGGACCGTTGATGGATGACTGTTGAAAACAAAGGAATATATCAGAAAATCTTACTTCAGCGGTGGGCTGTACTAACACTTCATATTTCAATTTTACAGAAACCCTGAAGTATCCTTCAATGACTTGGTCACTATATGGAGGAATAGTAACTGCTTGCCTCCCAGCTCCCTTTATATACAGTAACCAGTTTTTCTCTAGGAGCCACAAAGAACACATCCCTCTGTATCTGTACTAACACATTCAGACTGGCTTTACCCTGTGACTAGCGTTAACGGTCATCATTCTCTTTTAAGAAACAGGTCAAGCAGCTCACCAATGACATTTAGCCCAAACGTATTCATTCCCCAGATGCCTGGTTGAATCTCTCTTTGATGGGTACGTCTGAGTCTGGACTCCAGCAACGGTCACTTCAGCTGTTAAACAGTCTCCAAAGTCTTGCTGTGAAGATGGTTGATTTGTTGTCCTTATCTACACCATTAGCTGCTCAGCTCTATATCATTGATGGGGCAGCACATTCTTCCAGAGCCTGTTTGATTGTAGATGTCCCAGGCTTTTATTCTGTAGATAAAATTTGCTAGTATGTCCTAATTTCCAAAGGTTTAACATATGACTTTCAATAGTGTCTTGACATGGTTTTGGTTTGCACACAGCTTGTACTGACTTTTATTTAAGTTGGCTGTTATTTAAACCCGTTGTTGCTGCTGTTGTTGTTCTGTGTTTAGGTTTGGAGTTCCCTTAATGTCTTTGTACTGGAACACACATGCAAATAAGCATTTCATTGCACTCGTGCATACGACAAAAAAACTGAATTCAACTGATGGGTTTTGATAAAGCCTCATTTTTGGCGTATCGCGTAAAGTTTGAAATAATAAAACTTGAGTATAACCTAATGCAACGTTTGTAATGTAAAAGCAGGGAATTCAGAAACTATATTTACAATGTCCTTGCCATGTCCATGTCATGGACATGTCCTTGCCATGTCCATGTCCTTACAATGTCCTCTGTGTACCCCCTCCTCCTCAGATCAGGTTATGGCAAAGAGTATCACTTCTGTGAAAGTTCAAATTTCTTCATTTCACGCTGCAGGATATCATTTCTTAAGCCCAATACATTCGATATTTCATCAGCAGCAGGCACGTGTTTGGGCGTGAACTCTGCTTGCTTCCTCTGGGAGATCACTGGCAGGAGCACGTCGAGTCTTTCCAGAAGTCTGTTTCAGTACAGACTTCTTCAGTCTCATCAGAGACGGAATACACTTTCTCAATTTACCACGGCTGTTCCTGTCTCACTGAAAGGTAAATGCTGGTCTTGCTGTGATCAGTCCTTTAGCTGCAACCTTCAACATAACGTGCGCAGACAGTCACACTAGAGTGTTTCTTTCACGGCAAAATACAGAAAATGGAAGTGACTAAAACACAAAACAATATTCTTTCGAGCATGCAAATATAGCTGTAGGCACAGAGGTATCACTGAATGACAAACGACCACATGACACAGTATTTAAATGTGTTTTTTTTTCATATGCTGCATACAAACAAACCTATCCAGACAAGAAATTAGGTGATGTACCTGATGCATAGATCACATGAAAAGGCTCAACTACTTTTAAGTATTGGAGTCTGAGTTTTTTTTCTTCTTATTTTCTACACGATGCACCACCATGAACGCGGATGAGAGTAACTCACAGAACAGCATGAAAACCACTCACTCTACCAAACGTAACGCCAAAAGTTATTTTGTAAAGTGGATCGAAACTCTACCTTTGCAGCTTTCACAGCAGGCACCCGTCTGCTTCACCACTAGGGCGCAGTCTTCGGATATTGGTGGACACTTTTCCTGCTTACAGTCAGCTTTTTGGTCCTAAATGTAGCAAGAAAAAAACATCAAGAGATATAATTAGGAATCTGCCTTTCTCAACCCTCAAAGCTTAATTACTGGGGGACTTCTATCATCAGTCTCAGTCGTGTATTTTGTAAGAGGTATCCCTTTGCTTTGTGATGTTCCTTCATTAGCTTTTTTTGCCCAGACTAAATACATATTATTGAAAAACCCAAAGGTTTCACCTAAATGTAATCACAGTCCTTACTGTTACTTTTAAGCAAATAAAAAGTTGTGTGTGGTATCTCTCTGATGCCTTCTCTGTTTCTCCTTCAGAGAGATGTGCCTTTCTGACTGCCGAATTTAACCCGGACTCTGTCATGTAATCTGAAGTTTCCTGTTTTGCTGTGCTTGTAAATAGACAATCCCAATGTTGTGTAACACAGGGAACACCAGAGCATGTTTTGGAAGATCTTGCCTCAGGACATGCAATCAGTATTGCAGTTATTTAAATACCTTACAAAAATACTGCTATGCAAATCCAAAAAAACAAAGGATATTAATAGATGTGAGATGCGTGACTATAGGAAACTCAGACCTAGAAACTACTTATGCTTTTGTTCCAATGGATTGCAATTTCAGGGCGAAAATAGTGCTAACAGCATCACATAGTAACATGGAGCAAAAGGCTAAAGTCTCACTTCTTATTTTCTGCTATTTTCCCTTGGATGAGAATTGATTTCCTCATCTTTTATGAGAGAGCCAATAGTGTAAGCTGGGGGTTCGTCACTCCTCTGGTTTACAACACACCAGTCATCATATCCTAGTCAAGGTCAGTGTCATAGAAAAGGATTGGTTTTCGTTAGATGAGAAGTCTATCTATCGATTTTATTTCATAAAAACATAGCAGTCAATAAAGTAATTCATTAGTGCACAATATTAGAGACACTGATGAGTGTTTTTTCCATTGGCAGAGGTATCTATAACAGCATAGCAATGGATTAATAGCCAGGCTACTGTTTCAATGCATTTGCATACCATGGCTCGCCTCGTTATTTTGTACTGATGGCTTTTGAGAGCACTTTTGTTTATGCATAGCTGTGCTCCTGTTTCTAAACAAGAAATGTAGTAGAAGATGTATTAACAGATGGTTTCTCAGTCCCCCAGAACAATATGCAATGTGGTCCTTAACTAAATGAAAAGGCAGAATTCGGTACTCCAACTAATCTTCATTCTTCAGTACCAATAGGTGCTGTTTCAGCTGATTAAAGATGCCAAACAGAACTGAAACAGCATGAAGTAAATTCTACCATTTTTATCTAGATACAGTATTGGTTATTACTCTATATATGGCAGAATTAACTGCTGCTAAGGTACGTTATCATGGTGTCATTTTATTAAAAAACACTGTAATGTAATTATATCTTCTCACACATTATCCAATACCAATAACATTCCCGCTGTCCCGATTTTCATAATGGCATTAAACTCATGGTGACCAAATGCAGCTTAGTCGGAAGTTCTGAAACGGCACACATCCTTATTCATTGTTAAATAATAGGATTGATTAAAAAAATAGAAAGTTTCAAATGTCTAGATAACATGACTATGTTCAGGTGTACAAATAAACAATCTGGTCGTTACTCTTCAGTGACTCACGCTAGGCATTCCCTACAACGGACTTTCAAGTAAATCAGCATCTCTGACACGTCATGCCAGCCTTGGTTCTCTCATATGGTGATTATAGGCTAATGATCACTAGATGGCGACAGCTGAGACTTTTTACTACCATGCTGAAAATGTCACTACACTGAGCGACAGAACATTTCAGAATAATGGGTTGGAGATTAATGACACATCTAGGCAATATTCGATCCTATTTTACAAATTTGTCAAACGAACAACCAAAATGTTTATATATATATATTGCACTTATTGTACAGCCAGGAAGAGAGTTCAGAAGAATCCCGTGTTTATCAACACATCAGTCCATTTTCTAACTGCCTGATCCAACACAGGGCAGTGGGAGAGAGCCAGGGCCCATCCAGACAGGAAACACCCGAGATGGGACACCAGTCCATCGCAGGGCACACACAGACACGGACACACACGACAGGGGCAGTTTTCCCAGCAGCCAATGAGCCGACCAGTATGTCTCCGGACTGTGGGAGGACACCAGAGCGCTCTGAGGAAATTCACTTCAGGCAAAACATTCATTTTCACCTATTGATTTTCCTCAAGGGAAGCCTAAGTTCGCACAACAAATCAATGTCTCCTCCATTTAGGGCAGGCAGGTCTTGTCTCTTATATACACATTTCCAGATATTACAATATATTTTAAGCTTAAACACACATTTAGTCTTTGATTAATGTTTTCATATATCACTTATATTTGGACTATCATTTGGTATTGCACTGATACCAAATTAGTGCTGGCTGCTGAGCAGTGCACATTCACAGCAGTGTAAGTGTAGCTTTGTGCTGCTACACAATTATCATTTATTTACAACAAAAGTGAGAATCTGGAGATTCGAGCTGCAGCAGGGAGGAGATTGAAACAACACAGCCTTCTGCCTGAGACTGAACAGACGTCTATAAAAGAATTTCATCCTAAAAGCCTTTACCTACAGTACCCATTCACCCTCTGACTTCTTGTAACTAAAACAGAGCACAGGTTTTTTCCCAGGATATGCGGACTCCACACTCGAGTGTCACTGAGCATGCAATCACGTACCCAACCCAATCATTTGGATCGAGGAGAATCTAAATCACAAGATTGAGCCCAGTGGCTCATACTGACCCCCATAAAGGATAATCCAGAGTGGTCAGTGAGAAAATCCCATTCCTCCATTAACATAATCCCCCCGGTCTTTCTGCCTGCCTGTACAAGCATTCATGTAACCCTGCCTAGCCACTCTTTAATACCCTGTGTGTTCTTCAGCCAGGAATTTCTCTCCCACAAATACCACTGGCTTAACATGGCTGGCACACGTCTGCTGGTAAAATGGACAGCACAGCTCACAAACATTAGTGGCTCTAGTTCGCTACTCCATTATTCTGTCTTCATTGCTGTGTCTCGCTTTAAGGGCTGCAGTCAAACGCAAAACGCCAGCAGATGTTCAAAACGAAATTAGTCATGACTAATTCTAAAACATGTCCTTAATGTCGTGCAGCTCATCTGTTAGATGGAGACACAGACCTATTCTGCCAACGTAAAACAGTGTTACTGACTTTAAAGCAGCCCCGTATTTTGTAATTTTTTGTTTGCAGCTGTAGGTTTTAAAAGTTTATTTTTCAAAAATTCTTTTGCGCAACGCAGGATAAAGGTTACTGCTGCCACTTCGTTTCAGACCAGCTGTCAGGCACACTGTCGTTAAAACATGGTGAGCTGAAGGTCTACAAGCAAGACACACAACACACTTGCTCTCTGCCTGTGGGAGCCTCACCCCTGAATGAAGAGCAGTGTTTTGTGGGCAGATTCATATGGAAATTGTAAAGTGAAATGTGGTTCTTGGATCAATTAGCTACACGCAACCAAATGAGACGGGACAAAATGTTGCCCTTGTTTGCAACCTCTGACATTCTTATGGTCTGCCTCAGTATATCCTTACAGTGGTGTGAGAGAAAAACCCTCCCTGTCTTCTTCTGAGCCGCAGAAAGAAAGCTTTCGGCCTCGACACAAATCATTTCTCTTCTTCCTGTTATTTTAAAACACTGCTTGACATATAAGGTTTCTGAAGAGTAACCCAAATAGGCCCACACAAGCAAACAAACATAATGCACAAAAGACTGTTTTCAGCTAAATGTCTTACCAGACAGACACAGGTTATACAGGGGTTGTCTGTGATATTAGGGATCTCCAAGACTTCTCCTTCATTTTCACAGCTGGCTACAGTACCTGTGGGAGATAAAGATCAATATGTTGTTGTTCATTGTTTATATAGCCCAATCCCAGTCTACGAGTTTACACTCATGTGCAAAATCAGATCGCTGATTGAGTGTGAGTGTAGAACTATACATCAGTGCCATAAAACCACAGTGCTACATCCTAATCATCTCCAGGCAAAGTTCATCATGGGCTGATTCACGTAGATCCTGAAGTGCTTTTTTTCACATTTCCTTCTTCTTTAGGACATAAATATATTCTGCAGTAATAGATTAAATATATAGTCCTACTGAACGCAATGATGATAGGATTCTGTACTATTTCTCTTATCAAATCTTTGGTCCTAATTTATAGTGAGCTGTTCTGAAAGCAATGCAAAATATCAGGCAATCATGTCAATCAGCAGCCCTCCAATGGAAGGTTTTTACCAAAAAAACACAACTGTGTTACATGTGGACAGCTTCTTTGTATTTAAGCTAAGGCTGCTGATGCCCAGAGAGACACGTTTTCCTCGTGACCCAGAGCATAGTGAACAGCAGTGATGGTGCACTGACCCATCAGACATTTGCAGGAGCTTGAAAGAGACCTGTAGTGGCGACAGCATTGTGTTACAAGATGGGATCGTCGTACACAGGCATTCTGATCTCAGGGTCATTGTTAGTGGCAGGATTATGGGTGTGATGTACATAACTGACATCGCGCTGTCTGTTTGCTGCTGGTACGAATGGCTCTTGCCTTTAGCTTCTGTACCTTGGCAGGTCACCAAACGCATTTGGACCGGTCCAAGCCCACAACCCTGTCTGATGTCAACTCTAGTGAACAGTTTAGGAACGGGAGCTCCCGAATGTGGGTCTGCAGGTGCTAATCCTTCTTGTGCACCACTCCTTGGATCAGCACCACTTGGCAAAGACTGGAGAAGAAACCAGCAAGACAGTATCAGGTGTTTGTCATGGGGATGCACTGCAGTCTGCAAGGCCAAATTCCATACTCTTTCCTGTGACACCATTGGGCATGTCCAGGCTTTTTTTGGGGGAGGGGGGTTATTAGCGATTGTTTTGACAAAGCTGTTTTGCTGTCAAAGTACACCTTCCATTACTTTTAAGTCTTTTTTTTTCCCCCTTAAAAACTGATTACACTTTACAAAATTGTGTAAGCACGGACACAGGCTGAGCTTTGACAAGTAAATGAGATCCCAAGGTTTGGAAGTTACCATTTTCCGATCTTGTAACTGTCATGGCTAAACCGAGCGGCTTAATGCTGATGCTTCTTACAGAAAGCAGGGAGAGAGAGAGCAACACATGAGCAACACAAGTCTACTTGAGGCCAGTATCAGACTGCCGTTTGCACGGGAGCAAAGGCGCAGTTTCACAGGGGCTGGCTGAGAACAGCCCCAGAAGCTCAGTGGGGTTATTGCCATCGTCTTCCCTGCCAGCAGACAACGCTGTAATGCCCTAACCGTCTGTCTTTATATTGCACAGTCAATGAGAGCAGAGAAGCTGCCTCTTACGATTTCTGACACCTCCCTGCACACATAGATTTGCACATACGACCATTGGCATAGTCCAACAGAAGGCTGGATAATCGTGCAGAGGACCTGGAGGTTTTGTGGAGAGGTCCTCCCAGACCGCTCAGCTGTGAGCACCTCCAAGGGCTCAAAGAGACCCACCTCACTAAAACCATGCCGATCACCCGCGCTCTGCAGGGATTAGATCTAACAGTGGAAACGACCACCACCGAGCACCTGTGTGCGACCGGGCAATCCCAGACATTTCCCCAGCGCTGAAGCGCGTTAGGTACGTCTCCAGACGCGTAAAAAGATATTGAAAAAGGCACTTAAGCAAGTCTTAACGGCGACGTTTTGGCAGAGGAATGCTGTAAAAACGTCCGCTCAGATCGGGGGTTCAGGGGTATGAGACTAAAAAATTATAGCGGAGATGTTTTGTGACAAGCAAGACCGATTGAATCTAGGCGCTGGCTGGAGTTAATTTAGAGATTTTTTATTTTTACCACCTCCCCGCAGCGCGATCGATTTCGGATAAGTGAAGTTCTGTGCAATTGACAGGAACCCGCACACGTAGATTTCCACTCATAAGCTACATTTTCCCATCAATCCAGGAAATGACTCCATAGCTTCAGAGGCTAATGTTCAATTTACAAGACATGTATATCGTTAGTCTCCGTTGCCTGTGGTGAACAGAGAAAAACCTTTTTCGAAACTTAATACTTCAACTCGCCCTAGAAAGGACTTTTCGTTCAGATATCAGTCGAGGTGTAGAGGGCTTCGTAGAAATGTCTGAGGTCTTCACTAGCCTTTGGCCTGTAATTACATCCCAGGATCGTTTCTCTAATTAACAGGTTGCATAAATTAAGTTCAGTTGGCACAATAAATCGCAAGCTTTATTAGTGACAAAAACAGCGATTAACAATACATTCTAGGCATTCTTAAAATGCCTTGTCAGCGCCATGCTTACTCGGATATTTAATAGGATACGCTTTTATTTTAATTGTTTTCACTTGACACGGGTATCAAGTGTTTGCTTGCGAAAGAAATAGTAGCGTATTTTTTTGTTGTGCTTGCTAAAATGTGCAGCAGGCAGTCTAACAATAATTAAATGTTGAGTATCAGGATTTCAGACCATTTTCGTATATCTAGAATGGAAAACTGGTAAACTCATTAATTATGATGGAGGTAACGATATAGGTTATGGCGTACATATTAAGGGATCTCCAAATCTCATTGTAACAGAGGAATCACCGGGTGGAGTACAGAGAATATACGAACAGCGTTAAATTAAGCGAAAGCCAATGAAACAAAATAAAGAAAACATCAGGAAGGTAATTGTTGACTGCCAACTCTTTTTTCTGAACCTCTTGACACCTAATATCTAACATTATACGGTAAGGAACAGAAAAGTGTTAAATTAGTTGTTGTTACAGTTGACATTTTCTGCAGACCATCATCATAGAATACATATATATAGTCTGTGTCCTAATGCATCTATTAATACACATCAGAAAGCATCCGTGTTTTCTCACGCTTGGCGTCTTGTGCTTACCCATGAGAAACTGAGAGGTGGACGGCGGTAGCTGGAACAACAAAAACATCATGTACAGGAGACTGCAGGTGAATCTCACGGAGAGTGTCTGCGCCCGCAGCGGCACCGCCACAGCGCCAAGGCAGCAGTTCATAAGCATCCCAGTTCGGTCCAGCTCCCGGATTAAAGAAAGAGACATCCTTTCCCGTTGGGCAGGCGGAATCGTGGGTGAATAATAGTTTTTTTGAAAAGATCGCGAAAGCTCCGGCAGCACAATCTCTGGGCAGCTGTGTCAGAGTCGAGACCCGCGTCCATCACCTGCGCCTCATCGTCCGCCAGCCGGACCGCGCACGGCGAGCGCACAAGCTCAAGGCGAGGTCGCGGCAGCGCTTCATTCCGCGTCCCGGGGTAGTCAGTACAATGAACGCATGTCCAGAAAAAAAAAAATCAATCAATCAATTCACAAAATTTCGAAAGATACGAGTTCTGACGGGGGGAGAAAAAAAATCAAAACAATCGAGGTAAGAAAACAAGAGTGGTATTTTAAAAAAAAAACGTCCAGGGATACCATAGACCAAGGAGAACGCAAAAGCGCTTTTAAAGAGCTGAAGATGCTCAAGGCGATGGCGGTGGTGTAGATTAGCCGTGCAACCAGCCCCGCACAGAAAGGGGATGTGTCTCCGCGATGAGAGACAGAGAGAGAGACCAGGTCAGGTAAGACTCAGCGGTGCCCCTTTCACTTCCAGACGTAGTTTTCAGGGCTGCAGCCTCTCTCTATCTCTTCGCCACCCCAAAAAAAAGACAAGCACACGCGTATCGGAGGAGTGAAAGCGGAGCGGCTCCAGTTAAACTTTCGCCGCCGCACGGGGATCCACCTCCTCGCAGCGAGAGATCGGCCCCTCGATATTTAAATCGTTACCGCCAGATCAATAATCCAACTCCTTTGACGTCCAGCACGCCCGCCCCCCCTCCTCCCCCGCCGTTCCTCGCAGCCCGGCCGCTGGTTCCTAATGAGCCCATCAGCGCAAGGAGCCGTGCCCTCGCCGGCGAGATCCACCTCCTGACTGCCGCGTATCTCCGGCAGGGCTGAATACACAACTGTTTCTGTTCAACACGCCGGCGAGGAGTGAAGACGCATCTCCCAGCAATATACAAACGGCTGTGCCCAAGCTCTTCTCCTGATCACTGGGGGGAGATCAAACTGCGTGTTATCGCGCCACACACACACACACACACCTTCCCTCTGGAGGTTTTGTTCTTGGGAAGTCTGCGGCCGAGGAGTGTCTGTCTTCCGATCACGCTTATCGATCCCTTTGAACGTTTCAAATTCATCTTTTCACGGGACGCCTCTGCTTTCCCACCGTCTCCGCAGCCCCACGTCACGAAACACAAGCGCACTTTTCTGAACCGGACGAGGTGGATTGTCAGCAATTCGGCGTGTTTAATGAAGCTTTTACCCGGGGTCCCCCGGAATAAACTATATCTGGATCAAATGTCACCTGTAAACTGTACCAACGGAAGATAATATGCGCTAATTACTAGAACAATGTAAGATAGGACGATTTCGCTTTTCTGACACGTTTCATTTCCCCAGTGGTTGCCTTAATGCGCTGTCTCGAACTGGTTTATGGCCATTAAAAAAAACAAACATGATGCCATTTATACACGGGAGACATATTAATGAAAATGATTTAGAATATTTTCACTTCGGAACCTAGTTTAAAAAACAAACGTTGACCCCTCAAAACGTTTGATATAGACTGTAAGCACCCCTGAATTTTTGTGAATACAGTCCATATCAACTGAAGTACATATCAACCACCTTTCGTGCTCTGTTTTAAGGCAAAGTATAACTACACAGCATTTTCTAGACTGGAGAACTGGGATTATAATCAACTCTATACGGTATACTCAAGCGATGATTTTCACGATAAGGTTACATTTAAGAGGTTTTAAATAGAAAAAGCATGCATTCAATTCGTCAGAATCTTTGCGTGGTTACTGCATTCACTAGTTGCTACTAAGAGCAAAATGTTATTAATTGTATATCTTATTCAGTTCGGGTACAATTTGTATGTTAATTGTATAGGCATAAAAAATATTCCAGATGCAATTGATCACTGGATGGCGACAAAGAGCACCTTTATGGACAAGTGTGGAGAAGGCAGATACCGCAGATACAGTTCAGATAACATCCTGCATTGAGGGCTTTTAACACAGAAGAACTTACACGTGCATGGTCATCGTCAACATTTCATTGTAACGCAGCTCAGAATGACCACCTGTGTGCAAATTAATTTACTTCCCAGACACACTGCGGCTCTTGGTTACACAGGTTCAACCGAGTTTGAAACATTGAAAAGGAAACACTTGAATGTGAACCAACATAATTCTTTTATTGCTCTCATTTTATAAACCCATATCTCATGCTGAATGCGTTTGTGCTCCAGTTATGACATATTGGTTAATAATCATGTATTGGTTGCATTGAGAAATATCCTCAAAATGAACTAATTAGCTAATATACATATGAATGAAGTAATGGCACATACAAAGCGGAGTATCTAGACAATTCTACGATAATCAAATTATAATCTGTGGCTGGTAAATGAATATTTTGGAGAGTGGATACATAAGTTCTCGTTGTTCTTTTTCCAGTTATGTAAGACTAAAACAATGAAAAGTGACTCACTGCACTTCTTCCAGAATACGTTCAATAATCTACACAATTTCCTATATCGCAGGAAAGCTCTAACTATGGGCTGAAATTTAAAAAAGGCAAAAAAAAAAGTTCTTTTGTCCTTATCGTCAGTTCCTCAGTGCCACCTCCTGTGAAAACGGAGCTGGGATCTGTAGGGCTGAAGACAGGAATAAATGCTGAGTTCGCCCAACTACTTTTATTTAAAAACCTAAAATTAATCTGAACTTTGCCCTCCACAGGTGAAAGGTTGGAACATTAAGTGACTTCTGCACTGCCCTGTCCACTTACACTCTTTACCCCTTTAACCTGTATTAGCACTGACTGGGAGGTTTATTAATTGCAATAAATTTAGGGTCTCCTCAGTGAGCCATCAAACAAAGCTATAACATTTCAACTGAAGACAAAAAGAAAAGAGGGAATTAAGTGTATCACTGATCATGTCTGAAATGTGGCAAGAAGACTGTTCGATGTTTTGTCTAATCCAAACTTTTATTAAAATTGTCTTGTACTTAAACATTGTGGCACTGTTACAATGGTATATTGACAAAAAGGGTACAACAGAAGCCCTGTATATTATACCAAAACAAATGATGTTTGTCAACATGGAACAGACTGGCTTTAAAAAAACATTTTAAAAATACAGATATACTGTAGATAGGCAATTTAAAAAAAAAAAAAGCCAAACAGGTCTTAAGCCCAGTGATGTGTAAATAAGGGTACGTTTAAAATAATGAAAATGACACAGAGCATACCAATGGTTTGAACTGAAGGTATTTTTATCAGAAATTTTGTACTTTATTCATAGACATTTGACCACTGCTGTTGAGAAACTCGAGTACATTGCAAAACTAAACATCTGCAAGAGTTTTAAAAAGCATTTTAAGATTCCCTAAACTCATCACCTGGTTTTAAACCACATTTCTAGTGTTTTGCTTTAAATTGTGAAATACATACCAGCTATTTTGCCCAAGATCTTACAGCAATGTTTCTAAAGTGTTAGTTATAATGCCATTTATTTATGTTTAATTTATATACTGTACATCTCAGAGAAGGTGGAAGAGACAAAGACGTTTCTTTAGTTTTATCCATATATCCTGGAAAACAGTTGTGAACACCCTCTGAAGTTTTACACAAGGCAGGGGTAGAATTTATCTGAAAAGCTTTTATTAAATTAAAAATATAAAAGGTTTACGAATGTGTAGTAGTGAAATGCTACTCTCCTGAAATCTGCACTGAACGGACTTAATCTGGTTCCAGATTATTTTACAAGACACAAACTCAAGTTCAGATGTTGTTTTTGTCAGCACGCGGTGATTATTGATACAGCAGCTTGGAGAACAATGCTCTCCACTTCAGCTCACCATAACACACAGTGAGGCTTCTGTTTGAAATGGCTATTTCTCTCTCTCATAAATCCAAACATGTCACATTTAATTAGTCCGTTTAGGGTGCAGATGAGGATCTGGAAGTTATTTTAAAAGCCAAGTCACTTCAACGTGTCACGTTTCCAATATTATTAGTCCAGTTGATAAACATGACCCCAGCATGGTCAAAAATAGGACTTCTAAGGTTGCAAGGGGGTTAAATCAACTCTCTTGCACACATTTAATCATTGAGAAAATAAAAAGGGTCAGAACGGTAGAGTTCAGTGCAAATGGAACATTATTTCAAGGTAACAGAGCACAAATAATATTGTTTGGATTTTTTAAAAATTATTTTTAATACGGATTCCAAAAGCTTATTTTGGAAGCATCCTCGCTCAGCATCTCAAAGTTGCAATCACAGCAAAAAAACGAGCAATATCCAGAAGGTAACGTGGGAGGTCCGAAGAGGCTCCAGATATTATTCTTAGCCATTTTAGAATGGGGAGTATTCATTTACTGTTCAGTGATACCACATGTTAAGGGCATGAATGAAACTGGTATGACTGGCTGAAAAGACGTCAAATAACTGCATGTAGGCGTAGCGGTTAGCAGAGATGGATTATGGAATGGGAGGTTGTGGGTTTGATTCTAGACGGGCACATGTCTAAAATAAATTCTCTGAGCTTGGCTGATGTTTTTCTGGAGGATAAATGGGCTTTGATGTCGCACATCAATGGAACACATTTTTTTTTCTGCCTGACAGCCCATTTATTTTTCAACTATTTATTTTACAATCAAAGCTGAAACAGTTCTTGCTACCCCTAGACGGAGACAATCTATTCAGTATTCTATCCACTCTTGCTGTACTGCTGCTGACCTTCAGGACAGCAATTATTAACTTAACAACAAAATTAAACACTACATACATCAACTAGAAAGTGGAGCTTTGAGCTACACAGAATTCCTCACACTTACTGTACACTTAGGTAATTCTATTCTTTTTCAATACAAATAATATTGCTTTTGGCTCTAGATGTGCGGCCAGGCTGAATGCAACAGCAGTGTGATGAAGGAGCACCAACAGGCACTTTCTTTCTGTCGGTACCTTAATTAACTCACTTTACTGAATGCTCCCTGTAACTCTAACTTCTCGAAAAGAGTTTAGCAGACAGGAGCTTACACCAACTTTCAAAGAAACCTATTTTGTACGCCAGCATGAGATTTAATTAATACAAAAAGATGCGTCATCTTAAAATATCTAAATATATTTTATCTAGCTTGAATGTCAATGTACATGTATATCAAAGTTTTAAAGTCCCTAAGATTTTTACCATGCTGACACAATGTTTTATTAAACAGATTTATAGAAACATGTAATTGTGGCTCTGGATCACTCTGACTTTAACAATCTAAATGGCCAAACTCAGTATAAACTCGGCCACTAGTTCTCACTACAGACAGTCCCAAAAAAGACAGAGGACGTGTGGTGCTGGTTTTCTGTGACTGTCAGATTACTACATTACAAAACACACAACGAATACCACATCAATCAATCACAGTGATGCCATCTTGCCTAATTCCCTGTAATATATTACCAGTGGGCATTAAATCAGACCTTTTAGAGTGGACAGAAAGTGGAGACAAAACAGCAATTCTTGTAACAAGTAATTCAACTAGCAAAGAGATATAACAATTCAGGATGTTTATACACGAGCATAACACTGTATTTGTCATGGAAATGCTTCTCAGTAATTCTGAGACACCAGTGCAGTAGATTTTCCAGAAGAAATTGATTCAACGCACAGAATTAACCTCTAAGCAAGCTTTCTTACAACCCTGCATGCTGACAGAGCTCCCAGCGCTGGTTTTAATATATACTTAATAAACACAATCTAATTTTTCTCAGCTAAAGGATCCTTAAGAATACAGACTAGCATAACTTGTTCTTTCAGCCCTTGAATAAAGATTGCTACCATTATATCATTCAATTTGTTGGTGGATTTTTTCAGCATTAACAAAACTACAAGTATTGGTCATGGATTTTGAGATCAGTGAGGTAAATTAATAAGCATTAAAGACAAATAAAATACATTTAAAATCTTTTACTATTTTTTTATATATTTTTCTAGACTTCTTTGATGGTGTGGATCTTACTACTTTTATTTATAATAAATATTGCTGTGTTTAGACACCTCTAACTAGGAAAACTGCACTGTAAAAAAGTCACTTGCTTTTAGTTACAGTACTTACTAAACTGTTAACAGTTAGTGCTCTACAAGCATTACATATAAAATAGTCTTTCTGTATTTATATAATAGTATTTCTGGAAAAATATCCCAAGCTATTTCTCAATGGGAATGCATATACTGTATACTGCCTGATTTGTTACCAATTAGTATATATTTTTTCTTGTTTTCTACATCTAAGTACAGTATTTTCTCAAAACTACAAGATGCAAACAAAACACATTTGCAATTCAGATACAAAGAAGGACTATCAAGAAGAAGCCAGCATTTACTAGCCAGATTTCAGTGTAGTGTGGTTAAATTCTTTTGTGTTTACATATGTTTAGACATTGAAAGGCAAGACAAATACAATCAACAAGTACTGTAATGTGTTGTGTTTTTAATGCCTTCCAATACAGTATATACAAATGTATGTACATGTTTATTATATATAAGTATTATATGTTCAGTAGATTATTACTAGAAGAGGAGGTTTAAAAAGGCATCAAGGGCAGCAGCTGTTTTTCATCCTAAATACTAATCTTCAAAAGACAGAGAAACTGTACTGGAATGCAAAAGCACTCTGAAGAGTGGAAAGCAAGAGATTCAGCACAGAACAAGTGGGATATGGAAATCTTTTTTGTTGTTGTTGGCTAATACTAGAGGCTACTAAATGAAACGCCATCAAATTATATTTGTAGTGTATTCTAACATCAGCAGACATACTGATTTATCTTAATGCTCTACATAGAAAAACACCATATACCTGTACTTTCATCTAATGAATAAATGGGGAAATTAAAAAAACAAATTTGTAATCACATCCTCGCTATGTGGAAAACACCTGAATTGATACGCGTTTCAAATAATACAGTAGGAGTAAAAGTAAAAAAAAATCAAAAACAAAAGCAATTCTGTATTCAAACACAGATACATAGCCTTTTTTCCCTACTTATTATAACAGCCTGTACACCTGTCTTCAAACTAAGTTAACTGAGAGCGTCTCAGTTACAAAGTCATAGTATCATGTATGACACACATCTATTTCTGCTCAAACAACTGTGTGGTATGTGTGTCACTGCAGTGTAAAAACTTCACTATTGATGTAACTTGTTGCTGTGTTTAATCCAAGATTATTTAAAAAGAGCTAACATTTAAAAATTTCTTAAATTGGGCTGCCAGGAGGAGGGATATTACCGAGACAATGAATGGGTTACGTTGCAAATAATGTTCTTACAGAGTCCTGATACCAGTATTTACAAGATTCAAGCAAACCTTTTTGTTGTTTGGTTATTTTACTTGGGGAAAAAAAAACCCACAACAGAAATAATATTCAGTGGTTGCATTTGAAGTGGATCCACTCTCCAAAATGCGTTTGGAAGTGTGAAACATTCCCAGAGACTTGCTCGACTGCTGGTCGAGGAATGAGGAATGAGAAGCCAGTGACAGTCAGCTCCTCAGCCATCCTCTGGCACAGTCCGACTGTCCTCTCCGGTCTTCTCTGTGGGATCTGGAAAGCAGACACAGTGCCGAAGTGTTATTCACTGCAATGAGGCACATTATATTAAGCAGAATTCATGCAGGTTTCCTAGACATTGACAATTTCTTTTACTACCTTCACACTGTTTCATGTGCTACTTGCATACAGGCTAATATATTAAATAAAAAGGTGAATATAGAGAAAAAATATTTAACTCCTGTTAAGAATTTGCACAGCATAGTTCAGAGATAATAGTTCAGATTAATTTAAAATTAAATTTAATTTCAGCATGTAATTCATGTAGTCTTTGTCTTGTCTGGCCTTTGGCTTTTACAGTCAAACCAAAGATAATCTCCTGTGATCCTTCTACCCAGTAACATTTCAACAGATCATTAGAACATGCTAGAAACACATTAACAAAACCCAAGAGGCATATACACCCTGATGTCTTTTTTTTTTCTATCAAAATCTATATTCCTGACTGACTGTGTATAAATCTCTTCCTATTGATTGTCTATACAGCCCTCCTTATCTGCGTAACCCACTCTTGACTGTGAATCAGATTTAAGTGGCCCAACACTGGTGCACAGACCAGTATACTTTGTATACTGTCAGGCTGCTTCTATCAGCACCATCAATTTCAGCAATCAATCAGAAATAATAGTTAAAACCATACATTTCCCGTACATTAATGATGTGTAACACCATTCTTTGTGTTGATTTGTTGAAGGGGGAGACCTAACTAAGAAAACACCTGTGTGTGCACAATTTACTTGTTTTCATCTGTAGAGATTACAGGACTATTGTAAAAAAAAAAAAAAACACACTGACAAAGAGAACTATTTATGGTTTAAAAACTAAGCACAAAGTAAGGTATCACATGTCATCCAAGCGCTATTGTGTTGACTGGAGCCTAGATACTTCACCTAAATTAACCTTCTTAGATGTAATCTTTGATTTATTAGTTCATATTGTTGGACAGACCTTAAGCGATTCACTGCCATGTGTGGGAATATCTCTATGACGACCGTAGTGTGGATTGCCCAGTTCCAAGTAATTTATGGCATTCTTCATCTTCCTTCAATGCCTCTTAATTAGTTAAGGGGGATAAAGTCACGACATAACTGCAATTATTAATATCATTGGAGTACGTAAATCAGTGGAGGACACTCCTTCGTTACTCTAAGTGTCAATCGTAAGCCATTAGTTTATATGCCTTTTAGTGTATTCTAGGTCTCAGCATAGTAGAAATCTACGTGTTTCCCACAAGATATTTGACTCAGAAGGTCTAAACGAAGCCGTGGTTAAAGGGTGATCGCTGGTACACAGTAAGGCTGAAAAGCCAGTGAAGTGTCTCCCCACAGATGCTTAACGTCTTGGCAGATTTATGTCTGGCAGTTCTGATTGTTCTGCCTCCCTGTCTAGCATGCTTTCATTGTTCCTGCTAATTTATATTGGGGCAACAGACTTCTGCATCACCATTAGCTCCTTCTTTTCTTCCTGCCTGACTAATCCTCCTAACTGATAAGGTAAGAAGAGGGCCGTCTGCAGAGCAAGCTTTTCCATATGAATAGGAGGGCAATGTCCTGAAGACTGCTGTCTCCGTGACTGAAGACTGCATGTAGTGTGAGAGGCAGAGCTGGAGAAGGAGAGGCGTGCAGGAAGAAACTCAGCCTGAATGGAAAATCTCGCACGTCTCAATGAAAAAGTACAAGGATCACATAGGATCCACGAAGATTCCAACAGTAATTTTATCCCCACTGAGCTGCTCTAAATTGACACTAACTAAACTATGCAAAATGCTGAGCTACCATCATTCTCAATTCTTCCTCACACCTATCATTATATTTCCATTTCTTGTGCTACATCAATTGACTCTTTTTGACCACGAGAGATGCTGGCGAACGTGGCAAAAGCAAAGACTTTGTTACATAATGAAACCTGGGAGCCAGACCACATGGAAGCATGGAATTATATTCCTTGAATTCATTTTCTCAGAACCTTTTTGGTGGGAATGGACAACCAAGTATACACAGATCTAAATTCATAACCCTTACTGTCAGGCAGAGACAACAGGCATTTAAAACCAGCACGCCGTCTGTCGTTGCAGATAGCACAGGACATGGATTTTTTTCAATGTAGGCAGGATTAACGCTACACAAAGTGGGCATCTGAGGAAAGTTCGGCAAGCTGTTCTTAAATGTGTTCATTTGTCAGCAGGTATTGAGGGGGCAAGAAAACTCATTTTAACACCAGCTGATGGTCTGGCATGCACAGGATTGACCATACCATTCTGGGAAACGTGTCCTGTTGTAAGGGGCTACATTCTGCTGTAGTTATCAGGTGAAATTCAGAAGTCTATGAAAATCATCGCATCGATGAATCAATGCTTTCAAACGCACTGTTAGAAGAATCTCAACCACAAAATGAAGTCAATTTCTAGGGTGAACAGAAAAGCAATGGGAAGTTTAACTTAATCAGAAAAGGCAGACCTTATATTCAAGTGCAGAAAAAAATGTTTTTCAGAATGAAACTGAGACTTCCATTCAACATAGGGTTCCAAAGTCATGGAAAATTAAGCCAACGTTATTTAAAAAAAAACATTGATAATCACAGTAAGGCTATTAATCATTCCAAACTTTAATGGATTATAGTTAATTCAGAAAAATAAATTAGTTGTTGAACCACTGGAAATCTGTAAGACCTGTTTGGTAAGGTGTGCCACAATGACAGCAAATTCACCTCAGTTATAACAATAAACATTTGTGAAATACTTAAGGAGCTCAATTATTTTGATTTTCTATTGTCTTTTTTTTTTAGATGATCAAGAAATAATCTCTCACCCACCGTCTGCAAACTGGAACTCCAACCTAGAACTATATTTCAATGGGAATAATGAAATAAAACCATGGAGAGTTTATTTTCAACCATTAGTGTGTAAAATATTATGTAAAATACAAAAGGGCATGTCACTCAAAATTGAACATTTAGAATTTTTCAATGTTGGACTCCTTTCTATTATAAACTAATACGAGGAGTAAAAGTAGTCGGGTAGAGATTAAAAAGAAAACAAAATGTTGTGCTTTGTTGTGAAGAAGATCAATGCTAAGAACATAGCAACAACCAAAACAGAACCATACAAGAATCGTACAAGGATAATGTTCATATTGTCTTTTCAAAGATCTTCTGCAGTGCTTTTGATTGTCTACAAGAGAATGAAATCTATTTAAGCTCACGATAACTGCAGTCAAAATATAAACAAACACACAAAACGCCACCATAGTCATTTGTGTAGCTGAGATGAGGGCAGTTTTATGTTCATTCCCCATGCAGTTGAAATATTACCATTAAACTACTCTCTTAAGTGTCATTAAAATGGTTGCTGGTTGTTTGCATGCATACTGAACAAAGTCAAAAACTCCTAAACACAGAAAAGTTTGATGATCATATCTGCAATTTTATAATAAAGGTTCTTAGAAACCACGCTTTGATTTCAGTCAGTAGTTTGTTTCTACTTCCATTCAAACCTTGCAAGTAGAAGAGGCACACAAGGGGACAAAGACACAATTCCAAACTCAAGCTTGCTCTTTGCATTTTATATAAAGTCCTTTCCGCCGACATCAGATAACATGCGCCTATCGTGTGTGATTCCTGTCTTTCACATCAGCTCACCAAAACACCCTGGTGTGGAGAGAAAGAGTGCAGGTCTCTGTATGAAAGGACCAACCAGGCCGTGGCCCTCAGATATAAACCCGTCGCCAGAGAAAGGTACCGTAAAAGAACAGATGCTTAAAAAAAGAAAGCGCTTACTTCCAAAAGAACAGAAGAAGTATGCAAGACAGAGGCACGGCTCCCTTTTCTGGAGGTCTGGACCTGTAATTGGCTTCTGCGCCCATTCTGACCATCCCCTGAAGTTTTACAAATCAGGACAATGCGCTGAGCAATAAAGAGGTCTACCCCTCAACCGGATAACAGGGGCATAAATAGAAGACGGCTGTGTAAACATTTGCTTAAATCCCCGAAAGCCACTGAGCGTAAGCCCAGTCACTTGTGGAAGATCAAGCAAATTAAATCAAAAATAGGGTTTGCGGTCCCAACCACAGCTACCCACAGCTAATACTGCCATAAATACTAAAGCTCCTGAGGGCTCTGCATCCCCGCCTGCTGCCTCTTTCCTGTCTTGTGTCTCGAACGCTGTCGAGAGCGATCCAGCAGCTCAGAGCCCTGGGGCTGGGGCTCTGTATCTTTCCCATCTCCAGCTCACATCTAGCTTCTCAACTTCAACATTTTTTGTGTGTGTATGAAAATGTATTGTTGAGAAAATGAGATAAGGGTGTGTTTCTAATGCTTTTTCTATGGATTCGGGGTATGGCTGATCACTATAACACTCCATTATTTCTAAGATACAGTTATCCAAAACAAAGCAGCTTATTCAATGATGACAACAATATTCCTAATTGTTGTAAGGATAAAAATATGAGTAAGAATATGTCCCCAAGTTCAGAGGTTGCATATTCTGGTGATATCATTCTCCTTAGCTGGAAGTCTGTACAGTGTTCCTATTTCATGATGGGTTTTGAATTCTGCACTTGCATTTGGATTCTCTAATCGAATACAGTAGTGCAGCAGATTCAGATCTGTCCATAAAATCCCATTACTTGAAAAGGGGGAAATTGGGTATTCACAGTACACAATACACAGCACACAAATAAGGTTGAGGATAAATAAAAAGGTCACTTAAAACTTTATATTCCAGATACAGCCTGTGTTTGTAAGATAAGAAATGTATGACTTTTATATAACAGCTTCTAGGACCTTGACAAACTCATTACAGGAAACGGTAAACTGCTCTGAGAAGCGTGTGAACTGAGGAAAAAAAAAAGTAGAAAGCAGGCTGTCACCTTCAGTGACTACTAGAGTTGTAATACATTTCAAATATCTAATGGGGATAATGTAACATTTAACACAGTGTGATGAACAGCTCGTTTTTAAAAGGCTCTGATGCAAGACCTCAGAGCCAGCCCTGTTTTTTTCTTTGGCACAAATATCCATGGTTTGATCGTATTAAATGAAAACAAAGTTGATTTCAAGATGAGATACAGTATCACCAATGGGACGTGTCTATTTCTGCAAAAACATATAAGCACATGAAAAACAATGGTTTTAATAATAAAAAGCAATTGATTAAAATGATCAATACAGCTTCTTTGGACAGTACGGAGGCCTTACAACAATACTACTACTAAATTAATCATCAAAATAACAAGCTTTTGAAAATGTGTTGCAAAACATATTTCAAAGTATTGTACAGCAAATGCGAAGAATACAAACAAAAGAACCAGATATAAACAAATAAGTGCGCATCAGACAATATACAACACATTATTTATAGGAATACAGGTTTAAGTAAGCCACGAGGCAGGATTCGAAAAAGTTAAGAGTATTCCATAGTCTAGATGTATAGGAGGCTGACGGCTCTATCACTTAAGAGTTTATAGTCTTGTTGAGGGGACAAACAAGAAACCAGAGTCTCAGTGTTTAGCTGCAAATCATTTTGTTGAATCCAAAAAACCTCATCAACTACACTATATGCATGTCTTAGCTTAAGTGAAAAAACGTTTGTTATTTGAAGACAACTCTTCATAAGGCCTGTCAAAAGAAATAACATTCTGGTCATTTTTGTAGAAATAAGAAGAGTAAATAAATGATCGTGCTTTTTAATCACTTAAGCCTCATTTGCAGTTTATGAAAAGAAAGATGAATACAACAACTGAGTAATAACTCATTAGGTTTAGTACATATAAATCTGTAGACAAAAACAAATTCTCTCAGGCCCAATGAAGGACAAAATATATGTCTGTGCATGTGCTTGAAAACAGCAAAACTTCTGTCAAACATAAATTTTATATGACTAAATGGAAGCATTTCCTTTTTCTCTGCATTTGTTTACAGTTCCAGTTACAGCAGTGGTGATGGTTCATGCTGTTCTGTTTGCAAAGCAAGAGACAACAAGCCCCAATACAGTATAATTAAGAAAGAAACGCTTCAAAGACTAACTAACACAGCCCCCTGGCCCACAGCCTCGACTGCAGCCACATTCTCTGGTCGTGATGATGATGTGGAATATCCCTGCAGACTCAGCTGGGGTTCTGTGGCCAGTGGATGGCATGACAATTCTTACCAATAAGAGCACCAGAAAACTGTCACCATGACTCTGAAAATATGAGCATCTGTGGGATGGAATAAAAACAAAACCTCTGGCATCCCTTTTCCAGTGGATAATGATCTGGCCAGTACATAAGGTCCGTTTTTTTAACAGAAATCCTAACCTAGACAATCACAACTGACGTTAGTTACAACAAAAGTGCAGCACTTCCACAAAGATATGATTTTTGTTAAACACTGCAAGTAGCCTAAGTATTACCAATATTTATTTTTGTAGTAAAAAAATTGAAGACCTTTTCTAGAATATCAAAGGTAAAACTGAAGTAGAGCTTTTCATTTTCACAGTTTTTTGACTGCTGGTTCATCCAGGAGTGGACAAAGTAGTACAATCTCCAATTTATATTTGACTAGAAACTAGTCTCTGTAAGAAGAAAATATATGTACATTTAAAACTCAGAATCTGTAGATGTTTTCCTTGTTAATTACTTGCTTGTATTAAGCTCAGTCCACTAATTCAGTGCAAGAATGTTTTACACAGTGCACATATTATGTAGCCACAAATATATGTACATGTCGTACAGAAGTCCTTCAAGATTTCTTTTAGCACCGAAATGCCACAGAAAAAGCAGTGCATATCAGAGGGAGAACAGAGAGTGGCCCCTGATAACGCACTGTCACACTTCCAACAACATGGATTATATCTGAGTGCCTACAGAACCTATACAGGCAAAAGCTGGTGACAGCAGGCGTCGTCTTCCAGTTCAGAACTTAAATAAATTAAAGAAAATAACAAAAAGAATATAAAATAGCTGACAAAAAAGAAATTCTTAAAGTTTGTGATGCATATATTTTTAGAAAATATAGCTAGATATCTGCCCTGTAAGTATCAGATTTCAATTTACTCGAGATATCATCATCCAGGTGCACAATTCGTTCCCGTAAGAATACTTTCTGACTTTTGCGGAAAACAAAAAAGATTTATCCTAGATAGAAAGGAGTGGATAAACAGGAAAAAAAAACCCCGACAACAAACAAATGTGTCTGGAATGGACGTTTTCTGTATGTCAATTCTGCGGAAATGTACACATTTCAGCCTCAGCTAGTAAGGGTGTGACCTGGGTGTGATCCTAACCACAGTTACGAGGGATATTTTTTGGTGTCTACGCCCTGGTACAAAATGTGTCTTCCCCACAGTCTGCTTCATATTACAGATTACTGCGCGGTAATGCGCAGTCTGCATTTTAACAACGTGTGGCTGTGGGACATCTGGGGGAGGTAATTACTTCAGTCAGGCTTGTACATACATACACAGAGAAGACATTTTTGCATCAGAGTCTCGAACCTCTTTTATTGCGGTAAACCAGGCAATCTGTTTGAAAAGCTGAAGACATCTCACAACATTGCTCAACACTTGAGGAATTTCTGTCATCTGCACTGGTCGGACTGGTCTAGGCATATGACCAGTTTCACACAAAGTTAAAAAAAAAGATCGATATTTTTATACGCAAATGCCTATGTTAGTGTTACTGTTTAGCAGTCTCGTATGTTTTCATTCATTCTGTGTGAACTTCTTTTAAAAAAACAGAAGACAGAATTCAGAAGAATTTAAAAAGGCCCTGGGGGTCACAATATATAACTTTTGTTTGGCTAGTCTTAAAATCTCTGATTAAAATGATTCAGTTTTTTATTATATTTAACAAATGCTATAAACAGAAAAGAAAAAAAAGTAAAAGAAACTCTTTTCTGAAGTTTTCAAAATATGTTTCCCTCCCATCAGGCTTTAAAGGGAAGTTAAAGGAAGGGTGTGATTAACATTAGAAACAGAAGTACGTGTTTCACTAAACTCACAATTTGGATTCTATAGAATTACGTAGAGTTGACTCAACCAATACTGTAGAACCGGCACTGAAGGAAGCTGTTGTTTTGCCTCAATGAATTGAGGATATCAGCATCTGTAACCAGTTCAGAATAACCCACCAAGTGCCACCCATCCACATCTAACCTGCTGCAGCTTCCAGGATTAACATCCTAACAGGATTAAAATAACATGGATATAATGTTTAAGAGAGGTGATCGAGGAGAAATGACTCCAGGAACTAGGTAACCACCTTGTAACTTTTAACTGGGGTTTATGAAATCTTATAAATTCCCTTTCCTACTACACACAGCTAAAAAAAAAAAAAAAAAAAAACGATCAAGATTTCTGTACAGGAAAGTCTAGTATGAACTATGTAGAAGCTTCTGAGCTTCAATAATTGAGACATTTTTGTTACTGAGACCATTCTGCTGGTGTACCCTATGAAATTAATAAAGAGTGATTATTTTTTCTTGTATTCATCTCTGATGGCCGCAAAAGTCAAAGGAATGTAAGTAATAGGGCCCCTGCTTTTCATGTCTAAATCCTGTGCCAAAACCAGAACAGTCAGCAGTACCAAAGTTCTGTCAGCAGTTAGTTAAGATATATCCTTCCTTGCCATTTTGTACAGTACTCTGGAAGGGCCAATTAGTCAATCTATCAGTCAGGACTGATAAAATACTCCAAGCTGGAGATTCCTTCTGCCATTAGTTGGACAGATGAACTACATGATGAAATTCACCTCATCTTTTGACAGGGTAATATTTCCTGGGGCCTCCTTGTCTGTGCACAGCCATTTAGTGATACTTACAGCACTCACCATTGTTCTCACGATGGGTACTGGTGTGCATTGTCTTCGGTGATCATCACAACAGAAATGTTCCCTAGATAACCCCTTTTTCATTCTAATTGTTTGACTGAATTATTGGTCACAATGATAATGGTAATGTTAACACTAAATGAGAGAATAAACCTGGACTTTTCTAAGATAAATGGCTTTAGGGCAAGCGTGCATTTGTGGGAAAAAGCTGGAACTTCAGACAGACACTCAGTTCATTTACATTTTCTTTCCTGGAAAAGATGCATGATGTTATAACACTTCCATGAAAGCCAGAGAGTAATTCGACACAGTTGAACTCAGATTCCTTGAAATCAGCCTCCAATTTAAAAATAACTTAAAAGTTTGAAGAAATCTTGTATTGTCGCACGACTACATAACTAGAAATAATACTTTTACGTTGGCTGGATCCCGTGATTCCTTGGCAACTAGTCCAGCTGACGTTGTCTCCTGCCTCACTACCTTCTATCACTTTGGCAGCATTTTGTGTTTTTGAACTATCCACCAACTACAACTGATGCATTACAGAAAGCATGGCTTCTATTTTGGAAAGCATGCAACTACTACATCCAAATGCTAAAATGCATGTATACAACAGTCCGGCCTAACAACGATGCACAACTTCTTTTCTTTTCTCTGAAAAGAACAAGTAACAGAACACTGGCTTTGTGTTATTCACACGACCGGGGGTCAGGGAGTGTGCAGAGAAACGCATGGGCAGCGCTCATCTCAGATCGCTCGTTTCTCCGCCTCGGACAACTAGGCACAAACCAGACGAGCATTCAAAGAGTGCCGACAGCAGGCAGACGCAGCACAGGCACTGCTCTTGCACGGCTTAGTGCTGGTCTTCCTACATATTTCCACACTGCTCCGATGGGTTGTTTGTTTAAATGTACGTACTGTATTTACTGACATATCAGTCCATTTACTATCCAAACTGCCCCTGGTGGCAGCATTAGCAGACAGGGGGTCGTTTCCATGCTGCCCTGTCTTGTGAATGTAAATAGTGGGACGTCTAGCCCCAGGGGCTCTTGCAGGCATATGAAAGCCTTGTGTGTGGGTGGTGCCTTTGAATTGCTTCTCCTCCATAATTGATAGTTTTGCCACGCTTTGCTCCTCCACAAAGTTCACATCTCTTTTGTTTTTCTCAGAATCTTTCAATTTCTCTCTTTTGTTGCTCATCTTCTACCCTTTATTGTACTAATAAAATTGCACAAAGCATATTTTTAAAACTTGAATTAGAAGCCTACACAGGCAGGGGAGTCAGACATTTTGCTAAAAGACTGCACCCAGCGCCAACATTCCTATTAGAAAACAATCACTACTGGCTAAGACACATCACAGGTTTGCTTTTTACATTAGATTAAAAAATAAAATAAACCCAGCATGTCTTTCTGGCATCATGCATAAAAGGTAGTTCAGTGATCTGAGTCATTAGATCTTTGTTTAATAGGACTTCCAGCCAGTAGGATCTTGTGAAATGCAACAGAGAATTCCTGAAACGAACACACTACCACTGAGTGTGGCTCCGCAAATTAACTGTTTTAAAGATCCCTTCGCCAGAAGTCTTGTAAAAGCCAAGAATGTACAGTTCAAAGGATATATCACCCCTTACCCAGCAGGTACTATATAACAATGTTACTGGCCTCAATTGGCCTTTTAAATTATTCACCTCCAGAAAAAGTGGTTCCTTGAGGCTTATTCCTAATACTAAGGCTAATTAACAATAATAGGGCAAATTGTACAGCCTATTCATTAAAGTCTACATCAATTCAGACAAGGAATAATTACTTAAAATATGTAAATTACCTTAAATGCTAAGAAACTTTTACTATCATTGCTAAAAGTTACATTTCCTCAGTATGTTTAACATTCTACATTTTCTTGATCAATGTTTTCCTCTCATTTGTTTGACCAAGCCAGGAGTCAGACTTGTGCTGGATGTCATTCCACAGTGCTGCAAAGATGCTCAGTTTTACAAAAACAAATTGTCCAGTACTGTGCTTCACACTGTAAAACAGTAAACAATAATACAGGTACTTAATTTAAAATCTATGGAGTAATCTTATACATTAGTCGTTGTGCTATGTTTTGAATATAAACATCTTTTAAATAAACATAAAAGCTACAAATATGAAGAAGACATGCATCCTACATAGCTTGTTAGGTAGTTAGTAGGATAACTGCAACAATAAAATAGCTCTACTGTTATGACGTTTAATAGTGATTAGTTTGAGTATCATTTGTTCAGCTTTCTCAGCTCTTGACAGCAGTTCTCAGCTAGTTGTACTGCGCATACAATTTTGCAAATCCACACTGACTCTTCAGCTGTACCTGGTCAGATGAACAGTAAAAGTAAACTCACTGCTCCACACATCACAATAGTCTTTGAAGTAGGTAGAATTTAGCACAGACAAATTGACAGAATAGACAGGTTTTTATACCACATAAAAACCAACTCAGAAGAACAACATCCCCCCGCTCAACGTCAGATCTTGTTTCCAAATCTGAAGGTTTTGCCAGGAGCGCGAGGAAGCAGATACAAATGTGACCAGCACATGCGCCTGACTTTTCAGACGGATTGCTGACTTCTCTCTCCTAAAAACGATCAGCTATTTCACAGGAAAGGCATGCTTTGTGACCTTATTACTCCACCTTTAATTCAAACACCCATTTTCCTAGTCAAGAGGTCTTGCATATTCAAAACCTCATGATTGTTTAAGATGATTGTTCACTAATGAGTGAATTTAGAAACAATACTTGGAAAACTATTATATGGATTAAGGAGTGCCTTGACTCTGCATTCTATTGATTAGGTTTTATAAAAGCCATACATACCACAAAGTTATTGCGATTTTGGAGTATTAATTTCTTTTGCTGATGATTCATATACACTCACAGATGTGTACTGTAAGTAACAGATTCAGCATGCAAGAACCTTCTGCTGGACAGGAGGTGACCCCAGCCCCTTCAATCCCAGACAGTGTGGCCGAGTCCATCACTACCCCCGGAGGGAGACCAAGAACGAACTTGATCAAACCCTGGAACAGAACGGAGCTCCAGCCATCACACGCAGCACAAACTCACACACATTGATTGTTTCAACCCTGACCGTAAACAAGATTAATGGAGATTTCTAACATCTGGACGGACTATCTCATGATCAATGAAAAAAAAAATATGCAAGTAGATCTGAATAAATTACTTTGTGAACAGTTCATTTATTTTCATTCCTAAATGAAAATATTTCATTCCTGTCCTCATTTAAAAAGTTGCCATAATGCCAGTTTTGCTCAGGACGTTCTGTATTATTCACTGTGCAGCTCATGAATAATTTTCTTAATAACAGCTTATGCCTGAATGAACTTATCCTGACATGTTGATTTAAAAGAGTCTTAAATTAAATTATGTACTACATATACTGTATGAACTAAGCACACTACTCAGAATATCACGTCAAAATGTCATGTATCCATAATTTGTAATTTACGTTGAAAATCAGTGCTTTATTCAAGACCAATAACGTAGCGAGTGAGGGATAGATTCTGTGCTATCCCGTTCATAAGTCTGCAGTGTTCCAGATAGCTAGATACATTTAAAAATCTGAATGAGCTAAAGCAACTGGAATCATATTTTTGTTATATAAACAAAAAGTCAAAATGCCACATTCACAGGAAAGTAATGCTAAAATGTATGGAAGAAAACACTTTTTTGTAATAAATCCAAACAGAAATAGATCCTTTCCAATGGTAATTACTCTTAAAGCAATTAATGTATTAATATTTTCCATATAAATTAGATATTATACATAAATAATTCCACAGTATCAATGTACTCTGTACAAGTGGAGACTGGTGATGTGCGTTTAGTAAAAATCTAAGACATCTTATGAATGAGAAAAGATCATTTAGTCCACGTATCTCCCTTGGCTGGCTTAACTGAAACCAGAACAGACTGTTGTGCCACAGGAATATGGGTTTTAAAATCTCACAAGATATCAAGTGGTTTGGACCAGGGTGGTACTTTTATGTACCAAATGCTAACAAACTAAAAAATATATATTAATGTTGTTTATTTCATGTATTACCTGAAGATATTTTACTTTTCACAGTAATGTATTATTCACATTGATTTCGAACTTCGAATTTAGATATTTGTTGATAGGATAAGCTTGATTTTTAGGTACCCTGTACATCACCACCAGGTATTAATTGAAATGCATGTTCATAAAATGTACATAATAGCTTATTTGAGGTTACAGACATGTGGAACGTTTGCTGTATTCTGTGTTTGCATAATAATAATAATACATAAAAATAATAATAATACATAAATACACAATGCTCTCATCTGAAAGATCTGCTTCTGTTATTCCGTATGGAAAAAATTAAAACCAATTATGTGTTGTGGTTTGGCACCACTGATCTTAGTTTGCCAAAGTATTTCACATATAGCGTTTCAGAACAGTTCCACCACTGAACATTTGAACTCTGTTCACAATGCCCAGCATTGACTGCTGAACATCTAGCAGCTGGCTTGAACTCAGTTTACTGTGACACTAGATATTGGAAAGGTAGCAAGACTACTGCCTAAATACAACCCCGCCTCTAATGCAGATGATTATTAATAAACGGTGGCAACTTAATTAACAGCAGATTGAAACTTGTTACTTATACAGGAGAATCGGACTGTTCTTTGAATAACCTACAGTTTGCTGGTTCATACATTATACGATACGATTAAATCAATTTTGCCTTAAACCATATGCATAACCATCATGCTGCTTTTGAATCATTTTCCACGTTAGTCTCTCATTTTTACGGCTCAGTTGTGCTTATTTGGGATGTTAATTTACACCCCTCAGAAACTCAGGACTGCACTTGGAGTTTGGCAATAAAACTCCAAATCAGTGCCCCACGGAAAGGAAACTAAACCACTCTTTTCTGGGCTGAGATGAACAGAAAACCAAAGCAGAGAAGCCAAAGTAAACAATAGAAAAAGGACTTCTCTAAAGTTGACCTGTATTATAACTGCTGTTAAAGAAATCATTATACATGAAATGATAAAACCTATAGAATACAGACCGTAAAACACGCTGCTCAGAAAAATATAGAAGAGAAGATCATACATTCCTAAGGCCTGTACTATTGAAATTAAGGATACTTAAGGAGCTATGTTTATAAATATTTAGACATGCCTTGGGTTCATAATTACACTGTTATTCACAAACATAATACAAAGTAAATCCACAAGGACACTACGAAAGAAATAAACGTTTGTGAAGATGAACAAATATGAACTAATAGTCTAATATGAACTGTAAATGGTTCCTTAATCCCATACAGCTCAGTTTCGCAATACACTGGACCAAATACATAGAAAAAAAAAATTATCATATTTGTGGGATGCACACTCCAGCTAAGGATAGGATATAAAGGAAAGTGTGTGTGTGTGTGGGGGGGAACAATCCTAAGAATTGTTATTTTTTTAGCTCTTCGCATTTTAATGAAACCAGTCAGCTGAGGGTGTTTTCGTCTGGTCTCTTTCTGTCTCGGCTTGCTTAAAAAATATCTCACCAAACCGGCACTTGGAGTCGGTTGAAAAGTGCTCATAAAATTTTATTAGGATGATGATCATCATCGTTGCCGTCGACTGCAGGTCTTCAAGCTGCTGCTTTTTGTGCTTGCGTCCTGTGTCAAGTCTGAGGGTCTGTAGAAACACAAGTCCCCTCAGTGGAACAATCTCCAACACACTCCCTTAATGCGTCCTCAACGACAGACATCTACTTCAGTGCAGACTCCCGTCTCGTATCTATTGTAAAAGGTGCCATCAAAGTCAAGGAGCTGTCTCTAATCTTTCTCAATCAAGGAAGATCTTAAGGTCTGCTTTGCTTTACCACACATACTTTGACTGTGGATATCAATCAGACTTCTAGCAAACACACGCAGACTCCAGCCTATAGCAGACAGTGCCTTTCCTGAGACTCGTGTGGATTACTCCTCATTTCGGTCAAACAGCTCTTCCGTTGAAAGATGCACATTCTACTTTCATGCTTCACTTATAAACAGAGCTGAATAAACCACCAGTCTTTTTAAGTTTGCTGTTGCCCTTTTTGAAGATGCAGTTCAAATTTATAACCATGAAATGCACCTGTTCATATTTCCTTCTGGCACGACTGAAAAAAATAATAATTTGGAAAACGAACACCAGTATCTGTCATGTACACTGCATACAACATCATCGGAATTAATTCTATAGCATAACGGGGAGTGATAAAGAATTTCTCGAGATTCAATCCCGTTACATCTGGTGTATTTTATAGTGTTTAAATAAGTTTTAAACATAAATGATTATGGCTACTGGCAAAAACCAGTGTAGAAATAAGTAATAGGTTTATTCCATTCTGAAAAGAGAAGAAAGAAAACACAATATTTCGGCTGTGGAGCCTTCTTCGGGTGTGAGGGTGTTGAAGAAGGCTCCACGGCCGAACGTTCTGTTTTCTTTCTTCTCTTTTCAGCATGGAATAAACCTTTACTTGTTCCTTTGCAGCCTACGCATGCTGATGCAGTTACCCACCTGAACCACACAAAAAAACAGTATTTTTTACTATAGGAAAGATATAAATTGATTGGAATTGCTAACTTGCAGACATTAGCTACGTTGTAGCCGAATGTGATCCATTTAGAAGACACAGCCCCTTGCATGTTACTTATCGGCACATGTTGCAGGTCTGAACCTAATGTTGCTTTCATTTTTTGGTATAACCTTTTACAATTTAAAGTAGGTGTCTTCTTTAATATTTCTAGTTATAAGGTATTGATTTCTTATGTCAGAACGTCCTGCTGCCATTAACGGTCTTATATTCCACAATCTGGAACGATTATTAATCATCATAATTCATTACATTTTTTACCAAAAGAAAGAAAAAGAGCGCAAATACTGCATTAGCTCCTATTTATTCCAACTGAGTAAACGGGATGGTTTGTCCTGATCTGGCAGCACATGGCCATAAATCACACTCAGCTGAAAAAGAGTAAACAGTCAAAGGAAAAAAAAAACTTAAAACTCAGTTAAAACAACACAAAAGCAACAATAAGACTCCTGACGGTATGACTGTTTTTTAAATTCAGACTCACATTTCACAGCTATAGCTAGTTTGCCATATGGAGTGTCATATGTTACAAATTTAAATCTTTGTTGTGGATGTCTGCATTCCAGTTGCTCTGAGAGCAGCCTTGCACACTCACAACTGGCTTTCAAATCTTTTTTTCTCACATCAGGGCTTCAGCCTCCATCGGGATACTTTATTTTGAAACTCAAAGAAGTCTGAATGGGAACGCATTACAAGAAACTTGTTTGTTTTGCATTCCGATCCTTCCCCGCTTTCTTTTCATTTCATATCACACACCCACATGGAAATCTCTTCCATGCCGCGTGTCTTTTCTTGCCTGCTACGCGCGGTGGTCTCATAACTTCAAAGATTTCTGATACTCGATCAGATATCTTGAATGAGCCGTCATTTTAGAGGATTACAGTCTTAATTTATATGTAAAAAATGTCATCTACACACTACTCATTAGTCTCAAAGGAGATCATGAGGCGACTTAATACAACTGATCAAAACTTTGAAATGTTACTGCGAAAGGATCACTCTCCACATGTGGTTAGTTACATGTGAGGCGATGATGTGTACACACACTTCAGGGAAAAACTGAAGCTTATCAGCTTCAGTGTTTAAGAACAGCCATTGAGAAGGTTAAGGTCAAAACTAATTTAGTCAGCAAATTGACATACAGTAAAAACAGGGAAAAGACATCAGCATTTACATAGAAACCTGTATTTAATGTGATAGCTTCTGGGATCACTTGTGAAAGAGTCTGGCATGTGGTCTTTGCTATGGTGGTCTGCAGTACCTAAGTCAGACGCTTTCATTACAAGATGCCAAATGAACTCTCACCATTAGGCTTCCACATATAAAAGCCTCTAGAGATTGTAAAGGTATTTTGCTTTTCTTTTATTCCTTCCTAGTTTCAAACTGGCCCTGGCGGAGAACCATTTAGCTGATCAACTCTGAACCTAGCATTGCTGGAGATATGGCAAAAATGACAAAAAACGGGCAGATAAGATGACAGCCTGAGCCGCATGTATAAAACAATCTTCTCAGGAACTGCTGCACCGATTAAACAGAACCCTGATAGATTTCATCAACACATGAACCAGATTCGGATTTGCTCACAACTTAATTTGTTCATAAAACGCTTTGAACAATTAACTTGGTAGGTCTAATTCTCATGACAATGAAATTAAAATATGGTAAAATGGCATTCCTGTGTACAGAAAGATACCTGCCTGACTTTGTTCCCAAAGTTAAAAATAGATGAGTTATTTCAATATTTATAAAGTATCATCTTCCTCCATCCATAGTGCAAAATAATGGGTGCTACAGGATTTCTGTGTCCAGAATCAGATCTGAGGTTCTATGAAATTTGTTCTGCACTTTCTGTAGCATTAAGGTGATTACATCTATTTAGGAAGGTTTCCTTAAGTATGAAAGTAAAAGCGCAACTAACCCGACATTTCAAATGGTGTCAATGCCTCCTAATATGTTGTACAAACTCACAACGGTCGAGTGTTTTTCCCCCAAAATCATCACGGCATGAAAAATAATCTGGGATTTGATTTCCTGGCCAAAAAATAAAGTATGCAGTTGATAAAAGTCCTGATTACAGTAATATATCAACCAAATCTTTCTCTGCAGCGTGCAGCTACAGCTTATAAAAGACAATTATGTGATGAATCTAATTTTGTTATACAAAGCTGGATTAAGAAACAGTTAAACAAGTAAATGTGTATATATTTTGATCCCATATTTTAGCCGATACTTAGTCTTCTCTGAACGTTTCATTTCCCACAAGTGAGAAACTCCACACTAGCCAGGGTGCTTATCTGTTTTTCCTCTGGAGGCCAGCAGCAAGCCAGAGATTGTGCCTTTTTAAACTAATAAGTGTGATCAAAACCTTCATTTGTTGTATTGCAAAATACAGAGGGAATACTTGATTTTTTAAAGAGTGCCTTTCTTTGACAACACTATAAGCTCTCCTGCAAAAATGGACAATACAAGGTTCATTTGTGCAAGTAGTAGTCTGTGAAAGGATCCTGTGTTTTAGGTGTTATAAAAACATAAAAAAGTCTGCAACAGACCCACTATTAACCCATAAGGTTAAAAAGCACAAAAACAGAAGCACCCCATATTTTACACTTTGTAACAACAATGAGTCTTTATGTTGAGGAAAATATCCTGTTAACTACATTCTTACGGATGACAAGGGCCGGGATCTGGAATGGAAAGTCAATTTTACACAGAACGTCCAGGTGTAAAATAAACCTGTGATCAATCTGTGATTTCAGCCTTTGTTGAAAGCCACTTGAAATGGTTCACCTTTATAATAATAATAATAATAATAATAATAATTGCTTACACTTATATAGCGCATTTCTGGACACTCCACTCAAAGCGCTTTACAGGTAATGGGGTCTCCCCTCCACCACCACCAATGTGGTGTTATAGGTGTACTAGGGCTTGCACTGCTCACTGTTAAAATTTCTCTCCCTCTAACTCCATTTCAGTACTCAACCAGTACTGATATAAATCACAAAAATTATCAGAAAAGCTAATTAAGATTGCTCATTACCACCTCAGCTGGATATTTCCTTTTTCCTTCATAGCAAGAAGGTCAGTGCTGGTGAAAACAAATCTCTGCTACAGTGTATACAAATAAAGTGACCAAAATGCTACTGACAGATAAAGATCGCGATATAAGAAATGAGGTATTAATTACAGTTTTAAGGGGTCACACCATGTTATCCTGGTATTGCATTGTTACTTGTATTTGAACCCTATATTCTTGAGCAGTTCAACACAAATCTCTTCAGCCTGTGCCTCACCTCTACAGTGTGTGTTTCTCTTGGAGAACTCCTGACATCAGAAGAGTGCAGCACAAATACCACAGAGTGACTATGTTCAATAAAAGGAGTGTGTGAAAGATGCTTAAGAGTGCAGTAACAACTATGATAACAAACACTGCTGAGGTTTCATAAAAGGCTGCTTGCTAATCACTGAAAATTATTTTTCTCTCTGAAAAAATAAAAAGAATTACAGTACAAACTAACTTAGGTAAACAAATACTGTTTATACTTAATTTAGCCTGCAATTAATTCTCAGTCGTGTCAAAGAAGGTGAACTGAAGTCAACCACTCTGAAGAAAGGGCCTACACATGAGGTGTGGCAGCTACTGACAGAGGAAACCTGTCTCCAAAATCAAACACATTTATCACAACTGTATATTTCACAGTCACTTCCTTCAGTAAGCCACTAGCTCAATATAAATTCGTATTCACTGACTGATTAACTAACCAAAAGCACCTGACTGAATTACAACTGCACAGAGCTTAAGGTTGTTAGGTATTTGACAGAGGTCCTAAGAAAAGATTTGCAAGGCATCTCCATAGTTTCTCAAACACCTAGAGTGCAGGCTGAGCCCTGTAGACCGGATATCACTGGTTACATCAGGCAGCCACGATGGGTAGTTGCACTGTACTAGTACCCCAGTATTCAGCAGTGCTCAGCAGTTGGGTGGACTTGAGAACTGGGCATCACTGACCTGCTATGCGAAAGGACAGCCTGTGATTTACCAGGTGTCTCTGATTATGCAGGAGCATGAAGAAATGATGTGGCTCTCTTTGAAACAATGCTAACACTCCTCTGGGCTCTGTGGTGCTAGCAGTGTGTGTAAAACAGAGAACACACAGTATTCATTCTTTCATACTGATATGAAGTACATGGTGCTTATCAAAAACTGGCAACTGAAAAGGTATAATTATAACAAAAGTTGTCAGTTTCAATTGTAGTACATATTTAGTTAGCTTCTCCTATAGGACTGTTTCCTGACTCTACGTTCATTCAAAGAAGTTGTAAAGGTGTAAAAGGCATAGCTCAGCGACAATCTGAGTTTCATAAAGTTAAAAATAAATACCTTTCATGTTAGAAAGCTAAGAGGTACTCCTGTCCTGATATTTACAAAACCATTGTGCAGCTCTTTTCTACATCATGTCAAATAATTGTATGTTATTTTAAAAAAATGTCAATACTGAATAAAATGAATGAACCAAAGTAGTTTAAAGAAAATGCAAAATTAGAATGTTTAAAATGTTTTAAATTAATATTACATGATATTACAAAGGACACTATACAGAACAAATGGATAATATAAGACATACTACCTGGATCTGGATAAAATGAAGTTGATCAAATGTACATGGCAGAAGAGCAGCACTCATAAAGTTGCAATGGAAATATCAGCAGAGCTATGAGACATGAATTCAATATCTGGACCTGGGCTGCTAGAGGTACACTTTCCAACTCTGTTTTTTTAATGATATATTCATATTTCTAGATTTCCATGAAGAACGTAAAAAGAAACCATAACAAACAGGTACATAATAATTGAAGTGCCCACAGTTCTCTCTGTTGTGAATGCAAACAGCTGCATACTCTCACAAATGCTGCCCTCTAACTTTCTAGAGATTCAGCCACTGCCATTCCTGTGTTTAGCTCTGTGGGCTTCAGGAATGCTGGAAATCAAAATAGTGTGCTGCTTCTTTGGAGCTGCTTGTCAGAAAGTGTTATGATGAGCTGTTTGCTGTGGAGATCAAAATTTTAAATGAGAAAAGAGTAATTTTTGGGTTCCCCCGCAAGTTACAAAAATAAGGAATAACACTTGGCAAAGCGCTTTGGCAGTCACCACATGCTCACAGGGGACTGACAACAGATGTGTGACATGATCAGAAAACATTCCTTTCTCCAGCAACTAAAATATATATTGTACATTTCTTAACTGTTCCCCCAACCCACTCCTTACAGTATGCACTCAGGTGGTTAACCGCCAAAATCAAGCAACATTCCTCTGAATGCCAGCTTTCTGTTACAACTGGACACTTGGAAAAAAAAACTGTGCAGCAGTGATTTCGGTCGTTCTGTTTTTACCCCCGCATGTTTTAACGGATTTGGTCTTCATCCAAACGAGACTGTTGTTTCAAAAAAGATAGTTAGATGGACAGACAGGTTCAATCCTTCCCACAATACAGGTGAGCTCTAAAAACAGGTGACACTATCTGAGAGCAAGCAGCAGGTTGAAGAAGAGATGATAAAATGGATAAGAGGTTATACTGGGGTCCACATAATGTCTAGCCTGCCATGCTCTGTAGCTCATAACTGGTTGACACCCATATGTTTAAAAAATTAGATACACAATGCAGAATTTATTATAGAGTCACACACTTTGCAGCCAAGGACTGGAAAAGGACAGGACATACCAATTGTTTCATTACATAATTTATCATTAGGTTTTATTTGCTTAGAATATGAAACAGCCCTTATGAATTAAGCAAAAGTAAAAAGAAGGCTGTGTTAGAAAAATAAATGAACTGGTGTTGCAACACTACAAACGGGCTACAAAACATAACACAAAATAATACAGAGTGACAATTCATCACTCCCTCATCCAAAATACACATACTGGACCACAGATGTTCTTCGGGAAATTTTAGGTAGAGTCACAAAGTCACACTGTTCACAGTGAACCCTGGATCTCAGACCAACAAAATACACTTGATGAACTCTTGATCGCACCGGTAATAAAGATTTAAGTTTTAATATAGCCAGTACAGGCTGTGTACTGTAATGCCATGGCATAAAGTCTGCAATTCTGCTGGAGGGATGTGGCTGCTCTCTTCCCCGAGAAAGCAAACCCAGCTTATGCCTGGTTGATGGAGATGGGAAATACTGTCTCGGGCATCGTTCCAGAATATCCCAGAAGTCCTTGATTGAGTTCAGACCTGGTGACTGAGAAAGCCATGACATATGGATAACATCAGTGTCAGGCTCACTGAACCATTGGGAGACCACATGAGCTCTGTGGATGGGAACATTGTCATCCTGGAAGACAACCCTCCCGGCAGGAAAGAAACGCGCTGCAGCATGGGGTGAAGAAGATCCCTCAGTTCTACTAGGGAGTTATTAACATTGACCTTGCCTTCTAAGGGAATGAGTGCACTCATGTGGCCCACAAATGGCCTCCTATCTTCTGAAACCTTTCTTATGGGCTTATGTATCTAACGATGAAGGAGCTAACCCTAATTTAGTAAAAGGAGACGTTTTTTTACATTTGTGGAACTATTTATGTTTTCCTTTTGCACAACTACCAAGCAGAACTTGTCACTCTTTATTCATTGGAGACATTTTTGCTAGGGACCAACTGTTCTCTTCTTAGCAGCAGTTTAGAGGGTGGGTTCACCTGTGAAGGATTATTTAGTTTATTCCTGTTCACTCTTATAGAAATGTATGATTTCTGAAATCTGAGTGCATTAAGGTTTTAAATGTTAAGGATCTATTGGAGGAAGAAGGGATGTCTGATGTACATCTCTATAACAATGTAAACAATAAACTTCAAATAGTATTATGGTTTAATAAATATTTGTCCTTTAAGCTAAAGAGTGTTAAGTTATTATACCGCCATCTAGTTGATCATGGAAGTTTAAAGAAACCATGTGACATAGATCAGTATTACATTTTTAGCAAGGGTTTTAGATTTTAACTTTGATAAATTGCTGGTATGCAAGCTAGTGTTATGACTGACTTAATTATTTTAAACATTTAACTATTACCTGTTTTGTCAGTAATTCTTTCTTTAACATAATAACATACAGGGCACTTAAAATATTTTAAAATACAAAAAAAAAAAACTTCAAAGCTATTTTTTCTATATGCACTTAATGATATGCTTTTACCAGGTAAGGAATTTGAAACAATGGGAGGGGGTGGTTATGTTCTGAGATGACTGATCAGCTTGAGAACATGGAATTCAGAAATCCTTGCACAGACTTCTCAGAAAATACTGCATCCAACTACACTGAAACGCAGCACATGTGATCACCAATCATCATATGCACTTTACAGGTAACTTCTGTAAGGGCTCAGGCAGTGTCCCTGGCTATAAGCAGCCTTTTTTCACTAGAGATGTTATAAATCATTCCAGTTCTGAGGCCAAAGCCAAATGAGATTTGTAGTACCAATGATTCAAATGACAGCGTTAATGAAGACACAAATAATTCTTAAACATTGTTTACAACTAATTGCTTTGCTACAGTATTTAATCATAGAAATCTTTGTGTAATGATGTTCATTCCAGACAAATAAGTCATACATTTTCTGTCTTTTCTTCTAACATTTACTCCTTACAAAGATTCAATATCAGACCCAACATAGTGAATGTTTTTATTAAAGAAACATCTTTCACAAGAGATATTAAATTGAATATTTACATCTATTCTACTGATATGAAAAGTAATCCTGTCCAGGACTCTTTTTCTTTCCCAGCTGCCACAGTAAGGTGATTTTAAACAAGCAACTGCATTTAATGATATCTTTAAAAGATCTACAATGCTATACAATTTTAATTTACTCATCTGGCAAGCATCTGTCTCAATGTTTCTATAGGAACCTATAAAGCTCTAGAGTATATGTGTGGATTCCCCAGATCCAAATACTAGATTGGGTACGTTACGATGTTGGAAAAAAGATTTGCTTGCAGTCTGAGAGAACTCATCCTTCCAGTCATCTCAAGGGGGAAGTGGGAAAGGTCTCTGCTTCTGTGGCAGGGAAGACCTTTTCATTACTTTGTAGTTGGGAAGAACTCTGTGGGATGTGAGGAAATCTCTCCAAGAAAAAAAACAAGGGAAACATGGCCAAATGCCCTCAACTCCACAGGCACTCATAAAAACTCCAAACTTTCTCCTTCTTCGATTACACACCTATTTGACTTCCTGACATCTTGCTTAAAATGTCATGGGCCATACCTTTTTGTACCACAAAGAGCAGCAGCATGTTCACACTAGCAGTAAGAAAACAAAACAGAACTCACACTCCAAAGTTTGCTTTATGCTTTTTGTAACGTGTGCCACTCATTTTGGTACACTTTTTATTATTTTACAAATATATTTGGGCTGGTGCTTTCATTTCTTAATTTTTAGTTCCAAGTACTTGAAAATCATGTTACCAGACCTTTCTGATAAATAAATAAGTAGCTGAAGCAAGCAGAAATTATGGGAAAGCATATTTAAAACTGAGGACACAACGGCTTAAAGGAATATCAAAGAAATGCAGCTGAAGCAGGTAGCCTTTTTTCAAGAAATGGCTGGATGAAATCATGGCATCAATTATATTCTAAAAAAAAGTAATAATTTTATATTATTGTTGATGTTGACAGTGGATGAGATTGATGTTATCCATTTCTTCCATACAGAACTCGAGAAATAAAGGGTGATTTTTAAAATATTATTTTGAATATCCAAGTTTGCGCATTTGCTTTTATTTTCAAATGAATTTAAAAGATTAGACAATTATGACATCTTAATGCAAATTATTATGCAAAAAATTACTTCGTAATTCTTTAAAAAATAAGAATAATCCATAAATTAAAAAAACTCAATTGTAATCAGGTTTCTGAAAAACACACAAATCTGAATTTATGCATTTGAATGTAATTTTGAATAACATTTATGTTTTTTTTACATCTGTGAAATGTATTGTTTATTTAAAATGTTTATAGTTTATCAAATGTTTCAAAATAATTTAAACATTCTGTCCAGCTGAGAAATGAAAAAAGCATTTTTTCTGCTGCTTTCCTATTACAGCTTTTAAGGAGGTTTACTGCTACAGTAAAATTAAGTGTGATCTAATTCATGAATCTTGCAGATCCAAGGAGACAGACTAAACAAAGTGATAAATTATAAAACGAAAAAAGAATAATGAAGAATAAGGATAGAGTTGGCAAAGAAATACATGAGAATTCTATGAATCTTTTGTAGTCTGACCTGTTTTCATTTTGTCAGATTAATCCCCTACAAAGCATTCTTTCTTGAACTCACAAAACTGCTGTGGGGTATTCAAAAACAATGATCTGTCACAAATTTAGTTCTGAGTGGAAATTAAATAGAAGAATGGTGAAAAATGCTAAATAGGCCAAATTTAAGCAATACTACATCCTACCAAGAAGCCGCTGCACTAGGAAAAAATACATTAAATATTTTTTTCTATTATTATTCACAAAGAAAACTCCTCTACCAATAATCTAAATTTCAAGTATGAAAGTATAATTTGTAAATCTCAAACCTGGGACCAAAAATGTTTCGCTCCACTTAGCCATTATCAGATAGACTCTGATTGCTGGTTAGGGCCCACAACAACCCAGATACACTTGGTGCAGGACATGCACAAGCAAGTAGATTTTACAGATAGATCACACTCATGCCTAGGGTCAATTTTCACAGAAGCCAATTAACATATTAGCACGTCTTTTGGACTGCAAGAAGATATCTGGAGAAAACCCATGCAAACTCCACATAGATAGCAGCCCAGGTCAGAAACTGGCCCCAGCATTGCGAGACAGCAGTGCTAAGCAATGCGCCACTGTGCCTTCCAAAGATAGTTCATTTTTAATAAATCAATTTATTAAGTAACAGCATACGATAAAGGATGAAACGTATAACCAACATCAATTGTTATCAATTTCTTCCAGATATGATTGCATTTATCTGCAGTGGAAGCAGATAAAAATAAGAAATACTTTCGCACCATGAAATTATAATCTGTTTTTTCAATTAAGGTCACGGCATTTGTAATTGCTGGACATGCTGAAATTTATAATGCTTTCTGAAAGAAATACGTTTCTTAATTTACTAGGAGAAATGGAGAAATATGCTCTTCCTCCAGGAGCAGAACTAGGAGTTTATTTTTAGGAATAAGCTGGTCTCCAGATTTAAGGAGGCTTGAGTCTCCATGCCAGGGGCTACCTCCAGGAACATAAACAGAGCGATTTAAATCAGCCCTGTCTTCAGTGATAGGGGACCACAGAGGAGAGAAATAAAAATATTTAAAAATAACACATACTGTAGGGCTAAAACTACTTAACATACTGAAACACTTCTGAAACGCAATGATTACGATGGTTTCACTGAAACCTTTATGCAATGCTGATTAACTTGAGTATCATCTTATGACAGGCTGCAATGCGCATGAAGAAATTAAGAAAATGTCAGATCCCGGGTCCTTTCTGTTATAGCAACACTGACAGCTGCATACCACATTAACACTTTAACAGAATAATGATTCCACGCCTATGCCAAAGGTCACTCAGTGCTTTCTGCTTCAATCTAGGATCAGTGTTACAAGCTGGCCCAATGTGTTGTTACATCTTAATCTGGTGGAGCACTTGGCACTTGAGGGGATAATGTTGCAGATCTGGCAGATCCTTTCCAGATAAAATGTGGGAACATCCCTGTGGTCTGTGGGCAGTGTCTCTGACAGGCAACGCTATGCTGTTTTCACTCCGGCAGCGAACTCACTCAAGGTATCGATCTCTGTTGGAAGGACAGTGACTTGAATGCTTTACCACATAACCAATAACATGGAATATTGAAACTTGGAAGGCACTTGTGTACAGATAATGAAACAATACAAGCAGCCAAAACAAAAATAAAATACCTGCCTAATATTTAGATTAGTTTAGGGTAACAGTGTTTTCAGTATAGATTGAGTAAGTTAACTTTAAAAAAAAATATGCAGCATGTTAATACCGGTAACAGGAAAATTATAGAGTTTAGCTACATAAACCATTTTGTAGTATTTATTTTTTACCAAAAACTTAATATTGAAATCATAGAAAAAGAAAGTAAAGATTTTGAGGACTAAGTAGCTACAGCTTATCGGTATACTTATAAATGCACGTTATGTTAACTATAGTTCTTTTGATCTAATGTGTTTCACAAAATGCTTGAATATTTAATCTGAGATTCTGATCAAATCAAAACAATTCACTTTTGTTTGTTTAGGATCCTTCACATTGATCACAATAGACCTACTTCCCTCCACACGATGTAATGAATGCTAGACAGCAAACTGTGTTTAATTTGTGTTGCAGTCTGATGCAAATCGTCTTAATGAAGAACAATCTGACTTGAATTCACTCTTTCCATCTTAGTTCCATGCTGGTTTGCTCAGTCTGCACAGAGTTTAACCAAAACGATTTATCATGTGCAAGATGAATAAGAAAGATTCCTGGACAGTATCTAAGGCAACGAATGTACAGCACACACAGTGACTTTCTTTTCTTCTAAAGATTATTATACTCTTGGATTAGAAATCAGCAAGACATTATATTTCTTCCTGCAGGTCCTTTCTGCAGAAGTGCAGCTTTCCAAGTAAAAAACTCTTGGGACAAGCCAACTGAGCTCTCTTTGTCTGAACGACACAGGTTTCTGTTATGTCTTGGAACATCGGCTCATATGTTACATCTCTGCTTTTTACTTGTTTAACTGAATGGATAATTTTCAAGTCTATTAATTTTAAAAATGCATGTATTAAATTAAGTTCTGAAATATCAGTGGAAGGGTTATGAGGAAGTTTAAGTGATGAATTACTATTTTGTAGTTGGATCAAATCTTTTGATAAGTTATATACTATAGAAAATTGAGTAATTTCTGATAACTACAGTAAAAATATTTTTTGAATATCAAAGTTTAACAAGGTTGCAAATTTGCTGTTATTTTTAAATGCATTTTAAAAATTAGACTTATGAGGTTTCATTGCAGAGAACAAATAAAAATTAAGTAGTAGACTTAAAATGCTGACACTTGGAAAAAACACTTTTGCAAGAAGTCTGTAATATTTGAAACAAGAATGATCCATGAGATAAAAAAAATTATAATCAGGTTTTCTAAAAATCTACAAATACATATTTAAAACTTAAATTAGGAGGTAATTATGTAGGTATTTCGATTTTTCAAACACTGTATGTCAAACATGTAGGTAGGCTATGCCTTGGCACATCAGCTTATATATTATATCCCTGCTTTTAAGTTTTGTAACTGAATGACAAATTTTCCAAACTATTAAATATTGTAATAACCACAAGTATTAAATTATGTTGTGAAACATCACTTGAAAGATTTAAAAATCAATTTTCTGTGTAGTACAAGACAGACGATACCATCCATATTATATCAAGTGCAACAGGAGAATGCATGACCCCTCATACAGTAAAGAAACATATTAAACAAAGGTATTGTAATAATACCAAAAAGGAGAAAAAGGCTTACAATGAACATAAATAACCAAGAACCAAATTATTTTAAAATAAAATTATTTTCACTACTATATTACTATCATTTTGGTGAAAATTCAGATGAATTAAATAGAACACATTTCTCAAAATGAGAGTGCCTAAAATGAACAAGGAGCGGTTTCCAGAAAGCAATCCATAATTTTGTAGCACCAAGCATAATATCTCTTGGTTGTGATCGAAGTACGCAAATGATAGGACTTGCCAAAGAAGAGGTTACAGAATAAGCTTGTGGGAACGTTACAACTAAATCCGATTGATGACCAAACTAATCAATCTAGCTTATGGGCTATTTGTTACTCCTATCCCTATGAGACCGACATCTGCAGGTCTACTTTCAGCTGTATTACACCCTCAGATTGAGAGCCTCTGCCAGATATTGTTGAGGAGGCCCCTACCCTCTCTAAACCACAGACACATCTGTTTTCTCTAACTTTCCCTTAACTGTTTTAGATTTATCTTACTTACTTAAAACATTCTGATCAATACAAATTTCTGCACTTGCTTTGGTTCTTTTACTGTAACCTTAGTTCGTTTGAGCTTCTTGTAAGTAGAATAGCTTCAGAAATGCGGATATTCAAACGGTTTTGACTAATGCGTATACTGTATGGTTTGACAGCTTCGTGTGTATTTTTTTTTAACTTGATTGCATGGCTGTACTTTATGTGTCTCTGTATTCTCTCCACAACCTGTTGTAACATTCCTCTTCATGAAGTGCAAACACAAGTAATTCAATAAAAGAAAAATAAATTGATGAATTTAAAAAAAAACATTGAGATTTCCCTTTTTAAACAACACTGGAAAAATTATTGTCTTTATACAAATCCCTTAAGTATTACCTTGTGTACCTGTTATCTCAGTAACAGCAATTATACAGCTTTTCTAGGTTTATATAAGTATGGCAGAGCACAGTCAGAGGCAGAGATGCAGAAACCAAGCTGGCCATACTTGCAGGAGTTATTCTAAAGAATGACTGAAACCTCACACTACACCACTGCAACTGCAGCCAAGAGGATGAATGATAACACGCTGCACATCTATCTGGTTTTGATCCTAATCTTAATGCACAGAAAACACAAATGTGATGAGATTCATATTAAATAACCTTTCTCTCTCTTTGATATAGTTTTCTCTCTTGGCCACTGCCTCTAAAACTTAAGAAAAACCACAGAACGGAACAAATCCACTGGGTCTGTTGCTGCTGCCAGAACTGAAGATAACCCCATCGTGCTGTGCCTTTTTTAATCAGACTTTACAAGGCACTAAAGCTCTGGATATGTTACTGTGTCTCCCAGGTCAGTTAATCGTTTCCATTGAAGGCATGAGGTTTTTCTTAAATATAAAGCAATTTTCTATAGTGACCGTTTCATTCTATTCTTTCTATTGCTAATGACAGAAGTATGGTACTCATCCAGAAACTGAATGGAAAAGAATCCAGTGAAGTTTCAAAGTGTTTTTGTTAGAAGGGATGAGGGGCTGGGCATTAGTATTAGGACACTGTACAATCTTACAGCCATGACCTTTAGTCTGGATGTAATGTGATCCCTCAAGCAAACAATTGTTCCAGGTCCCTGCTTCCCATTGAAACCATATAATCTCACTTACAGGTACATTTATCCAATGAAAGACATTGGATTTCTGAAGATCAGTAAGACTTCTAAATGGGTATCCTAACCACATGGATAAATAAAGCAACACTTGTCTTTGGAACATTTTTTTAAGGTGTGCCTCCAAGTTTAACAGAGTTTTTGCTGGTTCATACCAAGAAAACACACTGAATCAAAAGAAAGCAGAAGAACAACTCACTGACCTGGCAGAGCTAATAGCTACCCATCTCCAGACCCCCGAATGCTGATTTCAACACCTGCTCTGGACTTCTGCGTGCTTTTTAAAAATAAATCACATCTCACAAATTCAAAATACAGATTATGAGCTGAGTGTTGATTTTGGAAACGGGTGTGCGGAAAAAAAGAAACTGTTTTACCTGCCTGTTATTAATAAACAGGAAGTGGTGTAGGCCACAGGCAAGATCCGCACTGTCCTCTGTTCCCCACGACCTACTGGGAATGCTGACCTTTAGAGGGTGTAATAGTGTTTAAAACACTGACTTCCCCTGCTTGGCTAAGGACCGCAGACTGTGGCATAAAATTCTGAATACCTCACACAGGCTTTTTAAAACTGCTTAAGTCCTTTCACCCAAAGGGCAAAAGTCAAGAACTGGCTGATTGCTGAATCAAAATAGACATTGTGCAATGTTATTCTAACCTTCTTCTTCCCCAGCCCAAAGTCAAAGAAAAACACGGGATGAGAAACAGAAGGCATTTATCATTTGTCATCTTTCGCCCCACCTATCTTACATAAGACATTCCTGACAATGACCATAACGGCTGCATGAGTGTCAAAAAAGAGGGATTCTTTCTCTCGTCTGCAAATACAAACGCCCTGGTGTATCGGCGTATCAGCGTATCAGTTATTTATAGGATATACATTTACACCCCCAGCAAGCAGTTAGCTCCGTTGAGATCATACTTTGGAATGGATTTTTAATTAATCTCTGATACAATCACACCTGTCAAAGTCATTCACTGTCTCTTGCTGTGTTTAACTCCTAATTATCTACTGTTTATCCATTGTTGAAATCTTTCTGTCAGTACGTATGAATTTTTGACAAGTAGAGAATTTGTCGGCCCTAAGAGCTCTTGTTGTTCTAAAAATAAACTCGGTGAAGGCTTGATGTGAAAATCAAGACTAAACAGCTGCTTTATCTGAGGTGAAGTTATAAATTTAAATGTGTGGAAAAAGTAAGTTAAACACTGCCTATGATTATGATGTCCTCTTTAAGATGGTTTTCACTAAGGTACTGTAACTGCACCAAACTTAATTGACCAAATTTTTTCATTGACAGTAAGTCATCTGCTCATTAAGTAAGACAAATTTCACTGAAAAACTTTCACAAAATAAGGGTACAGTATTATTATAAAGATACACTGTTTAAAAGATACGGGAATACAGTCTTAGTAAAAAATAAAGAAATAAATATTTCTCTCTGTGGCAGGGTCTAAAACTTGAGTTTAATACCACTTTTCGGATGAGATCTGAAGATTTTTTTCCAAATGTTTTTTTTTCCCCCAACACAGACCCATTTTCAAATACATACCTGTACACTCTCACATGTGCTCTTGCTTGGTGGCTACACATCAGTTCAGCTAGGTTTTCAGAATTCAACTACAGAAACAGAAAAAGGGGTAGAGAGAAAATCCCTTTCTCCAAACAATGGGACAGTAAAATAAAACATCCCAGAGGCCGGTTTCTTTTCACAAAATCAGGAATACAATATTGAAGAGAAAAAAGGCCAGGGCTCATTAAATGATTAATTAGCCCTTTAAAAATCAAAATCCCTTCTAATGAACGGTACCTTTTCATAAGTCTCTTTAAAGGACTCTCGAGGGATGGGATTGAGTTGCCAATCGAGAGGATACAAAGCAGCTGGCAATAAACCACAGGGAAAAAAAAAGTCTCAGTGCACTTGAGGAAAGGAATGGCTCTGGCCTGCTGTGAATGTGCAATCTGGTGCTTTTGTGACAGGCTGGAATCCCTTCTATGGGTCTGATGTTTAAAGAACACTCAGCATTGGATAAGGGCACAACAGGAATTAAAGAGGTACCATCCAAGACACAAGCGCTCTAGAACGGAGGGCAGAGAGACAAGCCCTGCTCCAGCCACTAAATCAAGTGGAACATCCCATAACATGTGGCCCTTGTCCTCAGAGCATGGACCCCATGCAGGAATGGAATCTCCAACACATCCCCCAACGTCTTTCAAGTTTACTGGAGACCTAAGGATTTTTTTTTTTTAATATGCAAGTCCAAGGGGTGTAAGGTAGTAAATTCTTAGTATGAAATTCACAGTGTGGGACACCAACTGGGAAAGTGTGAATTTCTGCAATGGTTTCACTTTGGAACACGGTCTCTGGGGGCAACACAGGGTGGAAACCGCACCAATAAATCATGGGTTAGATTTGGAGAAAAACAGGTTTTTTTTTTCCTGTCCTTGCTTGTAAAGGTCTAACTGAAAAGTCCAATTAAGAATTCTCTAAAATATGCACAGAAATAAAGCAAATTAAACAAAAATAAAATGAAGTTGCAACAGCAACATAAATGTGATATTTTAGCTTATTTTAAAGGGGGATACCATATATTTGAGAGAATATGTCTTTGAGCTGGAGCATAAATGACTGTAATTTTGGCTTACTGCTCAGATTAAATACATGGATTTTAACACATTGGGATAACATGATACCATCAACGTATTCTACGACTTCCAGTGCCAGGTTTACACTGTCAGCTTCTTGTACTATTTCAGAAAAAATAGTATTAAATCTGCTGCAGGCCCCATAAGACTGAGATTTCTGTTTGAGGCACTGACGCCTAACACTGTGCTCCATTATCACATCAGTTGGAGCGATTCATGAGAATTGCACATTATATGAGATGTGCATCACTAGACATCACTAGAAAGCAAAACTGATCTCTAGGAGGTGACAAACTGCATGGTCAATGAAAACAAAGAAACTGATTAATTACATTTCTCTTTTCTACTTTTGGGTTTGGAGGTGGAGAGGAGGGAAGGGGCAGGCAGAATGTGATTGTCATCATTTCCACAGACGAAACACGAATAAACTTTGCAAACATCACAGATCTTCCATCCTCAGACCTCTAGGATTCTTTTCCTACCTAGTCATTTCCGTGGTAAAAGAGATGGTTTCTTTTGTATAACTTTAAACAACATGGCACAGAACATTATATCACAGCACACTTATTACCTTTGGGTTCTCAGAACTTGCCATCGTCAGATCTTGGTCCTGCTTCTAGGAGGCTCTATGGTGGTGTGACTCATTCCAGGGAGGATTTTGTGACTTTTAATTGGCCTCATCATCATGGTGGCCTTTGCCGCTGATTTGGGGTGCTTGTGGAGGTTACTGTTTACTCTTTGCTGGACGTGCAACTTCGGATCACCGGTAGTATTTCTTTTACTCACACTATAATATGTTTTTGGCTCAATAATCCATGATCTCTTATTCTGTCTCAAGAGTATTGTATTATATGATCCTTCTCTTTCTTTGTTACGAAACAAAGTGAGCTGTATAATCAGTACCATCGTTCAGGAATCCAATGCAGATGTCTGTATCAGCTCAGGGGCTCTGGTCACAATTTGTATAATAATGCCTCTACCTGCAATCTGGTACCATCAAGACCAGTATTCTCTCAGGGGCCATGGATGTCTGCACCAGCTCTCCAAAGGTGATATGCTGTCTCTAAATCTCAGCTCTATTATAGCAACAATCTCTGCTATATTTCCTTTCTTTAACACTTCAATACATCATCCAGGAGGGTGCTACATATTGGTGGTGGTAGAGGGGATTCCCCGCTACCTGTAAAACGCTTTGAGTGGAGTGTCCAGAAAAGGGCTATATTGCACAAGTATAAGGATATTATTCAAGACTTGATTGAAAAAAAGTCACTGAACCATATCATTTAGAGCACGAGAATTTGCTGTTGAATGTGTTTACTTCCAATACTATGACTGTATTGAAATACATCTGGGAGGTGATTCTGCGTTCATTTATCTGGTCTAAATAGAGTTTCTGTTTCAATTTTGATACAAAATCTCAGCCTTTGTTTGTAGTTTTGCTCATTGTCCCCTGAAAAGGCTACCATGTTTCTGCGTGAGGGAGATTTTCAGAGCTACAGACATTGCTTTATGCAGCTCTTGTGGAGGAAGGTTGAGCTGGCTGTTTATTTAAAGACTTACGAACATCAACAGTCCTGTCAGGTTGCCCCTTAAGATGGGCAGATGCTCTAAAAACCAAATAAGCTGTATGAGCAAAACGGTTTCTTTGTAAATATTTCTCTTCTTTTATGTTCTGCGTTTGAGACCCTGTTCGCACAACTCTATTCCAATCTAGCATTTCAGCTCGCTGTCTCATTTTTGCTGTTCTCATCGATGAGTCCCTTAAATCTGGGTTTGCACCTGGAGGATTCAAGTCTGCTCATGTCACACCTGCGTTAAACATCCTGTCTTGGGCCGGTTTACAATCAGCCCTTTCTCAAATTCAGCAATAAAGGATTGGTTTCTGCGTTAACATTGCTTAAGCAAAGAATTGTCAAAATGATGTGCAGCCACACCTAGGAAACAGGTCTGACTGCAAAATATATAGGAAACAATATATAGTTATCTACATACGGATTTTGTTTTTGCCAGACACACACTTGAATACTGCTCAGTACACAATGTCAGTCTTCTGTTCTGAGGGGCACAGTTTCTATCATTAGGAAATCACGATCTCCATCTTAATTATTACACCAATTATTTGGCTTCACTTTACACGTGCCTTTGAAAGCCTCAAACAGGGAAGAGCCCCTGCTCAATATACACCGTCCTCCAGAGATTATATCAAGAAGCAAATACTACAAAATGATGACATTGACTCACTTTTCAATATGTGGAATGTGATAATCCTAAAACCAACTGCGGTACAATAACAACGGAACTCACCAGCACTGCATTTCTTTTTTCACTTCTGCAACAATAATGACTTTTGGCTGTAGCAGAGGGGGTCAAGGGCACTTCACTGTTTTTGTTTGAAATCTCAGCCAAGCCTAGATCCTTGTTGATTTAAGATGAACTGATTTGCTAAGTTAAACTGCCCTTTAACTTGCTGACATTTACACAGGATCTCGCCTACTGTGTTACAGGGGAGCAGATGTCATGCTGCTTCAATGTCAAGGCATAACATCAAAGTTAGATCATACTGTTCCATACAGTAACAGAGCACAAGCAGGCAACTGCAGTTAAGGGCCTAGTGGGACTGCGATCAGCCGCGATCATGCAGGAGGTAATGGTACAGTCAGGTCGAGCATGTGAGGCAGAGTGACAGACGGAAAAATCTTGTGTATCGCTGTGATCCCCGCGTAGTGTCGGCCGACAAGCCACTGAAGGTGGATGGTATTTCACAGCTGTCTGTGCATTTTTATACACTTCTTATAGAAATACAGTAAAATAATGTTTACACTCAGGAAAGGGACATGGTGTCAGGTTTTCCGGTGGCTAATCTTGCGAGACCCTATTAATTTATTCCCATACTGCAGGTTGTCACAAGTGAGCTATTATGCGATGCTTTTACGCACTGGTAAGATAACAATCACCTCTAATAGTCTGCCCCCACATTATAAGTACACCACACAAGGTTTGAATATTTTTTTCCCCTCGTGATCTTACGTTGGTTGGGGCTGACACAAAGTCAGGGCGAACATCTTCAAGTTTCACTAGATGTGATTGTGGAGGATTCTACGAGATCCAATTCATCTGTCATGAATGCCTTCATCCCCTAAAAAGCACATAATAACTTACGTTGTGCTTTTGCAAATATTTTCATTTTTTCCAATTGTTAATTGTTGAAGGGTTATTGAAACTGCCTTCAAACTGAGCCACTCAAACTTATCCGTTCAGTTAGCACCAGGAAGTCATCTGTTTTTTTTTTTCTTTATTGGTCTGGTTCTACAAATTAACGTATATGTTGAGAGCCCAGGGAGCAAGAAGACAACTAATCAAGGGTGCACTGAGGTCACCTTGCTCTCCGCAGTAGATCCTTTAACCCCACCCTGACTGCAACAGCAAGCCTGGGTGGGAAATCACTGAACCAGCAAAGCCAAGACTTAAGGCTGCCAAAGGCACCAATGGGCAAAGAAATAAGACAAACAGAAAACTCTGGCAGGATCCACAGTGTCGTTATTGAACATTAGTGAATGCAACTGATGCAGTTTCTGAGGGACTAAAAGAGTAAGCCAGCACTTCTACTTTACTTACTAAAATTCTACAAGTTAAATAAAATCTGGCACTTTTGTAAACATATCCAGGCTTAGATGTTTCAAAATCAATCAATACTTATTTCTGTCACACACTGTTTTTCCTTAAAAAACAAAACCGACCTTCATGTGTTAAAAGAGCTATTTACCACATCCTTAGAGCTTCCTATTAAACACCAATTCAGACTGAAATAGCTGCGTTGTCTTCACGTTCACATCTTTACCAAAACCCTTTTTCCTGCTCTCTGTCAGCAAGTGTATTTTCTGGCACCCATGGCTGTGTTTAAAAGACATAAACACACAAAAGAAGCAAGCTATGTTATTTATATTACCACCCACTAGAATCTCTGGTTTTCAGAGCCAGCCACTCCCAAACTGTAGGCCAGTGAACTTGTTTAAAATTCCTAAAAAACCATTTGATGCCACTGCGCTGCACAAATGCAACTCTTAGCAAAGATTGTGTATATAAAATTATCAGATTCGCCTAATGCAATTAATAGAAAATACTACTCTGTATAATCAACTGTAAAAACCCAGCGTACAAATCAGCAAAAAATATATAAAAAACAATAACCGATACAATCCAGTTATTTCAGGCACTTTTTTTGTCAGACTAGTGCCTAACCTTTATAATGGACAACAGAATAAACTTATTTAGAACTCCAGTGTATTTATTCAGTATGGTCTTTGACTAGACTGTATGTCTTAAAGTAAAATAAAGCAAACTAAGCAATACACCTGCATTAACTTTAAAGCTAATTTATACTATGGTACAATAACATTTTAAGATGACCCTTATGTTGGAAGGATGATTTATTCCTGTTTCTTAAAGATGTGAAAACAAGGCAGATTATTTCTTAACAGGATACTATGCGTTTTAAGTGATAAACCCTGTGCCTCATTTCATTAAAGGTGAAATAGGTCTTGGAGAATCTGACACATTAAAAAAACTATATAAGAAAAAAGCTTCTTCATAGACATGTAGGGGTCTTTTTCAGAAGACAGCGGCTAGGAATTCTCAGGTGAGGTGGCAAGATCTACAACGCACAAAAAGACAGCGATAGCTAAATGCAACTTCTCTCTCTACTAACAAAACTACTTTAGGTAACTGTCAAGTACCTTATATCTCAGGTATGCTGCCTAAAATAGCACATCTAAGAGCACAGGGGATTGGAGGAGCTTAAAGGGTTAACTTTAAGACTTTTTAGCCTGCACAGAACTGCTGACCCACTCAATGACAGCCTCAAAATGCTTCTGCTGCAGTCAACAGGAAAGTAGGAAGGAAAATAGGATTTAACAAACAAAGCAAGAGAGGTCATGGCAGGAAATCATTGTTTGGAGGAACTGCACACTCTGTTAGAGTATCTGTGTTCCTACCAGCAGTCACTTTTGTTTAAGTAGGATATATATATATACTGCAAAGGAACAAGTAATAGGTTTATTCCATGCTGAAAAGAGAAGAAAGAAAACACAACGTTTCGGCCGTGGAGCCTTCTTCACCTTTCTCCTCCACGGCCGAAACGTTGTGTTTTCTTTCTTCTCTTTTCAGCATGGAATAAACCTATTACTTGTTCCTTTGCAGCCTACACATGCTGACGCAGCTCCCCACCTGAACATATATATATATACTGTATACTGTGTATTTGTAATACAAATTAAATTCAAACACTAAGTGTAAATCAACAAGACTTACATAAATAAATTAAAAATGATTAATGATTCAAAAGACAAAGCTTCCATACTGAGGTTAACAGAAAGACAACAGCATGTCTAGATGGTTAGTAGGAAAAAAGCCTGTCAAGTACATGACATTTCAGTATCTATGTTCCAGGGGTATATAATTACATATGAAGCAAGACCTTCACACTAATTAAAAAACCAACCAATAAAATCAATAAGAAAGTAGCATTAGTTTTGTGTTATGATTAGAGTAAGGATTTTAATATCAACATTAATTATGTGCATAGCTGCAAAACTAAAACCTTCATTAATATTAAATTACAATTACTATTTTCATCACCATAACAAATGTTTCTGTGGCCTTTTTTACAGTAGTTTTACAGCCTGTGTATCAAAGACTTTTCATTTTTTGAATCTCTTGATCAAAGATTTCTACTGCCCAGAATGATCATAAATAATGGATTTATAAATAGTAATCTGCCTACATTAGGCAAAAGAAATAGCACATCTTTCACGGCTAACAGAACAGCTGTGTTTATGTATGCCACAGTGAGCTGCTGGCTTTGACAGAGATACCTGGGGTGCAATATCTTGGCTAGCCAAAATTACAAACAGCAGAGAAAGCTCAATTAAGCCAACCACACAAATAGCTTTGAAAACAAACTATAATTTTGCATCCAGGAGATTTGTAATAGATTGTACGGCTTTGGCAAAAGAAAAAGAGAGAGACGGAGAAACAGAGAAAATAAATGAACTTTTTTTGTACTGAACGGCAATTTGTAAGTTGTTCCAAATCAATTCAGCAATTTAAGTTATAAAACATTAAAAATTCCACCTATAAAAACTAGAAAACTTCAATTAAACATCAATGCTACATTTCCTGTGAATCAGCAGATCAGTTCTTGTTTAGTTACTGAAGGTTATTAGATATTCGATATGGTGATAACCTGAATCAGATTGTGCATAAGGATGTATGGTTTTCTTTAAATATTTTGTTGAGTATTACTCTGTATGCATACTGCAGGAAAGTACTTGCCACTGAAATTAAATAACATTTTTAAAATTAGAACATTTAAAAGATTGTTCTGTTTTAAAATAAAAATAAAACACTTTATTTCTAGAAATGATATCGTATGAATTACAATTAATAAAACTGAGGGCTAAAATAAAATCTACTACTACTGCAGCCTCAAAATTCCTTACTATAACTTCCAGTCTAAACATTCCTTCACTCCATACTGTCTCTCAATGACCAAATTCTATCAACAAAATAAAGATACAGTAACCCCTCTGAATTTCGATCTTTGAATCCTTTGTATGTTAGTGTGTGTGAGATGCTACACTGGAAAAAGACCACTATTTTTAGCTTAATGCTACATGTATTCAGTTTCTGTTGTTTTTTAAGGTGTTTCAACAGCATGCTTCAGGAGTTGAGAATACCTTTCTGGGAGTATTTAAGTTGGTATAAATCAACCTTAATGAATTAGCACAATTAAAAACATCTGCTAACAACACTGTTATCAAGGCTTTTTTGTACCTGCAGATCCATTTAATTTCCAGTGCAGTATTTTGCATGGACCCATTCCCAGATTTATTAACTAATGAAGGAAACTAATCAAGTCCACAGTAATTACTGACATGTTTTTTCGAGAATAAGCCAGATTTAAATCATCTTTGCCAAACACAAACCGTAAGGATATATTTGAGGTTTGTGAGAACAAGACACTTAAAGGATCCCATGCGACTCACAGTGAAGCTGTCTTGTGTTCATTTTCTCATTGCTCCCCTCCGACCCCATGGCATTTTCCGGACAAAAAAAAACGTCCTTGCGTAGGGGTTATTGCCATTCACAATTTGCTCATACGTAAATGAAGCTGAAATCCATTTACTCATTCATGGCACTGCTGCTTCGTCAAGTTATTAGCAGACCTTGCTCCTAGAAACTAAAAATCTCTCTAAGTTATGACAACGACAATTATACATTTCAGCACTGATGTGCATTCAAGTGTAACTGTCCTTTTAACAAACACTCAAAGCTTGAAATACAGCATCCAAAGGTGTGCGACTATAAATTTAAATGGAAAAAAGAAAAAAGAGCACACACATTTAAATATCACAATTCGTGACTTGTGTAGGAGCACTTCCATTTTGTAGCTGAATCAGACGCTAATAACTATGAACTATGAAGAGTGAGTGGAAGCGTAATGCATTTTTTCCATGTTGCAGCAATTTGAATGTTGCTGTTAATATTTTAAAGACACTTCAAAACAACTACAGTTCCACCCTTAAGGCTCAACTGGCAAAAGAGAGCGCAAAGGAAACAACAATACCTATACCCTCTGGCTTTGAAAGCAGCATATATAAAGGTGTAATATAAAAAAATGGTCATCAGATTTTCTCACTTTTAAATGAAAAATGAGAAGGCCAGCAAGTGTTCCAGAATTGAAGCACGTGTTCAATTTCTTACATTCAAAATGGTCATTTGCTGTGGTTAGGCCGAGCATGGGCAAACCTGCCCTCGACCTCTTCGAACAAGCCGAGTCATTATATCCAGCTTCATCTGACATTACGTCACGGCATCGCAGATCTTTGTGAATGGCACACTAGCAACTGTCCTCCACATGCTTCTGGTTGGTTGTGGCTCTATCTGCCAAGGAGCCCAAGCCTGGCTGAAAATTCACATTCAGGCATGACAATGATCCAAAGCATGTACCGTAACGGACAAATAAATGGTACACTGCACGCAAAATACACGCTCTCGTCTTCTCAAGCGAATGTTTGTGGTTTGAACGTAATCAGGGCAGCTGAACCCAAAGTGTCCACAGAACCTAGAACAAGCCTGCCTGCAGGAATGGGCAAAAGTCCCCCATCAGCAGCAGCGCCTGTATAATCCATTCCAGAGGAGGACTTACAGACTACAGGGATGTGAATATTGTAAGTGTGCCTCTCATTTTTTCTGAACACTGTGTACGACAGAGCAAAATATTCTGTCATGTTCAGTTTTGACAAGATTAGAATGTTTATAAACAGTTGATACATCCCTCCTTTGTTCCATTTTAGTTTCCAGGTGTCTTGAGAAAACTAAAAAGAAATATACAGTATCATATCTGTGCCAGGTTACAATCTTATACAGCAACAAATATTCTTCCTGGATTTGATTTATCAGAAAAAGCCGGCATGATCTAATCCTATCTGTTGAACAAGATTCACTTTGAATTCTCATGAATTGCTCCTTCCCTTGCGAGAATGAGTTACAGGGTACAGAAAAAGTGACCTCATTGGAATAATGCTATTTCTCAGGTTTGGAAAATCAATGCTAATGCTTTTAATAGACAAGAAATACTGTACATCTTTATTACTGTATATATTATTTATGAAAAAATAAATCTGATAACTTCTGAATTCAAATACAAAGCATGACATGATTAATAATGTAATATGACTCTATTATTTTTTAATTTTTGGATAGGGAGCTAAGGAGTATATATAAGGTTGCAGATTTTCATTCAACAACCACGTTGATTGTATTTTTTAATTGATACACACCTAACCAACTGGTATACTGCACCTAATGAGCAAGACCCACCATGATCCTCAGACCTGCCTACACCACAGTTTTCAGACACTGGAGAAGCATCACTTACCTGATTAAAATGGTCCACAATGAGCTGCTGTAAAGGTATTTACTTTTATTTAGACTTCTCCCTACCCCGATAAATTCACAATTTTGCCTCCTTTCACCATTATTTATCCACAATATACAAGACCTTGACTGAAATTGAAAGGTGACAGAAATGTGAGATTTGTAGTGGCCAAACCAACATTTTTCAGTTGCTCTATGTAGATGCACTCTGCGGTTATATACACAAGTATCTCAAGTGGCTTTCACTAAATCAGGGTGTCCGTATTAAGCAAAAACATCAGTACAATTTTGGAAGACACTTTGGAAACACTTATGAGAATATCCTTACGATGCACTTAACAGTATTTCTGTTAATCATTTCAGATCACCTCAGCAGCAACTAACACCTTCTTGAATCATCAAACTTAAGATGACCTGTCACAGTACTCCATTTATTTATGGACTTATTCCATTAAACAGACCACTATGAAGTCGTTTTACAAAAAGTGATAGTGCTCATCTAGGTACTCTAAGTCAATGACATCACAGCTAACTCACCACACCTAGTAATTTGCTGTGTTTAAAATCACTGGGCGTGCAGGGAGGAAGTCTACTTATGTATCTGATTACTTGCAAATTCAATACATTATATAAACGAACCAAAAATGTTAAAAGTAGGGTCATCCCGATGAGAAAATATTACTTTCTGAAGGCTATTTAACTTTTTAAAATTCCTCCTACGTGTCTAGAGAATACTGCTCTACACAAAGCCACTAGTGTCGGGGAGAAAGCACAAAGTAAAGGACACGGCACCACAGAAGGTGTCAGTTTAAAATGAGATGCAAATTTCAGGAGTTTCCAGGTCAATAAGGTTTTATATAAACAGCTCCAGAAAAATAATGTCAACCATGAACTTCCCGTTACACATGTGTTAGTCATCTTAAGTACATTAGATCCTGCATGTTCCTGCTTAAAGAGCGCAGTTAACAGTCAGCAGAAGAAAAAGTATACTTTACAATTCATTACTTCCTTCTTGCAAAATTAAAGGTCTCTTGTTAAAAGCAAAATTGTCAAATGAAAGCGGCTTTTATTGGAGGGGGGAAAAAAATCCCTGCCTCCATAGGGCCCCTCTTCCAATATGTCTTTTTAACTGAGGAAAAACACTATGTAAAAAGAAAAAGAAGACTTGCATCCGTGACAAAAATGATAAAGACTTAATGTTTGACCATTATCTGCCTGTTACATCATGCTGTGATTGATAATGTCTCAAAAGTCCTGACATTTATTTCTTATTCAAATAAAATATTAATATGTATTTGTAGCTCAGCTGACATTTTGGGAACAAACAAGAAGAATTTAGTTATTGGAAATATTGCAATACTTAAACCATACACTTCTATTTGGTTGCAGACTAATCCCTCAACTATAAAAGCAATACAAATATTGCATTAGGGATCAATATTCCAAATAATCTAATAATCTATAAAAGCAAAACTTTCTGGTTTTAATTATGAATACATTACAGCTCTTAGTTTCCCTTTTGCATACGTTTTAATGTCTAAACCTCCTATTCTTATCTCTATAATAACAGGAGATTAAAAACTGAGATTGCTGCTTGTACTTTCCCTTCCAGTCTTCTCTCAGTACAACAAAGTTCCCAGGAATGTTTGATTCTAATGGGATCTCGGGATCTCTTGTGTTCTAGTTAGAACAGTTGTGCTAATTTTAACTGGTGGGGTTTTAAATCATATCCTCAGATGGCATTCACGAAACAATTTTCTAAAAATGGCAGCTTAAAAACGGAAATCAGAGTATTCACTGTCAATGTGCAATGGTGTTTCGTCATAGTTCTACTACTTTTAAATAATTTGATTCATGTCTGGTAATCGTAATCTATCATTATAAATATTTCCCATCACAATAATAAAAGGAGGAACATTTCCTTCATATTTCTATCCTACATTAGTCTGATACGCACATATTTGCAAGTACATAAAACCCTGACGAAAGAACCAGAGCATATACAAACATCAGTGAGAGTTACGCTAGATTTTTTTTTATGAAAGCCAGCATTCTTGACAGTTTAAAGACAAAGCAAAATGAAAAAAGATCCAACCCCATCCTCTGGACATCCTGCCTACTGTACAAACTGCCCCCAGGGCACCTGGGATGTGGTTACCAAAGGCAGCATATAGAACAGGCAGGAAACGAGAAGAAGCGAAAAACTCTCATTTCTAGACATACTCCCGTCTAATGTGCACTGAGGCAAAACCTCACCAAGACCAACACGACAAGATGACACAAACTGGAATTTTTGGAAGGTTCAGTTGTGCAATTGTTCAAGTTAAATGGTCTAGCTTTTGCATAGCTCTGTGGTAGGAATTCATTCTACATTGGCTGCTTTCATTGAGAACTTCTCAATGAAATAATGATCCTTAATGCGATGAAAACCACTATATTACTTATAAACATCCATTCCTGTACTCATTGTCTCTATGTCATCACAAAGGCACATCACTACAGTGATAAAAAACAACTTGAAAACTATCCTTGAAATAAGCATTCATAAATTATAACACAATCGGAATTTGCTGAATCTAAAATCCCTTTATTCATATAATTAAATTTATGGCATGTTTCTATGAAGAAAACCACAATGTGTCTGGTGCAATTTTCTACCGTTTGGTGGGCTGAGAGAAGTGGACACACACGGAACACATGCCTACCATGTCATCTGGGAGTTAATGTAACTGTGTGCTCAATGAGATAGTGATAGCATTACCATATACTATTTTCTCTTCAGTCCAAGCATTCACTCTTTGACCTACTATGTGTGCTCTTCAATAAGACACTGTTTTTTGACAAAGAGGACCCATGGCTCAACTCTTGGCGAGGTGAAGCAGAGAAATGAGTGGATAAGCAGCACTCTCCAGACATGTCTGGAAATCTGACAGAATCTCCCCAAGGGACAAGCTCTGATGCTGCTCCCTACAAACAAAATGCACATTAAATTATGATTTGAAAAAAGCCGTTTCAACACACCGATGTCGTAATGTTACATTTGCCTCATTAGCAAGTCCCTACAGAATTAGTATTGTCTTACAGTCCAAGGTGTACATAAATTTAAAAATAGAAGGTTTTAACCAAAGATGTCTGCTGAAATGTTCTGTGTCAGTTTCATATATCTAAGCTATACCCTAGGGAGACATGCTGAAGGATTCAAGATAGACATGAGCTTGTAAGGAAAAGTTAATATTACATTCTCCATTATATCTTGTCTTACAACCTTACTTGCCAGAGGGTTGCTTCAACACTTAACACCAGTCCCGGCCATTGATTACATGAGAAATAACAGGAAACCTAGGGTCTGAGTTAAACAAGGGGGGTGTACTGAGCCTCGGATATAATCTCTCTGACATTTCCTTTCAAAGGTAAGATGATGCCAAACATGCTTGAAAAAGCAAAAGCAGACTGCCAATGACTGAGAAGAAAATGATGGATTAACATCAGAACAGAGTCACAGTGAGAAGTTTGTAAAAATGAAAGGACGTACTTAAGGATTTGAGCATTGTTAAAAAGCATAAATTAACATTTCTTACACATATATGCTGAATTTGTCATGTGTGTCCAGACTATTTTAAAAATATTCAAATATTACATATAAAATGTATAAATGTGATGAGGCTAAAAGTCATGCACCATTCTCAAACACGGCATACTGTAATTTTGCCTTTCATACTATTATTGTCTCTTTTGTTTTGCTAAATTTAAAGCAATTTCCCCCAATTCTTTCATCTTTCTTAACTTACTGACCAAATGCAAAATACATTACTGATAAACTATATATGTATTGCTGTACAATATGCAGAAAGGTCATATAAATGTCAAGAAGACTCTAAAATAGGATACACAAAAAATTCTCTATTTCTGTATTACAAAAATAATTTCTAATGACTTTTAGATATTGCATTACTTTGCTTTCTTTCCTTTTAAAAAAAGCCTTACGTGGCCTGGGTTTGGTTAATTGAATGTAGGCCCCTAATAACAGGCACTGTATTCCAGTGTGTTGTCATAGCTTCGCATTTTCCAACATACAATTCAACATCCAGATTATATAGTTAAACATCAAAAATACAACTCTCTTTTAGCACAAAGACGTCTGATGATCTACATTAATTTGATTAGACAACCTTACCGTTACATTTCACAAAGGTTTTGGTTTAGCTTGAACGAGGGAGTATGATAGGAAGATTAATGTAAACACTGTATACACTGTAACTTGCACTGGATAAGGGCATCTCTTAATCAACAATAACAACAACAACAATAATAATAATAATGATACTTGTCTTGCGTGTCTCTGCTTTTATCTGGTGGTTTTGAAAATAATAATGCTGAATTAACTTCATGCTTTTGAGCACTTTTATGATCATTAAAAATGTATCACAAAGTGAAAAAACTAAGTGCTTTATATAGACAGAGCTGTTTGGGGGGAAAAAAGGGTTGATTTGCAGACCTATCGGAAGTTCTCTGTGCAAGTTATTTCCTCTGAGAGACAATACCACGTTGAAGCTCCTGTGGGCATACTTTGCGAGTGGAGATCCCACAAAAACAGAAATAAAATTGACAAGCCACTTAAACCTATGATCTATAAAGGCCTGTGGTGAGTTACTGTACTAAAAGAAAAGTTTTTGCTTTTATCTTAATTGCCGATATAGCACACAAGTAAACAACCAAGGAATCTTTTGAAGCCTTTCAACTGCATTAAAGATGCTTCCTGAGCTCAAGATCTTTTACACTCCCAGATTTGTGGTTATTCCTTCCAAATTATTTTTTATGTTGGGGAGGTGTGTATAAAATGTTTTTTTCTTTTTTCATTCATTATTGAATTTCCACTTCAAGTGCACTCGCTGCTGTCAAGCATGTTGAGACAGACTGAAACCCATCCCACAGAAGGAAACAGTTCTGATTCTTCTTAAGTCATCTGCTACACATAATTAATTGTGGATTGTTTCCTTTTCTTTCATAGGTTAAAATCTTTAGATGATGTTTAGATGACTGTATACGGAATGCTGCTCAGAGACAGTCCTCATTTAAATAACTAAACAGCAGCTAATATTTCTGATGTCTAGGCTTTAACACTTAGGGATAGACTTCACAGCAAATAATTTAAAATAGAAAGGCTCAAGTTTACTCACATTCAGTTCTTCATTCACTCCCAGCTCTGACCAGCACTTACTGTATTGTCTTGTTTTTATTATGACTCAAGAAAACACATAAAACAAGCCATTTTATAGAGCAAATGCTGCTCCGCCTAACCCTGTATTTTTATTTTTAATAGGTTAATCTTCACATGAGCAGCACATGAACTAAACTGCAGTAATGCTTTTCAATGAAATTACAGTTTGTAAAGACCTATGCTGCTTGAAAGCTATTTTAGATCAGTAAGATAGTATTAATAAGAAACTCCTGTTTATAATTTAATAGCAGGCTCTCATAGACATGATATATAGAAAAGGCACATCTGTTAGTCTCAGGTACTGCTACAATAAAGTTAACAAGATACTGGACATTTATGTTAAGAAAGTCCTCTATAGGACAATAAACAGTTTATCACAATATTCACAGAGGCTGGTCTTCCAGAAAAACACATCAGTCAATAATTCACTTAAGAAACAATTTTATGAGAGCTTTTAAAAGATAAATTGCAACCTTGACCTTAAACCCCTTTAAGGTTAGTCAGTTAACATAAGATTCATGTCTTAAACACAATTAGTTAGCGTGGCTATGAGGAAAGCACAGGCAAACCAGAAATTTTAGATTTCATTTCTATAAATAAACGTGTTATGACGTTTATTTTACAGAAGGCATTAACGTATTTCTTGATCTGAATTTTAATTGAGTATTCAGGTATTCACTACATGTGAAACAATGGAAAAGTGTTAAAGAGAGGTTAATGATTTGGGATAATAAGGATTATTTATTTCCTCTGATGTGCCCAAATCCATTTTCTTTGCCACTCGATTTTAATTGTTTTCTTTTTGCATATCTACTATCACTTGGTCATCTGGATCTCTGCACTGGGAATAAAAAATCTACACATACTGCACTTGACTCTCCCTCATTCTCTCTCAGAAGGCAGCTAATTAGTAGTAGTTAATTGATCCAAGGCTCTCATCCAGCCACTTCTTGAAAGAAGTCAGGGCAGCAACAGCATGGCTGGGCAGTTTATTCCATAATTTCACAGGCTTTTAAGGTAAAAAAGTGCTGCATGTTCTCAGTTTTAAATGCACGTCCACGAAGTTGCCACTTTTGTCCTATTGTTCAAAATGAATTGTTCAAAACAAAATGAAGGTCAGCTGTCGTTCACCTCACCTACATGAAGTAGGTAAGGTGAACGACAGGTGACCTTCATTTTGTTTTTGTTTCTTTAAGCCCTAACTTTAAAAAACAATGTGTTGATGCTGCTCGATCAGGTTTGTATTTTTGTCATGCAAGGCTGGATGTACTATTCTGGCTCCATTAGTCATCACAGTGATGGGCTGTCAAGTATCTCCATGACATCACCTGTTTTTGTGTGAACCAAGCCAAACTGTCAATTACATCTTGGGAAATGACACATTACCCTTGGCGCTTCCAAAAAGACTATGATGTGCAAATCACCTTGGTGTGCCTCAGTGTGTCACATTGTCTCTTCTGCTGCAGACTGAGCTCCTCCCTGCTGGGATCCACAGTTTGTTCGATTAGGTTAAGTGGATGCAATGAAAATAGCTCGAGCGAGATCTGAAGAGAGCCACTGAGTTTCAATCCCATGTCTGAGAATCCAGATTAAAAATGAAAAGGACATTTTTCAGACCGAGGAAGTTTACAAACAATGGCATTTATTTGGGGAAGGAGGAATCAAAAGCTCTGAGAAGAATTTGGTTCATAAGAAAACATTCTCGCCAAATAAAAGAGATGTCAATATTAAGTTAAAAAATAGCAATGCTACACTAAACCTAGGCTTTCATGGGACAGGATATCATTATAAAGAAAAAAATACACTAAGAAAGAGATCTTCAAAGAAAAACGCAGTCTAACCTGAGGACCTCAAGTGAAGACCAATCCCCAGTACACACTGGTGCCAGGATGAAAGGGGTGTGAGATGTTACCCAAGGCAGAATTAGAACCTGTAATCTTTCAGCTCACAGGAAACAATTCCACCTGGTGGGTCCTCAACACATCGTCAACTGTGAGAAGGGGAGCTGTACAGCACTTTCCAGTCTATCCCAAAGAAACGGTTATATTTATATGCTACCTTCACCCACAAGACCATGACTACTCCCAAATGTAGTTTTGTAGAAAACACAATTTAAGAATCGTAATCTGAAAATACAGTGATCAATATTTGTTTATTTAATGTGTGTTTATAAATGTATATATTTACTGTAAGGGCTACGGTAGAAATCCCATAAAAGAATTCTTAGTTCACAATATATATACTCATGTTGAAAATGGATGATATATATGTTGGAAACTCAACATATATATCCTGTCCTACACAAACTACAAAGTGTATTTTTTGGACTTATGCCAAAGGCACAATAGCTGCAAGTCTGATGTGCTTTGTACGTCTGTGATTGACAAGGCTACATCCTGTTTTTTCCAAAACTTAGCCTTTAAAGAAAACTGTGTTTTTTTTATGATGCGGGAGAACGATTCCACAAAAGGGCTTTTAATCACTTACTTGAAAAAAGATCTTGGGTGCAATCATTCAGTGCTAATTTTTCAATCTGCTCTGAGGCAGCTGAAATCTCCTTGTCCAAGGGCTTTGTTTCAGAGCCTCTGGCAGTGCTGGAGTTCTGCAATGGTATCCAGTGTTCAGGAACAGATGTAGGCCTCTTTATTCCATGTGGGGATTCATAACAACTACAAAATGTGTCCCAAGGCTGCCTTCACAAAGCCTAGCAAAACGTACATTCCAAATTAGGTGTCTTATGATTTTCATTTGGACTTAAAGAGAGATCTTGACCCACGTGGGGAATGGAGTCTTGTCAAAACCACAGGCAGGATGGGAAGCAATTAGAAAGAGAACGAGAAGCAGTCTGGTCAAAAGAACTGACAACTGCTCAGTTGACACTTTCCCTGCACAAACATCATTTGTAAGTTATTTTTGGTTTACTTTCAGTATTTACTAATCTCACTACCACTGAAAGATGCTGAATGTTGTTTTTTTTTTCCCCCGTTTAAGCCAAACAAAAGATCCTTGTATTCAGCCCTGGGAACTCTTTGCAAAATGTAATTTTTGCTGGACCAGTCAGCGTGCCAAACTCTAGATGCTGAAGCATCAACAGAACAAGAGCAAAGAATCTTGGTATATTTTCAGTCTCAATACACCGTTCACATTGAGCATAAATGTGGGCATTCATGCAAATAAAATTCTGGCAATATACTGTTATTACTTTTAAGTACCTCTGTACTTACTAATTTGTACTACTAAGAAGGGACCTGAAGTATTCACATTCTTCTTAGTCATCCCAGCAAACTTCTTTAGTATCAATAATGACACATGAACCAGGGGCCACAAGTGGAGACTGTGTAGAAATGTATTTAAATCTAAGAACAGGAAGCACTTCTTTTCACAAAGGGGTGCAGGAATATGGAACCAACGACCCCACATTGCTGTTGGAACCAAATCCATGTCTTTTTTTAAGAAACGACTGGATGAGTTTCATACAGGTAGATCACTTACCTATCAAAGGGACCACATGGGCCAACTGACCTCTAATTTGTAGCTTTTTCTTAAGTCCCTATGTACCAACATTCTTGAACAAACCATATTTCTTGCTTGCTATAATGGATATGGTGGAATGTTTTTGTCAGTGGCTTAGTGTTATCACAAGGATCCAAGTTATAGTGACCATTATACATTAGTTTTAATTCTGAAGCAACAGAGTATACATCATGGGTTTTCTTCTTGTGAAAAACATACAGATAAGTTATATGAAGTATGATAAGCTTTTTTAAATGAATATTTTTCTTCGGCATAGAAAGATACAAATCAAACTGATCTGAGATGCGAAATAAGAAACAAGAGTGAGTAACTGTGTATTAGATCAGCTGTTTCGATGCTTTTAGCTATTGTTGATTTGATTCGTTTCATATTTTCTAGGCAGAACTCTTTATCATAAAAAGGGACAATTTGCTTTCTCCTGACTCTTGAAACAGTCTCAATTTGAAATGACTCTTTTGGACAGCACAGTGCATAGTGATCTGGACCAATGCCCTGCTTGGCATGCAGCATCATCGCGCAGACCAGAATGCTACAATCCTTTAGTTGTATCCTGCTGGCAAACGCTTAAGCACAGAGTAGCCATGCCTCGTAACTGTATATTGTTCACAGGTATATTGGTATTCCACTGTTGGCAAATGGTGAGAACACCATTTGATAACAATTACATAAGATTGCGGGGTTTATACTGCATGTGCCCTTTAATACACCACAGAAACACCTCATGTTTGGAGATCACGCATCTTTCGCAATGGCAATATAATACTTCTACTGAATACAAAAGGATGCTGACCCTTTCTTTTGCTGCTGCACATTTTAGCTCCATTTTGTGAAATACACTGTGGTGCTTGTACTATGCATAAAAAGAGAAACAAACAAAATTAGCAAACAACCAGTGAATCTGTAGAGAAACCACAGAGCAGAGGATATATCTGCCAATAAATTGGCAGATACTTACAAATAATACATCAGAAATTTGCCATGCATATTAGCAAAAAGGGTGATGAAAAACAACAGTGCTCTCAAAAGCTAGTACCCTGAGAAACTGACTAGATCAACCATCAACAATTTATAAACTGGAGCAATAACTTCAATTTACACCAAAGAGCTATCTGTAACAGAGCGGACAGATGGAAAAACACATGAATATTTGTCGTAAACCAGAGATTAGTCACGGACATTAAAAATATGAGTGAATAAAAAGGACAAATATTGATTGGGAATAAAACTGAATGAGCACTACAGTTACATACTTTCTAAAACACTGTAAAATAAATTTCTCTCCGACTCTGAATTTAATAGAAGGGTCACTATAGAAGAAAGTAGCCTGGGTCCTTTTTTCCAAGACCGTCAAACCTTTTAGGGATACAGTTTTTTAATATATTTGATTAAAAATAATTTGAAGTGCTCCACCAAAATCTCAGTTGATAATGACCGGAAAAATTGCAATTCACTAGCTATTAGATCCAATCAGCAAGAGGAGGGGAAACTTGTTCAAAGAGTAGAAACAGATGTTTCGAAAGCACAGGGCTCAAGTGCAAAAACAATGGTTATGGCACTGAAAAGAGAAAGTGCAATCTGCTACCTGTCTCATTACAGGACACAGGACTCAGTCACACAATATTAGTTAGCGGTCAATCACAGCTTTGTTGTACACTAAAAGACAAGTAAATACAGGGGGAACAGCTTAAGTCTGACTTCAGGTGCATTTCACTTACCCAGAAGTCAAAAACCAAGAAATACCAACCCCCCATCTTTCCTTCCAGATCGGCTCTAATCCTAGAATCTGAGGCTGCTAAAACGACCACATGGAAATCACCCTGATAAAACTCCACAAAGGAAAACACAGGATTGCAAAGATAAAGAGAAACAAAAAAAAAAGAGGGGAATACAAACACGGACACCTGCTAAATTAAAGTGGGCTGGGGATTAGGTCTGCGTTTTCTACAAATAGCTGAGTGACAAAGAAAAATTAAAGTAACGGTGAAACTGGAGCTGCTTGGGAAACCCTGGATGATTTTACCAGCGCGGAGAAAAAACTTGAAATTCACACCAACAAACTGTCTATAGCGTCTTTTCCCACAATTTATAACTTTCATACGTGCCTTCAAATACAAGTCAGATCTTACAAGTCATTGGCATCTGAAAAACATTTTTTTAGAATGTAATAATAATAATAATAATAATAATGTTTCTTTATTAGCCCTATATATTTTCTTGCATTAGGAATTCGTCCTTTCGCATACCCCAGCTTTTCTCCATGGAGACACAGACACACAAACAGGGAGAGAAGCTGGGGGTCAGAGCGCAGGGTCTGCCATTGTGCGGCGCCCCTGGAACAGTTGGGGTTAAGGGCCTTGCTCAGGGGCCCAACGGAGTAGGATTCCTCTGCCGGCCGCGGGATTTGAACCGGCAACCTTCCAGTCACAGGCGCAGATCCTGAGCCACAGAGCCACCACTCTGTTGAGTCGTGTCCAGCTAAGTAGGGCCTTACTCTAATTGCAATCACTCCTCAGAAAAAAACAGAAACAAAAATTCAATGTCTTTTAAAAATGGCACAAATGTGAAGATAATAACAGAAAGAGAAAACTCCTTGGCTGCTGCCTGGTGGCTGTGTGTAGCAGTGAGCCTACTTTCCTGTTAGACCGCTGGAATCTAGACACAGGAAACTTCACTCTGAATACCTGCCTGTTTCCATGCCAGATGACAAGTTACCAACACCTCATCAACTACTCCAATCCAACGTGCTAGAGAGTGACGGTGATGACAAACATCTCAATATATATAAAAAATAAAAACATTTCATGGGTTCATTTAAAAGGTAGTTGTCTATTTCCTTTAAAAGTATGCAAAATCAACAATCTACGATTGTTTTTTTTCCCATGTCGTAGAAACAATCTGTCCTACAAAATATGACAACATTTTTCTTATATTGCAATTCATTTGTTAATAAAGTTCCTTTGGGATGTCTGACCAAATCTAGCTCCGCTGGGAATGCTTTAGCAGTACCTGTGCGCAGAAAGGTGTCATGGCAGGACTCGTATAACATAACTACCATTTCCTCCGACATACCTTGCCTGCCTTTCTTCCTCGTGAGATGTCTCTGTTTAGGGAACGTGGCAACAGACTCCTGATCTGCAGCGCCCTCCTCCAGATCAGATTCAGGGATGGGTTCACAGCCTCCTGAAGAAAGGGACAGCCAATCGTTACAGGATTAAAATCTCGAACACGGAGCCCCACACTCTGGATTGTACGAGACATTCACTCCTTTTTCTTCTGGGGGAAAAAAAAACAATTGAAGGTACAGGTTATTCTGCCAATGTCAAAATGCAGGCCTAATATTTTAGTGTAATTAAAGATTTTTTCTTAAATATCAACTGTACTCTCCCTTCCTCTAATAATCCAAACAAAGGTAAGATACATAGTTATGGAAAGCTGTGATACAGAGTTCAGCTGTGAGTGGCCAATGAAAGGAACTACTTAAATCGAGACAGTGTATTTTATGTCTTGTCTATGTGTGTTTTATGTCTTCAATTCATCCAGAAATACCAAATACAGCCACTCACACTGGAGATTGGTGATCAAATGGACATATTTCTACTGGTCTAATTATTGATCCTTTCTTGTTTTGTTGGTGAAGTCCTCAGAACATAAAAGTACAAGAAACCAGCAAGACAGGAAAGAGGTGGATGGTGTCCTATGCATAAGCACAGGAACTTCTTGTTCTTGAAATTCATTGAAAATGCTGTTAGCTCTTTATAAACTACTGCCTTTTAAAGCATTTCTGTGTCAAGGTCAAACAAACAAAACCGTTTCTGCTTTGAGAGACCTTGAGAGCCACAATTTACCCTAATGTTGTTTATTTTTCCCCCCAAAAAATGGAAACTGTATCTTAAGTAAATGTGACGTCACTCAATACTTGCTTTATAAAAGGTCTTAAGTATCCAGTTGTGGTTTTAAATATTTTTAAATTATTTTTAATTAGTTTTCTGTTATCAAAATACAAAATAAAACATCAAATTCACATGACTGTATATGAATGTTGAAGTTTCTGTAGACAGAGTTCCCAGTCCAAATCCACGCTCTAAAGAATGTACTGCAACAGTGAAGCCATATATCCCAACTCCAACATACTGCTGCTGTGACAGCTCTGAAAGGATACCAGCATGATACAAAAGTTTACAAGCATGTATTTTAAGCGTTAAATAAATAATGCCGATGGATGACAGTAATATTCAAATGCAATAATTATCTGGTTTTAGTAAATAACTGGAGGAAAGCAGAGATGTATTTCTGTTCCTTTGATGTTAAAAAGCAGAGGAATCAAACAGATACCTGATCTTTCCTTGAAATCATCAGCAGTGCCAAGTTAGTGATTTTCTGCTGTAATCACTATCAATTAAAGTCTTTTTTCTCTCTGCTAAATAAAAATATATATATATAGCGGGCGGAGGAAAAATAAATATTACACGTAAATTTGCAAGCAACAATTCGTTTAAGTAACTCACTCATCCTTTTTAATTGTGCAACAGTTAATTAGTAATTAGTAGCCTCTGGACTCATGAAGATGGGTCGGGACTCCTCTCCAGACATATATTCTGGAACTGCCAGTTCCTAATCAATCAAACGTTCACCACAACCTTTAGATAAGCAAACGAAAAATGGAGATACGACTTCTAAAATATTCCAAAAGTAAGGGCATCCACTTTCTTCTCACGCTGCAAGGCCACCAACACCACCAACAGCAGAGCTCCTATCAAGGCTTCTCTGGGACTTCAAAAAGTAATAGTCTGCATTTCTTTCCAAAAACCCAGATAAACCGATCATAATCTACACAGTACACTAAATGGCAAATAGCTTCAGAAATGATATTAGATAGTGGCCGGGTAAAGTATGTGAAGGAATTTCCATTTACAGATTTCAGGGTCTTTTTTACGGTACAGTAGGTAGAGGGTTAAAAGTGCAAATGTATCCATAGCAGAACACAGCTCCTATTAGTTTTAGTAAAATGCAATCCGAGGTTGGGGAACTGCAGTCATTAAATTCCATTGGAAATGATTTGTAAAAAAACAAACAATTACAGGACATAGGGAAAAACACTGCTGCCAATTTAATGAATGAAAATGAGAAGGGAGTTCTATCGTTCTCCTGATCTGAGAGAAAACTGTTCAAGAGCTCAGAAATCAAGGAAGATGCAGTACAGAAAGAGACAGTTGCACTAAAGTGCTGTTCACAAAAAACATTTGGATTTTATAAGGTAAAATGCACTCTGAGCAAACTAAAAGTTCCACATGCTATAGTGTGGTATCATGTATGTAAATAAACCAATTCATATATAAATTCAAACTATTTTCAATAAAAAAGTTATTGCCATTCTAATAAAATATCAAACACTGTTTTATGTTATTTTAGGATGGCTGTGCTCTTGGGCTACAGATCTTTGCAGCATAACAGCAGAAAATACTGAAAAAAATAAAAGCATTTGAAATTGCAATATTTTAAATGTTATTCTATTATACAGCTAATTACACTGCTAAAGGTCCATTAACGTTCAGAGAAAACATTCTACACACGAGTAGAAAGAAAATAATACCGAGGTAGTTCACTCAGAAAGTATAATAAAAGCTTTAGCCCCATAAATATTTATTCCTAAGGGAGCTTGCACTGCCATATCTACAACCTTTCCATACCAAGGACAAGCAATGTTACAGTCATTACATTCCTGGCCAAAGTACACAAAGACTGGAGGGCAAAAAGAGAACCAACTCCCATATTCCCCAAATTCTAACAGAGCAAAACAAAAAAACTGGTTCTTGACAATTCCCAGGTCACTCCCACTTGACATCAAAAGCTTTCAGGGCCTTTCTGTTTTCCTTTTTAAAAGATGACCTTACTTTAATCACAATAATATTATAAGCAACTTAATAGAAGAAATATTCCAAAAATATCAAATCAAATCATTTGGCATTTGCTGTATATACTGAATCACAATGAAAACACAACCTTGTAACTGTTTACATCAACCAGTCACAGGGCATAGAGATAGCATTACTTACATTTTAAGTAAGAAGACAGGTTCGGTGATTGAGTAGTAATGTATTGTTCCTTGATCTAACCAAAATACTTTATTAAAAACATGGCCAGTGGTTTGCATTCGGAGAGAACTAAAAATCTGCATTCAAAAACACATTCCGATTGAAAACAAAAGCAAGGAAAGATGTGACCACGCTCCCCTTGAGCAATGGACAAGCATCATTCAAGGTGGCTTGACTTATCCTGTTTATCCTGTGTGAGAAGTTGCCTGGAGGATGAGATGCTTCATCGGACTAGTCCTGAGGAGCCTCAGCTCATGTCCCGGAAGAGACAGGGTCACCAGACAGACTCAGGGTCATCACACCTATGTGATCCATTTGCAGAAGTGGCTACATCCAGTGAGAATTCCAAAAGGAAATAACGCACATACAGGCAAAACAACTGTAACTCACGGTCGTCATTCTCAGAGGCTCTGAGGGGAAATGCTTACATATAAAAAAGAAAACAATCGAGAAACTACAAAAAAAAATCTTCAACAATTTAAGTGGCACACTCTCTATATTTCTCAATTTCAAGCTCTATTTGTGCAAAAAGGACAAGTTGATTACATATATCCCTTTCAAGCATTCACATTCTCCAAATAAAAGAAACAGCTGAAAACGTGTAAGACACTGGATTCCCAAATGCATTCAGAACTGAAAATGAAACACTCGAAGTTCAGTAAATATTTAAATGAAAACCATGTGAGGCTGATATACCTGACATCCTTGGCTTAAAGGGTTTATATTTTACTTACGAATTTAGTAAAAAATATTTAATAGATATTACACAAAGAAAAGAAAAGGTTAATTAACATCCTTTGATTAATAAGATGCATCTTAATCAAAATTCTAAAACCGTGTTTTAGACTTCAAGTGTAACAACTATTAATGTTATAATCCTGTATTAAAGCAGAAAACCGGATCACAATAAATGCAGAAAACATACAGTGGTATCAATTATTATGAATTATGAGAGATTTATGATGAGCGATTTACAAACTTCCACGATTCATACCCACCTTTTATGCCACGGTGAGAGTTTTGTCTGCCATTTCATAAATGAATGGAATGGAATGAATGGAAAGCATTTTTTTTTAAATCCAAAGAGCTTCATAAAGTCATTGAACAAAGACAAGATTCTCATCGGTTCACAGTGATGTCATGCGCAGAAATAAATGAAAGAATGCAGTGTGCTTAATCATAAAGGCAATCAAGATTAACTTTAATAGGCAACCCTCTAACAGATAGCTGAGGTCACCTTACACAGCAGAACTAGTCCTATCCATTGTATTACCCCCAAATGAAACACTGGGACAAGTATGATATCATCTTCTATGTACAGATCACAGCTGTTAGAAACTGACTGGGGAATTGTACCAGGGGAGGAAGGATGATGATAAAAGTCCTCTCCAACAATGTGCAAATTTTAATGTAATATTTGTTTGTTTCATTGATCAACACACTGAACATAGCCTTTTACATATTCATGTGCTTCAAAAAGTCACTGGAAGCAGTTGCAAAAAAAACAACCTTTCTCGCCAGTGTTTACAAAAGCCTTACTTCAATTTACAGCACATTTCCTTTCAACACCATTAAAGACCATAACAGCTTCCACAATATTATCAATAGCAGCCATACATTTACTGATAAACAAGAGGAAGGCAAACAGACCAGGGCTATGGGTTCATAAAGTGGGATTACTGCATCAGGAAACAAGTGCAATCATGATAACAGACTCCTGTGCTAGGTTTAGATGTATTTGACTGCACCAGCTATCAGGGCGTGTACAAGGTCACAAAATGATATGTAATAATCCCCAAGACTTGTTATCCTGGTTTTAGATAAAGAGATGAATTGAAGTCCTATTTCAAGTGGACAACCAACGTAAGGAGAACATAGTTTTCTACTGTACCTTAGCCACTCTTTCAAACTTTGTCCTTTCAACAAAATTACATCTGATAATCCACTGCTTCCTTTACATTTCTGATTATTAAAGACAAATAATGAGAAGACTTTTTATTTTTACCTGAAGGAAAAAAAAATCTAATTTTTCTTGTAATCATTATTTTAAGTGGGAAGCTGGGTCAGCATGCATATTCTGCAAAGGAACAAGTAAAGATTTATTCCATGCTGAAAAGAGAAGAGAGAAAACACAACATTTCGGCTGTGAAACCTTCTTCAGGTGTGAGGGTTTATTATTTTTGGTTATTTTGGTTATTTTTTAGTCAGATTTGTCATTATCATTATTTTTTGTCAACTGGATTTGATAGATACTGCTCTTTTCAGACATTGTGAATTGATAAATTCAGACAAGGTGTATTCTTTACTTATTCGTGATTCTTAATAAAGCTTCTTCACCTTTATAAAGTAGAACTGCATTTAGAACAAGGAACAGGAGGCACGTCCTTACACACAGGAGTTGTTAGAGAATGGAATAAGTTATCCAGCTAAGGACTGACGTCCTTGAAGACAATGATGGATCAGATCCTTTCATGTTTTTTTTAATTAACTTGTTATATTTTGTTCCAACAGAGCTGAACAGAACTTAAAGCTTTTGTACTGTTCCATAAAGTTTTACACACTTTTAAAGATTTTAATAAGAATACAAAGCCCAAGCTACTGTTACACACAATGTGATTTGTTGACATTGTCTCGTCTAATAACCTAATGCAAGTCCCATGGTGTTAGTTTAACCAGTAGTTTTGTTTTGTTTTGTTTTTAATGAACGAACAACAGCATGGTCTGTCTTTTTCACAGTTCATAAAAGTTCACAAACTGTTTGGAAGTCCGAGATAGATGAGACATATAGGACTGGGTGAACAACGCTGCCCAAATTACTTTCCTGCATATTCTAAGCCGTCAGTGTGCTTAAGTGTGTCCTACAAGAAACAAGGAGCCTGTGTTTCTCCATCCTGAAAGGGAACCGTTTCGTGAAGGATCCTGCCACATAAATACCGAGCCTAAGCTGAAAAGAAAAAAGCATGAGGGGACAAGATGGAGTCTAAGACGCTCTAAAATGATCAGTTTCCCTGTAATTATTTTTTTTTTTACCTCGATAGGTCCTTAGATCAAGAAAAGCTACAAATACACACAAGCCTTTTTTTAAAAAAGAAAATACAGTTTATGAAGCGAGCCTGCTGTATGTCAGCACAGACTTTGTGAAAAAAAAAATCTGCCGCCATGATGTTGGAAACATAAATACTTTGTATTTACACCCGCTTGAAAAAGCAACATCATTGGGTACATAATAAATTAATGTTTACATAAAAACTGACAGCACTTTCGTTATATACAATTTGCTATATACCTTGGCGCTGCACCAGAAATCAGGAGAAAAAAGGAATGCAAGAATCTTGTCTTTGGAGAAATCCAACAAGATGGACACAAGAAGGTCTTATTTATAAACTTTTTTAAAAATGGTGTTTAATATTCATTCAATTCATTCAATATTCATAGCTCCACAAATGCTTGCTGTGAAATGAAAAGATCATTACTAAAAAGGTTTAACAATAGTTAAAGAAAATTCTACTTTCACTTTATTCCTGAGTGTTGAATTGCTTTTTAATAACCCACATATTTTCACAGCAAACACGACTTTTATTGACACCGTCCTGACAGGCATTGATAAACAGAAATGTTGATCTGATTTAAAAACACACACATTTAATTACGGGTGTCATGGGAAGGCGGCAGTTCTAGTGCATCTGCCTCACTGCTCTTGTGTCCCGGGCTCAATTCCAGTCTAGGCACCTTCTGAGGAGTTTCATGTTCTCTTTGCATCCGTGTGGGATTTTCTTGTTTTCCAGGTTCCTCCACCTCATGACGACATGCTGGCTAGATTAACTGATGTCTCTATAAAGTCTCTGTGTGCTTAAGTGTGTCTGTTTGTGCCCTGAAATGGAATGATGCTGACCTTATCCAGGGTGTAGTTTATGTTTTGTACCTTCACAGGTCTAAGTTGCTCTGTGATAACAGATGCATGCATAGATATGTGTAATCATAGGTTTTTAAAATATCATTGCTGCCATCTCTTTTAAAAAAATCCAACGAGAATTTCTATTCTGTCTAGACGTATAAAGCTGCACAGAATTCACAGTACAATAATTGGGATAAGCACGTGATTATTATGTTTCTGTACTGTACATCTATGAGTTGAAGTACAAGTTGATTGAGTTGAGTGAGGAATAGCTGAAACATCTCCAATGTACATTAGAAAGAGCTGAATTGTTCAACAAAACATTGGCTGTAAATATAATGTTGCACCACATTGTAAATGTTTATTGCTGAAAAGAATGAACTAGATTAACAACTCAATTTAGCACTACAGGGACTTGGGCTAGTGTTAATAAAAAAGACAAAGAAACTGCCAGTTTTAAGATGTGGAATAAGAACAGGAATGAGGAGAATTCCACAACTGGAATGCTTAGTTCACGGTAAACACCTGAAAAAGCAGAACACAATCCACAGACTCCCCTACAAGTTCTTTCTTTTGTTAGGACTTAATGACCCATTCAGACACTTGATTCTAGTTTAAAACTCTGGAACCAAAGTTATTAAAGCAGCAGACACACAATAATGTCAGAGGTTAGCAGTTCATCAACACTGCACTGCCTGTAAAGTCACTTTGGATACAAGACATTCCTTTTATAGGTCTTAAAATGTTTTTATAGGAAAGAGACCTTTTACCACTGTAAAGACTCATTAAATGATCACCAAAAAATGCGCACGGCAACCAGATCCTATAAAAGCAATCCTCAAGCCTGGATAATTATACTTATTTCAAAACGTCCTTAATTTTAAATAACACGATTGTATTTAATTTATGTTGTTACATAATATCTATTGACCGATCTAAAGAAACTAAGACTGAGACAGGTGTAAGCACAGAGACAGCAAAGCAACCAAATAAATAAATATAAATATATACCAATTTCTAACAATGCCTGGCATTTGTACAGCACTTTTAATCGCAAAACTCCTTACACATAGGAGGGGTAATACAGGACAGGACAGAGTACAGTGTCACCAGTTACCATACTGGGGCACTGGTTTGTAAATTCTGGTCCATAGTACCACCACTTGGCCCATCAACACCATTTTTAGCAGTAACCTGAACCTCCTTACATGCCTCCAATCCCAGGACTGAACAGGCACAGTCCTGTTTAGCTTCTGAAAAGTGACAAGAAAAGGCTATAAGAGGATGTCATGATTATGGCAGAGTGAAAACAAAAAAATCACTATTAAAATAGCTCAATAACTCTCATTCAAGTAAATAACTATGATAGAAATGGATAATTGATAATCCATTAGATGCATGTAAAAATCATTACAGTAGCTTATAATCGAAGTTAAGTATCTTAAGGAGCACCTAAAGATAAAGGGCATCAGTGGTACCATAAACTATAAGGTTTGGAAAGAGAGCACGAGGACGGTATTTAATATTTATGTAAAATAATATTCTGGGTACACAAGCTTTGGGCTCTGGGACTTTCTTCCCCCACTCTCCTTTCATAAAGCCTGGTGTGCAAGAAGGGCCTCCATTTTCAGATAAAACATTCACTGATGCCGCACAGCAGATGTTTAAAATATGGATCTGAGTTCATTAAACTAGATTTTTTTAAAAACAAAAATGTGCTTGCAAGTAAGGAATCTGCTAAAGATTTTGTGAATACAGTGTTTAAATCAGTTCCCTTGTTACTTCTGTGCTTTCACATCATTTGCATACATTACTATGCATTAAGAATATAAAAAAAACATGATTTTCAACATCTGTGTTTTCACACTTGAATATGCATGCCTGTGCAGGGCTTTCAGGTGCTTCTCTTCCTGGTGTGTGAATACAGCATTTCATTATGTGCCCTTTAGCTACTGCTTATAAGCTTCTATTCGCATAGAACATTTTGTGACTGAGGTCCTATATCTGAATGCTACTTTTCTACAATGGAAAATGTAATTCTTTAGGTATTAGCCTAATTTATTTATTCTATATTGTGCTGCACTAAATATTTTTTAGATAATTGTAATTTATTTACGGCAAGCCCTCCTTGACCAACATGAGGATTCCTGAAATCATTTAAACTAGGACCAAAATCTTAAAGATCGTAGTCAACACCTTCTACACAATCTTTTAATAAGGAAAAGAATGGCACTCAGAAAACATACACGAGTGGTTATACAGAGTCTTGAAACAAAACGTTAGTCTCACTTATTGATGTGAGAAAACCATAAGACTGCAGTCTTTTAGTCAAAGTCAGCTTCAAAATAATAATCATAGATTGGTGTCCAACCAAAACACTTCATGTCCATTCGAAAAATGTGGTAACTGGTCATATAAAAACATTTGCGATAAGTTTTAATGTATCAGAATGATGAAAACAAATGTCACATGTCATGTGTCAGGTCATTTGCCAAACTGCTTTATACCATACGGTGTGGCGGGAAGCCGGAGCCTACCGGGCAAGCAACGAGCACAAGGAACTCTGGGACTCTCTGCCCAAGGATATCAGAGAGTCACCTTCTCTAAACTCCTTCAAATCCAGACTCAAAACCTTCTTCTTCAGAAGAGCCTTTACTGAACTGGTTCCATTCTTCACCCCTCTGCTCTTCTTAATACCACCTTCCACGGTCTCCTCTATTGTTATGGTTGTATTGTTGTAATTATAATTGTGTCCTGTCTTGTGAAATCTTCTTATTTATTGTTATTGTCATCCTGTAAAGCGCTTTGAGAAGCCACCTTTAAAGGCGCTATATAAAATAAAGTTTCTTCTTATTATAAGGCAGGGAGAGGGCGCTTGTCCATCGTAGAGGAGGTGCAAGCTGATCATACAAGGGGACAATTTGGAGGCCACGGTAAAGGCCGAGGGGGGAAATTTGGCCCAGACACCGGGATAACTCCCTACTCTTATCGAGAAATACCCGGGGATCTTTAATGACCACTGAGAGTCAGGACCTTGGCTTAACGTCTCATCCAAAAGACGGCACCCACTGCAGTACAGTGTTTCCACCACTATACTGGGGCATTAGGACCCACACAGACCGCAGGGTGGGTACCCCCCACTGGTCCCACTAACACCTCTTCCAGCAGCAACCTTAGCTTCCCAGGAGGTCTCCCATCCAGGTACTGACCAGGCCCAATCCTGATTAGTTTCAGTGGGTAGTCAGTTGAGAGCTGCAGGGTGATATGGCTGCTGGCCGAAAATAAATGTATTCTACATAATTATGCAGATAAAGAGAAACTTTAATGAAGAGAAACTATATGCAGATAAAGTTTATATTTAAAAATCTTCATTTAATAAAAGTGCATATTGCTGGCAAACCACATGCACAAGTTAAACTAAAAAATAATGGAAATAGAGTGGTAAATCCCTTCTCCCATCCCAATTCTCAAACAATAAGCACATTTTGTTATTCATGTCCAGCACTTGCAGAAACATCACTCTATGCAAGTATTTTTTAAATAAAAATAGTATGCAAAGATCTTTGATACTGATTGAACGTTTTGCCTTCAATTTTACTGACTGATCGCTCAGTTAGGTCAGGAATCCCCAGTCCAGGTCATGGGGAGTCTGGAAATATTCCAGCTCTCTTCAATACACCGACACTAGAGAGCTGGGAGAAGCTAATTATCCCGTCTAATCAAGCCAATAATGATTCATTTGTAAAGAGTGATGGCAGCCTGACTTGAAGGAGGTAGAATGATCAATTCCTGAGACCTCACTTGCTGTCCTTACAGTGGGCTTACCCTGATTCCAGCAGAACAATGCATGTCTACAAGTTCCTCTCGTAACAACAGGGTTCTCGCAAGATGGCAGTGTGCCAACCATGCAGTAAAGGCCCTATTCCCTTGATCTGAGCCCCAGTGAACATTTGTGAGGTGAGTCAGGAGCCTTTGGATGGCATCTACGGCTCAAAGAAAAGTGAACAGGCACGATCTTGTTCTCACTCTATGACATGACGGGGACAGAATTCAACAAGAAATGACTGGCAAACCAATGCAAGGCAAGCACTGCAGTAAAACTTGCATTGCTTCTTAAGGTGGCCTTAGATTCTAGTAGTATGCTTTTACAGTAGACCCCCCCCCACGTTAATCAACCCTATTGATGATGACAAATAATTAATTAGAATAAAAAAAATAATTATTTAATGCCGGCTCAGTAGAAAGTCAGTGCACCCACCAAAAAAAGATTGTAATTTTCTTGACAATTATGTCAAGGTTACAATTCTTTTGATGCTCACTATTTGTACAATGTTATCACTTTGTAGCTGTGTCAGGACCTCAAAAGGACCAAAATGTCGGATCAAAGTGACCACAGACATCACCCGGCAAATCTCTTCTCTACAGGCCGGAGTTTCAGACTACACTAATCATCGCTTCTCCACATTAGTCGGGACGGCAGAACAATGCGCTGTCCTGTCAAGGAAGTAGTCTGGGGACTCACAATCTCCTAATGACATGTTGTACTGACAAGCTACTGGACCGAGAGGCAGCAGCCAGAGCCCACCGATTCATTGCGCAAGATCAGCAATCTTCCAAACGTTCCAGGCTTCAGAGTAAAACAAAAAAAAGAGTCTCGGCCTGCCCAGACCTCAGTCATTACCTTCTTACTTGAATTGAATCCAGTATAATAAAATAAACATCAAACGCCTGTCTCTAGTTATTAGAAACAAAAGCACTAAGGCAGGGCCCTCTAGTGCAACAAACAGCTGCCGGACTAGACACACATTGTTTATTCTTCAGATTATTACACAACCCAGACTCACAGCATCCTGTGTGCTGTCCCAGGGTTTCACAAATAATCTCCATGTGGCCAGAGACTCACAGAGTCTGGAAGCCTGAAAGCTTTGTTTTTTTTCCCTTAAGGAGAAGGGGGATCGAGATATTTTTTCAGCAATATCTTTAACACCACTCAGACTTCCACATCACACCAATGGCTGCTGGACGCCAAAGCTCCAGGTGTCCTACTGCAAACAAAAAGAACGTTTTATATGCCCAAGAGAACGGTGAACCCTGTCACAGGCCATTAACTGCAAATATTTTAAATGGTGTAACCCTGCACCACCAGTGAAGTCTGTGTATCAGTAATTAAGGCCAACTTGTCCTCAAGGTCATTTAATCTTGTTTTCTTTTCCCAAGCCAAGGAGGTCCTGCTAGCAAGATATTTGTGCAGGGAAAAAAAAATCCTCATGCAACAATCAGAAAAGACATGTCTATGAGGAAAGGTGCAAATAAAGTGTGGGTCTTAAACTCAATTCTAGAGATAGTAAAGAGGATCTAGTGTCTATTGGTTTTTGTTCTTTCCATAATATCAGTTACTTTGTTGGTGTGTTTTTTTTTAATTACTTGCACACTTGTATAATTTAAATATCCACATGGCAATTCTAACAAAGCTCTGAGGTGGTTTATAGATAACTATAAATTCAATTAAATTAATGTTTTGTGTAATCAACTGTAAAATACCTAAAGCAAAATGCTATAAATTTCTAACAGTTCGGTTGACTACTCAGGTTGAGATCCTTAATACAGCTTGTGCACAATATATACATTTTTTTTTTTAAATGCTAGTTTTTAAGCTAACATAGTACTGTAACATTTCACTAAAAATGCATTTGGTCGTTACAGCCCAAGCTTGTATAGGCAAGCTACCAGAGCGTTTTCAGCCTCATCTTTAGAGTACAATCATTTCACGAAGCTCTCAAACATTTGAGAAAAGACCAACTATTAACAAGGAAAGAATATGCACATTCTACTATTAATACAACTTACTGTTACAAAACACAGAGCATTATACAATCATTATACCCTCCTCATATACACTATACTTACATTCAGGTTTTGCTGTTTGCAGTATCACTTGGAGGTATTTGTATCCATTTTTTTATTCCTGGGGGTGTCCCTTAACCACTTTTCACTTCAGATGGGAGTAGGTGCATGGTAGGGCCAATACATCTACAAAGACATGCGGTAACACTGCTCCCCAGATAAGCCGAGGGATCACAAGTGCCTTATGGGTTCCCGTTCCCCCCCGATATCACTGGCCTTGATTAAGTACTGTTTATGCAAGACAAAATAAAGGTGAGTGGTGGAAAAGCCAACAGAGGCCTCCTCAGTAATAAAACCAAAAGAGAACAGTACTGCATGTTTATCTCGTACCTGGCATCACGATGGGTGTCTGTGCATTGGACTCAGCAGACAGGGAGAGGCGTCCACCTTTGCCTATTCGGTCACAAAGGAGTGTGATGTGTTTCTTCAGCCTGCTGGTGTCTTTGGGCATGGACAGCTGGCTAGTTGTAAGGTTCAGAGCCTGATCCTTTGAGCTCCGGGACAAACACGTCCTCAGAAGGTGGGAGACCGCTGCGTCCACGCTCTCCTCCCAGCCCTGCTCAACACAGAGAGAGAAGAGCCAACCATCAGCTCACCTGCTACATCCCGTCATTGATCGGCATCTCTCCACAACAGCTACAGCTTTCACTGCAGCCCAGATACCACTGCGTTTCGCAAAAAAGTTTCGGAAAAATCACTTGTATGCCGAAACGTTGCCCCCTCCCAGGCTGACTGCACTTTCCAGACCACCAACACAACAAAAAACACTTCACAGGCATGTTAGAGAAACAGACCTTAACCTGGGGGATCGACCTAGTAATATTTTCAAAACCAACGCTATCTTTAAGCCAGGTTAGCCTTAGTCTTGTACAAAAAAGTAGCACGGACAGACATTTCATTTTGATCACTTAAGCAGGTAATTTGTGCAATGACTTGGGGGAACCTATACGACCTGCTAAACTGAGGCACTCCAAGACAAGGGTGAGCCGGCCCTGTTAATGTCCACACTACTGTTGCAAATTACAGTTGCTACAAAAGTAAAGTCTGAGTATTACATTTGACTACATAATTCAAAAACGGGGAAAAAAAGAAAGGATTTCCAGAAGGTCAAGGTAAGGCAGCAACAGAGAAATATACCTATGCTTCAGGGTATTTATATGATTGCATGAATAATCTAGAGAAAAAGCTTTCATTTCTAATGTTGTCTGTGTCTTATTTTTATTACTTCTTCTTCTTCTTTTTCACAGCCTTAGTCCCAGACTGTCCTGGGGTCAGCTGCTTTGGTTGCTCTTCTCCACTTGTCTCTGTCGAGCACATCTTTCTCACTCACTTCACATACCTCCATATCTTTTCTCACACAATCTATCCATCTCTTTCTAGGCCTGCCTCTTCCCCTGTTACCTTCCACCTCAGATTCCATTACCCTCTTTGTTACTTCCTCAACGTCCCTCCTCATGATATGTCCATACCACCGTAACCTCGCCTCTCGCATCTTCTCAACCACATCCACCACCCTACGTCGTCTACGGATTTCTTCATTTCTGATCTTATCCTTCATTGAAATCTGCAGAATCCATCTCGACATCCTCATTTCAGTTCTTCTCATCAAGTTCTCTTCCCTCTTTCCAACTGCCAAGCATTCAGCTCCATATAGTAGTACAGGTCTAATCACAGTCTTATACATTTTGCATTTTAACTTTCTAGGAATTTTCCTGTCACAGATTATTCCAGTTATTTCTCTCCACTTGTTCCATCCAGCTTTCACTCTTATTTTTATTACTGTTCATATGAATATTACAGCTTTAGACAACAGAACGATACAGGGCTTCTGCCCAGAATTCAACTGCATTGCTGTAAATGAAAAACAATGGTGGCTGGAATTCTGACGGGATCAGCTGAAGCTTATCTGCATCTGTTACAGTTTTTGGTTTTCAAACTTTGCTGGTCTACAGGTAACACATGCTCCACATCTGAACTTCAGGGTTTATTTCTGAAAAAAAGCACCCCAGACATTAGCCCACAGAGCAGTAAATTCTGTCTCGCATTGCTTGAGGACAATGCTAACAAGAAGCGAAAAGGGGATCCTTCTGAACTCTGCTGCGTGACTGTCTGACAGGTGATTTGACCACAGGCTACACGGCTGTCCCTGCCGCCATACAGATAGCCCTTAACGAGCTTTAATGACAGGTAATCAAGCTGGTAATGATGCTGATAAGAACACCCTGTTATCCATGGAATTTATAGTGTTTCTCCTCCTCAATTAAACAGGACAAAAAAACATACATACATTCTTGCAGGTGGGCTCAGAGCTGCAGTATTGTTAAATAAACACTGGAGCTTTACTTCCAAGAGCATGAGTGAAGCAAAACAACATGATACGGCTTTCGCAGCTTACTTTACCTTCTAAAGGTTTACTACCGGAAAGGAAAGAGAGGCTGAATTATTTTACAGAGAGAAGGAGACAGACACTGAGCGATGACAGTAAAGATCTGTTACTCGCACATGGTAGCTCATTTCTACCACCTGAAAAACATACAACTGCAGCACTACACATTCTTCAATATACGTATGCTCATTCAACTTGTGTAGTATACCTGGCAAAGCTAAAGTTCATTTTAAAGGAAGCTATTTGCTTGGCAATTAAGATACCTGAACAATTTCCATTTATATTAAGAGCAATGAAATGCCAAGGTAACCCAGTGACCATTAGAATAAGAAATTCTTTTGGAATTTTGTTGGCTGGTGCGAGGCCACTGTGAAACTTTACAACAGAGAAAAATTCAAATTGCTATAACATATCAGATTTTGATAACAAATGTAACTTTTCCACAGCTTACTCTACATGTATGCACTTTTAACCTTCATAAGAGGCTAAAACTCAGCTAAAAACTAGTTCTGCATGTCCTTCACACATTTTGAAGTACGCAGTGATCCGATTCAGTATCCCCTTAATTTTCTCCACAAATTCACTATTCTGTTCAACTTAACTTAGACGAGACATATCAAAGAAGTTTTTTTCATTTCCTCAAACCTTAACTGACTACAATCAGTTTTCACACCAAAAGGTGATGCTAGGCATGTGTTTTTTACTGCACAGAGAACTGCAACAAAGTTGCCCAGCATTTCACCTTAGTAATGAGAAAAGCAATTGGATTTTTGTCTCAAATTTCAGCAAAACCGGCTATGTGTTTTTGTGTATTGGAACAGTTCTGCCAGAGCCCTGACAAGAAAGCCTTTTGAATTTTTTTCTGGTCATCTTCTCTATTATGTTATGTTCTCTTATTTTGTTTTGTTTTTTTGTTTCTTTTTTTTTTACATTAGAGATTGAGAGTAACACTAGACATCATTAAAACACTGAACTAATGCAAAGGAGTACGTGCCACTACTTGCTGTTACACTAAACACAAAGCGCACACCTATTTGCACGTTTTTTTCAGGATGTTACTTATGTAGATTACAAGATACACATCGACAGAAGACATTTAGGAAAAACAAGATTATTCAGAAAAAATCCCTTTTATCAAGTGCGGAAAGCTAAGACCTCAATTTTTTTAGTTTGCAGTCGCCAGTGGGTTTTTTTCTGCTTCTCCACAAATACCTTACTTCAGCTCTACAAAGCATAACAGCAAAAAAACATTCTGTAATTGAACATAGGGAAAAGGTAAAGCAATGGGGAGTGGAAGCTAAATGAGACTCAAAATATATGTATTTTAAAGGCATGGTTCTAAACTAATTACAGTCTTTTCATGGTATTTTCAGTCCCCCCCCTTCCAAAGATTAATGACATATCATGTTCCGCACTAATAGTTCTAACAGGATAATGACGCAGACATTTCACCTCCTTACCATCAGAGATTCTGTTAGATGCAGCGGGTGTTTCAAGTGTTGTCTTATTGCCTCAAGGTAACAAAAATAAATGTAGGCCCAGCTTTCAAAGGTACAACTGCGTATGGTCTGCCACATTCAGTTATTAGGATATCCAACTGAAATAGGCTCTGGGAGAACAGGAATTCAGCGGTGGAAGAGACACTTCCTTTCAGTATTATTGGGGAACAGACCAGAAACCACTAAGCCCGATGCCACACTGTTTACTCTAAAAGCTGCTGGACTGGGAAGAGCTGCCAACCTTCACATTACACAGGAAAGCGTGGTCTTGCCTGCTCTGCATGTGTGTAGATTAATGAGCTTCACCAGGGCAACAGCGACAGTAGCCAGACCTGCTCTGTAAACTTGGCTTGTGTGACCTTTCGGGGTAGAAGAAAAGCAGGATGTCTCTCTCTCACACCTTACTAGAGGACACATTTGGCCAGAACAACCAGTGATAAGTGCTTACTAAATTTATGACAAAATATGCATTATTTTCTTTTGTAAATTGGAACTATTGGCTAGCCAAGCCAAGACATTGTAGGCCAAAATGTACTATCCTTCGAAATAACCTTTATTTTTAAAAAGAAGGATAGGGTGAAGAAGGACTTCACCCCCCTACCAAAAATATAGCAACACTCGAGCTGTAAAACCATGTAAAAATACATTATCCTTGCAAGCCAGCTTCATTTACTCAAATACACTTTTATATAAATCCATCACTCTGTTTACTTTCTTCATGACACAAAACTGAACTTCACTGTTTTTCAGATTTTTTGACAGGGTGTTGTCATTGTAGTCTCAACTGTTGCTTATGATTCATCAGTAATGTGTGCGGTCTTGTGCACAGAAACACCTGCCTTGTGAACTTGTGCTACCAGTCCCCATGTGACTTCTATTATCTCAATCCATGTGATTAAAACATGTTTCTTGCAGCCAGATGCAGTACTTTACACACATATAACACAATCGAGGTTATAGATCATGCTCTTTAACATATGAATCATGCAGTGAAACTGACTTTTTCACAAACATTAAATGCAGAGTTACATGAGCCACAGTGGTGTTTGTGTTCTTTATCAAAAATAACGCTGGAGCTAGTTTTACACAAAATGGTGAGGAGAAAAAAAAGAAAAAGGACTTTTGAATAATCAAGATAAACTCCTCCTAGACTCAAGGACACAGATAAAAAACATTAAATGAGTTACATTCCATCAAGGAAATGTAATTATTTAGTTTGGGAGATTAGCAAAGGTAAGAACATAAAGTGTCAAAAACAGTATTTGAAGGAAGATAAATGACTTTACAGTTTGCAGAGTCTGAGAAAGTTACATTGTTGGCTACTAGGGAACTAGGGATAAGACAAACGGATCTATTTGTTTGTGGGGGCTGAAGTGAATGCTGTCTCCTGAAAGTCTAAGGGAAAAGAGAACTCAGACAGAAGGGGAAATTCACAGGATCCCTCTGCAATGTCACGTGCAATTCCTTTTGATTTTCTGCAACCACAAGTGTTTGCTCACTGGATCAGCACTACAAAAGGCAGTTATGTTAACCTGACAAAAAATAAAACCAAACCCCAGGCACATTTCATAAGGCATAGAGATTGTTTCATTTATTTTTTTACATATAATATCTGTTTGTGATTCATACCAACTAATTTATCACCTGTCACAAAAGGGATGTCACTATTTATTAACGCACTGTACTGAGTATCAGCCTGCATCAAAAACGTTCCTCAAAATGTATCTAAAGATGAGACAGAATAAAGCAATGCCAACGTCAAGCCTACTGTAGATATCTTGTACTATAGGGTTTTTTTAGACCTGAGATAAACTTCAAAGGCTCCCTTTTGTCCTTCTATGATAACATTCATTTAATTTCTGCTAATACCAGCATTTAAAGGCTACAACCAATTTTTAAATATTTATCATAACTGCCCATTAGTTCATTTCTAATTTTTGATTAGACTGGTATGGTACCATCCAAGGCTCAAAAGACAGGTAAACATAATCACATGAACAGGGGAATGTTACTGGCTTGCCACACGGATATTTCAGAGGCAAAGCAGAAAAGGAAAATGTGTGCAGTGATCTGGTACAGTAGGTACTATATATTCTGTATATAATTAAACACAGCAGTTAAGCAGAAATAAAATAAAAAATCATATCGAGGAAAAATGGAACCTTTGAATGCACCCATTTTCCTGAACACTTGCTTATATTTCATCACAGTTTAGAGAACAAGAGAGCTGGAAATGTCTGCAGTCCACAAGCATGTCAGGAGGATATCAAAACAGTTGCTCCACAGCTAAAGTGCTGATTACTAACAAGGGGGTCTCACTGACTGGACAAGGAGGTCACAGTGCAACTCAGCACAGAACATGACAGAAGCAGAGGGATTCCTTGGTAATTTATAAATAAATCATGCTGTCGCATGAAAGGAAAAGCTGTTATGCCGAGATTCTCATCTGTCACTGACCAGCTGGAGAAAGTTTTCTTAAAGAGAAAAACACTTAGAGGCTTTTCAGGGGATTAGGAACTGGCTGTATATTTACATTACCAAATGGAAAGGGTGTTAGGGCAAGGCCAAGAGGCCAAGAGCTGAGCCCACATCCATGATCGTAAATGAAGTGTTTTGTGTCAGGGTAAGCAGGTAATTCCTACCGCCAACGAGCCACAGCAACCCTATGAATCATTACTGAGGGAAGAAGCTCCACTGCTCATCACAGCAGAAACCTTAGAACCACAGAGGAACTAACTGGTACCGACTGAATAAATACACATCTGTTCTCCTAGTTCTGTTCAGCATTCCAAGGAAATAACCCAGCAGGTCAAAGTTGTACACTGAAAGGGTGGTACCCAAAAAAGTTTGAAAAAAGTTCATTTTATATTCTTTTAGTATGTTGTTATTCTTTTAGAATACAATTTTATTTTAATTCATATTTATAGTCCCCGTTTCACTCACCTCCAATGAGGAATGACCATTTTTTAATCACATTGGCATTACTTCTAGGATTAAATGGCACAGGATGAAGGAGGATTCACACTTCTTACGGCACATGTGCACTGCCTTTCAGTTCTCTGCATGCTTCCGAGGTCCCTAGTGCAGAGCTTACCTTCAACTTGAGAAATAGTTTGGTTCTCACTTGCAATACCAGAAACTCACTGGGAGGGGGCGCTGCTGTGACATGGTCACCCAGCCCAGGTGGCTCTAGGTCAAAGGTCAAAGGTGGGCCACCAATTGGGAACTCCAATCACAGACAGCTATTTACATAGCCCAGTCTCTAATGGCTCCATTCATTAAGGGTTAATACCAGGGCCCTTTGGCAACCAAGATACTAGAAAGATAGGGCTTCTCTGGAACCAGTTCTGAGAAAGGTAACCAGATATATTCTTAAATAAACTCTTCCAAAAATCTGGATATCTGTAGGATTTAAATATGCCATGACAGTCTTTGCAGCTACAGCCTAGCATAAGCCTGCATGCACTATATTAAAAGCCTAACATTAAAAGGAAAATGTAGAAAATGTATGAGACTGTAAAATTCTGATCTTATCTAAAATTTTAGCTTTATAGATAAGGGATACAAACAGTGACACATTTTATGACTGAATACTGTACATTATTCTAGAACATGTGCTTTACACTGAACCTAAAAGAAAATGTAACGCTTGTCAAATATTTAGACAATAACAGGCCTGTTTATTAATTATAATGCTGGGTAAAAATAACAGGAAGCTATGTCTGGTTATGAACTGTGAAGACAGAATTTTGTCACACCTTGTCATGAATTTATCCTTTAAAAAAAAACTGATCCCCATACTCAGAATGGTTCAAAATTCACCTCGGGAACGCCAGAATAATTGGATGGAAAACAAGCTCAGGAACTCTTTAGAAACCCAGCTCAAAGTATTAACATACAGAATTAAATAGCAGCTATATTTTAGTATTGAGTTTTAACACTTATGTTTTAAGTATTACAGATCATAATTAGGAACATTATGGTAGAGGTTTATTCCATGCTAAAAGGAAAAGAAAAGAGAAACATCGTTTTGGCCGTGGAGCCTTCTTCAGGTGGAGGTGCTTTTATAATACCTCAACTTGCTCTCCTTGAGACAAACAGACAGAGAGAGAAGCTGGGGGTCAGAGCGCAGGGTCAGCCATTTATACAGGGCCCCTGGAGCAGTTGGGGTTAAGGGCCTTTACTCAGGGGCCCAACGGAGTAGGATTCCTCTGCCGGCCGCGGGATACGAACCGGCAACCTTCCAGCCACAGGCGCAGATCCTTAGCCACAGGATAGCTAGGATACTGGGCAATCACTTTTGTTTTAAAGGTACTGGGACTCAACAAGACGTGCCATTACGCAAAAATCAAACAGTACCAGACACCAGTCCAATTCAAGCCCTGCCTCTTAGTTGTAGCTGTCTTTCTGTTTATTCGATGAGAAACACAGTGAAAACATTTACCAGTTGTGGGGTGTCCTGTAGCAGAGGTAATAAGGTTGACTCCAGAATGGCTGTTTGATCCTTGCCCAGATTCTGCCACAGGCCAATCAACAGTATTATGAGGTGGGTGGCACTTCTGAGCCGGGTGAATGCTTGACAGAGTGCAGCTCGGTTCTCTTCAGTAGCATCTGCAAGGGCTACGACCTGTAGAAATAAAATGTTTATACACAGGTCAAGAAGAAAAACAGTGTTTTGCAAACTAAAAGAGGAGCCCGATCTGGAGAACATGCCCAGGGGAACTTTGCTATGCGGCGGTAACCAGAAGGGAAAATGATTTTCCGACGCTCTGAAGGTAGCACAAGCAATGCATTGTCAGCAAGTCATTCACATCATCACACAGCTCATTTGTAAAATATATTAGCAACATTTTTTTTTAGAAAGCATGCAGTATCACCCAGGACAAAAATCCATTATTTAAAAAATCAACAGGAAAAGACACGATACAATGATGGAAAAAAAAGCCTTTTTAAAAAACCCTGTTGCGATTTTCTGAAAAAGACAGATTGCAGTGCCTTGTAAATGTTTTCACCTCCTGTCAGATTTTGCAGAGTTCTAACACATTATTTTTTTAAAATAAGCTTGATACAAAACTGTAATGATCAAGCTAAACAGTGATCTAAACAAAGGATTTTGAAACTCAGTAAAGTCTAGAAAGAAAACACACAATCATAAAGTTTCACTTTGTATAAGTATTCAGCGCCCTATATCAGTGCTTGGTGGGAGAACCTTTGGCAGCAATTACTGCTCTGAGTTTTTCTGGATACAATTCAGCCAGCTTTGTATAGTGGGATGAAGTAATTTTTGCCCATTCTTCTTGGCAAAACTGCTCCAGTTCTAACAACTTCTGATGGACTGGAAGGGTGGCTCGAAGCAGGTAGTATCTAGGTGGTGTGACACACATGACGCTTATTAATGATGATCAGAAACTTTGAAATGTTTTTGTAACCTTCTCTTGATCTGAGCTTTCCTACCACTTTATCCCCGCGTTGTTTCGAAATCTCCTTGGTCTTCATGCTTGGCTTGAAATTCAATATCTGACTGTGGGAACTTAAAAAGACAGATGCATTTACTCTGAAATCAACTTAAACCACTTTGATTGACCATTCTATATATTTTGTGACCTTTCAAAGGTAATCTTTTACACCTGACCTGATTTAAGAATGCTGTAGCAAACAGACTGAATATGTATGTACTGTAATTGAGAATTTTCTTTTAAAGTGTTACAAATTGAACTGATTTACATATTTTTAACTTGTTTTTGCTAGAATTGTGTAAACTCAAACTTCCCATTTGAAATTGCAACGACTGCAGGTTTAGATGTCATCATAAAGCAAACAAAGGGGAACACCTCTGTGGCAATGTCATAAACATAGCTAGATTAAATATCTGATCGATAACTAGTAAGATTTCAGTAGGTACTTACATGGCTTACCATGTCTGTAGAGAGACACAGCACCCATTGCGAGAATAAATGCCACTTAAAGCAATCGCTTGACGTTATAGATCAGAAATTTCTGAACAGCCAAGAAGAAGCTAAGATTTTCTAAAGAAATTCATTAGTAAAGACTACTCTATACTGATAAAAGCCCTGAGTTTACCAAACTAAATGGAGAGCACTAAAAGACCTTTTATGAATATAAGTACACGACTGATTGATGCCAGGTGAGGAACAAAGGCACATTTAGCAGGAATGGAGGAACAGACCCAACTTTGTGTCATGTTTATTCAAATCGGTGTAAAAAGCTTCCCATATTCTTTAGCGCTGCCAAAGAATATGTCTTCAAAGTTGGTTCCAAGAGTCTACCCAAAGCCGTCATTCTGTGGCTCCTGCAGACTGATACAGGGAAGAAGTAATTGGGAAAAGCTGACAGAAAGGGTGGGGACTGTGATAGAAGGAAGGTGGCTGAGAGGCACCAATTAATGTGAAATTCTTCTGACCCGGGTGGAGACTCCCAAGACACATTCAGTTGAATCAACAATATACTGCCTGCAAGAATATGCTGAGGTTACCGTACTGTTTTAAAAGCTGAACCCTGGAAAACCAAGTATAAAACGTATACATTAATAAATAGCAAAGAGCAGCTTTTCTGTTATCAAACACTGGTGCAATTAATACTAAATAACTCATTAATAACTTCTTTAACCCACAAAATTATTCAGTTTGAGCAGTGACGCTTTGATTAAAAACACTCATTTTTAAGAATGCTGTATAAATGTTTTGAAAATCAACAAAACAGAGCATCATTGGAAGAGGACGGATATTTTTGCAAAGGCACTTTAACATAAAAAATTCCACCTTTCTTTCCAGTCATAACCCCTCAATAAGCAATAAATAAGCCTAACTGTCTAAAATGTCTATTACATTTGAGATCTAACTTATGATCACATAACATATGTCACACAGTAACGGTGTTACATCTGCCTTTTTTGAATGACTGATTCAGATTTCAGAATCAAAACAAAAAAGCATGTCGTTTAGTTCCCACCGTTGCAGGATGTTTTCTGCTTGAGCACAGTTCCGGTCACCCTCTGTTACTGCCATGAATGGTGTTGAGGAGCGGTCACTGCACTTGCCTTAGACCCACTCTATATACTGTAGAACAAAATATTTCCACAGGGCATGATGGCTACTTCTGGTTAAGTTATCCCTGCCTTTCAGCTACTCCTGCTATGTCCCATGTATCTGGAAAATTTGAAACGCACTTAGGCCAGGTCACCTGAGGTCCTACACTACACCGTCACTAACACTTTATTAACAATTCACTGTGAATTAATACACACACTTATGGAGAAAGCAGTAAATGAAGCCATTATTTCAAATAGAGCTATGGATGCAAAAATGACAACTTTTTGTTCCCTCAGGAAGTTGAGCCGAGTGTCCATGTGTTCAAAATTGCGAAAGTCATTGCTATGTTCAGTGGTGACAACATGATACATGAACTTTTATCAAGAACCGTGTTTATGTGAATAGAGCTGATTACTACCACAGGGCTTCTGGAAGCTCCCCAAAAACACATTAGCTGTATAAACACTCAAAGAGAACTGCCATTATACAATCACAGTAGATGAAATAAGTCACATTCCAATAAAACAATTATTTCTATAAAAGTATTTTTAACCTTGTGATCTTGACTTGACTTTCCTGGACACATTTACAATGAGAAAGATAAGCAATCCTCTGACTGATCGCTACAAGCCTAACTTCTGAAACATAGCATATGCTAGATCACAAATTTATATAAAACATAAAAAGAAATTCTGAGAATATTTTATGGGGGTGTGCTTATAATATGTGTGTTTGTATGCTGAGTGCTGTAAATTATTATTCAAGGTTGCTAGTTTTAGAAGACTGCAAGAATGAAATGCTGCTTTTCTTTCAGAAGACTTTGTGACATGTGGGCTCCAAAGTGGTGGAGCAGTAAAGAGCACAGTCTGAGCCCTATGATCTAGAGAATGCTTGGGCCTTGCCCTTAGTTCTCTGTAGCCTGAACCCTTCAAGCTGCAGCATAAAATTGGACAAGCACCACTAGGGGTATGTATAGGGCTCTTTTGGCTAGGGAGCCTTCAGTTTTTGGCACAACGGCATCAGGCAACTCTGCGCTTGATGTCAATGAGAGATATGCTTCTCCTAAACTCGCATTATCTCTCCAGCAAGGCACAGTGGAGCCTGTGTGGATTGAAAGATGAACTGCTTCCACGGGCAGGTGTGTCGAGACAGCTTGTTCACAGGTCTGTATCCCCCCACCATGTAGTAAAAGGTTATCGCACTAAGGAGCTGAGTTAAGAAAGAACTAGTTATTGTAAATTAACAGGATTTAACTGGTGATTCTAAATGTAGATATTTATTGTAGCTTTAAAAGAATATGGGAGTACCCTTATGAATGAGGTTATGAGTTTTGTTCTCAATCAAAATAAGGCATTATTTCTACCTAATCAATGAATCATAGTTAAAAACAGCTTCAAAACAAGCCTATTGGCAAATATTTAACATTTCTTTTGGTTTTTTTTTAGGGAAATCTTTATTTAAATAAAGACACTGACCTTTTAAGCGGTTCAGAAAAAGAATAAAAAGGAGCTCTGTTTTAACATGGTATAACACAAATTTGACGCATTTACTAACAGTTTTAAAGAGTGTGCGTTATTTATCTCCTTTATCTGAAAAGCAATTCCCTGTGTCCAGGCTTCTGTCCAAATTGTAATAAGATAATACAACTAAATATTTCTGCAATTAATCAATTTTCCTCCCAGATAAACTTAAGATATTGCACTGTTCAAACGGTAGCTGGAGTGGAGAATCGTGCTGTAGGTAATTAAGTGCCTGTGAGCAGGCATAGATTCAGGAGTAAAGGCGCCCCTCACAACTATACTGTACTGACAGTATGTTGCTTTATTTACCGAAAATCAGCTCAGGCAGACAGTGGCGTTCTCTTATATCACAGGCTGTACTATCTCATTCCAGAGTGGAGACAATATTGAAATAGCAAAACAGTATCTCAGCGAAGACTACAAAGGGGACGATCAGTGCCATACCAAGCAAGTGATCCTAGACAGTAACTGCCTTTGTCTCTACCCAAGGCGCAGAGATACCACAAGTCCTGATAAGAGATGGTGCTTGGCAGAAACAATTCTGTTTATAATATCACCCATCATGCTGAGAAAGCCAGAAAAATGTGAAGTCATGATAGCATCTGGCAGCCTGTATAAGCAATGTGTGATTACTTATCTTAGTCAGTGGAAGGCTCCAAACCACACCATCAGATAAATAAACTATGTTCCTGTTTTAAGATTTTTCTTTTGATTTTTTGCCCGACAGTGTAGGAAATTTCCAAGGCAAATAAAATGCCTTCACTCACATACTACAGTACTACTTAGTGGAAGGTGAATGCAATGTGTTTTAAGGCCGATACAATGAAGAAACTTTCCTAAGGAAAGTGAACTATTTTTCTAAGACTCCATGCAAAACTCTGAATGAGAAATGCACTGTTGTATAATGCTCGTGCGTTTACAACTACAATGTGCTTTTCCCCCCAGAACATTTGTAACTTCAGTTTGGAAAAAAGCATCATCAAAGGTTTGGAGTTTGTTCGCAAATGGCTTCCAAAAAAAGCAGGGACTGAAAGAATAAAACACAAGGTACTGTAACTCAACTTCATAAAGAGTCACCAGGTTACTGGTTTGATCATTTTTATAGAAATAATTTGCAGTCTGAGCATTGCTGCCACGCAGCACTGGGGCCCTGGGCTCTGTTCCTGGAGTGCTATACAGTATTAGTGGAGTTTGTGCATTCTCCCTGTGTTCGTATGGGTTTCCTCCCACAGTCCAAAGACATGCTGCGAGGTTAATTGGCTTCTGGGAAACGTGGCCCTGGTGTGAGTCTGTGAGTGTGTGTGTGTGTGTGTGTGTGTGTGTGTGTGTGTGTGTGTGCATGCCATGTGATGGACTAGAGTCTTATGGATCTGCAGTCTGACCTGTTAAAGCAAACCTTCCAAAAATCTTAAGATTTAGTCAAAGAACCATAGGCTTAAGCCCAATTGTAAATAAAATGGAGTAAACCGTAGAAAACATAAGTTGATTTTGACCGGTCATAAGCTCTGATGAATCTTAACAATCCTTAAAATATTTATAAGTAAATACAGATTGATTAGATGATCAACAGCCTTGTAAGGAGGTGCTTTTTCTAAATGACCAACACAGACCAAGATACATTATAGAATATGTGAAGCTCTGAGCAAATGACATCTCAAAATTAGCCTACTAATATGTCTCGCGCAGCAAAAACAAACTATGAAAGCAAGCATCCCTACCTACCAATTAGTAGAGATGGATCTCTCAAACAACCATCCTAAAAAAATGAAATTTAGTGACTTTTTGATGTGTCCACACGTCAGCGAAATCTGCATCAAATGGCTTTCAAATATAAAATCAGCAGTTGATCACTAACTGTTTCCACCGTAGTGGAAATGATCACGCACTATACATCCCAGATACGACGCATGCGGCACAGATGTTATTTACAAATTCAGCTCTGCTTGCATCCAGGGGCTCCCAAAAACAATGGCTATAGATAACAAGTACAAGGTGGTATTGTTGGAGAGCTCTCTTTACAAATTATTTCTATGTGACAGCTATGATTGGACCTGGAGGAGCTCCAGTGAGGCTTGCCACCTGGGATGTGTGTTTACAATTAAGCTACGTAAATTAAAACAATGGCTGGAACTGAACATCTGTGGGCCTGGTTTCCAGAAAGATTATTGAAACAATATAAGAATCAACCCATTTGTTCCCTCAGAGCCAAAATAGTTGGCCTGTGGTACCAAAAGTTTCTAATGCAATAATGAAACGTTTTCATCTCACAATTCCACTGCCCACAGTGGAAACACACTAGTGCATTGAAAATTAGCTAGGGACAGGTGACGACAGACTTTGTGACTCAAAAGCTCATTACAGAAGGGCCAGGAAAGCTAATTTTTACCAAATGTTGCATAAAATGAAACTGTGGAAAGAGTAACTGAAAATGACTGCTGAAGCCAGAAGTTCTGACGATTATCAACACAGAAATCTCTTCACAGAGGTCACTGCATGAAGCCAATGTAACATGTGGCAACTTTTCCCAGTAACAACAGAATTGCTGGCAACTACCGTAAGTTGCTTCAACTTGTATGCAACAGCAGACAACCTCCAAGAGCATATTTTTTTACGACGCATCAGAAAATAACTAACTTTTCTTTCTTGCATTTGTTTATCTAATGGACACACAATAACACACCCTCACACCTGAAGAAGGCTCCACGGCCGAAACGTTGTGTTCTCTTTCTTCTTTTTCTCGGCATGGAATAAACCTATTACTTGTTCCTTTGCAGCCTACGCATGCTGACGCAGCTACCCACCTGAACTACTACACAATAACATTGACACATAACAAAAATAGAATCATATGTACTGTAAAATGATTTACAAAGGGCTGATTTCCAACTGGAAGCTGGTGATGAATTAAAAAAAAAACTAGGTTATATGCTAGATAAATATCCTCAGCTATATATCCCAGATCATTTTAAAAACAATACTTTATAAGCAGTATCAACGAATCAACTAACCACATTCAAACATTAAATTTCTCATCTAAATTAATCATGCATCTTAATCTGATTTAATATTACACAATATATGTTCTCTCAATGTCATTTTTGTCAAGTTTTCTGGGTTTGATGGATTCCAAACATAACCAGGACCTGAAACAAAGTATCCTGCAAAATTTAATACCCTTTTTACATGGCTTTTACAAAAAATATATCATCAGAATATCATGTAGAACCTGAAGTATTATTTAAATACAAAGTAATACTATTTAGAATAAAACTCTCTTACGTTAAACAAGCAAGATAAGCAACTATGAAAACATTATTATGTAGTATTTTAGCTGATGCCTCTAGTGACCTACAGGGTTTTAAAACATTAAAATATATTGTATACAAAAACTAGCTTTTACAAATGGGCTCGATCACGTTAGTGTACATCTAACCATAAAAGTTAGAACAAGTATGGAATAAGTAACTTAATTTAGGATTTTATTCAATTTAAATTCTTAATTCTTTTGTGTGCTTTTGGAAACCAACGCTGTTTAGGTCACTTGAGCTGAATCGTCTCCAACAGTTAAATATTTTTAGTCTATTATCAGTATACTGTACCTTTGCTTCAATGACAAATTAATATGGACCTTGGCTTAATATCTCATCTAAAGGACAACACCAACTAATTTGTTAGTTTTATTCATACATGCTTAATTAAAAGACAAAGAGAAAGCTGATTTAAAAAAATACTTTGTGATTATGTTTAAAACCTTCCAACTTGCTAAAAAGCACTTTCAACATTTTTATTTTTTTTACTTTTTTCTGCTTATTTTAAAATCCTTGCTTAAAAGACATTTATTTAATTTAAAAAAGGAGTCAATGACGGAAAATAATGAAGGGTGAAATGGGATCGAAATCCACATGCAAGGATCCGATTTCACTATTTATACACTTACTTTTGTGAAACCTTTAATCTGACGATTGTTTAGATATGTTAAATGCTTTAGACTGACAGTAACAGTAGTAGGAACAATTTGTTAGCAAGTAAATGATACTAACATACTATGCTTTTGAGACATTGAACAAAGCTATTTCTGTATTTTTACTTTAATGGACAAATAAAATATGTACTATTTACATGATAGAAGAAAAGACTGTATTTATATTTCACGTTGTAGTCCTACTACTATATTTAGTAGCTGGTTCTGTCCTGAGCCCTCTAATTAATATGAGCTTCCTCTACTAATTTAGCAAACGTACAGAGTTCCTTTAATTTACTGTGCCACTACATTTTTAATTCACCTCCCAACCTATCGTAATTCAAAAAGCAGGCTACTTCCAGACTGGATGAAAATAGATTCAATAGAATTATGCATCTATTATTACTGCTAAAATATGGATAGTTTGGTTTAACCTGTTAAAATATCCAGTGATGAACCTATTATTGCTACTTAAAACTAGCACTGTTTAGAACACGGAGAAAGACTTGTTTTTTCTAACCACAACATACAACAATTTGCCATGGAATGTCTTTAATTGCTAAAACCTAGGTGAAAAATCCCTTCCTCATTCTGGCCTATTTTGTATGTGTATATAACGATTTAATAGACTACTCAAAGTGTAAACCTAACAAAGCAGTCCTTGACATTTTGTTTAACAGGGATTCAGAATTGGTGTGTTTACGTACTGACCTGAATTCTATCATTTCCACTCCATTCTTTTCAAACACAACTAACAGTGCTCACTAAGTAGCTTCTACTGTTTATCTTTGTTCTGCCCATGATCTCTCTAACCACTAGCTTTAACTTATGATCTCAAGACAAACACTTAGATGCTAATCCATCACACCCTGTAAGAGTCGCACAGTGCCCTTATTGTTTCATAACTGATGGACCATTATGGGAAACAAGCATTTGATTATACAAGACATGTATAGATTTATCGAAAAGGCTCAATGTTCTCTTTGAACACAAGAACAAAAAACTAGAAGTTACAGTACAAAATACCCCATTTCACACTGAAGGACCTAACCTTTGTCATACAGAGATTATAGATAGCAAACAGATATAACCGTATATAAAACATCTATTGTTCTCTTTTTTCATAGATGTTTTTGTTTATACTGCAAAAGTTACAGCAAAAAATATGTTGACTTAAAGATTACTTGAAAAAGTCATGATTTATTATTACAGCTGGAAGCCAATTTATTTTGAGCTGACAACAATGATAAAGTAGAACGCCTTTTTTCTCCCAAACTGACATTTCTTGAATACTAACTACGAACATGATCATTAAATTCCATATATGGAAAGGAATGCTTAATAAATAGCATTTCTCAAAGTTAAATTTAGATAAGATAGATAAGATCACTTTATTGGCCATATACTATTTCTTGTATTAGGAATCTGTCTTTTCGCAAACCCCAGCTTGCTCTCCATGAGACACACAGACAGGGAGAGAAGCTTGGGATTATAGTGCAGGGTCAGCCATTGTACAGCACCCCTGGAGCAGTTGGGGTTCAGGGCCTTAGCCACAGAGCCACTGCCCTGGTGTTTAACTACACACTGTGTTGACACTAGAAGCACTATTTCTATATATTATAATATTTTCTGTCACAATTTTCTCAATCCCATGAACGATCCTTCTCAGGTGTGCATACAGTCTATGCTTATGCTTTCAGTATTAATATCGGTTCTAAAGCATGTAATATTATCTCGCTTTGAATCTGTAAATTCTGTTACAGGAGAACACAATGCCTACACCCTTGTACTGTATCTAGAACATACATTTCCATTCGTAGTTACCAACTGTAAATCAACATATAATCTGTAGTGAAACTCTTCCCCCTCAATTATTTTTCAAAATAAAAAAATCAGGAATCTTTTACTATACACCGTAAGACCTTTGATGCGCTACTACATTTAAAAATCATGGAAATTAATAAAAAAAAACATTCTTCTTTAATAATTGTACTCAAATGTAGAATAACTTAGTTTGAAGTGAAACTAGAAATCACTTAAAAGTCAAATATCTGTGAATATTTATCAACTAGCTAAATGATTCTTCACAAGTGACAAATATGTAATCTATGTGAAAGATGTCCTGTTGTATACAAACGTGTTGGTGAATCTGTTTATGAATCTATAAAAGACACATTGTTACTCAATATCAATTTAATGTAAAGTCTCATTTGAAGAGTCAGTGTACACTTTCATTTAATCACTGCATGAGACAAATCTGTCAACTAGGAACTTTAAGTTGGCAACAGTAACACTAATACTAGTTGCAAACTACACTAGCAATATTTATACAAAAATAATGGATTTTACTTAGAGTCTACTGACCAGTTTCTATTTTGACAACAGAAATAAATGAATCGTAAACAGAACTTCTTCACCAACCCATTCACACAATGATGTAACTATTCTAAACGTTCAAGGAAGCAGACAAAAATCACAATCGCAACCAAAATTTCAGTACGCATATCTTGAAAAATGCTCTCTGAGAAGCCCTGAATCCAATAAAGGTCCTTTTCAGGTTTTAATTAAATGATTAATGAACCCTGATGGGATAAGCCCACAGTGCAACCTTTCTGCTGTGCTCCGATTATCCTCACAACAAATGCCGAGCTGCTTGAAGCTCACGGACACAGGCTACCGGTAATGAGATAATCCTTAGGACGACAATCACCCCAGTGGGAGGACACTGCCTGTGGCTACATAGCTGGTGGGAATTTAACACAATAAAGTGAAACATTACATTTGAAAGAATGCTACTGCGTGACTTTAATTGATGCCCAACATAACCCTATTGGTTTTTCCTTAAGAGCTTAAAGGTTTTAACAAAAGGTCACTTGAGGAATTCATTCACCATTTTATAATAGAATCCTTAATAAATTGGAGACTTAAAAGAACTTAATCATGTTATCTTCACGGAACGTATCTCTTAAGTAGACATATCAAATGTTAAATTTAACCGAAGCTGAAAATGAAGAAATGATGGGGAAAAAAAGGTCATACTGGAAGGCAAGATTAAACTGGTTATGTCAGATGTTAATAAATCCTGTTTAATCTTTCTGGTACAATGACTGTGGAGGGCATTCAGACCCCTAAATGATCCGAGAACCATGTTCAGCCATTTCTTGGAAGAAACCAGAGTATAACTGTCAATTAAATGGCTGGATAGCTTGTTTATTTCCTCTGTAAAAATAGCCTCCTAATATAAGTTTTTTAACACACTTTTCCTTGGTTTCCATTTGTAAGCTCTGGCCTGTGTCAGAGTGTTTGAGGATTTTGAATACTTGGTCATCCTTGGTCAAGACAAACAATGTGCAGTTCTGCCTTTTTAGTTGCTTCCCCAGAATATCTACTGTAAGACTAAATTGTTATAGCAATATAAAAGGCTAAATCATTGTCATACATATCTTCTTCTTGATTTCCTTATTTACAGTTTACTGAATGTTTCTGCTACCTGCTAGTAACACTCTGCACTGGTCTACATTAAATGTAAGTTTGCCCAGGTATTTGCCAGTCTTGAATTGTGGGCCATGTCTCTTTCAATCTCCTTTATGGCTTCTACAGTGTTGGCTTCTCCTGAAACTACATATCATTATAGATACAGTATAAAACTATATGAAAAGAATGCCTTTTAAATCTGTAAAGGTAAGCAAACCTGTATTATAATTCACTGTTTCCCAGTATGTTCACTGGCAAGTGCAGATGGAACAGGAAGTCCAGCAGTTAAGACAAGTTGTCCCTCCACATGAAAACAGTGAAAGTGGTCAGGAACATAATTAAAGAGTGGGATGGGTATTGTCAATCAAATAAAGAATCTGTAATAATTTGCCATTAACGAACTCGATCAGGGTATTTAAAGCCATCTCCTCCTACGCCCAGTTAATTTGGAACATCACTGACGCTGCTGTGAAGGAGGTTTTCATGTGAATAACTTATTTCGTGAATGAGAATTCATAAGGAGTGTACTGACCTTAAAAAAAATTTAATGAGCCTATAATGCTTATGTAGCTTAAGCAGTATCAACAGTGAGATTAATCAGGCTTTCTCAAACTATATTTTTTTCTGTAGAATATTAATGTTTATTGGGATGAATGGCAAATCAGTTTAACTTCCCAAAATATCACATCTATATGTTGGATTTCATGCTCAATTCAAGCTACAAATGTGACTCCATTGTTACACACATGAACAACAGTGAACATCTGTCTGCAGCCACAATTCATTGTCCAACAACTACACTAACACAAAGAGTTATATTGGAGTTATCACACCATGAAATAAATAAAAAGGGGACATGAAGTTCATTTTCCCAGGATGTATATTTCACTTCATATGCAGTTATTAAACTAAACAATCTTCTGAAGGGCGTTTTTCAACTATAAGGCATTTGCATCTAGAGTTATTTTTGATTTTGTGAAACTTGAACTGTTGTCTCTCAATTAGCAAACTCTTCAGTGATTCTGTTCTACTATACTACTTAAATAATGCTGACATTTACAAAAATTACCATGCTGGGCTAATTGTCATCTGCAATAAAAACGAAAAGTTGTAAAAAAAAAAAAAGACGTTTTTGCATTTTTTGAACCAATATAAAATGAAAAAAATTAGAGTTAGGGATCACACAGGCAGTACTGTACTTGACTTACTGGACCATTAAATCAATATATGGTTTGAAAAAAAAAAAGCAAAAACGAAAAAAAAAATATTTTCTTAGTTTTAGATTTCCCTCCCAAGACACATTAGAAATCAGATGGAACTGAAATGGGCATAAAACAGGTTAATGAAACCCTAAGACCTCTCTAACACACAAATACCCCTCTTCAGCTACATGATGCATTAAATGTCACGCCCTTCCAAACCTTATTATCAGCCACTGAAAAGAAGCCCTGGAGCTACTGCTAAAACATGTGAAATTAAGGCCTGCAGACAGCTGGGAGTGAAGCTGTTAAAGGGCACAAACTAAGGAAGAAAATTACCATCCTGTCAACTAATATACCGTAGTACTGAGCACAGACTGTCAACTTAGGGCCGACATCTTTAATATCCTTTGTTTTGTTTCTTAATAGTAACCACTTGGATTTGAATCAAAAGTGACTCATACAGGAGATGGAGAAAAAGCTGATCAATCTGCACTTCATTTTTTACATCGACTGTATTATTTGGTGATGTGTCATGTAGCCATGTACAGAACAGACCATATTCACAAGCCTATTTCCGATAAAGCTAAGCTTACCATACTACTACGCCTCAGTAATTAAAATCCTGAAAGATTTATTTAACCTTCCCCACTTTAATGTGTCCTGTTCTTGTTGTGCCAATAAAATATGTACTGAATGCAGCCCGAAGTTACTAAAATTACTAATGCACGTCTTCCATGCAAACGAAATTTAAAGCAGATCTCTAAATGCTGTCAAATAGCCATGTTTTCATAACAGTTTTTACACAATTCCAGTTCACATCTTTTCTTTTCATTTTTGGTAAAATCAGTTACTGCAAGATCCTAATGACTAAGGTTAACCCCAGCCAACCTTTTCTTTTGATCTATCACCATGCTACACACGATGAGAACAGCACAGTGAAGACAGTCAGTCCTGATTAGCTGTTAGAGGACTTGCCTTTTTCAGCACAGTGTAGCCTTTCAGTAAGCAACATCAGACTAAGTTGTCAAAGAACAGTGTTTCCTTATAGACCCATTTCTTTCTTAAGCTTATACATTCAGTGCAGAAATAAAACAAGTAGATCTGACAGAAGAGCACACAACTAACTTTGTAATATGTATTTTGACAATTTGCACAGGACTTTACATACACAGCATGAGGTGAACGGACTATTTACAGATCAAAGGTAAATCATTTTCTAAACAGATCTTGTGGGACTGTAATCAAAACAAAGCAAAACAAAAGACACATGCTTATATACAAGACCTTCTCATTCATCCTTAATTTGATACTACAGATAAGTATAATTAAGCAATTCACGTACCGTATTACTGGTTAATGGTAACCAGTATTATGCTTTAGTGCTTTCCCATGACATTACTGCTGAAAGAAAGTGTTCATTTCCTTTGTGTAAAGGTATCACAAACAGATGATCAAGAAACAAAAGATGTGAACTAGAGGTAAACTGATCAAGCCAGTTTCTAATCCTTTCAATAGGGAAATCAGTGATTTTCCAAAATGAGATTGAAGCAGGTGAATGATGTTGGATGCAAAACCAAATTGAGGAGCAAGAAACTGAAATGATCTTGGCATTATTGTTGATTACAAGATAAACTTTGAGGAAAACAAAATATTTGCCATATTTTTCTTGAGAAAAAGCTGCTCCTTATGCGTGTACTACGACGATGACTTTATTCTATACAACATTTACTGAATCTGTCCAAACATTCCCTGTTGTAGGCTGGATTGCTAACCTTAATACACAGAATAAAATACAGACTGAGCAGGGTAGTGAAGTTAGCCAGCAAAATTATTGGTGCACAACAGATACAGCTGTCAGACATCAACGTCAAACAAACAGTGCAGAAGGCCAATATAATTATTGACTAATCACTGACTGTCATGACCACCCCTTGTGCAGTCTGAGATCCTTCCATCTGCGCTAGCATTTTGACTACCTAGATTAAAATGCAATATTATCAATATTCATAATAATTATTCCCTTAATTTGGACAATTTATTGTTATCTTACATCCTTTATATTATATATTTATTCTTAAGTATGTTCAAATATGTTAAAGGACATCAAAGAGACCTTTAGACAGAAGGGACTTAGTTACCTGAAAACTTTCAGTATTCATAACCTTGGGTGAGCTTTAACCAGAAAAAGATCAAGCAAAATCTAAGCATGGATCAGACATTTTTTGTCCTCTTATTGAATAATTGTTTCCCTTTTAAGCATTATAAGTCACAAAGCCATAACTATACAAATGCAATTAAATACTGCTTCTTTTAAATAAGCCTAAAACACCCTGAGGTTGAAAAGTGTACATAATTAACGTCCTCAAAAATCTAGGGATACCTTACCATAACAATAAAAGCATTATTGCTTCACTTTTAGCTGAAATAAAATATCAGAAACTTCCAATTTGAACCAAACTGGGAAGCGGCACATAACTGGCTAAAAGTGCTGTTATGGGAAATTTCATTTTAGATCTCAACAGATTTATAAATTAAAGGAATGATCACATGACTTGTTTGACTTTTTTCTATAAGGACTTACCTATAATGGCTTCACACAAATGGGAGTTTAATGTGGCATTCAGTATAAGTACTTGTACAGATTCCAGTATCATCAAGTCAATAATTACAAGCAACAAGCATCATAAATCAGCATTTTATCTGACACCAAATCTGCTGTGGCCAGTAATAAAATCAACACTACTTGCACAGACTGCAGCTTGGCATGAAGTTTGTTCATGTGAATTTTGCATCACAACTGCAGAAGGGAATTATAAAACCAGCGCCATTCCAAAGGGTGCCAGATATTGTACCAGCCATCAAACAGACATATGATTAATAACTGCAAAACTGTCAGATTCTTTTTCTGTTGGGAAATTAAATAATTAAATCAAGCTTGTGCGCTGGTACAATGAAAGTATGATGCTCCCCAGCTCCTGAATGCCACAGCAGTTCACTGCCAAACAAAGCATTATTCGTGCCCACAGTAATTATCGATCACTAAATGATTAATTAAATTCTATTAATTGTGTAATGGAATTATATTAATTAAATAATATTAATTAATAATTAAATCATTCTTGTTTTACATGAACTGATATGTCAAGCATTGAAATCTTACGACACAGCTGTATAAAAGTAACGAGAGAGGTATACTGGTGGAAATTAAAATCATTGCTGATTAAACAAAAAAAGCACAATCTCTAAAGCTTGAAAATATTTTGTTTAATTTCAAGGCTAGGCTTTCATTGCAAAAAGATTAATCGACTTGCAGAGAAAAGGCTCATTTCAATATTAATTAAATATTTAATATAAAGAGAGATTATAAATTAACTTTAACAGCACAGTGCATATTATTTTAGAAATAATCAAACACATCATCTTCAGTTCACGGACACTGCGCAATCAGTTCTTAAAATGATCAATCCAACATTCATGTTTTGGTGTAATTGTTCATTTAAACTAAGTCATTTAAACGATGACTTCCATGATAAGATTTCTTACAATACAATTTCTGTATTTCAAAGACAATATGAACACCTAAGCATTTTGACTCAAAACAGAAGGTAAATCCATACTATGTATTGGAAATAAAGAAGATGAAATATTGCTTCATCCATTAATATTTTGCCAGTTTACAGTTTTCAATGACCAACTTCATACATTCAGTTGACTGCCCTGGGATTATGTCAGATACAGTAATTATCACAAAGTACACTTGATTTTCCTGTCTGACACAGAGTCCAGATTTCTGCTTAACGTTCTGCCAGAAATATGAGTAATTAAGAGTGAAATATGTGGGGGAATCTAATGCTGGCATTTTCAACTATAATGTCTACAACTCTTGTGGCTCCTATTAGTCCACTTCTAGTTAGAAATGGAGTTTAGGCAATTGTAACCTGATGATCATACTATTAGCAGTTATTTTAAATTTACACATTTACTAGAACTTAATCTGACAGGTTTAAAATGAGTCAAGGCTCATGGCTGGAAAAGATGCAATATTTACAACTTTCTTTTAAAATTACATTCATCAATACATTATGAAAACCTTTTGCAAAATACATTATACGGTATTGTGTAAGTCATGCATTTAAAAGTATTTTACGTTGCTTCTGAAACAGACTTCTAAATGACTCCTCAACATCCATTAATTCAAAAGGATTTCATTATTATAATTCTGTTTGTCCAGACAGACACTAGAAATACTACAACTGCTTTCTCAGAAAAGCGTACTGTAAAAAAATAATTGAGTTGAGTTTACATTTCTGGTCTATATATTAGCATGAAGTTATATTTCTTGGCGATTTACTCAACTACTACGAAATTAATTAGCATTATTTCTGCTTTATTACTTTTGTTTTAATGTTGTAAAACAAACACAGTTGGACACAATACAAAACTACTGTATATCATATTTCATAACAATAATGTCTATTATCTGTAAAGGGGAGAGGAACTTTTGGTGGTATTACTGTTATACCAGTTAATAACAGGACATGTTACACATGACTCTCTCTTTGCATTCCTATTCCTAATCTTTATTCTTCTCCACAAGCGATGGCTAAAATTACATTCTGCTGAATCTAGTTTTTACAAAAACCACTTGTCCAGTGGAATGAACAGACCCTTAAATCCGCCCATTGTGGCTGACAATAATTACCCAGTGCTTTCACAGTAGCAGAGAGAAAGAGACAGACTTAGAAAGAGTGACAATGGCACAGGAACAGAGAGAGAGAGCTTTTCCCTTCTTTTGTCGCACTGGTCAGATTGTATGACAAGTTAGCAATAACCACTCAAGTTTGTCCCCAAAGAACAACAGGTGTTGCATGTATCTTCCCCAGTCACAAGTAGCGATTTGCCAGTACCACAAAGTGACATCTTATTTGTTTTCTGTGACTTATCCATTTTCTCTGATCTGTAGACTTAGCAATAAAGTCACAATACCCAAATGCAGTGCTTTTTCCAAAAATGTAATCAGTTCTCTGCACTGTACGTAGGATAGCAGTCAACTCCCAAGAATCTATTTGAGGTTGACAATGAAAACATTTTTTTTTTAAATCAAACATGAGACAACAACTGAAGATGCATCCACCAAAAAAAAAACATGGTAACAAAATACACTTAATCTCCGAAAAACAGTAAGAGCCTACAACTCAATACTTTATAGGGATTGGTAAACAAAATGTGGCAACAATGTGTGCAGAGTTAAGCAGTGCTGGATAAGGACAGTTTGAAGCCTGTAATTGTAAGGCACATCTTGGAACCCGTCACGCTGCTTTCAGAGATAAACCTTCTAAATCGATGAATTGCAAACGGAGTTAAACCATTTGAAAGTTACTGTATCATGTTTTTTGGTGCAACAGTAAATGCAAACACCCTGAAAGCTCTTTAATGTTCAAGGCTTCGAACTGACAAAGTGGTGCAGCCACAAAATACTCGGGAAGAAATTCCATTACCTGCAGGTTAAGTACTTGCATTTATAATGTGTGGAGAGTTAATGCCTCTTTTAAGTGACTCTGTCAAGCAGAATTCAAGATATAGCAGCTAATGCTAAGAACCTCACATTTTTGCTAAATGTGTGAACTATAAAAAATTATGCATACGGTATTAAACACCTATAAAATGACTGTGTTCCAAACAAAAAATCCATTTGAATCCATAAGTTGTTTAAAAAATTCATCCTGCCTCTCATGATCGCTTTACTTCTCTGGTTTTTCTCACACATCTAAATGGGTAACAAGCTGGTAATTGAGGAGATTCAATGACTGTAATGGGTGAGTGAGACAAACTGACTTGCTTTCTAACAGTGTAAATGGGTTGATTTATGATCCATGTCCAATATTGAACGAGTTATTTACAAAAGAAGACTTCAAAGAAGATCCCATTACTCTTCATTGATTGAGAAGTATTTCCAGTGAAAATACCACTACACAACTGGAATCATAATCCTCACAGATGTGCTTTCTTACAACTAAACATTACATTTGTATGTTAAAGACATTCTGAATTTGAGTTTTGGACTCAAAGTACTCAAGAGTCCCAAGAATGTGCAGATGTAAAAAAGGTTACAAAACAGGAGAGGGCTATTAGACAAAGTTGTAGAGAGCACAGGTGAAAGCAGATACGAGGTCCAAATGATTAATTCCTTAGGTATGTGTAGGTAACCAATGTTTTAGCAACCATGTGAAATACAAGAAAGTTTGGCACAGGCACGAGTCAACCCTGATAATAGGAATATTACATCAGCTCTTAACTAGAAGCACAAAACAGAAATCCACAATTTACAAGCCAGAAATCTGCTAGACAGTCTTACCCCTAGACCAATGAAGCAAACACAATACGCAGGAATGTGAGAAATCTAGAACGTTACTACAAATCTTCAAATTAAAAGTACAAATAAAGCAAATTAAACAATAAACAGATGGAGGACATAGACATGAGCACAGAATTGTTTCAATAGGTGCATAGCTATTTTTTGCTTCTCTCAAACAAAGCTCCAAAGACCTGCTAGCCTACTGGCAAAGTTATTCTCCAAGTCAGCACATCTCAACATTGGTCATAGGGAACTACAGTATTATCTGAGGCATGCTGCAGTCAAGATCTTAATCAAAGGCAAATTAAATTAGGTTCCTTAAAAGACCTGTTTTAAGTGTGTTTATAATTATTCTTTGAGTTCTTAAAATGTTGTGGCTGTATTGTATAGCATTGGTTTGTAATTGGTATGACTCTCTTCCGATACCTGAGACATTAACTGAAATATAATAAATCTGAAGTTCAGCAAAAGGAAAAAAAAACACTCATTGTGGGAGTCTTTGATGCATTGTCCTTCTCATCTGTAACTGTTCATCATAATGCGATCACCTAATAAGAGCTTTTATCTTGCATTAAGAGAGCAAATAAGTAGCACATTTACGAGAGACTGTCTGATGTTCTGTATGTAGGACTTCTGAAACCAAGGACCGAATGCAGAAAAAAGTCTAAACAAGCAAGGAGATCAATTACATGCATCAGTTAGCACTGGTGATTAAAGGCCCAGTTGGAAAGAAAGCCAGCAGACACAGCAGTCCCTAAGGATGAGGGTTGAGAAGGTACATTCTTCTGAACAGAAGCAGAGGATGGAAACATGCATGTGAACAGGGCTCTTTGTATTGTTTGGGTCATGTGCGCTGCTCTGCTACTCTGTGCTATGTATGCTAAGCGACCTTATTTATGATACATATCATATCACCAATTCCTCAGATTCTGCAAGACATTACACTATACACAATAATAAAGTGGGACACCTATTGAATTAAAGCATTAGATTCTTTTATGGTAACATGTTTATCTTGTGAACTCCATGTCTCTGCTTTAGGACTACTTTAGCAGATGCAGATGCTGATGCCTTAAACACACCCCAGTATTCAATCAACTTCCAACTTGTTCTATCAAGCGACTGCAAGTTAAATCCCACTTGTTATGCCACACATTGATCACGTATTCAGCTTCTTGTCAGTTTTAAATATCTTTATCTTAATGAACTGGGTGGTACATAATTAATTAGGGCACATTATCTTGTACATCTCCCTCACACCACAATGGAACTCTGATTTTGTTTTTGAGTGAATGAGGCCCTAAGTGTCCAAACAATTATTCTGAGCATGTATGAATTTTCTTTAGCTTTAACCACATGATTTTCTGTTACAAAAGCTTGCACTGGGAAAAACCATTAGCAACATAACGTAAGAGTTTTATTTTGAGTGCATAATAGTATAATTATAGTATAATGATAATATATTCTAAGAATCAGACCCTGAAGTACATCATAAGTGAGTCATTCCACTCACTGACTAATCTACAATATCCAGAGATGGCACTGAATTCTTTATAACAAAAGCCAGGTGCACTGGTGTTGGGTGGGGGATGCTTGGATCAGTATGAGCTCCTTTTGCTGAATATATCTCCAGTACTCAGAAGTTCAGGTCTGCCCTGCTCGATGCAGCGCAGCAAGGTATGCGTGGCTACTTTTCCGACATGGAAAGAAAGAAACCAACCTGTCTGTAGGTGCCTTCCATCAAGGTGTCCAGGTTTTGCAGGGGCGCTGGGGTTTTGTCCTTGAAGCGCGTTAATAATCTGCGCTGAATTGCTCGGAACTGCACTGCTCTCTCCGCCAGGAGGTCCTGATATTTCTCTGCATTCACACGCAACTGTAAAGGCACGCCATTCATTGGGTTAGCAACGCAACAAGGCATCGCTTTTGAAGCTAATGTGAATCTTCTTATTACCAAAGGGGCTAGTTACGTTCTCATTAGAAAGTTCAGTCAGACTTTCTGTTGTTTTTTTCCCCCACAGCTGGAATGTCTGATTACAATTTCACCTCAGTTTCACCTCCACACACAGACATGCCAACAAGCGAGGGGCATGTTGAAGAGAGCGTTAGTCAGGGCCCCTTCACTGTAATGTCATGCGAGTTAACTGCCCATACACAGCCATCGTTCTTTCACTCACCAGTGGTGTCTGAAACGTCAGTTAATTAAATCACCTCGCGGACAAGTATGATTAAGAAAATGAGAAATATGCCATACCAAGCCTTCTGTGTGGATTTTTTAAAACGTGTACGAAGAATGGTGGAACAGAAAATGAAATGAAAGTGTTATAGAAATATGTCACTGTGAAAGACCATCATTTCTTAAAAATGATTAAACCATCACAAGACATTGCTCTGGTTTTTTAAAAACCACCACAGACCCTCAAGGCAAAATGTAGCTATTTTGCAAAATAAATATTAAAACAATGATCTAACATCTGGTAAAGCAGGAATTCCTATGATAACTGTATGAAAACATTCAAAGATAGCAAGAAGGCCATCAGAAGAGTGAAAAACAAAGTGGGGGCGGCTTTCTTTCTGCAAGAAGTCAACAGGAGATTTAAAAAAACAAGATTATTGAAATATTTCAGCATATAAAGATATTTCAAAATATTACACACACATGCTTAATAATTACATAAAAAGATATTTTATACATTGCTTACATATTGATTTCACTGCAGACCTTTCTGTGAAGCAAGCTTACTAAAAAAAAGTGATTGATACTTGTTCTTTCAGTGAAGCTCTATATTCATAAAACAATCTCTGCTTTTATTAATTCCTTGATTTTATCAATTACACTGGCAGCAGTGTACAGTAGTGGCTGGGGCTCTGGAGTTGTAATTGAAAGGCTATGGGTTGGTTCAAATGCTAGATGGAGCACTGTTCTGGTGCACGACACTTCATTCAGACTGTTTCAGTAAAATTTCAAACTATATACAAGGGTACAAATGTAAGTCTCTTCAGACAATTGTCAACAAAATTAATTTGTCGCAGATCTTGTATACAAAGAAAGTGCAAACATTTCAGCTAATTTTGTAAACGGACGTTTACAATGTGATGAAACCAAGCCTCTGGTCCCAGCAGTAAAGTTTAATTCAACTTGCAACACTTTTGCAGCACTAACCTCGAAATGACGATCTACTGTCTCAAAATACTCCAGCAGAGGAATGGGTCCAGTGAAACTACACCGATAGTCTCTGATTCCATGCTTGGCAAAATGCTTTTCAAAGCGCCGAACCAGATCTTTAGTTACCAGCCAGAGGTCTTCAAAGGCTTCGCTCTGAATTCGGTACCGCTCTAAGGGAAATGAGAGATAAACAAAATATGCATATACTGTAGATATATTGTCTGCATACCATTATTTGTGATTATTCTAAATAAAAACATATTAAACTAAATCTATATACAATTAAAAATGCGTATCACTACAATTTAATAAAACTATTTCAGGTATTTAAATGCTGTGCCTTTCCATAGCAGAGAAAAAGACAAACACGATTAAATGAACTTTTCCTATGTTTTAATTGCATAGAATAGATCACAAGTGTGCCCAATGCCAAAGTGGTAGAGAACATTTTAACTTCTGTTAGATGAAAAATATGAAATAACATAGCATAAAATAAACGTGTGTAACAGACAGCTGATGTAACGCTGGTCCAAATACAAACAAAAATAAAATAAAAATAAATACTTCATAGGATTAAAGTTCAGGAATATCAAAAGGTGCCTTATAGGGGTAGGTCTGTTGCTTACAGTGGGTGCTGCATTAGCAATTAGCAATTTTTTTACAGTATATTTTTGTTACATCAGATAAGGAGCTTGTATATTTGTAATAAAAACAAAGGAACAATTGCCAGTGACCACGTTGATTGGAACTGATCAATCGATTGATCAATCGGAAAGCATATATATAGTGTATATATTTATTTTTCTCATATAATAAGAGTGTTTCAGGGCTGTAAAAAACATCATTTGTAATGTAATGGATATTCAGTAATAAAAGACACCCCTTCCCCCTTTTCAGACTGCTAACTGAGGCTGCAGTGCATTGTGCAAATTCTGCTAGCAATGTTGTTGATTAAGTTGTTCCCAAATAATGTGGAAATGCATTTCACACCTGCACAATCCACATTCCAACTCGGCCATTTTTAAAATCATGTCTAAATGATTCCTTAAAACCTGAAATGGATTTCAATATTCTGGAGAAAAAAAATGTATGATGATATGTATATACTCACGAGATGTTTTTGAGGCTAGCAGAGTGACTCTGGACCCGGCTATTAACTGGAGGCCAAGAGCATTTACATGTTCCTCGTCAGATTTCTCTACCAAATCTTTCAGATATAGTAACAAAAACAGGAGATGCAAGTTAGAAGTCGCATACCAGTCACTCACAGCTGAACAATAAAAGATATACACTTGCAATGTTATTTTAAGACTTCTTCAAAAGAAGAATGTCAGACAGAGATACGGTCTCAGATTTATCATCAGGCAAAGGACGCCGATGAATGAACTGCTGCACAACAACTTTGCTCCTTATCTAAGACTGCTCGCCACACAAGTGTAGGCTGCAGATCTATTTTGTTTTTTAAGTGCAAGCAAAAGATTTTTCCGAGACGTGATCCCCAGTTCCCGATCATCAACCCAGAAAAGACAGAATCCTGGAGGACAGGTCTAACATTAGTTTTAAGGGATGGGAATGTTTCACAAAACAACATCTGGAAAGAGTTTAAGCCTGATATTTGCTGACACACAGAATAACCAAAGAAATCAAAACACATTTTTGAATGTCCAATTATTTTTTTAAAAAATCACACTGTAAACAATGGATAAATTCACAGTTGCCAAACTATCATATAACTTTTCTTTTTTTAAAAGAAACGACCATTTGTTCTAAATCCTAAATAACACCACGTAGCAACAAATACTGGCTTAAGAATGTCAGTACACATCCTATATGTTTAGTCTACTAAAATTACAAACTAATTATTGAAATGCAATGCTTGTAAAAATATCAAATAAAAAAAGAAGGTAACAAGGAAACTGAGCATATAATTCAAATCAACACTACCTGGGAAGATTTCTGAGAGGTTGACTGGAGGCTTGTTTGTGTCAATGGTGATTTTGTAATTTGCATTCTTGGAAGGAGAAGCTGGGTAGGAAACTAGCCTTAGTGGCAAAGAAAACTGACACTGGGCAACCCGAGGAACTCCTAAAACAGGGAAAGAAAATGAAATGACTAAACTGAAGTCAACGGAGAAACCTAATTATCTAAAAACACACCTTCAAAAGAGACTGTTACAATGTCATACATCATCGTGTACAACATCTAATGTAACTCGATAAAAAAATTGTAGACAAAGGGACCACCTAAGCTTTCAAATTGTCACAATGTACATAAACAATTAAAATTAAATGTATAAACAAATGAGAATGTGGTGAATTTCAGGAAAATAGCATGGATTTCATAATTTTGCTCATTAATAACAGCAATTAGCTATTTCAAACACACAGACATTCCCATCCCTCTGAATATTTTCGCTTTGGAGATACATAATTTAATAGTTTTATTGTCCATTTCTGCTTTACATGCAAAGCTCTCCTTTCAGCTGGTGAGCCTCAAATACGCTCTCCAGGAGTTTTACCAGACCCTATCTAGGAGGTTCAGTAACTGAGATTCACAGTGGCGAACTTGCTAAAAGACCACTGGAAAAACACAACTTTGCTTTGGTTTATACACTTCTTTCGGCCTGCTAGAGTCATTTCGGGAAGAAAAAAGGAGACCTATTCCAGTAGCAAGTACTGGTCGCCAGCACTTCCTTAATTCTTTCCTGTTATGTCTGGCTAGGTAATTTAACCCGTTTACTATAGGGGTTTGCTTTGCCAAGCTCATATCCGATTTTTTAAAAATATGAAAGGAGAAGAGAGGCTCATGGAAGAATGATAGTGTATAAAAATCAAAGCTTCTCTGTTGCAAATATATCATAAAGACCTTGCGGACAATCCCCACCCCCCTCCAAAAAATAAAATGGTTCAATTTGAAAAATTGAGCAATTAAAAATTCTACCTGCACCTGCCAGTGCTTATTTTTTTTTAGAGAGTACAAGTGTTTAATTGTGCCGTTCTTGTATTCTTTTGTTTTTAGAGTCACCAGTGAGAACAAGCGGAAGCACAGCTCTGGTGTACATATGGCTTCAATGGTGAAACAGAACATGTTGAGCATAAAAAGATCATCAGGTCTGTATTCTCTCTGTTCACCATTGGATATTCAGAAACAAGATACGCCACAAATGTTTTACAGTACTTTTTTTTTCAGTTCTAGTGCAGTTACCACACATTAGGTCAAAACACACTTGCTCAAGAGAGGGTGCTCTTATTCAATTATTCAATTCCAAAGTGAAGAAGGATTCCCTTGTTGATAACATACGGATAAAGTCATTTAAACCTAAACTAGGAAGAGAAGAAAATTAGCTGTACCACAGAGAAAATATTAAATATCTTGTAGACAATCCATAACCATGGCCAAACAAAAGAAGACTTTGACAGAACACTATTCTAAAGCCTTTATCTTTCTAGGGTTTATGTCACCATCTGTCGATGTCCCAACAATAACTTTGGGTTACAATATTAAAGCAGTCATATAATAAATCTTTGGAATGCAGAATGAGGTTTTTCAGCTGGCGAACGTTTTACCTAGCATCTTCTGCACCACTTTCAGAAAACAAAACCTGTTAATAAATCTGCTGTCCAGACATTTCCCTGGCTGCTCCTCTATTATATGAGCTGGTGGTTTGATGAATTGACTGAATTGATAAGGTCTGCTATAAATCTTTCACTTGGACTGTCCTATACATTTCCTACAAATGAAATAACAATGTTTTATATGTAAATGATAGAAACAAAAGGCTCACATTTTAAGATTTTAAGTTTTGTGTTTATTTTCTCTAAATGATAAATAGTGTAAAACATCTGTACCAATTGGATTCACAAGAATCTAAGTGCACTGCAGAGTAAATACATTTGAAGTGCAATTACATCCAGGACATATAACAGTACTGAAGGTTTATGGCAATTTAAATTTCTTTTTCCTCATCAACTATATAAGAATTAGCATTAAGGTCTCACTTTTAAAAGCCTTTTTTCTCTCTCACTGTGCAGCTGCAATGATTTGACAGTACTGTAGATACTGACAGACTTCCTTAGCCAGTGACATGCCAGACTTGTGACCTGTGACTATTTTCTTTAAGTATTGCTCACCCCTGCAGATGTCTGTCTCTTCCTTTATTTTGAGAAAAGCATACAGAAGTGTGTTATCTAGACAGCAAGTCTCCCGTTTTTATCAGAGTTGGTCCAAGAATTAAGGTGGTGCTGATAGGGGTGATACCTTCACCAGTTATGAGGTAGGATAAGGAAATGTAATCACAAAACTTCAAGAATTCACATGAAATAACAAGTTTTAGTTATATTAGTCTGATGCACATGGGTTATTTCTTTCACTATTTTCTTGGTTACAACTTCTTTAGGTTAAATGTAACATCACTAGGTTGCAATGTTCTTTAAAGCACATTATGTGCTAACTTCTGTATCAGAGTCGTTTGTTTTAAAAACATGAAGGAGACACCTGTTGCACAGAGCATCAGTAAATCTTTAAAAACTGAAGCAGACAACGATGTTTGGTAGCAAGCCAGCATGCTGGAATGCTTTACTTCCACTTCGGATCTGTTTTCTACATACATATCAGATTTCTATAAAACATAAATATTCCTATTTAACAGCCTTCCTGCCCCTTCTGAATGTTCTGCTCTCACCAGTTAAATAATATCATACTCACCTGCGGGGTTTAGCTCTGTTAAATGAAAGCAGTGCAAAGAGAAACAAAAAATTGTCAAATTAAAACATCTTAAGGAGGACAAGAAAAGTAGTTTTCCTCCCTTGTCCCTGTTTATTTAAGAGTACCGTTTCTAAATCACATTTCATTCAAGACCTTTGATATAAAATCAAAATCTGACTACGCTTCTACACGTTAGCCCCCAGGAATCTATAAACATTTACTACGTAGACAAAATAGTAATCTCACAGAAGATTCAACATTAAAAGAGTAGATCAAAAGTTGTTAATGGTTGAACACTATGGTCTACTCAATTCTTGCTACATCACAGGAGAAGGTAGGCTTCACAGGATAATCAAAGCTTTTTTTTAATAGACTAACTGGATGTTAGACTTAAGCTCAAGAATTAAAAAAACAAACACAATAACTAGTATCACTCAGATAATGGAAAATGTTGCACTCCTAACATTATTCCTCCAGAGAGTACTAGTTGCACTACAAATGAAATAGAGGGTTACTCATTAACATTCATCGAATTATGATACTTAGTGATAATGATAATGGTAATTGGTTTAAGGACAATAAATTATGGAGAAATTACCAAAAATTATATTGACTGAGTCATGTTATCATATATTCACATTAATGCTGGAATGCAACTGAGAGTGAGCTGTGCTTTCTTAAAGATGACTAAGAACTACTTTACTTTCGGACAACAGTTAAATTTATGTTTAAAGACTTCCAGGAAATTTTACTCCGGTGCTCCTATGGGAATGTGTTGAATCTACAATTATAAGCGAAAAGTCCATATCCAAAAATCTTTGCAAGCATTACAAAGGACTGTGTTTTACAGCAAAAACGTAACTGAAAAAATAAACTCTAGGTTACAGATATCAACTCACATAGCTACTTAAATATGACTTTGTGATTAATTTACCTGTATCATAATTCTGCAGTACAAATAACTGGGAGGATGGTATACACAAGTTTCACTGTTGTTAAATCACCAAATTAATTTCACAATAAAATAAAAACAACACAGAAAATAAGGAAAATTCGGGTTACAATTGTTTCCAACAACGTTTTAAACATAGGGTCATATTCATGAAACATTCACATAAAGTTAATCTCCCCACCTGTTTTTGAAACAAAAAATGCAAATTCAATGTTAAAAACAAAAGTAAAAAACCTTTAATATATTTTTAAGTTAGTTAGTACATATTAGTATGATAATATATGATTTCCATTCCTCATAAAATTTAGCACAATGGATACTTTTATCAATATGTCCTCATGTCCCTAGTTAACAATAATCCATGATCAAATCTGAAAGAAGCATCAAGTGTAAATTCCCTTGTCCCCTGTAACTGCAGGTGTTTGTTTTTCCTGTTGGTTGCCTCTCCTCCCACAATGTACTACTGTACCTCATTAAAAATGCAGTAAGAACCTAGATTTAAAACCCTTCCCGTCAACTGCAGTGTAGCTGAGAGATCCGGGAGAGAGAGAGAGTGGGTTTACGGGCAGCATGGCGTAGAAACATTACTCATTTTACATTCATCCCTGTGATAAGTGTAAATACAGACACTCACATGAATATACAACAAGGAATTGTCCGTATTCCTTTTCTGAGAGTCTCCTTCAATGCAGCAAACACTAAATCAACAATATGTACAAAAGTCAAAAGTGCCCAATGACATTTCCCCTCTAAACTTAGTTTTGACTGTGCATTTTGCAACACATCAGGGGCTTGGTTGAATGTAGTATGAGAGTTAGCACTGGGTATCTGAAACCAGGTTATTTACAAAATTATTTTAGACAAAATAGTCTTTGCTAGGCAACACTTATTTGTCAGTGAGGCATCTTTTATATACTGACTCCTGTGACACCGTCACACTGGATGACAAAATGGCGTGAGTGGGAATATCTATGGTTGGTTCTAGATCACAGGAAAGCAACCTGATCCCAAACCCCCATGGTTAAAATTTTATGTGCCAGTCCTTCAGCTACAGGAATAAAGACCAATCATTCCTTATTCCTAGGGAAAGGGAGGGTACATTTGAAAGAGCAGGCAGGACGTAACATAATAAAATATACAAATGAAAGGAGACCATCCAGCTGTTTCTTGAAAGAAACCAGAGTATCAGCTTCAACAACACGGCTGGGTAAGCTTGTTTCAGACTCCCACAACCCTCGAAGTCTGTCAATATGACTGATTATATTCACCAGTTGAAAAAAGGCCTTCTTTATGAGATTAGATGCAAAGAAACAAATGAGCCTTTAGCTTCTGTTGTTTATAGATTCAATCTCAGCTAGGAGGCTCTTGACTTGAAATAGCCGAATGTGGAAGAAACAGAAAAATGTAAAAATACAATACAATAAACTATTTTAAAAAACAACAACTGAACACCCTTGTCTTAAGATCTGACACTTATTTCTATATCTGCCTTTAAACAAAATGTATAATGAGCAACCTGTCAGTAATTTGGAATTCTTTCAAGTCTCCTGCTCAGCACTAAGCCAAACCAAATATCTTTGAAATGAAGCTTAAATTGTTCAAGCCACTTTGCTTTTTTCCAGGCAGTAAATTAACTGGGGCGATACAAACAGTGCTTCTGTTTTTTTTTTTCCCTCACAAAGTCATTACTTAAAATAGGATATACAAGGAAGCACTGAATTAAAATGACAAGTAAACTGTACTGTCTTGTATTTCATGTTACACACACGATGGTATAATAATTAGAGGGACTCGGATTTGTTTAGATTAAGAACGTCAGAAAGGTTATATTCAGCCCAGAGGAGGTCATTCAGCCCATCTATTCCAGTTGGTAGTTAGCAGCTACTCAAACCAAGGATCTCATCCAAAGGTAATCAGGGTATCAGCTTCAACAGCCTGGCTGGGCCGCTTGCTCCCCTCTCCCATGCAGGATAAAGAAGTGCCTCTTGTTCCAGGTTTATAAATGCTCTTCTACATCTATGTAGATCTTCTATGAACTTCTAGACAGTTTCCGTTTGTGTTTCACTGTCCATTCTTACGAAGTCTGCAGGGATTAATTTGTCAATGGCTTTGATCATTCAGAATACTCAGATACTCATGTCATCATCTCATCTGTTCAAAACACTAAAAAGGTTCAGTTCCTTGAGCCTGTCAGTGTAGGACTTTCCCATTAGTCCCAGAATGCATCTCATTGCTCTTCTCTAGTGTGATCCCAGAGCAGCAAAAGCTTTTCCATAACATGTTGATCACAATGGCACACAATATTATAAATTTAGCTTCACTAGTGCAATATAATATATGAAAGGTTTTATAATTTGAAGCCTTGCACTAAAACCTGGGAAAAGATTTTAAAATAATGGCCCTTTGACATTTTTGCCTTATGAGTAGAGAAACAACAACACTGCCTAAAAACTCTTCGACATTCCAAATTTAACGTCATTTAGGATCATTTCCACTTAAAACTTTCCAAAGGAATCAATAGCACAAATGCTTCAATTTACATTTTAAAAAAGACTTTGTACTAGGAGGCTGTAAGTCATCCCAGCAACACAGAACGTTCCAAGAGCTCCAAAAGCCAACTTGATGGTGCCGTGCATATAACTGCATGTTTTAAATGAGATCTCTTGCGCTTTGCTTGAGTGAACGTTATACATTTATAAGGTTGATCAATATTTCCCTGATTATCTAAGAAGTCAGTGCTTGTCATTAAAGGGTTAAAGACCTTAATGGTATACCATTCTGAAAACAGTATTATTCCCGTTTCCTATACCAAGCCCTGAATGGGGATACTGTACACCAGTCCAATTAAGCACATTGTAATGTATGTAGTTCATCATGAAATGTTTTATGTACTGTAAGCAGAATGTGCTGCTCAGCTTGAGGTAATAGTTGAATGAGTACCAGATTTCCATGAAAATGATTTGCTGCATCACAAATGCTGTCCTTGGGACCAATAATTTTACTTCAGTCTACTGATATCTGGACTTGCTGTGCAGACTGGTGAAATTCTCCTGAATTCCAGACAGAAAACTTTGTGACAAACAAATGAGGTTTAAACATTACAAAACGCACATACTCTGTATTTTCCACGGACTCAAGGGTAACACATTGCTACACTTGGTATAAAAAAAAACGAATTCTACGACAAAGTTCCAGGGTTAAACAAAAAGCAAAAGACATTAAAAATACAAATTTTCTGGAACAATTTGGTTGGTTTGACATGACTGACCTGTAGGTGTGCTGTAGGAAACTGCCACATCTCCTCCTAAATCAGCTGGTGGGTACTCCCCATTCAGAAAAGCAGAAAACACCACCAAAATAGATGATCCCGGTCCTATAAAACAGTGGTAAAGTGATCTATAGGACACATTTAAAGCAATAAGACACAGTAGTTTATTCTGTATTCATAGTTTGTATAATGGAAATTATATTACTAAGATATTTCCAAAGCTTTTTTAAAAAAATCAGACATAAGAGTTCTGGTCATAGTTCAACATATCAACACTGCTGTTGCCCGTATGGCCATGCACGCCTGTCTCTCATTAAGATGGCCATTCCTATTCTCACAAATAAAAAGGGGAACTTGCAACAAAGCTGTGCATGCTGTGTTTTAAGAAATAATGCACTGTTTAAATATATTTAAAAAAAGCTTCAAATAGACCAAAAGAGTTTCCACTACCACCCCCTTAATGGTGTTGTTAAAAGTATGGTTTCCTCCACAATAACATCTAACTCTCAAACAAAATCAACAAATCCTAAAGCAAAGCAAATTATACTCTAAATATTTCTAGCATTTGCAACCAATGATATTTTTAAATAATATGAGTTCAGACATCAGAAAATGAGCAATCTTCCTTTAATTAGTAAAAACGGCCAAAGTTGTATATTTTCTAGGATCTGGGATGGCAGGGTAATTGTTTTAAGGTCTGACAGAAATTTCTGACTTCCATACAAGTTATGAAACTACAGAGAGAAGTCAATACTGTGCCCTCCAATAGTATTGGAACAGTGAAGTCTAATGTGGGAATTTCATAATGAACAAAACACGAACTGACAACTCAGCTCAACAATTCAGCTCTAACCTCCTGGGTCAATTAAAGAAATTGATAGGCTTAAACTTCTCTGTTGAAGAAGCAAAGTTATTAGGACAGTTGGCTGATAGGTGTCTCATGTTGTTCGGGTGTTTAACCGCTGCCGATTGCACTCATAAAAGAGCTGTGAACATCCTATCAACCCGTCTCACTTCGACTTCAGTGTCTGGAGTCTGGAGTCAAAAGTCAAAGTGGAAACCGTAGCACTTTTGTTCAAGAAAAGCAGCCAATTCTGAAGCTGAAGGAAAACCTCAATCAGAACCACAGCACAGAAAATGGAAATAGTCAAATCAACCATTTCGATTTATACCATATAAATGAAATATAATAAAGAAGGAAGTAACCACGGTTATAATTACCAGACGAGACTTTAACTTTACACAAAGTTTGGTAAGTTAAATGGGTTGCAGTGTTTGCCATTAATGAATAATGAAATCAAATACCAAGATTCACCCTCAAATTTACATATAGGAAATATGTCCCGATGACTTAGTATGAATGGATTGAACAACAGCATGTTTTTGTTGAGATGATCAAATAGATATTCGTAACTATTGCACTTATCATTCATATTAACCTCATGATCACAAATCCAAATAGTTAAACTTACCACACCGACCTCTACTCTGAGCAACCTGAATGTGTTGTCTTTGTCAAGACATTTTTCTACAACTTACTCATTAAAAACCAAGTTACAAAATACAATAAAGGAAAAAAAAGACTAATTGCCACAAAAAATACACATTGTCAATGCTAAATAAAGCAAACACAATGATTTTTCTAAAAGATTTTATGATAGTTTTCAGGAGCCTTTTAATATTAACCTTCTTGTTATAAATGTTTGAAATTCTTTAAATTACCCAATGAATTGATGTGAAACAAACCATAAGAGCCTCACTACGACACATGACTTGACCCCAGAGTTGAAGTATGCCATTTACTCATCAATGAAGGTAAAATGTGCATCCAGCTTTTGTCTTAAATCAAATGGGAATGAGTTATGATCACATTTCACCTGAGGAAATGTTAAGGAATACCTACGGCACTGTGTAGATATCATAGATCTCAGAGGACATACCAGTGCTGACGCTGAGCTTCCATAGGTAATTATACTGCATTTAGTATTTTGTTTTCTGACATACCATCTGTCATTTTAAAAGCATTTCAGGACAAATTAAAATGCACACTATCCTTTTTAAGGCAGATGGGGAAAGGTTTTCCATAAATAAGACATGCTTCTCATCCCTCCAAAAGAAACTATGTAAGTAAAAATGATGAGGAGTAAGTACAGGTTTCTATAAAGGTCAGATCCTAATGAGATATCATCTGGGAAATGTTCATCCAGTGATTAGCCGGCAGGTTGCAGTGTGTTAAGGTACAGTCTTGAGAGAGGATCTTTCTGCAGGATTTAAATAATTTCAGATTTCACAGCTATATTGATCCCTGTTTAAGCATCAAGGAAGGGAGCAAGCTTAAGAAACTTCCAGCATTTAATTTACACAGAAGAAGGATTCCTTTGTGATGTTTTCCTCCTTAGAATTCAGATAATAACAAAACCTCCAATATTCTACACTTAAAAGAGAGAAGACAATAGCCATCTCTTTTTCAGCTATACCTTCATCTTTCATCTGCAGTCTGTATCCGTGTGCACATTAAAGGACTGCGATGGTAAAATGGCACACATTTTTAAACACTTTATTTGATGGAAGAAATATTGTGGTATAACCTTTTGTAACTGTGTATCAATTTTATGAAGAACATTCGATAAGAACCAAATTTCTATAATTCAATCAATTAAATAGACATTTTAATTAGCTCAGATTAACAGTTTATTGATCACAACTAATACCAGAAAGGACAACAAAAGAGACTGTTGTACAGAATTCCTAGCAATACACATTGCAATTCAATAAGTCCCTACCTTCAGACTAACGTTTTAATATAATTTTTCTGTACACGTGTTGTTCCATTCTCAGTTTCATGAGAGTAAGGACTGTAAGACTTACAGAAGCTATCAAAGAAAACAGAGTTTATCAATAATTATAATTTAAACATACATGTATATCACGAGTAATCTTTTATTGATTGTGATTGATTGATTGTGAATATTATAGAGGGGTAAATGGCTGCTCTTTCAAAATTGTTTAAACATAATATTGCACAAATTAACACATTACTTTGCTAATAAACCACAGACATTAGAGATGATTTTATCTAATATATATATATATGTTAGATACTTTATAGTTTATATGGGTATTAGTGGATAAGAAAACCAATTTAATAAGAGCCTCAAAGAATAGTGCATGAAATTTCTTTGCTTTCTGGAGTACATCCAAAAAACATTGATTTAAATCCAATATTTTTTTTCTCCTAGTGTGCAGAGTTGTAAGGGAAAAACCACATTTCATCAAATAAGTGATAAAACCTCAGTATGCCAAGGGGAGACACTCTTATCTGAAAATAAAAACAGTGGAGATTAGCAGGTCAAAATAGAAAAAAAAAAGATATTTATGAACGCTGTTCTTCAGAAAAACAAACTTCTACGAAAAGAATGATCATCTGTTTATATTCTAGTAGAGCTCTGAGAAGTCAAAAGCAGCACATTAGTAAACAAAAACGATAGCACTTTACATTTTGTTCTTTCTGCATTTGTGGCAACTTTTCCCACAAATAACCATGATAGTGCAGCAAGTTTCTAACAGCAAAGTATGTGAACTTCAATTGTTCATCACAGTCAGCGGCAGTCAGTTTCTATATCAGCACAGCACTATCCAACACTGCCTGCAGCCCTTTCCCTGTGCTGCATCAACTCAACTGACATGATGACACATATTTTCAATAGAAGCTACATTAAGCATAAAAACGAGCTTTTAACCTTTATACCTCTACACATTTATAAACAGTGTGAAACGTGTTTTTTTCACTGGGAGCCGGACTGAAGGTTGACACCATTAAATGAAGAAAAACAAAGAATATAAGCTCTTTTTCCAAGCTCCTTTTCTTTGCCCACGTAAACGAAACACTTTGTCTCCAACCTCTTTTAACCTTCTTCAATATTAATGTCAGCCTCTCAAGTCAGTAGAAGTATGCCTAGTACTTTAGGATGAACTTCAGAATCACATTCCACAGGCCAGATATATAACAGAACAAATAAACCAAGCTCTGAGTGTAATTCTAGTACTGTTTATCATCATTTCAGGTAATGGGGTGTGAAGCACCGAAACTCCCTTTAAAAAGTGCAACATTCCTGCTTAACCACATGGTGGCACTAAAAAAACCACCTCTGTAGAGAATGACACCTTCAAGGCAAGACAGGAATGAATGCTGTTGGCATCTGCTTAAATGTTTTTTTTATTTTAGGTCTCTAACACCATAGCGGTCTATAAAAACATTACTCCCTCCACATACATTACGCATATTCAGACAAATATATATTTGATTATAAAATAAAGGTATATAAAGTGCAATTTCTCCTCCACATCTGCTCATACATGACTATGAATAAGTAAGAGGCCCCTGACCTGTAAATGTGAGAACTGTTTATATGTAGGTTTAAATATAGACAGAATGAAGTGTTTTCTCAGGCACATCTTACAAAGTATTGTATTATATGTGCCACTGATGAAGACAGATGGATAGATGGAACTTGGTACCAGACATACTGTGGTTTCTTCTAGCATTACTAATTAAGTCTTTCAAATGAACAACCCTGTATGAGTCCTTCTCAAAAAACACACTGCAGAATCTAGAATGTAAGAGTTTAGGCACCATCTGAAAAGAAGAAAACCCTAATTTAAAACAGCGACTTTTCCCAGCTAAAAGCTTTATTTGAGATGACGTTTTAATATATCTGAACTATTTAAACAATAAAGCAAAAAAAAAAGAAAATAAAAAAACAAGGCACATGGTTGTTAACTAAATGTTTTAATTGGAAAGATCTTCAACTTTGCTCATTTAAGAGGTATATAGTACATAATTCTTTGCCCTGTGAAAATGTGTACCAGTTTGCAAAATGTAGATTACTGTTACTGTGATAACTGATTTTACTGAAAGGCAGGACATTTAGACACAGATTATAATAAACAGACAATGAGGTTATAAATTTATTTATTTTTTTAATCTCTACAAGTTTTAATTTTAGTTGAGCTGCTGAGTTACTTAAGTAGAAGCATAGAGAGATCACTTTGCATTTTAAAACATGTTTATTACTAAACAGCTGGCTTAGTAACTTCACACTCACTTTTCCAAACCCTTGGATATGAAATCATTTCAAGCCAGAGGAAAGGGAAACGCTGGAACACTTGATTATTTCTTTTAGATGCAAATATCGAAGCCAGATTTCTGGCTGATTCACTGAACTAGTACGATATATTCTGTGCTTCAGATAAAATGCATAAACAGTTGAAGATCAAAATTACTTTCTAAGATACTGCTACCGACACCTGGCCACACACTTGTCAAACTTTTTAGTCAAGTTGTACAATAGTGTTCTTTGAAGAACTCTGACAATTTACATGTACACTTTTTATTTTATTTTTTAATACTAATGAAGGCCATGTATGAAGCTAAGAGAGGGCACACAAAACCAATAAACATCCCATTTTAGTTGGCCACTGCAATAGAGTGTGTCTGTTAGGTGCATGAGGGTCTGCCAAATTCTAATCACTTCAAAGTTTGTTTAAAAGGCTGTAAAACAAGTTGATATTCTCAACTCAAGTGAAACATAAATTAACATTTGTGAACATTAGGTGTTAATTTAAAAAATTTGGCTTGTAACTAATATAATTCTGCACTTACTCTGGAGGGTGTTGAGTCAGTTTTCACAGAAAAATACACCAGTACTTCCACTAACCAATAAAGAGTAGGTTGTTTGGACAACCTACTGATAGACAGCATTCATGAAGAAACAAGTTCACTCAAACCCAATCCAGGGCAGACTCAGAGTGAGAAATAATTTTGTGAAAAAATAAACACCAAAAGATACAAATATGACTTTACTTTCAAATAAATAGTTCTGTGTAACAAAAATGTAAATGTATGTTATGAGCATTTACAACTGTTACTTTATCTAGACTCCAGTTATTAAGGAAAAAAGCAATATATCATTGTCAAAAAAAAAAAGTAATGCTTGTTTGTTCTGCGACAGGCTTTAGCCTGTTGACAGGTTTGTCCTGGTAAAAGACTGGGGCCTGAAAACTCTTGCATTCATCTAATAAGCACATCTTTGATATTAATTTCACGTTAATTTAATTAATAGTGTAGCCAATACAAATATAATGTAACAATACATTTACAGGCTAAGAATTTTTTCGGAATAAATTAATTCACTGAGGTTCACACTAAAACCAGCTACTACAGTATGTGTTTTCTCATATACAAAATTAAATATATATTTATCTCCATAAGAATACAAATCTACTGTATTTGTACAGAGAAACATATCCACTACATATTCATTTGCTCTGTTTCAGGTACATCAGTACATGAACTATCAGAGCACTGTACCTTATTTTGAGTAAAGTTTAATGAAAAAGCATGAGAAGATGAATATGAAATACCTGTACTTTCTGTTCTATCATTACATTTTGCATTTCAAATTGCTTTGACATGTCTTATTTAGTTCTGTGCTTTGCAGCAGGTACTACAGCCCTGACACATGTCACTTAACACTTACCCATTGAATCTAAAACAAACTGCTCCCGAGTGACTGCCAAAGGAGGCTGAACACACACTGTCAGTTTGGGATTCAGCACTGTCACTCTGCTTTTCGCTTTGATCTGATCACACACAAAGAAAAAGGATCAAATATTACCACATAACACTGTGCATTTTCAAACGCCTAGGCACAAATTAGTCATATAAAAAGCTGCTCTGGCTACACATATAGATTTGCAAGGTACTGTTTTTCAAAATGTGAAATACAGGTGGTTCAATTCTACTTTCACTTTTTAAAAGTAACAATTTCAGAGTCAGAGCACAAGATTAATAGCTTGACTTCCCTTTCATAAATTAATCATTCACATTTTTGCCTAAGAAAGCAGGCCATTCTGTTTTCACTAGTAATTCCACGACTTAAAATACTTTGACTGCATGTCTATCTAAAAAAGAATCACTGCTCTTTGGCTTGTGTTATTTGTCATGTGTAGGGTTTCACACCATAACAAAATCCTGATACCAGTGATACCATTGAAAATGTGAAATCATCTTTCTGTAAATCCTTTCAGGAAAAAACAAACAGTACCTTTACTGTGATAGAAGGGACAGTTAATCCTCCTATTTCAGAGATGGCAGCTTGCTGCAAAAGAAACCATGACCATTACAAAAACCGCAAAACCACAACTTACACAAAACCAGTGTCCTGTTCTTATATTCTGCACAGTGAAAAAATAAGAATACATTGTTATGCTGGCACTCCTTTATGTTTTACAGTATGAACTTTTCAACAGTTCTAAACTTATTACAATCAAGCCTAACTTTGTACTGAACACTACTAATTACAGGTAATATTTGAAGTTGGAAAGCAGACAAAGCAATGACAATTGTTTTGGTAACCAAGACAATTAACTAACCATCAATCAGCTACAAAATAAAAAAAGAAACAAAGTTACGCACTGTTTCGTAAAATTTTATGTTCCTAAGTTTCCTGAGAGCACCATGTGATGTATTCCTGTTGTTTTTCTTTTGTATATTCTATTGTGTGGGTGCATGTTACCTTTGTGTGTCCTGATGATTACAAAAACAAATACCAAAATCGGCTATTTAAGAACAACTACATGGCACACTGCCCCTTAATACTGCATGTGTGTAGCTTAAATCTGCTTCTGCTTAAAATGCGTATTCCAGGTGAAAATCAGAATGCCTTTTCAAAGACTAATCTGACTGAAACAGCAGGGCAGTGATAATTCGAAATAGATAAAAGCTGAATAAAAATAAGCAATGCCAAGCAAACTAGGAAATGAAAAAATCCGCAGCCTTAAAGGGCTCACACCGACATATCAAAGTCATGTTAAATACCTTTGTCGGGATCTGGATTTGAATGATTTAATATGATTAGATTTCTTTACAAAAATGTCAGATTTCAACTCTGTATACAGATCAATATTCTGTTGTTGCTCATTTTCTTTATTTAGAATACATATTTTTCTAAATGGCTGTACAACTAAACAGGCTGCTACCTATGCTGGAGGTATTGTAACAAGATCGTGTTCTAAGATGTGGTTTGGTCTCTCAGGAGGATCAACTGTGTTTAGAATTGTTCTCCAGAAATCAAATTATATTAAACTATTGCAGACCCTATCAAGTAAGAAGTAAGGAAATAAAAAAAATGTATCTAGATTTATATCAATAGGTGTATACAGTATAAACCTCATCAGTAGGTCATATAGCCACCTGTTTTTATTTTTATATCACGTTTTATTATTTTGCTGGCACACATTTCAAATACCACAAGCCAGTCAAGCACAAATGTGGCTCTTAAGCATCACTTAGACTGTTATGCATCAAATGTGGATCTAAGAATGGAGTAGCAGAAATACAGTACATGCCACCAATTTACACTACTTTTAAAGAACGTTTTGACAATTATATAGTTGCATATATACAGTATAGATCACGCTAAACTGATATCCAGTATATAATGTGCACCAGTAAAATGAAATATCTGGAAAAAGGGGCAATGTTTTTTTATTTATTAAGGGGATATTATATCTTTGTAAGACATTCACAAAAGTATATTATTGTGACTGGTAGTTTACATTGGATGTGTTTGACTAGTCTGGTTGTTTTAATTAAAAAACAAAGAACCATGTCACCAATACACGTTTGAACTGATTTTGGATGTCTGCCAAAGGCTAAAATAAACCGCATTTAATTAAAAATACTTGAAACTATGACTCACGTATGGCAGACACTGTAGTGTATAATTTGCTTTACAGTAAGTAAAGAGAAATCAACAATGATGATCTGCCTAAAAAACAGATTCATTTCACACGACGGTGGCAATTTCGGGATTGAAACAAGTAGTATGTTAATATGCACTTAGAAAAACTTGATTTTGGAAATATTACATAGCTCAGCCCTTTTGGACAACAGATTTCAGAAAAAAACTATCAATCTTTTCAAAAAAAGAAACCACGTTTTAATTCTTTACTCACTTTAAATTAAGCTGAACTGGAAAAATGAACTCTAAATTAAACACAGGTGTGAGTAAGTTAATTTTCTACACGTTTATACGGCGATATTAATGAGTTCACTTACAGACACCGTGTCCATGTTAATAGAGATGGAGGGTGTTATTGTCAAATCATCTTCTTTGTCAGCCTTAGGCAAAATGTCTGCAAAAAAAAGGCAAAAGTGATAATGTACAAGCACTCAGGTGCATCCAGACAATATTTTGAATATACTCTTTCTTCGGTTACTTCTTGTTACTCTTACACTCTCTGCAATATTACCACTGGGGACCTTCCCCAACTACAAAGCAATTATTGCTGAACGTTTTGGTCTAATTTCACACTAGTTCTAGAGCATTAGACGCGGATAAAAAGGGGATGCTGGGAAAAGGCAGTGCATCCAAGTAAGGGAGAGATATACTGTAGAAACTGAAGGACTGCAAAATACATTTTGAAGCATCTGGACAACAACCCATGAATAAGACTAGACCTGACATAGGTTCTATCCATATTTTAATGCAAAAGCTCAAGAGCTACGCAAGTTTTTTTTTTACAAAAACAGATATTAAATCCTTCAGCCCTCTGAATGGTTAAGGATTCTTCCCCTCCAGCCAGCAGCAGAGAGGACGCAAAAACCTTATGTCATCACCCTGTACGGTTTCAAAAGAAATAAACCTCACTCTTCTAAAAACATACAGAAATAAGGATACATCAAATTAACCATAAAAACGTACGCAATCCACAGCAAGCAGTGCATGTTTTACATCCGATCATGGGAGCTACTGCTTTGAAGATTACCAAAAGTTCGTTTCCTTTCTTTATACGCATTCATTTACATTTATTTTGGGAAATACATAATTATGTAACAATCTGTATACAATGCTTACACTATATTACAACCCTTAAAACTGTGTTCTGGTAAACCGTACTATTCATTATTTCAATTGTGCATATCCACATGAAGGACGATGCCTTATTAATAAAACAGAGTGTATCGTAACCTCTAACTGGTACAGTTTTAGAGGTCTAGAATGCGTTTTGCCTTGTTAACAATGTAATTCTGGTAAGACGATGCTGTAAGAATTCCATAGTCAACAACTTACTGCTGTAACAGCTCTCACAGAGCGAGTCACTTTCATCCTGTGTATCAGATGAGTAAATAAATTCTTCGTACGAATGTAATGTACCATCAGTGCAAGGTTCACAAAGCTGCAAATCAGCATTTCAGTTGTTATTCTAGGCACTCTTTGAAGTTTGAAATATCTTTTCCAAACACTAACACCAACCAGTGATTAATATTTTCTTGGGATACTTAGCACAGTTTAACCCCACAGGGATTACCTTGCAGCTTCAGAACAGGTGAAGTCAACAGACTTATAGTGAGTGTAACTGGGGCAATGGTCATGGGATAAATGGGCCACAGTATCAGATTTATTATCACAGAAAACCATCCATCTGGGAGGTTTATTTTGTTATATTTTGCAGGAAAGTGTATCGCAGCAATATAATCCCAACGGTTTATGAAAAACTAGGGGAAATAATTTTAGTCACGAAATTCCTCAATGTTATGTTGAGAAAATATGTCAGGTCTTGGAGTTTAGTTTTACTGAATAGATATCATTTGTTTTAACACAGTCTTTCTGAGAAGTTAAGGTTAATAGTTAATTATGCAGCATCTGTAGTTAGGATTTCATTAGTGGCTGAACTAATCAATAATCAAAAAAGGTATTAGAAAGCTAGCCCTTATAAAAGTCTGAAACACTACAGATGTTCTGCCTGCTGAAAAGCCTTTCTCAGGACCATTAGATCAGATACAGTTCTAGTTAATTAAGCAAATAAAGTGAACACTAAGTTGTGTGCAATTCTGTTAGGACAACCTTTAGCAATCCACTTGTGGATGAATACTGTGAATTCTACAAAATTAAACATGCTGATAGACCGCCACGGATGAAGTCAATTACCTTGCACCTTAGATGTCTCTTTGATTATCTTTTGCAGCTCTTTCATCTCGGAATCCATTTCTTCATAGTTTATTTCCCTGGCCTCCACTTTCGGAGCCTGGTAAAGAGCAGGGTCTGTCCCTAAGTAGGAGCACTGCAGCTGACCTTCAGAACTCAGGGTAACCACCACACCCTTCAGGTCCCTGCAAGAAAGCAGATACAATCACATCAGATTAAGTAGCCATGTTAAGATTTAGGTGGGGAGCTGCGTCAGCATGCGTAGGCTGCAAAGGAACAAGTAATAGGTTTATTCCATGCTGAAAAAAAAGAAGAAAGAGAACACAACGTTTCGGCCGTGGAGCCTTCTTCAGGTGTGAGACACCTGAAGAAGGCTCCACGGCCGAAACGTTGTGTTCTCTTTCTTCTTTTTTTTCAGCATGGAATAAACCTATTACATGTTAAGATTTATAAGTCTTCCCTTTTTAGCCATAATTAACTGGTTGAAATGGCAAAGCAGTGATAGCTGCAGCTTATTTCAGGTTCCTCGTTACTTCGGCAAAGCAGGAAGAAGAGTGCCAATAAGGAGGTTAAGGTAAGGTGATGTACAACTTATCTCTAAGATCTAAAGAACCATCTAAACATGCTATTTGTAGTTCAATTTAATCTTGTTGGATTTCTTTTATTTTACTTGGGAATGTTCAGGTCTAAACTAATGATGCCCATCTAAAGATAAAGATCACCCACTTCCTGGTATGATATAAATGGTTAAATTCAAACCTAGTCAACTGCTGATAAGACCATAATTTATCAAATGCATGACTCACACTGCTATGAAATCGTAAATGAGTGAGGGACAGGTTTAATTGCCACGCATTAGGCATGGGTATCAAGTAAAGATATTTCAAAATTTCAAATAAAGGTTTCTCTTGAAACCAACTAGCTTAAGACATTGAAAAACTGCAATGTAAGCCTGTGAAAATTTTAATTGGCTTCAGATGCCACGTCTTCTTAGAGTGTAGAAGCAATAATTCCATCACAAAGACCCCAAAGCAGCAGTGGGCTTTTATACCGCTGACCAAAACACCTGTGGACGAAAATCTAAAACAGAATTATTTTTTTTTTACGACTGCACAAGCTAGCTCACTGCCTTCCCAAGAAATCAGTTTTTTAAATGGCCTCTTCACAATAGGGAATATTATGTTTCATTTACTACTTTTTTTTATACGTCAGGAAGTCAGAAAATCACAAAATATACAAAGCAGTGGGCCCCGGCAGTACTGAAATATTAATATCCATCAACACAAATTTTGTGTTGGTCACATTTGTCATTATGCAAGACTGAACTCCATTTAACACTAAAACATTCCATCTTTTAAGCATCCATACTGCCATATCTTAGGGTATTTATATGCAATAACTTTCCCGATGCTTTCAATAACTTGTATGGATGACCATATACAATTGGTATTTCAGCAGAAATCAACATCATGTTGCAATGCCTATGTATTTCTCTAAAAGGTAATATCTTTGTATTAATAACAGATTTTTAATAATAAAAATCTTTGAATCTAGGTCACTGGCTAGTTGATTGCTGAGATTCTGATGGTTAAATAAAGAAATTCTTATGTCCGCAATTGTAACTGTTACTCCTAGAATCTTCCATATACCTCCATATACCCAACATTTAACAGCAATTTAGGTAAATCTTACTATATTATTTAACTGTGTAAAATTTAACATTTAATTTTTATTACTCTAAGAAGGCTTAAGTAGATCTTCTTAATAGGTTAGTATAATCTATGATTTTTCTATAAAATTTGTGAGGAGTGTATCTTTGCAAAGTCTTTTTTTATGTTTTCAAAAAGTGCTTACAAATGTATTATTAGGAAGCGACTTCCTTTCAGTATTTTATAAAACTTACAGTATGTTGCGTGCACACTTTCCTCCAATCTACTTTTTATTTAACTTGGCAAAAGTTGTTGGCAGCGTGTTAGTATAATCTAGGTCTACACTGTATCTGCTTATACAGCTGGGTCAAACAACATCTGATGGTATAGTCCTAGCCGAAAAAGCCAAATAAATTTGAAATCAAATAGCATTGAAGGGAAAGCTATAGTGACAGTAATAAAGACATTTTCGCTCTGATGTTGTATGGTAACCATAGCTATGACTATAGAGGAATTCCTTGGATGATTTTAGCAAATGCATTATGACAGATCAGAATATGGGTATCTTACAAAATACCTTTTTTTTCCTTTCCCCTAGATGTAAGGAATTTTATAGTCTTACAAATTCCTACACTGTGGCCCCCAGAACTAATCAATCTGTTACTTTTATTTGCTGTCATAAAAAGAGTGACCAGGCAGCCCTACACACTGCTCCTGGCTGCTCTCTTCTGGGACTAGACACAGGCAGTCCAGATGTCTTGTCCATCTGGCCAACTGGCCATCTATCTAGGCAGCCTTTTCACACAATATTCTCCAGTGTTTCTCAGCAAACTTAACACTCAACAGGGAAATAAATGTGCTATATTCTTGTCCAGCAGTTCATATACCCAATATTTAATTACAAGAAATGTGGACTCCAACCAGGCTGAAATCAAAATGGGAAACTGAAAACCACTTACTGCTGCCACCAAGCTGCAATAAATGTAACTTTCCAACTTTACACTCAACCTTATACTCCCATATGCAGAACTGAATTATGAACACCCGCGAGGGCAGATGAGTATGAGGATGGGTACGACAGTGGATATCTACAGCAGAAACCATGATGAGAGCTGTGAATGGTGGGCCTTGTTTCAAAGCCTCGTGTAAAAGAGTCAGCCCTGCCTTGATTCCAGATGACTGAAGACTAAACCTGGGCTGTTTTAGCCATTATCACCAGAGAGGGCATAATATTGTCAGGGATAGAGAGTTGTTACTGACGGCATTCTGGGTCTTTCCGACAAAAACAATAAACGGCAATACGTCATAACCACTTTGTACAACTACATACAACTACTTTGTATGCAACTACTTTTTGTATCTCAGGATTTATTTTTCCAATATTTTGAGTTAATTTAGTGTCATGCGTTAGCATGGCTACCTGCGAGGTGCAGTGGTGTCAGTGGAAGTCATGTCCTAACGTCCGCTGAGAGTTCTGACCACTGTTACACTGCAGATTACCTTTCCTGCAAATTCCACATTAAAAGGGCAAAACTGTTACTGTTACTAAAGGTGTTACTGTTTGTTTGTTTTATAGTTTTCCATTTAATCAGAAATTTGCCATGATTATGGAGGCGTGGATTCAATGTTTTAAATGTACCCATTATTGGAGGAATTACTAACAAAAAGGACATCAATTAAAAAAAACATTATGCACATTGCACATTGGTGGTGGTGGAGGGGATCCCCATTACCTGTAAAGCGCTTTGAGTGGAGTGTCCAGAAAAGCGCTATATAAGTGTAAGCAATTATTATTATATTATTATTATTAATATTAATATTAATATCAATATGATTATTATTATTATTATTATAGTCTGCGCCAGCTCATAACAGTCTTTAACACACGCTTGTATTTCAATAATCATGATCTTTTTTCTCAGTGTGCTGTCACCTATACCATCTGGGCCAATTTCATATAGTTAGACCAAAGAGTCTGATTTCTGGTGGTAAACCTGGTGCTGAATGATGATAGCTGCTCAGCGAATTTGTGTGATGATTTATACAAAGGTGTTCTTATCTGTTATACACAAACCTATTCCGGCCCTCCACATGAAAATTAAGCTGTTTTAACTGAGAACATTTAATGTATTCATAATTTACTATGCTTGCCAGGATAGGCTCTGGGCGCCCCAGCAGAGTGGAAACTGGAAAAACAAACAAACAATGAAACACAGAAGTAAAACTGACAAAAACATCATAAATCCCTGATCTGAAATTAAGTCAAACCCCAGGACCTCACTAAAGGCTGATCAGGGACTGCAAAACAAAAGCATGTATCCAGCCAGGACAAATCTTGTAAAGAAGTGCAGTAAATCATTTATAAAACTACATAATAATCTATAAACCAATGCTGCACTCTGGAGCTGTTTGGAGCTTCATTTGCCTTATCACACCAAAGTTTACATTACATTCTTTCCTTTCTTTATCCCTTTCCTCTTCCTGCACTGCTGCATATGGACAATTATTTCTCCTCTTAATTTTCACGCTGTTCCCTGACTATCCTTATCTGCAGCACAGCCTTACAGTTCCTCACATATCCAAGCTGCAAGTCTTGTTTGAAGATTCAACAATAACCTACTTTTCTTTCAAATTACGCAAAATAAAAAAAGTGTATTTTCTGCTTTCTTCATTATAACTTCATTATTTTCGGCTTTCAGGTTTTATTAATAAGTGGGCCAACACTGAATCTTATTAAACAGTATAAATAAGCATAATTCCTATTTTTTCTTAAAGCTGTTAAAATGAATTTCTGTATTGTAGGCCTATGATACAGACAAGCATCAAGGTAAGTATAACGGCGAAAAGAAAAAGAAATCTGAGCCCTGGAATTAGGTTTCAGATCATCATCACTGGAAAAAAAAAGAGCTTTCTACATTGGAGGAGTGGATTCTGTACTGAAAGGAAACTGGAAACTACAAATGAAAAAAAAGGGTTTAACCTAACCTCACACCAAAAAGTGATAAAATAAACTCCCTTTCAGCTTAAGATCACAAAACGTCTCTAGCGAAAGGTCATCTGAGGTGCCATCAGTTTAACTACCTACACGGCTTTCCTTTACCACAAGAAGGGATGTACCTGAAAGCAAAACAAGGCAAGAGCACTAAAGGTGCTTACTCTGTTTTTAAGTTAATCTTGCCGTGGATGAAGAGACGACAGGGCTATCAGATAATGCAGGCTGGAGCAGAATGCTCAGTTTTTCAGCATTGTGTTTTCAGTCGCGTTTTGGCAGACGGGAATTCGCAAGAGATGTAAACTGATGAAGTTGCAGGCTCTGCTCAATGGAAGGCGTCCTGAACTATAACAAAAACCTCATTTAGCCAGCGATGACAGATTTGCTCTTTAAAGTGTAAGTAATATTACGGGTAAAGGTAAACAGAGCTGGGAAAAGGAATAGCTCATCCATGAAGAACAAGAATGGAGAAATCTCCTTCAGACAATTTTCGCTTCCCCAATCCTTTAGTTGTAAGTGTTATCAGATCAGAAAGAATCTAAATAAACAGTCCATTTGAAGGGTATAAAAACCATGTGCGTGTTGGGACCTTGTATAGAATGGCACTCAATGTTCTGTGGTCTAAAGTCTCATCAATACCAGAGAAAGTCACTGACCATCACCGAGATCAATTTTAAAAAAGGTTTGAATTGAGGTATTTCTGACATTAGATTTTTTAAAACAACAAAGGTAATACTTAAGATAATTGTTTCTTAGAGTAAATTCTGCAACATAAAAGATGTGAATGCATTACGTCACATTTATTTCACATTTCTATACACTTCAGTATAAGTACTGCTTTGTTTTTAATTTTCCTCAATTGGGCCATAAAAAGACTTGGCTGGCACTGACAATTTTGAACATTATCTAAATGTTGCTACCTCTGTTAGCAGTTTAAACATATAGCAATGCTTAAATTCTGTTAATTCCTTTTTTAGTTATTGAAAATTTTGCACAAGCAACTCTTCAGTACCGTTACTACAGCTAACAGCAGCAAACAGAGGACAGTCTGTATTTCATAAACTATGTAATTCTGAGTACATTATAATACGCAGCCACAAATCCACATGTGGATGATTTACAAAGAATTTAAATTCAAATTTATGGATTAGGTATTTCCACGGCCTAAACTGCAAGTAATCTACTTCTAAAGTCGCCAGATATGTTTGAAAGTTTATGCTTTCACCTTTACTGGAAAGACAAACTTGGTCTAACCTGGTCCCATCGAGATTGCTGCTGGATGACACATGGAAAAGAAATATAACCCTTTAATCTCCATCCTGGCAGCAAAAGGGAATTAGGCCTACAGCGTGTTCGCAAAGACGAGCAGCTCAAGTGCAGTTGGTAGGCAGCCAAGGTGACACTTATTTTGGCTGCCGTGTGTTCTACTCACTGGAAGTTGGCCACTCGGATGGCTACAGGCACATGAGAGAGCTGGGCCGCCCATTTCAGAGTCACATCCTGATACACCAGCAGCATGTTGTTGTGGTTACCAACCAGGCTGTTTGTCGTTCCTTCGGAGACTGGAGCACAAAAACAAACAGGCTTAACACGCGTTAATTCTGCTAACTCTGACATTTATATTTACAGGAGGTGCATTATCAGCTTTGTTCTCAATATATGGAATTAATATGTCTGAGAAAAACACGTGCAGCTCAAGATAATAATTTTTTTTGTCTTTTTTAGTTACAAAAGAGTTCCTTCATGATGCTGCCCAACTTGGTAATTTTATTTGTACATTCAATTCTGCTATGACAAGTTAGATGTGTTCCTGAAGAGCTCTGCGTTATGAAAACTCTCGGTATAATAACCACTGATTCAGTAGGGAATTAAGGGGGTTAGGAGAAAGAAGTCTGCAAAACAATATCATGATTTAAATATTTGTACACAATTTTGTCTATTACTGTTAATCCATGCTCGTTAATTAGTCTAAACTGTTTCATTGTGATATCATTAATTTAATACAACCATGAAAAAAACACTGAAGTAAAATGCATGAGATAGGTACAGTACATGTCAGCCTTCACTGTTAAATGATGGGAAATCAGACACTACACTCCCCTCCTTCTTGCAAGCAGTTAAAAACCCACAAATAGGTTTAAAAAAATAAAAAGACAGCATGTATAAAGCCTTAAAAAGACGAAATAATGAAATGCCCTTGGTTATCTGCTATCCACTGGTAGTGTGCGTGATGCACACATTTACAAACCTATACATCACGCCAATAAACCCTTCCCAGTCTAGTACTGTTGATTAATGCAGATTCTAGTAAGGCTTGACACACTGGAACACGAACGAACTACATTTTCACAATCCGTCATAATGAAGACCATGAACCTGATACCGAATGTACTGTTATCAAAGCCTGCAATTGTGGTTAGATCTAAAGGCCTGGTGTGCAAGCTCACACTGACGTGACTTTAAATGACAGGTGGTAGCCGCTGTTCATACCACTTAAAAGAACAGCGTACTTTTTAAAGTCGCCTAAAATGGAATTACAGAGCCACCATCTTTTGTTTGATTCTACTTCTGTGGTCAAACGGTAATAATATCTATCTGACATATGGTATAGGTTTGACAATTCCACTGCACCTTAAGAAGATCTTGCCAGAAACATGCCTGATTATAAAGCGCGGATAAACTTAGTCATTATCACTCACTGTAAAGAACTAAGACAGACATGCAAGCGACATTCTTTTGGGATTGTAGGAACCTGCTAAATATTATGAATGCCGCAGAATGACTAGTAAAAATACACTTGCACTTAGCAAACATGAGCGGCTCAAAAACGCTTAAAGCAACCTCCAGATTGTGGTTATGGGAAGGGGATTTCTCATTTCAATTTCTAAATATGCTTTCAATGACCAAAGTCTATAACTAAAATAATTACTTTTTTTGCTCCAAATATTTGCACGTAATGTTTTCTGTTATGAATGGGGAAGGACGGCTAAGAAGAAGCAATCCATCACACTGCCTGTATTCACACATGTTACAAATCACTTTAAAACCATTAAAATACTCTGTGATTAAAACCTAAACTTTATGGTTTTCACAGTTTTGTTATTCTATAGCTGGATTCTATAGGGTTCACTTTAATTTTGCTAAAAAGGACAGCTGTCTGAATCAATTTGTTTATCATTATTTTTAAAAAAGGAGTATATCTGAAAACAAAACTTTAAAAATCACATATTGGTTCTGTAATCTCAGCAACCAAAGACTGTCCTTCAAGAACAGGTGTGAATAATAATGGTTGTTGTGTGAGAGTATACTGTATATGGGGAGCATCAGATACACTTTGCACATATAACTACATAAGAAGCACAGGTATCAGGATATCAGAAAAAGGACTGTCTTGTTTGTAGCAAGAATACTGACATTGTATCGAGCAGGCATCACATAGGTAAATTTATTATGCTGATAAACATTTGTCATCAACAGGTGTCTGCTGTGTAAGTCACAAGTTAATACCGTGTGACCACCACTGGAGGCAATACAAAAATGCTGTCTTGTGAAATTCTGGCCCACTCCTCTCACAGAAACCAGATGAGCAAGTCCTGTTCCCCGGTCTCTGAATACTCAAATGCCATATGTTGTCCCAGTTCATCTTGCAAAAGTTCAAAGGTGCTCAAGTCTGGCGAGAGGTTGGCTGTAGCATAACTATCACATTCTTATCTCAGAAGAAAGCCATTGTGACAAATGCAGCGTGAGCACGTGTTGCCCTGCTAAACCTTTGTCAGGTCACGATAAGCCTACAGGAAGGATAGCTAGGGATGTCCCAGAAAGCACTCAATATCCTGTAGCACCATGCAGTCAGGTTGCCATCAACTAACCACAAGCAGTGCAGAAACCAGACTCCTGCCTCAATCTCAACTGGGACATTCTGCAGTACAGGCAGCATGGTGGCATAATGGTGAGCATTATTGTGGCTCTGGGGCTAAAGATCCACCTGGATTAACTGGCTTCTGAGAAAATTAGGCCTACTGTGAGTGTGCGCGTGTTTGTGCTTATGTGCGCCCTGCGATGGTCTGGCATCCCAATCCAGGGTGTATCCTGCCTTGCTCCTAATGCTTGCCAGGGCTCCTCCATAACCCTGGTTAGACGTAGCCGCTAGAAAATGGACAGATGGATGTTCACAACAACTAGCATACAGGCCTGAAACCTAAACATCGCCGAAGGGGACTTGATTAAACTAAGAGTTGCCCACACCACCTCATTCTGATGCAGCAATGAACATTGGAGAACACTATGCCTCAGCCTGACCTACCGACAATGACAGTTCAGCTGCCTCCTCGCAGTCAAACTGCTCATGAGCAAGTTGTTCTGGCCCTTTTGAACGCAGTGTGAAAATCATGAAAATGAAGCATAATTATATGCAGAACTTAGCAAAGTGTAATGGCTCATGGTCTCCCAGATTGTGGCCTCTCATGGACAGATGGCATTTGGCTGTAAATATCTTGCGCAGTTAGAAATTGCTGGCTGTTAACAATGCAGACAGTGAGCACCGGCACAATGAATCAGTCTTGCCTCCAACATACCGATGACACAAAAGTATTATCCCAATAAGCAGGGCATAATGGTTATATTTCTGCCTTTTTTTCTCGATTTTTAACAGACTTGACATTCAGCAAGTTAAAAAAAAAATCTCACCACCTACAGTACGCTCAATCAAATCTGTCACTAATGAAGTGATTCAGTGTTCGTGCAAAATCAGTTATCAATCAGCTTATCATAGCCAGTCATGAATGATCAAACTTGCTTGATGAATGTAATCTTGCTAAAAAAGGTACATGCATAGAGTGCTCAACTTCTTTTTTGATGCCCAGTATATAAAAAATGTAAGATGTGTCTTTGGCATCTTACAATATAGAGAACATATAGATGATATTTAATAAATTAAATATTACAATTTTGTAGAGAGCCCTAGATTAGGGCTAAAATGGTATTTTAAACTGAACTCTGGACCTTATTAGGCTTAAAATGGAAAACTGTGAGCTGAAAATCATACAGCAATTCAAGTCAATAACAGGGGATCTTCAAATTTATGTTAATTATTGACGGTTACCGCACAGTGCCTGACTTAATTAGAAGAGTAATAAATAGTTCTCATTTCTGTTATCTCTTTGCTTTAATGTGTTTACCATCAATGATATGCTTAAATATGAATCCGAACACTCCAAACTGAGAAAAGAAAATCTGGAACAAAAATGTAAAATAAATAGGAGCCACAGCACAATGAATAAACAACTCAATGAGGTTAAAAACAACAGTGAAAAGTTCAAAACCTACATTTTCATAAATAAACACTCTTTGGGTTTATTTATATCACCTGAAAAGGATGATATAAACAGTTTTTTTTTTCACTTGCACCTGAAAATACATGCAGTGTTACACACCTGACGCATATGGAAGGAAGCAACTTGGATTGTACTCCAGTTTCTTCATGAAGAGGATCTGACCATTGTCCTTCAAACAGTATAAGTTCCTCTCTCCCAAGACAAATATTGTGGAAGCTGAGTGATTAAAGGAAGGAATGCATATATCCAGAGCCTGTTCTCCAATCATTAGAGTCCAGTCTGCCTATTGAAAAACAAAAGGGGTTCAATAAAAATAGCATTTAACTACATATATGTCATATATGGCAATATCTATATTGCCCAACCAAAATACCACAAGAGGGTGAGATCCAGAAGAGATTCCAGAAGACTGTATTTAAACAGGCGCCTTCTGGCTGTCCTGTACTACAGGAAAGAAGACTGATAAATGTGGCCGCACAAGAGGCCTATTATACTTGCAAGCAGGCAGCGCGTATGAAAACCATAGGGTCCGAAGGACCTAGCCCAATTCTTTAGCCGTCTTGTAATTCCTGTCAGAGGAGGATTTATATAACACTAACTGTGGGGATGTAGTTAAATGTGATATTTGCATTCTAAGTGAATTTCAATTATAACACACATAACTTCACTGTGTTCCATAAAGATTACAGGATGACATTTTTGTTTTTTTTCTTCAGAACAATATCCAATCATTTCTTTCTCGGGTGTTTTTCTGATGTTTATTCTTTTTTCACGGGCGGAAATGACTACATCTGGAAATCTGGTAGACACTGTACGCGATATACATTTTTCAAGAATTCCATCTTTGATTTGGAGGACAAATGCTGAGGGAGTACCTTACATAAAGAACCAAAGCTACACATACCTGCATATTTCTAAATGAGTGCAAAAATCCATGGAGACAAGCTGATAATGTTGCATTAAAAGTGCCCATAAGGAGTTATTATTTTAATCATTAATAAAATCATCTTAAATATTATAGTACAATTCCTATTTGTGCATCAGACACGTTCTGGAGAACATTGATAAAAGGTTTCCGTGCCAAAAGCTTTGCTGTCCTGCCCGAGTGTCTGATCAGATTTATAAGCCACACTTACCACCAGTCTTTTCCCTGAGCCAACTTTTTGCTGTTCCGATTCTTTCCTGGTATCAGCATCTGTGGCAACAGCAAGTGTTTGGTACCTGTGCCGAACAAAAATGTGTTTCTAAATACCAAAACTCTTAAAATGCGTTTCCTCCATAACAATTACATTTCAAAACAATTGTGACTTTATAATAAACGGTGGGAGTAGGCTAATATAAAACAGGCTGATGGTAAGGGCTTAAATTCTGTTTTATAATCCTAGAATTCTGTATTTAGGAAACAGCTAGACGAGGTCATAGGATTAATAAGCTACTAAATACCAAATGGCTGAAATGGGCCATTTGGCTTCTTCTTGTTTTTAACCTCGTTTCTTATGAGCCCAGGACACAAGAGCTGTTAGACAGCAGCACAACTATCATGCCACCTTGCCCACGCTACACCGCACATACTGTGCAAACTGGATTCTTAAAATATTCGACACAGGATAGATTTTCAAACGTCAGGCATAGAATGATTACCGAAATTGCAATTTAATTTCATTTCAACAATCATAATCAGGAAGTAATTTAACTGGATGGGTGCCATGGCGGATGGTATGAATAGGAATGGAGTATCACTCAACACTGTTAATACTTCCTGCTAGAAGAAACAGAAGAACCCTATTTGTATGGAAGGTATATAAATGAAACAGTGCATTCATACATTACAACTCCATATTACCTCACATTAAAGAGATTACATTCAAAATGTTCAGCAGAAAAAAATGTTGTTAATCGTAAGAAATACAGTATGTGTACATATCCTTATTAGAATATGGCTTATTTTAAATAATTGTTACCCGTTGTTACATAAATAACAAGACTTTCCACATTTCTTTTGACGTGAGACAATTTTACACACTGTACATTTATTGAAATATGTACCTTGAAGAACGCACTCATCAAAACAGCTCCAGATTTAAAAAATAAAATAAATGGAGGTGGAATGAAAACCAGAATATCCTCATGCTCCAAGGACTGGACTTCCCCTTGCTTGCACTATATCCATTTCAAGATGTAGCCGTGCAGATCCACCAAGAATTTAAATGATCAGCCAATCTATGGCTAAAACAAGTCAGAGTTCCTATATAAGCAATCTTATGGTGCTTATTTAAATTGCAGCCTAAGGATTTGCTGCCTCATATTGATCTGGGTAGACAGATCTTGATATCCCACGTGTTTTAAATAAAACGCTACCTTTATTATTGTTAAAACAATGATTTACAACTCCGAAAATAAACAATTTGAGAACACAAGCATCAGAGTGGAATTTTAATTAGAAAGTGAAAACTTTCCCCTTATCATGTCTCTAATGAAGCTCAGCTGTAGAAATATCCAAGGATATGATAACAGTGAGTTTGCATTATGCAGTATGCAATATCGCTATTTTTACCCGTCTTAGCTTCTTGCTTTCTGTTTAATCTTAAATATTGCGGATGTGGTTCTTGGCTAAAAAATGAAAATGGCAAACCATTTTCTTCACCACATAAGTATTTAAAGACATGATCTTAAGAAACTGATCCTACTACAGTAAGTAGCAAGGAAATAACACTGGACATAATAACCTCTTTGCTCTCTCTCTAAGTCCCGCTATATTAAATGATATAATATATAGTCTTCGGACCAGTTTCCCACACAGTACAAAAAAAGAACTATTGATGGTAAAGTACTGAAAGGCAACTTGTCAGAGTCCCACAGACGAAAGGAAACCCCAACCAACATACCTCAAACATGATGTAAGGATTAACTGACAAATGCTCTCTGATATTTTTAAATCATGTTTATTTTTCTCTTAATACCTATTGAATATACGTACTTGTAGCTCTCAACTTGTCTTGTGGAGGAAACCGTGATGAAGGTGTCAGTGCGAGCACAGTAGCTCAGCGGACCTGGCAGAAGGAAACCGGGCAAGAGCCTGCCAAACACATAGCTTTCCTGCTCGAAGAACATCAGCATCCCATCCATGGACTGTATGCAAATAAAGTGGTGACCTCAAGAAAAAAAAACACATTTATTTGACTTATTATACTGATTTGTGATTTCTTAGATGCCTAGCTGCCCAATCGTTTCCAAATGAGCTCCCAATGACTAAATTGAACAAAGAATGTTTCAGTGGGCCTTTGAAACTGCTTTCTTGTCTTACAGTATTGCACAGGAGAAAAAGTTACATTATGCCATGCCCTCTGAAACATGACAGGCAAATTAGTGTTGATCAATTTATGCTTTTACTTCCTCAAAAAAGGCAAAGCTCGTCCTAGAATAATTGATATTTCTGGTATCCCAACAGGTAAAAATCAAACACACTTTTAGCGGGATTGAGATCAAGTGACATGGGAGTCTGTAAATGTCCCCTGCCATGAATATCAGGGAGCCAGTCAGAAATATTTCTAGTCACAGATATCATGCACGAAATGCCGAAAGCATCATGAATATCAAACTCCATTAAAAAGTGTTTTTGCAGAGTTGTAAAAGAATTTCCACTCTAATAACATTTTCAAAGCAAGCACATTTTAATCACACTATTTGCTGCTGTCCTGAGTTATACTTTCTGTATTTTTGCATGCAAAAATATAAAACATATATATTTTCTTATTCCGTTTCTAGATCTAAATGCTACTGAAGTAGAGTGGCCTGATGAATAAAAATAATGTACAAAAATCAATAGTGCACATAAATACATTCTAGACGGTTCAATAACAGATGGATTCTATTGCTTAATGAGCATGTTAATGTTATTTAAGGAAAAGTTCTTGGTTTTAAGTGTTAACACAGATATGTGGTTCTGAATAAGGAAACTGAACATCAACAAAGCTAAAGCAAATAAGCTTACATGTTTCACAAAACTTCCTTCCTCAGCTATGTAGGTGACTGCCAACTATTTGACTGTAAGAACAGCTCCCATTCATGTGCTGTGCTAATTGCACAAAAAAAATAGAATTAAAAAAGGTATATGCCCCTTTAAAAACCAACATACATGTATGTTAAGCAGTATTTTAATCCACATGTACTAAAGTATCCCAGAAGAAAAACGGCAAAGTACAAGTCAGTTAGCCACACAGTCCAGAATGAAACAATTTTCTAAAAGCCTATCCTTAAATACAGGTTATTTATTGGTGGTCTTGCAAGTTTGTTTTGGTAGTTTATTTGTCTACAGGACGGGCCTAAAAGATGTCTGCATCCACTTCTTTTATCAGTGCCACCTATGGTCAGATATTTTGTTCAAAATCAAACAGATCTGTGGTTCCTTAGATACCTCTCCCTGGGATCAGCCGTTCCTAGCTTCTGATTATGGTGTAACGCCCTATTCTATAACATTGAATGTAATATTACACCAGACAGATTTCATTCAATGTGTGTCGTGGCATTCCACCAGCAACCCCTCTAAAACAAAGAACACTGCTATATCAGGACTTGGACTGGGCCACCCTGTAGCTAAGCAAGCCCTTATGAACTATCATTTCACGTGAAACTTAAACCTAACTAAGTTTCCTCACCTCACACAAAAGCACAGGAAAGTTAAAAGCTACTAATAATTAGTATACACTGTATTAATAATCGATGTGGCAGTAAAACAGCCAAATACCAAAATGAGACAAACTGAACAAAGTAAAGATAACATTTCTTATTTTCATACCAATTGTGAATATTAAACCAATATTTTCAAAAAAGCAATACTTTCAAACCAACGAGTATCTAAAGTGCTTAAAATGAAGTAGTTCCTCACATGCACTTTTCCATATGAATTCATTTCTTTCCTGCTTTATGCTATTCTACAGTGCTTTAACAAATGAAAAAATTGGTCTGTATAATACTGTTAATTTTCTAATTTCTGAGCTGTTCTTACTTAACCTTAGAAGGTCTTTTTTTGGCTTTTTCGTTTTTAACAATTTAATAATGATACGCAGGGTTAATAACGTACTTTACAATATAACACATACTTTGCAATTGCAGAGTAACTGCATTACTTCTGAAAGATCACCAGCTGAGGTAGTATGGCTCAGGAGACCTTCACACAAGCTCCAATCCAACTAGTGTTACACTACGCAGAAGTCCAGGTGGTTACCGGGCAATAATGAAGAGTTTTCCAGATTCAAGATGCTGCCAATGAAGGAACACAAACCCTGGCCCTGCTGAACTCTAGTTAAACTTGTGACTGCCCTCTTTATAACAGTCAGGACAGCTCAGCTGTTATTCCACAATAAGACTGCAGCCCCAAATCACAAAACAATAACAAAGGCTTCAAAGACGGTAGTTACCTTAACCTCCACAAGTCTTACTACGCCTTACTAATTGTCTCCTCTTATACATAATGCTTACAACTGCAACACCCTGGTCTACTGACCACCTCTTACACATCCTACGAAGTGCTAATCTCCCCTATGTGACATCCTTAAAAACACAACAGTGATAATTCAAACATTATAATCAATTAAATGTGACTACACACTAAATGATAATTACAAGAATTATACATGTTTTTGTGTAGTATAAGAATACGTCCTTGCTGTCTTCACATACAGCATATACAGTACTGTATTTTAAAAGTAACCAAAAGCATTTTGCAAGAGAAATTCCTACACACAGCAGTGCTCACACTGCCACCTTGTGGTTCTTTGTGTTTACATTGGATACTTTAGGTACAATGTACAGTACATTTAATTACTGTACGTTTAAACACAGTACAATTCATGTCAGTTTTCAATCATTTTAATGATGCTATTTTTAAGATGAGATGTGTTGAACCTCAATTGTATATGCAAATAACAAATGGATGTGTATTCTGTATAACATTAAACACGCTTTAGAATTTATGATTAAATATAATGGACAACAATTTTAACTTTCATTCTGACATAATATTTTTTTTATATTTAATAAAAGCAGGATTATACTGTCAACGCAAAAGCTACCAAAATAACAGGCTGTTTAGAAATGGGTAATTTATGTTAGGTAGTTCCATAGTCAAATTCCATGTATATTAGATTTTGTAAAAAATATCATCTGAAAGACAATTTAAAAGTTCATGTAAAGAAAATCTACTGAGATTAAAATGCTCAAGAACACTTTAGTAAATTGCAGTAAAGATTATTTCTGCGTTCCAACTTTTCTAAGCGTCTCAATACATTTTAAACAAACTGTGTGTGTGGGCTAAGTAAGAGATAATATTTTCCTTCATATTTATAGCTTGTACTTATTTTAGAACAAGCTGGCCATGGAACAGTATAATAACCTGTTTCTAATTTCAAGCCCTGCGATTTCTGGAATTAATTTCGCTTTAGTTTTACTATCTACCACTTTTCTGTGATCATTTAGCAGGATAAAATTGTCATGAGTGGTAACTGGAATCCAAGAAAAGCAATGACTTTAGTCCTAAAATCCTTTCTAATAAAAAAGTAATATCAAAACTAAGATCAGCCTATTTAAAGAAAATCTGTTTGACACTCAAATGGCACAGGACATAAAATAAAGGCTTTATTGTTGAAATATTCAACTTACAGGCAGAAAACCATGTTCCCGTCATGCCTGACAGAAAAATACAAACCTTCCACAAAAAACCCTCATTCTCATGTAAAAGAAGTGAAATTATAAATACGCAAACCGGCATGTCTCTGGGTTACTGGAAATGAGCAGTTGACTATAAAAATTGCAATGTTTTCTTTCTTCGGGTTGGAATATTTCCCCTTGCTTGCCTCACATTCATGTATCAGCATATGGTGCACAAAAAGCCAGAAACTGAGCACAAAAGTTGGTACACTGAAGGTACACTGAAAATCATGCAATTGAGTGGTATCTTTAGACCTAATAGCTCCATTTAATATCAAGGTCTTGAGTGTTAACATTTAACTAATTGAACTATATACCAATACAGACAAAAATGTTTTATTACATGTATGTATTTGCATTACCTTTAGGTGTTAAACGTGTCTTCAGCTTGAGTCAAAAATAGTTTATGTTGTGTTTCTCTCTTCCCAGGACCTCACTGGGAGATGCATGACCCCTTTTCAAAACACTGGCGTCTGAGAAGTCTTAGCTCACTGTTCTATTGCTTGAAATTATGAGCCAGCAGCCATATCACCCTGCAACTCACAACTGGCAGCCTACTGGAGCTCAGCAGGTGTGAGCCTGGACAGTACCTGGATGGGAGACCTCCTGGGAAAAACTGAGGTTGCTGCTGGAAGAGGTGTTAGTGGGGCCAGCAGGGGGCGCTCACCCTGCGGTCCATGTGGGTCCTAATGCCCCAGTATAGTGACGGGGACACTATACTGTAAACAGGCGCCGTCCTTCGGATGAGACGTAAAACCGAGGTCCTGACTCTCTGTGGTCATTAAAAATCCCAGGGCGTTTCTCGAAAAGAGTAGGGGTGTAACCCCGGCGTCCTGGCCAAATTTCCAATTGGCCCTTACTAATCATGGCCTCCTAATAATCCCCATCTATGAATTGGCTTCATTGCTCTCCTCCCCACTGAGAGCTGATGTGTGGTGAGCATTCTGGCGCACTATGGCTGCCGTTGCATCATCCAGGTGGGGCTGCACATTGGTGGTGGTGGAGGGGATCCCCATTACCTGTAAAGCCCTTTGAGTGGAGTGTCCAGAAAAGCGCTATATAAGTGTAAGCAATTATTAATTATTAATGAACATACCTGTAACTCCACCAAAGGGACCATATGTCATGTTGCAGGCAATTCTCTGAAGATTGTGTTCATACACAAGTCTTAACTGGTACTGGATTCCATGTTCTACATTGCCCGCAGTTGCTACAATTGCATATTGAAAAGAAAAAAATGAAACAGTTTAAAAAGGATAAATATCAATTCATATTTTTAAAAATGAGGTACAGTATATAATTTATATTCTATATAAATAAGCTGACATTTAAAAAACTGTGTATCAAATTAAAGTTTTTGAAAAATTGTCAGAAATGTCTGTCAACTGGTTCCAAAATCTGCTCACAATGACATACGTATTGATTTTTTTATACAGACATGCCTGAAATAGTGAATTTGAATCAGAATGCATGTAAAACAAATGTGATTCTTCAAGGAACACATTTTTATTAAGAATGAGCTATATGGCTCTTACCTGCAATAGCACAGACTGACAATTTTCTAGGGTGTAACACAGCCAGATGAAGCAGGTCTGAACATCTGGGGAGAATAAAGCACATTTAAGTCCAGGTCACTACACCAGAATCAAGAGAGTTCCTTCACATTACTGATATTCACACCCTATAATTCAATACAACAAATCAAGTCATTGTTATAAAACGCCAGTTTACACATATGCTTTAAAATAATCATTCAGTGTAAAGATTTAAATTGCAATTACTACACTTTTTATACTATTGATTTTTATTTTATATTCATTTTCTACATACAATTTCAAAGTGTAGGTGCAGACGGTACACATCCTTTTGAATTCCATCTTATGGTATAATACGGAAAAAATCATTTTTCAACAAAATATTTTTTAATGATACAATAAAATAATATGTGCATCAGTTGCATTTTTTCATTTTCCATTTCTATTTTTATGCAATTCATGTTTTTGTCTGAAGTGCACAGCAGTGGTAAAGTCTACCCCATATCCTTGATAGCACAATTAGAAAGGATGGATTCTTTGTGAAAAGATCTATTACCTTTCTTTTATTTATTTTTATTTTGCATAGAAATCTAAAAACATTTAATTGCAAAGCAGTCCCAAACAAACAGAAATCCAAGAGATATTTGGCAATCCACAACAATCCAAAAATGCATTGAAAAAAAAAACATTCACTGTCAAAATGCCTAAAGACCTTAAGTCTTAACTGTCATTATTTTAGAATGAGAGCACTAGGTTATAGTATATATATTAAATCTCTGTAAAACAGCCAGATGCACGTGGACTTCAATAGCATCCATGTTAACAGAAAGATTTGTCTTAAAAGGCTATTTAAACATTCTTATTACGCAGAAAAGTAAAGACAGAGGAAATTCAAGACAATCTGTAACCTACAGTATACCATCAGGAACATCCCTGCCTCCAGCCCCAATTATCGTTAGAATGATTACAATTATAATTGAGTGCTCACCTAGGCTGGTCAAAAGACCCAACAAATGAATTTAGCAGTTCTACAAAATGGGTAGCATCGTTTTTCATCAAAATATTTACAGTAGGTACATATCTTCAAATAAAATAATTCACTTTTTAGGTGCAAATCTTTCAAAGGTCCTCACCTTTAAAATACAATACTTCTTTCTTCATATATTAAAACTTCATATAGGGAATAACTTTAGTACTGTACTAATGATATATTCAATGTTTATCATGAAAGCAACATTCTGTACCTGCTCTACTGCCCCTTACTTCAGGGGAACCTCTGTAGCAGTGACAGAGAAACAGCACCATCCTGCAGGATCATTCAATTAAAAAACATTCCACATGGTATAGTACATACTGCAAAGGAACAAGTAATAGGTTTATTCCATGCTGAAAAAAAAAGAAGAAAGAACACAACGTTTCGGCCGTGGAGCCTTCTTCAGGTGTGTGAACCCACCTGAACTACATAGTACATCCTGTACAAGTTCCAAAACGAAAATATCGTTAGTAGTACGAATTCCTATTTTCCTGTTTTCTTAAATATCGCTTATGCTAATGGCTCTGGAATTTCCCTGGCTTACTAAAGCTTGCCTTTCGCTAACACGTCTTGCAATGTCTTTTCCAGCCTGCTGTCCTAGGTGACAAAGCCCTTGTCAAAGTGGGCCCTTTCAAAGTTCTGAAACGGAAAAGCCAGAAAGCACTTTGGCAGATGCATGATATCCGCTGTTTCCACATAGGTTTGGCACTTTTAAAATGAAGGTTTCTTGCCACACGTCTATCACTTTGAAGGCATTCTAGTCTTTGGTTACAAGGAAATTTAAACCGGCTCAGAAAATGTCGGACCTGGGTTTGAAAATGTACAATACAGCACCTTGTTTTAAAAAGTTTAGGAAATCCTTATTGAAAGATGTCTGCTTCTTTGAAGAAATGCTACCTCCATTTCCATGCAATTCATGCGTTAAACTAAGACTGCAATCAAAAACATTTAACAGACAGACAAAAAAGAAAATACAAAACAATACAAAAACTGCTTTAAAAAAGGTACTCTCTGCTGGCTCTAGGAAGACCACCCCACAAAAGGGAGCAGATGGCTACAATGGCCGTGAAGGAGCATCATAAAAGCATAATTTTCATATGAAAAGACACAGGCATCCATAGTGATGGATCAGGAACTGGTTAACAGAAAACAACACTTCATCTTAAATGGCGTGAACTCTCAAGAGGTGCTAAGAGGTAAGAGGTGGTGTACCATGGAGTGAGGTCTGTTGCTGTTCCCGCTGCTATAACAATAATTAAGATTATGACAGTAAAAAAGTTAAGTTGCATGTGATAGAAAAACAAACCCAAAGAGTAGTAAGGGAATTACTGAAAGACAATCAAGCAGTAAGAAGGTGGGCAAATGAAATTTTCTGTCGATAAGTTTGAAGTGATCCGCACACAGAAGAACATTAGCCTCAAATACCAGAGGAAGTTATAGTGTACTCAAGGTTTACAAAGCACTAGTAACACTCCTTTTAGAACGATCTGTTCAGGTTATTCTGTGTTCACACACCTGAAGGAGGCTCTATGGCCAAAACGTTGCGTTTTCTCTCTTCTCTTTTCAGCATGGAATAAACCTATTACTTGTTCCTTTGCAGACTACGCATGCTGACACAGCTCCCCACCTACTTCAAATTATTATACATGTGTTCAGGATAACATACACATAGCAGTTCAAAAAAGAACAACGGGAATATACAGACAGGTTAAAGAAGCTGGACAAACCTCTTCAGTCCAGGAGGAAGGAGACTGAAGGAACATCTGACCTCAGTACATACAATCCTAAAGGGTTTAGATAGGGTGAACACAGAGGACTACTGAAACAAGTGAAACAAAGGAAGGGGTCCTCTACTGAAAACTAAAAAGGGATTTAATCAAGGATGCAGACTAGGACAAGCTTCTTTATATAAAATTAATGATTCTCAACCCAGTTTAGGCTCAATTAACAAACATCTAGATGAAATTTCACAACATTTGAAGTGTTATGATGTCTTCACCTATTTTTTATACTGCAGCTATGCAATCACAGAACTCTTACAAATACCTGTTCACCAGAAAACACTGGGCTGAACACTATGACAGACTACTTCCAAAGAAAAGAAACAGAATTAGCTATGAGGCTTTAGATCTTACAATGGATTGTGATCTTTGGATTAGGTTAAAAATTGCATTCATTTCCATAATTGTAATACATGACTGAAACTAGTCTTTAATTTATCAGGGTGATTTACTGTATGCCTTTCTCTATATATCTCTTATTGTGCTTATCTTAAATCAATGTAAGATTTATTTTTTTTAATAAAGCTCAGTAATTACAGGCCATTAACGTGAAGGGAAACATGTTCAGTATATCAGTTATACAGTAGATGTAATTGGTTATTTATCATATAAATTACTTTTAAATACAACCGGTACCTCAAGAGTAATTATTTTCTATTTATGGAAGCTGTAGCATTATTCTCAGAGATGGAAAAAGGTCAAATGAATAGAAGATGCCCAAACTAGGGCAAAAGCTTTAGGGCAAAACCTAAGCCTTCCTTAAGAAGTAAATATTACAGATTAGTACAGTGAAAAAGAATTGCACTGTTTGATATTGTGAATTTGTCATCATTGTGTGTACGTGTGAGTGTTTAACACATATACAGATAGGACTGTCATTTAGAGCACATGCTCTTTTCAGTCAGGTAAGGTTTCTTACAAGATTGAGGTTAACGTTTGCTTTTAATTAGCCACAGAAAGGTGTAAAAAAGAAAAAGGTTTCGTCTAATGCTTTATTTTTGCATTGTGATGTCTCAGTTCCCACAAATTAATAGTAAGGAAACCCAAGGACATCTAAAGACAGGCTCCTCACTTTAACAAGGGAAACCGAAGACAAAAAACATACAAATACAGAATTACTAATAATCCATTCACACATTCTCTAACTGCTTCAGCGGCACAATTACTAAACATTCTTTTAAAATCTTCAAAAAGACATTTTAAGAGGGTCTCTATCTGAGGTAAAAGGTAAAATGCCAGTAATTTAGGGTAAGCCATTCCTGGAACCACAGTAAACGTCGAAACTAGGAAATCATCAGATAAGAGGACTGGAAAAACGGTCTGTGGTGGTAATTTACAGCAGGAGATGGAGGAACAAAATGGAAGATTACATTTTAAATTGAACTGAATTCATCTTTACTGCCCCTAGGGGAATTTGCCTTGCACATCAAGAACTCATAATCATTTTACATATATGACAATAATTCAACAACATTACAATACCATAATACAAAACAACACTCAACGACTCAATCAGAACCTTTCCAGCACCATGAGATTATCTGTTTTTAATTAGCTTGTAAAAAAGTCTAAAAACAGTAAGACATTTTTTTCAGTTTTCAACAATTTAATGCTTGTATGTATAAACAAGTAAATGCTCTCTTTGTCTCTATACGAGGTGTCTGGTACCTCCTTCCAGGGGATAGAAGAGTATATTCTAAAAAGAGTGAATGAGAGGGGTCGTCTAGGATTTTATGTGCAAGATTAATAATATGTCACTCCATTACACGTTATTAACTCCAAGAATGCGCCAGTCCTGATCATTTTGTTCAACTTATTTTTGTTGTGCAAGGACAAGGCTCTGAATACAAAACGTGAGAAAGCTATGAATAAAACTCTTAGAAAAAAAAGCATCAACAGTATGCTTTATACATTAACAATCCTTAGTAAATACAACCTTTGTTGCATCCTCAGGTTCTCTGCTTCCTTATTGGCAGTCCAAGTCAATAATAGCGCCAAAGTATTTATATTCATTGACTGTTTCAATATCAGTTCCATTAACAGATACAGGGGTAACAGGAATAAAACATGCTTTCTGAAGCCAATCATAATTTGCTTTCTGTTTGCATCTACATGAGAAAAAGGTCAAATCATTATTTCACAATTGCTAAGCATCACAAATATTAAACATTGTGCTAAGGTTTGGAACCATTTAGAGGACAAACAAAGAGATAAGGGCGTCCTTGTTGAAGGGGTGAGCTGTTGCCGAATTAAAAATTAAAGTATTCCCCTATAACGAGTACATACAGTACAAGTAGTCTTACATGGGCCAGAAACTGTGAATCAAAAATATGTTGTACTGTACGTAAACTGTTGAGAACATAATACTGTCAAGCACAGTCAACTACGAATGCAAAGCAGGCAATGCATGGCTTTTAAACTCTCATAAAGAAACAAAGAAAATATTATAAATACTCATCTAAAATAATTTCCTGACTATATCTGATCTGTAATGCTATATGTTTCCCAGGGGAAAAAATGATCATACCCATGTATCTGCTCATTTATTTGTGAAATGAGCCTGCAAAGCCTTTAATCGCATCTGGTTGTATGGGCACAACAAAACACTACTTTAGGCCTGTGCTGCTACTGTGTCCTGAAAAACTACAGTGCTTGCAACTGGCTCACTTCCTTGGCCAGAAGAAATAACAACAAAAGCAGCACAACTCTATCACCATCTTGAGGATGATTTGGTGGAAACAGGAAATAACTTTTAGCAGTAAAAGCCATTTTGATTCTAACGTGACAACCAGACACAGTCAATGAAAGGACATGATCTGGGAACCGAGTCATGATACCACATAAAGGTCAATATCTCATGCTTGATTTTCATGAATGCTTTTGTGCTGCCAGTTTATACTGCCCCTACACATACTACCCATATAACAACAGCCTTCTTGCGAGGGGAGAATGTGACAGTTATGCCCTATTTATCCAAGCTGAACCTTTATGCCACAGTGTTGGATGACGTGCTCTGTCTAGGCCAGGCGCATGTTTGCCCAGTCCCAGTAAGAGGAATGGAACAGAATCCTGCCACCTGACAGTTCCGCCTATCCCAGAGGATTGCTTCCCAATAATGCCTCTGCTGCGAACAATCACAGACATGCTCAGAGGTGGGAATACTATTTCCAAAGTTCAGACTCGTCTGACCTTGTTAAGGCTAGAGAGGTTTAAGGTTACTGTTGAATTTGAAATGTGAATGAAACAAATTAGCTAAATGGGTAACATCAGAACATTCTGGATTACTGAAGAATAAAACAATAAAATATATCCATGTAATTTTGTTTTGGGGGGGTTCCGTATCTTTACTATGGAATATTTAGTGCACATGTAATCGGTAGTAGTGAGCATTCAATATTCAGTGACCTAGCATGATCCAAATAGAGAATAATCTGCTTGCTTGCGCGACTGTCAGCTGTTCTACAATCAGATTGCACAGCATTACACACAGGATTTATAAAGAGTATTTTGTGACAGTCATAACACTGAAACAGGCCATATGCACAGCCTCAATTTCTCTCTCATCCCAGTTTAAAAGTCGTTTTCCTCAAAAACAGCTGGAAGGTAACCACGACAAATCTGTCACCTACGCTCTGCTGCCCCACATATTTTCAGACATTGTATTTAAAATAAATCAGATTTTAAAAGCAGACGCATATTAAAATGAGCAGCATTTACGGAACATACTCTTTCAATGAAAGCTGCTGCACGCTATGTGCCTGCAGTTCTCTCTTCTTTGCAAAGGGAGCAGTATAACACTTACGAAACGAATTTGCCCACTTCCACCTGTATCACAGGATCTCTGAGCTGCACCTCCAGAAGCTGCTCTTCGGGCTCCAGGGTTCCTCCAGGCTTGGACGGGCGAGGGGAGAAAACGCGCAGCAGTCCCATGTAGCTCCCCACCACAATCTTATCTGTGCAGAAAACAGCAGCAGGTCCGCTGAGCAACCCGTACGGACGAATCCAACTACCACCAAAATGTGAGAATTCATTTCAAGTGAACTGCCTTCCAAGTAACATAAGAAGTGACACTGATCACTGCCCCCAAAGACAGCGTGCTATGGCAATTTGTGGTTGTTTTGAGCTCATTTTCAAAGTAATTATGTACTAAAATAAAATAATTACAAACACGTAATATCAATTGTAGTGTAATGCATTAACTGAAATACCTGCTGTAACACATCAATAAGCGCAGCACTGCAATAGATTTGTGACAGTGTCAAGGTTTACAGTAGCAGGTGATGGAGTTCCCCTACTACACTGCCCCAGTCTGTGTGTTGTCAGCAACAGTAATGAGACAATATTCCCCATAACGCTCTCTTCTTTTAAAATAATATGTATGTGCATGCACTTTATTAGTTGAAATTATTACTATTTACTTGTGGAAATGTCCCATGTCATTTCCACAAAAGACAACGGGCACCTCTACAAAAATAGGAAAATAAATCAACATCAACAATTTATAAAGGTGTAATAAAGAGAAAACATTCAAACAGAAAATCAACAACTTGCTCTTGCACAAAAATAAAATTCAGGCAATATGATTCCATTTAAAGTTCCTGTACTTGAAATTCATGTCATTAAATCTATTTGTGCAGTGAAGAAGCCAATTAAACAGAAGTTTTTCAGCAAATTTGACTGTAATTAAGAGGCTTAAAATACTAAAAAGCAATGCCAGTATAAATACTATGCTTGCATTGTGCCTTGATCATATATCCCGTATGTTGTCATATAAACAAGCTCCAGTTGAGTTATTAGTGTGTAAAACAAAGGCAGCTTCAAAGCAGTAGAAAGAAATACTCCAGAGACAGAGTCTGGAGTTTCCATAGTAAAAGTCCTCCAGGAGAATAAGGCACCCAAAGCAGTGCCAGATCAGTGTTTACAATTCCCCTCATAATAAGTGCTGATACTTGGATAATTATTCTCTGCAATCTCAGAGGAAAATATTTGTACCTCAATAAAAGTGCTCTTACAGTCTTTAACAGTAGAAAGTAGAAAGAATGCAAAACATCCTTGACGATAGCTGGACTGCATTTTAACAAAACCTTCCGTTTCAGAATATTTTTTTAAAACTCACTGTGTTACTCACATAGAACAAGTGATTTCGTTTAACTAGGTAAAAGAAGGCTTCCAAATACCATAGCAGACCCTTTTTGTTTTCACCTACCGCTAGTCAGGATGAGGAGATTTCCCATTAAAATGGTCTTTACTATGCACCACTCTAGCAAAACTCAATTTTAGGTAAAAACCAAAAAGATGCCATGCATCGTTTTTGCTCCAATTTAACTAAAAATTCGGTTATGGGTGAGAAAACGAGTTTCAGAGACACGGGAACTTCAGAACTTACCTTGTCCACTGCCACTATTGTCAACGTCTCCGACACACAAACATCCCTGGTCAAACTCGTCCCCATCGCCCAGCGTAGCGGACCACCACTCCCGAGCTTTAAACAGGGACATGCTTCTCTGTTTAAAGGCAAAACAGGGTTCATTCAGCGAAGCAGCACTACTAGTGATGCTCCCATCGCAGGGCAACAATATTCAGCCAGGGGGCACAGTAAGGAACTGGAAACCTGCGAGGAGAAAACAACAGAAGAAAACCTTCCCGCAGGGCAGTGAGTGAACCTCGCTAGCGATCACCTATGAAGAGAATGCCACCTTACACACAATCACTTCACTACAAGACTAGGAAGAGGATAAAACACCATCATGCACACCTCATCCTGCTGGAACCTGCTATCTTTACATACTGTAAAAGCGCAGGACCAAGCACTAAGTGCCTGTGCTGTGGAGGAACCACCTGTGGGATTGGGACTGCAGATTTCTACATCAGAGTCCCGGGTAAAACGCATCCCAGGGGCTTCAACAGGTTGCCTACAGTTTTGCTCAATGCCTGCCCTGGGAGAATGCACACAGAAAGGCAGTCGATGATCTCTCCATGCCCGGAGCCCTATGGTTTTAGTGCAAGACTCTGCCCATTAACCAAAAAATCTATATACAACTGCTTTTCCGCGAAAGGAAGAACCTACGATTGTGTTCTTTTTGTGCAAGTGTTCGGAAACGCTTTTGGGTGGTGTGGTGGTTGTTCATCACGCTGAGCGAAACCCCGAATTAAGAAAGCAATCATGATAGAAATAGAATGATTCAGATACATTTTCAGACAAACACGTGTGCTAAGCATGCCAATGAAATCGGCCGATGGAGAGGGTCGAATCTGGATATCAACAGTCTGAGCACACGATTTACTCGGCGAAACCAATGCCTTTTTTTTTAAAGCGGGCGCTGCCTTATACCAGCAGAACTTTCTGAGCAGCAGATCGCTATGGGCTGTGCCCGTATCTTGAATAATCTCCGCAGTGATTAGACGTATCATGTGACTGGGGATTGTGTTCTGTTTCAGAACATCCTCTGTCTTAATACCTCCTGCTGCGAGTGCAGAATAGACAGCTAATCCCCTGTACAAAAAGAAACCTGGCTTCCCTAAACTCTCGGTGTGCTAAGTCCCTTTGGTTTCAGTGGTTACATTTCGAATAGGTGCAAATGTAACCGCATTCATCGTCCAACTATACAGGTGATGAAACAAGCCAGACTGGCCTGCGAGCAATATCCCATCTTCCAAATGGTCAATTTAATCACCCCTGGGGCTCTCAAGATAATCTTACTCGACAGTCTGTCTAGACTCGCTCAGATCAGCTCCATGCCCGTGACAAGCCCGCACAAACGACATAAATGTTCATTAATACACAGGAACTTTTCATGCAGACTGCTGTACGGAGCTGCACGATCAACTGTACTGTATTGAGAGTTTCTGTATGGGGAAAAAACGAGCGATCAAACTTGATTTAACGCGTTTCCCCTCAGACGAGCAATTGATGATTCGTTTTGGACGCTCAAATAAAGGAAGAGCCCGATCTGACACGCTTGCGATGTTACATAACAGGAATATGATTAAACTGCACCCCGGAGTGAGCTACATTAACTGACATCTTTACAACAGCATCTGCCGCCGGAAACGTATCCTTGTTATACCGCGAGTAATTAAAATGATCTGAGACACTGAGTTCAGTTTCCAAACTGCCGGTGAGCCCGATCACCTCCGAGATCTGCATTAGTCCGAGCCAATCGACGAAACGTGTACCTCTCAGCTCAACATACCTGCCCGGCGAAAACCCCAGCTCTCCCGCGGGCAGGATCGTCTCTCCGCCAGGCTCAGCACCAGTGCCCAGCTGGGAAGTGCCAACAGGCATCAAAATGAGACCAAAACGAAACTCTCAAGCCAGCTGCGATCGAGCCGGACGGTGCAAGCCCACAAAAAACACTGGGAAAGAAAAAATGCTGGGGGTCGGATCTTCGCCTTATTGTGTTTTTTTTTTTTATTCAGAAGCACCAGAACTCCGGCGTTTAAAAGTCTCCTTCTTTATTTTTTTTTTGTTTGCTCTCGCTCGGGTGTCTTTCGGCCGTAAATGAACGTGTTTTGCAGCACCCAGGACAAGGCGGCGGCAGTGAATGGCAGCGGGCAGGGACTGTCTACCTGCTAGCAGGGCACCTGGACGAGGCCAGGAATCAATGAGGACCCGACTTCCAACAGCACCACAGGCTCTCGCCCGTCCTTCCTCTCCTCTTGCCCTCGGCAAAAGCAAACGCTACACGCGGCGTGCACGCAAGATCTCCCAAACCAAACTGCGTATCCGGGTAGGTACAGTATAAAAGCACAGTGCATGCAGCTCCGGTTTCACGAACGCCGTTCACGAAAATTCACATTTCGCTCCGGACGCGAGACCATCTTGCTGTTGTCATGGCACTGCCACCAACGAACTGGGCGCTGTCAACGCGCAGGTCCGGATGTTGCCGCCTGGCGCCGCTGGGGTTCCTGGGAGATGGAGTTCAGAGTTGGGATGAGGGTTTGCGCCGCACTGTGAATGTCTTCTGCGTCTCCGGGAGGCCTAATGGTACTCTTCCTATGCTACGAGCCGCTAGAATGATTGAGAGTTTTCGCCTTCGCCTGTGATTTCGTGTGGTTTTGACTTTTGTAGCGTCCAGTGCAACGTTTCCCAGCAAAACTACGGCGTATTTTTTAAGCGGTTCCCTGAAACAGTGACAAACGCTGATGAGTGAAAAATGTGTGAACTATAATGGAGCTCCAAACAGAGAGAATTTTACATTTCAAACTAAAAATGTATGCAATCAAGTACAGATTATGTTGTGAATGTCGTACTGTAGCATGAAACAGAACTCGCCACTAGATGGTAGCATTTGTTAAGGGGAAACCCAATTTATTACAAATTACATACATATAAATACAAGATGTTTCCAATAATAAAATATCTATGAAACATTTAACACTAACCTTTTAAAAATTAATAAAAATATCTGTATGTTCCAAGAATTTCATTTTAAGTCAGTTCGTTTTAAAACGCAATTTAGTGTCAGAACACAACAATATTGCTGTGGTTTATGTGACACAACCGCATTGCGGCTGTTCAAGGCTGAGTAATCAACAGCCGAGGGCGCGATTAGTAAATGGTACCGATAATTAATAATGATTTTGATATTCAAGGACCGACATTTATTTTTTAATTTCATATCTGCAGAATGTAGCCTCTTGTTCAAAATATGTGTTGTCTATTATTTCAGTTTAAATTTACATTTCAACTTGTGCTTTTTATTTCTTTTTGTTTGGAGATTTTAAAATCTCCAGAATTTGAATGATTATTTTACATTACAATTCACTCTGTAGTGTTGCTCGTCCGCTCACTGCTTCACAAGGCTGAATCTAAGTGCAATATTTTGACTTCTGCCTGCTGGAATGATGAATATGTTTATATAGTGGTGCACGAAGATTTCGGGATACACACATTGATCAGGTACGCATTACTCTGAACAAGAAACAGAAACAGCAGTGGTCTGCAAGTGGATTTCCTTGTAGGGCGTTTCAGGTTCCAAAGAGGCACCCAAGTGGTTCATTCATTTTGCCAGCAGCCTTATCACCCTGCAACTCACAACTGGGAACCCACTGAAGCTCAGCAGGTGTGAGCCTGGTCAGTACCTGGATGGGAGACCTCCTGGGAAAAACTAAGGTTGCTGCTGGAAGAGGTGTTAGTGGGGCCAGCAGGGGGCGCTCACCCTGTGGTCCATGTGGGTCCTAATGCCCCAGTATAGTGATGGGGACACTATACTGTAAATAGGCACCGTCCTTCGGATGAGACGTAAAACCGAGGTCCTGACTCTCTGTGGTCATTAAAAATCCCAGGTTGGCTCTCGAAAAGAGTAGAAGTACTATGTATGAAATACACTATACTGGGGTGTGAGGACCCACGTGGACCACAAGGTGAGCGCCCCCTGCTGGCCCCACTAACACCTCTTCCAGCAGCAACCTTAGTTTTTCCCAGGAGGTCTCCCATCCAGGGACTGACCAGGCTCACGCCTGCTGAGCTCCAGTGGGCTGCCACTTGTGAGTTGCAGGGTGTCAATATCTAGCGTTTCGCCCAGTCGTTTCCCATTCAACTATTTCGAAGACGTCTGCCATCTCACAGGCCGTTAAACGGCTTGAACCGGAGTAAACTGCACCTCCTGGAGACGGTGCGATGTCTTCCGGCGCCGCCTTCGCCGTCTTCCAGATCGTCCTCTGCGGCTGACGTGCTTTTTCACAACGCGTCCCCTTCCAAAGGCAAAGACCCGGGAGCAATGTCCCCTCCAAACGCACAGCGGGTTATGAAGTCGGCGCACATAGGCAATTGAACTGCGCACCCCCCAAAAAAAAATTCCAAAAAAAGTATTATAATAATAAAACAAACACGATCGTCAATGGGAAAATGCTCAATTGACCGCAAGAGACCGGCTGCGAGAGGCCCGGCTTGGCCGTGTGCATCATTACTGCTGCTCGGTCATCGGTATCTCTGCTCTCGCAGTCTCGTACCTCACGGCTCAGGCTCGCCCGGCACTCGGTCTCTATGACTGGGCTCGCCGCTGCATCGCTGTCCCGGTCTTTTGGATCTCTCTGCTTCTAGGAGAATGACTATATTAACAAAAAATAATTCCCGGTTTTACAAAATCCACATACACTCGATGTAGGGCGCACAAGTGTTTGTCACTGGGGTGGGGGACAAAAATGGCACAACTTGAAATGTTTGCGCACACGAGACGGGAAGCGTTAGAGGGAACACTGCCCGGGACTGGTCCGGTCCGGTCCGGTCCGGTCCACGCTGCAGGACCATGAAGAAGGACAGCAGCACCGGCGGCCCTACAGAGCGTCTTGAATGTGGCTGTGTCGCATAAACCACAACAGAGTCACGTGTGCGGGCTGTCTGCCGAGGAAGGACGATCTGCGCACTGGAGGTGCTGTTCTGGTCCTGCCGGTGCGCTGCTGGCGAGCAAGGCGGGAGTAAACCCAGAAATAAAGATGGACAAAACCACGGTGGTGAAAGCGGGGGCAGTGGCCAGCGCCAGTGTGTGCGCCCTGTTCGGCGGCGTGGTCTTAGCCCAGTACATCTTCACCAAGAAGAAGAAAGCGGGCCGGAAAACCAAGATCATTGAAATGGTGAGTTTCCGTGTGAGCCAATGCGTGTGACTGAACCGAGCCGCGGGGTTTTGAAAAGCTCGCAGAGGTCTTACTGCAGATAATAATGATAATGGTGATGATAATAATACAATTCCAACATAGTTGAAAAGCGAGGCAACGCAGAACAGCAGCTGAAGCATTTGAGAGTCTGGTTTGTGGACACCCGCGAAGGCAAAATTACACAAGCCCTTGCAGGTGATACGTTTATGGTTTGGATACGTATTGAGCCACTATTTGGTCATTTTGGTCTGGGATCATTTTGTACGAAGAAGATTAATAAGATTTTTAAATAAGTCTCCCTGCTGGAGCACAGAGATGTGAGCTTTGAACGGTCTCCACTGCCCACTCGCGGGTTGGTATTGAAATTTGTCGCTTTAAATGTCCACGTTGACCTTCATTGGCCCCTGCGTGGCTGCATCTTTCCTGCTTTTCTGTGACATCGCAGCGTTGCAATTCAGTACAGTGACCACCTGGGGGGTACAGACAGCAGACTTTTTCCATCTGAAAAATAAAGCTCTCCTCCTGTGTGTCGTATTCACAAAATCGAGCGCGCGTCTGTGTCTGTGTTTGCAGATTTTCAGTAGTAAAAATATATTTTCTTGAAGAAGAAAAAATCGGATATTCCATCGTGGAACATCTTGGATCCTTACCTTCCCTTTCTGGGATCACGAATGTTTCTGGCGCTTTGTGAGCTTGGAGTCAGGCCTGGACATCCATCCTTTTTCTGATGGCTTCAACCAATTCAGGGTCACTGCTAGCAACAGGCACAAGGCAGGATACAGCCTGGACAGGACACCAGTCCATCGCAGAGCAGACACACAATCACGCACGCACAGACACATACACTCACAGTCACGCACACGCAGACGCAAACACAGACGCACACCAGGGCCAGCGTTTCCCATCCCGCCAGTGTGTCTTCGGACTGTGGGAGGAAACCAGAGCCTGCAGGTGTCCAGGGTGGACACCCTCCTGGCGCCCTGAGCCTGTCAGTTTAGGCTCAGTCACCGAGACCCCCTGAGGATAAAGCAGTACTGGACTCTGGGACCCCTCTGCAGTACAGAGAAAGCACGAGAGGGCTCGAATGGAGTGACATTGTGCCAGTAACACAGGGGTGCAGAGGGCTATTATCACTAACCGTGGACTTAGACTTGTTGCAGCCTGACGGTGATCTCTCTGCACGGATTTGTCTTGACGTCGTTTGGAGCCCCCTGGCTGTACTCTTCCCATTGTCACTGCGGCACCGGTGTCGATTTAATCCCGCGATGATGTCTCGAGACATTAACGTGCATCCGTGTAGAGCAGGGGTCATTCGAGACAGAAATTGCACCTGAGCCCTGTCTACCACCTGTGGTACAACTGGGATAGATGCACCAGTGTCGGTCACGAGAAATACTGAAGGTCAGTTCAGATATACAGATTCCATGGAGGAGCCTCTCCATGTTTGTGGCCAGTTAGATCTCTGACCCTGATTGCCTAGGGTGTCGATCTGCATCATCGCACTGAGAAACAGCCTCCTGAAAACTACAAAAAGAAAGAAACAGGAAATGCAGAGGAGCAGCATCTGTGCCGCTCAGATGGGAGAAGTATGCGTGTAAAACGCTTTGGGTCCTGTGGACCTATTCCTGTTAGAGGTGTTTTCGTATCTGTTTAGCAGCGGCGCGTGACACCAGTTTGTTGCACATGGCAGGACATTCATGACAGGTTCTTGTGACTGGAGCAGCAGTGTTGGTCTTGATGATCGATCGAAACACAAATCGTTGGGCGAATAGTGTTATCGATCCTTACAAATTGAACACACTGATTCTGTATCTATAGCCTGATGCCTGTCAAATGTCACTGCCCTGAAAACCTTTTCTTTACCCGTAGTAACTGTTAAAACCGGTGTCATGGCTTAGACTCTGGGGGTCAGGTAAGGTGAGTATTCTCGTGTCCTTGGTGTATTTGCTCAGCCCTGGCAGAACTCTGGGTTCTGTGATAGCAGTGTGGGTGGGTCTCTGTCTTGGCTCTTATCGGTGTGCTTGGCTTCCGTCAGCCCCGCTGGTGAGAGCCGTGCCAGGTGAGGAGGGGAAAGCGTGAGCCCATGAACAGAGATAGAGCTGGGAAGCTGCTAAAAACTCAGCCCCGTCCTTCAGCTTTATTTACTGACATGCAGGCCAGCCCCTTTATCAGAGCCGTGCATAAGACATCTCTGAGAATCCAGCCCAAGAGCAGCAGTTTGTGCAGGAGGCTTCTCAGCAGCCTCCTGTCTTCTCAAATCCAGCCCTTGCCGAGACCCCCTTTTCTGTCGCTGGCTTTCTAGAGGTCAGTGCAGTGGGTCAGGGATCATCACCGAGCAGCGGTTTTCGAGTCTGCCGAAGGCTTCGGAACGCCAGGACTTTGACTTCAGCGTCGATTTCTTTTTTTGACACTTGTGACCCCCCTGCCCTCCGTTTGCAATCGCCGATGGGCTTTGGATCCTGGCTCACAGTAGCACAGGGGCTGAGATGGTCCTGCAGTGCCACCCCACCCATCGGGCCGCTCAGTCCTTAAGTTGTGTCCCGAGCCAGTCAGCGTGTTTCTTGGCCTGTGCCCCAACCTGGAATTCCTGCAGCACACTGTAACTAGTCTGTAGGGAGGGATTGCACTTTCACCTCTGGAATTCTATGCATACCTTCAACATGGTCCTAGTCCGTAGTCCTGGTTTCGGCCTTTCTCGGCCTTCTAAAAATGGCCAATCAGTACGCGTAATCATAAAGCCCACAGGTCATAATGTACCTCATGATAGCAGTGATGGAGGTCTTTAAGTCTGGCACTTTCGCCTGCGCATGGAACAGTGTTTCTAAGCCACACTGTTCTCCACTGGTCAGCCTCGAGCCTGGGTAGTCACCCGTACCTGGGGAACCAGGATCAGCTTTGTACAGGACCAGCCGTAAACTGGTCCTTCCACATAAACCTCACGCTTGGCCTTATCACAGAAGGATGGTACCACCTACAGCGCAGTGTCCTTGGTCACCATACCGGAACGTTTTTCGGAAATTCCGGATCCAGCCGACAGAATGCCAGGGAGAGTGTTGGTCCACCAGGAGCCTTTAGAGCAGAGATATGAGCTTACTTCGAGATCAGCCTGTCTAGTACTCAACGGGCTCAGCCTTGCTTAGCTTCGGAGATCTGACAAGATGAGACTACAGGGTGTAAATGCTGCTGTGAAGTGGACATTGCAGGGAAGTGCATTTGAATGGAGAACAGGAAATCCCTTTTATACACAAAGGTTGTAGGAGTCTAGAGTAAACTTTCCAAGCCATCTTCCCATTTCAAAGCCTGCAAAAAAATAGCGAGATGAGATCCTTGAATCAGTTAACTAGCAGCTGCCAAATGATCTGCAGTATATGAGCCAAATGCACCTCCGTTTGTAACCCTTCTGACTTGCTCTTATGTAAAATTGAAAGGCTCAGCGTTATAATTCTTGGAAATCAGGTAACTGACCTTCATTCTGTGCTGCATTCAGCATTGCACAGTACAAACTCCTTCACCTATCTGCTGGAAACCCCATTGATTTATCAGTACCTTTTGTAATCCCTGTCCTGTGGGGTAAACGCAATTGCTTGTAGAAGTGAAGAGAATGACCTCTGTCCTAAATGTGCAGTACTATGAGAACTACTGGTATCAGAGGAAACAGGCATGCGTATTATTGTTGTTTGAGCTGGGTCAGTTACACAGCATGGTCACATTGGGAAAGGTCTCGACAGTAGCAGAAAACTGTTTTCTCCACAGTTACATACAGTGGTCGGAGATCAGGATGCGTAAAATGTTACAAGATTTAGTGCTTGTGTGTGTTTTGTTATTTCAATATTTAGGAGTCTGGGGCACTCCAATCTTGTGTGCAGGACAAGCAGGGTATGTGAAAGGCCCTTTCTCAGTGCCTGGTTCTCCGATATTAGAAAACTGAATATTAGAAAGCATCAGAATGCATTGCTCTCTGAATGTATTAAGATGCTTAACAGAGCAAGCCCATGCCAGATCTTTTGAGTGACCTTGTCCCTGTGAGGGGGAATCAGTTTGCGTGTCTCTAGCAGTAGAGAAGTCAGTGAAGCAGTGTGCTTTGGTAAGGATTTTTTTTTATCTCTACTGATAGGAAGCGCATTTCCAGGCATACCCCTTGTGTAATCGAAGGCCCCTTTGTTTATTCAGGTCAGTGTAATTATTTTCTAGAATTTAAAAGGGTAGTCCTCACTTTCTGCTGCAGTCGACAGCAATCAATTGTTCTCTTCTTACAGAAATAAAGTGCCCTTAAATTGTTCACATTTCCAGTACATTTTTATGTTATGTAATTGAGGTCATTTTTTATCCAGTGAACAATTCTTATTGTTGCCTTGATTGGATTTATTGATGCATAAGAAAGATTACAAATGACACTTGGTCATCTCTGTCTGATTGATTCAAGGGTCTTAACCCGGTATTCCGTGAATGAAGGCAAGGAATAAGCTTCAGAAATGGCCTGGGTATCTACTTTGTTTGCCCACACTTGACTTTTGTCTTGGCATTTTTTCAATTTCATTTGCATCATTTATAGTGTTTGCTACTCATGCTATTGTGGTAACATCTGGGGACATGTGTAATCAAGTGTGCCAACTACACCAGAATCTAGATAGCCGATATAAATTTAAAAGCACAATGGTCCTGATACCTGAGGCATTCCTTTAATTACATCACTCCAGGTGATATTCGTCTCTTATCTGTATTGTTTTCCGTTCATTAACCACCTCTCAGTCCCAGACCCTTTAATGCCTAACATCCGCAAAATCCGGAGACAGCAGAAAATAGACAATTACACTGCAATTTAGTGTTGGCCCCTGTTTCTGCTGTTGTTCTATCCAGTGAATGCTGACCGAATGTGAATTAAGCAAGACCTACCTTTTCTAAATCCGTTTTGACCATTCCTTATAATGCTTTCCCAAATAAAACGGCGGACAACTTTCAAAATCCTGGATAAATTTAACAAGTATCCTAAGAAACAAAAACATGGTCCTCATTCTGTCTGTTTTTAGTTAGCATGTACATTTTCCTGCAGATTAACAGCCTGACATGGGCTCAGAGCCTAAGGTGCATGTTCTACTTTCCCAGTCACAGGCGTGGGTATAGTCAGGTACGTCTTCCTGCTTACGAAATTCGGCCCTTAAGCGCCCGAATGCAGTTTTTCTTTACGCGTTTCATGCTGTGCTGTCTCTCCCACCCCTTAGACTGGTTTCAAGGCTGCCCTTCTATTTCTGTTTGCTGTTTTGGCACAGAGCGCCCTGTAGCCCAGGGTGTGCGTCAAAGTGCTCTCATCTTGCAGAGAGAGATTAGCAGACCTATTTTTGGCGACGCCCCCAGCGTGCTCCACACTATATAAGCATTGGTCCGACAAAGAATTTCTTCCTTCTGCTGGTGCATACAGAGGACCGTGGTAAGCCTGCTTGTGTTTATTTGTGAGACGAGTGCTCGTCGCTCTGTCATCTAATGCCATTCTGCTTCCTGCTTCGCTTGCCGACAGGCTGATAGCTGTTCCTTGTGGTGCCTTTTGACGCTGTTCAGCTGCGTTTGGTTAAGAATGTCTGTACGCGGGGTGCAGCTACAGTGGTGAAGCTTTTCTTAGGAGAGAATTTATATTTTTTTAGTTTTGTACAAGTAGTTTGTGCATGAACCTAATGTAAAAATAGTCACCATGAATGTGCAAAGAATTCTAGGTTGTTTCTAAAAAGTCAGTGTGAAATGAAGATTGCACAGTTAAAATATATTCATTTTTAAGTGTAATCAAGTATTTGATAAGTGTGGTTTTTCTGACTGCTTGACAATTTCATTATTGAAATGTACCAAATGTTTTCTATTGTAGAGCTGGATGCTGTGTCAGCTCTTTCCAGTTCAATAAATCATTGAAATTGAAAAATCAAATTCTTATTTTCAGTGCATAACTGAAAGGACCTGTTGTTGTGCCCTCTGGCGAAATTACATAAACGACAGATCTCAAGTTTCCTTTAGGGTGGAAGCAACAGGGTTAGCAGGTGATATATTTAACCATGATGAAAATTAAGTGCCGTGACACCCTTTTTAGTTGTGCTTTTGGATTTTTGACGGAGTTTAAATTGCTTTTCCAAAGCAGTCTGTGTGTCAGAAATGGTCAGGAAGCTTTAATCTTGATAGTCTGTTATCAAAGGTGACTATGGAAGCAGGACTGATCTGACAATCCAAAATGCAAATTCCCCGTGAGAATTGCTCGGCTGGATAAGTGATTAGAGAGTCTTCTTTTTGAAGCGATAATCAATGGAGGAAAGTAACAGGATCTGTAGGAAAGAGATGGGATTTTAGCCCAGGTGCCTTGGCCAAATTGCTTGCATTCTGGGTCCGCACAATTTGGCCTCCCTAAAATTCCCACTCAATTCAGTGGATGAAGTCATTTCTCCCTTCTCCCCCGTGTCGGCTGTTTTGTGGGGCTTTGGGTGCTTATCGTCCAGTGGGCGGCAGCCCTTGAGTGCAGGGTGGAACTGGGTTTCCTCTGGGTTTCTCCCAGCACGGAGGACTTGGGCACCCTTCAGCACGCAAAGCACTAGAGCAAGGAATCATTGTTCTAAGACACAGGGGGATCAAAGCTGTACCTGCACTGTAGGTGAGCTGTACTGAGAGACGGACACCAGCATTCAGGGTGTTTCAGCCGAGAGGATATTGGGGCGAGTCCCAGAGCGATTCCCCCTCGCCCTTTCCCTGCCCCTCGGGCTCCGCAAGGCTCCGCACGGGCGACGCGTTTAAGACTGGGGTTTTATTTTGTAGCCGGTCTATGAGGCGGCTGTGGCTCTTGACACTGCTCATCGCTTCAGCCCTCAGAGTAGGACAGAGCGAAGGCCCTCAGAGTGACGACGGCCCCCAGCTCAGCACGCAGGTACACCCCGGCGCCACTCCCTGCTGTCAGCCCCCCAGTCTGCCCGGAAGAGCTCGGGAAACTGCCGGTGCCACTCCTGTCACTTCCTGGACCAAACGCGTAGCCTGCTTGCGCAGACGGCGGAGGTTGGATTTTTGTTTTCTGACCGGTGCAAAACAGATTGTGTCGAAAGTAAAAACTGAAAGTGAAACTGCCAAGTAACAAGTCTGTGAGTCCGTGCACTGCTTTTCACATATAGTGGGTTCTTTAGTGGTAAGATACATGACTTTTTTTTATCTTTAAATGTGGCGTGTACTCTTAATTTTGCTAAACAAATACTCAAGACCATCTTGATTCCATGGTGTCCGGTTATCTTGGGCTTCGAAGGAGTTGAAAGTCTTTCCTCAAAGTTTTGAAAATGAAGTGAGCGCAGCAAATACTCCCAGTTCTCAGATATCTTTAAATCAACTGCAGGATCCACTTGGATCTTAAATCACAGAATCGTACCATATCGTAGGATTTGAAGTATTGTCTTACATTTACGTTTCATTTGCAGAATTGGAATTGTGGGGAAACTGTTTTTCACCTTCGTTCTTAAAGCACAGGAAAAAAAAAACGTAGTAACTAGTGGGATTTATCTCCACTGATTGTAAGGGACTTTGACCCTGTTAGGCAACACTACAACAGGAATTCCACCATATACCCAGAGTTTAAGAGCAGCTACAGCTTCTACATAAGGAATAAAAGCAATTTCACGACGGGTATTATCTGTAAAACTTGACAAAAAGTGTCAGTGGGCTTTGCACAAATTTGATACTGTGCCTTCAGTAATGCCATACAGTATATAACATTGCAAAATCTATATGTTCCACTCCATAACTAAGAAGTACAGTAATCTCAGCTCTCTGATAGCCCAATGTTGACCAGTGGATAATAGTAGCTTGTTTGTTTTCGTCTGCTATCTTAATCTGTGAGTGGAATCCAAAACAGCAGCTGGTTTTCCCATTTTCCATTCAGCAGAATCCGCGCCTGCAACCTTGGGGTATTCATTTACAGTCCGTCCGCTGGAGCCCCCCTGTCTGAAGTACAGTCGCTCCACAACACGGCTGCGTGTTCGTCTAGCAGCTCGCTCATCGGCATGTTTGGAGCAATCCTAGCGAGCCGGCCAGGCTGCAGTGGTCGTATAGGGCGTGTAGTTGCAGCATTTTTTCTAGTTGTTCAAATTATTCCTTCAGAAATGATGGCGTGAGATGGACACGACGCTTTTGGCCCCCCCCAGTGTATTGGATGATACTGCTGGGCTTGGCTGGAAATGGGGATATCCGTCTTCCAAGTTCTTTGGCATCCCGTACAGTTCTTTTCCGCTGTGTCCCTTATTTTGTGTTAGCACTCAGGAATGCTTTTGGATACAGTCTCACTGGCATGCTTTCGGTGCTGTGCTCTCGAAACCCGACATACTTCAGCAGGCTGAATGTGGGTCAGATGATTTCAGTTTAAAGTTTCCGATCTCAAGTTTGATCCCCTTTTTTTTTGCTTTAATTTGATTTTTTTTTAAAAAGAAATCAAATTATCCATTTAATTCAATATTAATCGACAATCCAAGCTGGTTGGCATTTGCTGATTGTGCTCATATTGTGCATTAAAAGGTAATTGGCCCATCGCCAGTCTCCCAAGGTCTTCAAGAGCTGCTTAATTATGTTAATTAAGACAAAACAGAGGTTATATCAGGCACAGTAATAGAAAAAAAACAGTAATATGTATTACGCGGACAATTTGAAATGTCACCATATTACCACGTGTCTCATAAGCTGTCTGTAAGGGTCTCCAAGGAAATGAGCTGGCGTGTATACATGCACACAAAAAAAAAACAGCTTTTAGGAAATGTTTAAGTGGCAAAGCCTCTTCAGGCTTGTTTGAATTGTGACTCCAGGACTTGTATAATGTTTACTGTGCATGTTCTAACTCAGACTGTGAAAACAGTCTCTGTAAACACTGCCATAGCACAGATAGTTTGAATTCGCCAACAATAACATTCTCAGAAGAGAAGCTGCCAACAAATGGTTTATAAAGACTTTTAAAAACTCTTTCCGAGGATCCCAGCTTGTAAAATAGGTGGTGGTGTTTGTTTTTATCTGTTGCATCTGGGCCACATCAGCCAAGGCAACAGACTTAGCAACCCAAAGCCTGTTATTATAACTTGGTTTTTGGAGTGAAATTTATTTCTGAATCATTTGACTGTTAAATCTGGGGGCATGCTCGTGTGTTTTTTTTATAGATGCCGGAGTTTGAGAAGAACACTGTCCACATTAAGGACCCGGAGAGGGTGGAGGAGATCATCTGTGGCCTTATCAAGGGTGGAGCTGCCAAGCTTCAGGTAGGGGAACAGGCAGGAAGGTCGCCATGGCTACCAGGTCTTGAGGCTAATGAGAATGAGCGCCATCTTGTGGCTGCCTCCTAACGCTGCAGCACCTTTTACATCATGCCCACGCATGGCGTTTTGAAATCCAGGCAATAGTTTTGAATGCTTCTCTAACACATTGATAGAAACCAACATAACAATAATAATCACAACTGTAGGAATGTACATTCTGGTTTACAGATCCACTCTTCTGCTGATCGTTATGCATCTTTTTTGTGTTTAAATCCCTCTTTGTTTTGGTTTTTTCTTCTTTTTTGCAGGTCATCACTGATTTTGACATGACGTTAAGCAGGTTTTCCAGCAATGGCAAAAGATGCCCTACTTGTCACAGTAAGCAAAGGAATACCACTGCCATGACTAATTCTCATAGAAATCGTTTCCCAGTCACAGTAACATCCCTGTCTCCTAACCTTTTGCCATCGTGAGTATTTCAACATCAGGAAGAGTCCAAATAGGATCTTTTCCAGCTCCTGATTTGCTCAGCTGACAGAAATGTCACAAATCAAAGAAAATGTGAAAAGACTGACTGACCGTTGTAAACCCGAAACCCCTCACTTGAGATTTTCATGGTCAAAACCTATCATGGGGACGAACGGTTGCCATCATGAATAGGCAGTGGATCCATTTGCTGTGAGAACAGATTATCTACAAATTATTAGGGATGACTTGTTTCCAGGTGAACTGATAGCTGTGAATTGTGTTCCCCACAAGGATAGATCATTTTTATATATAATATATAGTCGGTATATTATTGGATATGAATACTCAAATGCTTTCATTCAGAGTAAACCCAGAACACAGCTACCTTGTTTTAGCCATTAGTAAGTGATTGTTGATTAATATTGTACTCTGTGCATTAAAAACTAATTTGCCAATTGCCAGTCTCCAGGAGCTGCTAAATTATGTTAATTAAGACAAACCAGAGATTAGATCATGCACTCTTCATTTAACTGTTTTATTTAATAGGTATTATTGTGGCGCATAGGCCAGAATATATGCTGTTTAATCATCTATTCATTAACTATGGAGTCAAAATAAGAAATGTGTGATTTTGTTCCATGCAGATATCATCGATAACTGTAAAATGGTCACTGAAGATTGCAGAAGGAAGGTAATTAGGAGTTTAAAATGTGTACACATTTAATGAAATAAAGTCAGTGGGATGCTCATTCTCAATAACATGGCTTAAATGCTTGCTTCTTGCAGCTTCTTCAGTTGAAAGAGACTTACTATCCAATCGAAATTGACCCCCATCTCACCATTGAAGAGAAGTACCCTTTCATGGTTGAGTGGTGAGTTGCCCTGAAGCATCTCTTAAATCCCGAGTACACAGGATTAAACAGACGTTTCAAGGAAGCATCTGCAGACTCCTTAATATCCTGACACGTGCCCTCATATTTACAGTAGGGAGTATCCTCATACATGCATGTAGACTGAAAAGAATGCAATCGTAGGGTTGGGGGTGTCCAATCCTGGACCTGCTGGGCCAGCATCTGCAGGTTTGCTTCTCCCCTCAGTTTGTACTCTGGCACTGTGTATGTCCTCTATATCCCAGATAAAAGCCTGATTACACGTCTTCCAGCAGTCAGGTGCTCTTGATTTAAAGAGACCTAGAAGTCAAGTGATACCCTGACCCTCCAGGACCAGGACTGGACTCCTAAGTTCAAAGTAATACAATAATAATAATAATAGCTTACACTTATATAGCGCTTTTCTGGACACTCCACTCAAAGCGCTTTACAGGTAATGGGGTCTCCCCTCCACCACCACCAGTGTGTACCCCCACCTGGATGATGCGACGGCAGCCATAGTGCGCCAGAACGCTCACCACACATCAGCTATCAGTGGGGAGGAGAGCAGAGTAATGAAGCCAGTTCATAGAGGGGGATTATTAGGAGGCCATGATTGGTAAGGGCCAATGGGAAATTTGGCCAGGACGCCGGGGTTACACCCCTACTCTTTTCAAGAAACGCCCTGGGATTTTTAATGACCACAGAGAGTCAGGACCTCGGTTTTACGTCTCATCCGAAGGACGGATAATACAAGCATAGACATCACCTACTGTATACAGACAACACTTACAAATGACTCCAAACTTTCTAAAGCCATGATGTCTATTCTGATCCCAGAGCTTAACCTTCTTGGCAGCCTCACAACTTTGTTTTTGTCTGTTCGCAGGTATTTCAAGTCTCACCGTTTACTAGTTGAACAGCGATTACAGAAAGACAAGATTCCAGAAATTGTGAGGGAATCTGATGTTTGTCTAAGGTGAGAATGTCATTCTTTTTTTTTTTGTTATTCCAAAATCAAGCAGTTGTGCTGTGGTCTGAAATACTGTACCTGACTGTGATGATGGGTCATTCCAAAAAGCATTCTGGTAGAGGTCTGTTAGACCCTACCCTGAGCAAGATTAATCCAAGAGTCTGCATGTACAAAACCCCAAATATCACATAAACCCAACAAAGTTACGTGGAAGAGTATGTATTGCAAACCTTCTAATGTTCAGAGGACAAAGGATTAGCTCTGAAAAATCCCCCAACCATGTTAATGTTCTTTATTTCCCAAACAAAAGCCTAATTACATGCATGGAAGAATCTGTCTTCCCAGACCCATTACAAATAACCCACTAATTAGACAACTAACACCTAATGTGGATACAACTATTATAGGCTATATATTGTTGCCCTTTAGTGCAGATCAGCTGTAACTGTAGTCCCATGTGAAACTGGCCCTGCCAGATTAAATCATTATCTACAAAGCATTATAGCATTATTCCCAGTTATCAATATTTGCTCTTGCAAACCCTAGCACTTTTCACCCACATTGTGTCAATTCCAAAATTCACTTGGCCGTGGATGGCCATCAACAACAACAAGACAAAACGGCTGAGGATATCAGCACGATTGTGAAATGATGCAACAGGATGCAAGACAAACATGCAAGTTCACTTGGCCAGGGCAGTGTTTTTTCATTCACAACTTTGGGTTTGAACTGTGGAATCTTCCTTCCTGCAGCCCAGATAAAACCCTTAGTGGTTATGATTTGCTCCAGGGTCCTGATGTCTATGTTTTCCAGTTTTTAAGACCGTGATACCTTGAAGTCTGCCATTGACAAGTGATTTAAAGAACAGACAGAATTGTGTTATCAGGGAATTGCAAGTTTCAAGGACAAATGAGCTTAGCGTATTGATTTGAGAGGTGATTCCATTGATATTTTAAATGGTGAAGTTGCTTAATTCAGTGTTCCTCAGTTGATAAACCTCTGGAATGTCCCCTGTATCTTTAGGGCATAAGTACAACGTCAGATAACATCTTCCCACAAGACAGTGCCAACTTTTTTTCTTTAGATATGGGGATATGCTACAGCATGCTTGCTAGAGGTCTTTCCTTGATCTTTTTGCCTTGTTAGTAGGTCTTATAACAGGTCAGCAGGTCTTAGAACAGATGAGCTCTTGCATCTGTAGGTGCGACAGTATCTGTAATGAAAAGCCATTTATGATTAATAGAAAATGTGTGGCTCAAACACTGCTAACAATTTGTGGCTGTTCTTGTGATTGTCAAGAGAATTTTAATCATCACTCTAGTGGTTCTTAAATGCACCACAAGTGGAGTGACATCTCATAGTTGAATACTTGCCGCTGTTCCTGTTGACCAACTCCCCGAGATGCGCGCATGTGGGCGGTGTGTCTGTGCCTCGTTGTTTTTTGTGACTTTGACAATAAAATACAACTAAAATGATAAAAAAAACACTTGGATGGTACATGATAAGATCACTTTATTGGCCATATACAGTTTCTTGCAGTAGGAATTTGTCTTTTCGCATACCCCAGCTTGCTCACCATGAGACACACAGACAGGGAGAGAAGCTGGGGGTCAGAGCGCAGGGTCAGCCATTTATACGGTGCCCCTGGAGCAGCTGGGGTTAAGGGCCCAACGGAGTAGGATTCCTCTGCCGGCCGCGGGATTTGAACCGGCAGCCTTCCGCAGATCCTGAGCCACAGAGCCACTGCTCGGCCCACATGTCTTGTTTAGTTATGCGGGTCGCTTAGATTATCCCGTCCGGCTACAAGGACCCTTAAAACAATACCACGACGTTAAGGAGGGTTAGCATTTCTATGGCCCTGGGGCGGAGCTGTTCGCCCACGGGTGTGGGGTTTTCCCGCACCGCGCGGGAGGGTCTCGCGCCCCCAGCCGGACCGCCGCGTGACGGGCTGTGCCGTGTGGTCGGCAGGGAGGGCTTCGAGCAGTTCTTCGACAGGCTGCACCAGCACGGCGTCCCCGTCTTCATCTTCTCCGCGGGCGTGGGGGACATCCTGGAGGAGATCATCCGCCAGGCGGGGGTCTACCGCCCCAACGTGCGCGTCGTCTCCAACTTCATGGACTTCGACGAAAATGTGAGTCAGGGCAGGAGAGCAGAGGTCACTGGTCTCCTGCCCACGGACCGGCCTGTTGATACCGCCCGATCAGCTTTCCTTATCATCAACATGAAGGCGAACGGGAAAGGCAGTGTTTTGTGTACCTTAAAAGTATAACTGCTTCATAACTCATTCATAACTAGAATAGCGTACACTGAATACATTTCATTGGAAAGAAAAAAAATGGATTTGGGTTTTGGTTTGAATAAAGAATATATGCCACATGGTACAGACAGGAACATAAAATGCTTTCTACAGAATTTCACCGATAAATTGAGATTTTTTTGTAGGCGGGGGGGGGGGGGGGGGGTGTCATCCCTGATTTACACCAATTTCACCTTCCGCTCAAAAATAACTGACTGGGTGTTTTTATACTGGTCTTGAAGCTGGAGCGGTTTCTTTTAAACTGACTCCACACACACGCAGGAGGAAGTCTGATTGAACCGCATGCATGATATTGTACCCTGCTTGGATCGTGTAGATAGGTACACTACTTACTGTTTAACGTGTCATCTTAATGTGAAGGTTAAAAAAAAGCACAAAAGGCAAAAGACGGTTTGAAAAGGGAAAATCTCTGAGAAACATTTATTTTCCCCAGTCCAAAGCATTTTTTCTCACGTCTGATTTCTGATTCTATTTAGATTCGTAAGATATTTCTAACCCTGAAAACAGTACAACAGCAATATTGTGGGGAAAATAAAAATACTAAACGCTACATATGGGATCTGATTGTGTGTTTGACCATACTGGTGCTGGAATATGTCTAAAAAGGGCTTGCTGCCTTCGTGCAGGGTGTGTTGAAAGGTTTCAAAGGAGAGCTGATCCACATGTACAACAAGCACGAGGGGGCTCTGAAGAACACGGAGTACTTCAAGCAGCTGAAGGACAACAGCAACATCCTCCTCCTGGGAGACTCCTTAGGAGACCTCAACATGGCTGACGGAGTGCCCAGCGTCGAGAACATTCTCAAGATTGGCTTTCTCAACGACAAGGTGCCCGTGCCGATCGTGCTCCTTGTCCGTTAGCACTTTCCCAAAGGCTCAAAGGGCGGAGCAAGAGGAAAAAGCAGAGCACGGGAGATGATCCCAGTCAGTAAATAAGTAAAAAGCAGGAGCTAAACTGCGCTATACATTAGGCGCTGTGGGGAAAACGGAAGTCTTGAGGTGCATTTTAAGACTGTCGACACGCGCAGTCTGACCTGATCTGGTGGGGCGAGAACTCCACAGGCAGTGTGCTGTGAAAGAATAAGATCCGTCACTGATTGGGTGCAGCCTGGTCTTCTGTAGAGTAGATCACAGATCACAGATCACTGTTTAAGAGGAGGATTAGACTTGTGCAGTAAAAGTAAAGATAACCTGGAGCTAAACTATTCAGTACCTTATATAGAGGCAATATGTAAATAGGAATGATCCCAGAGCCAGGCCCTGTGCTAGACCCTGAGTGTGCAGAACAACATCAGATTTGAAACAGACCAGAATTACAAATTGGCTTCTGGGAGCCAGAAATGGGCCAAAGCAAGGAAAGGAAGTACCAGTGATCCCTGTGTCATTTCTCCATGTGGTCCCGCAAGATGTCACGATTTGCAGTCCAGAAAGGACAGGACACGAAGTCAGAAGCAATCGGCAAATCACAAATTATCTTAAAAAAGGCCATTTCTTTGTCTGGATTCTGACTGGGGGGGAGGGGGGAGGGTCAAAGAGCTCATTGAATGCAAGAGGAGATTGTGCAAGAGGTGCCAGTGCCCAGTCCAGAATCTCTGAGTAAAGGCTATTTGGAGAGACGGCTGAAGCTGCTAAGTACCGTACATCTGCGTCCAGGCCAGATTCCTTTAAGCAGATGTGAGGTGTGCGTTTTAGCCTGTAGGGACAGGAGGAGGAGGATAGTAACACACGGACAAAGAGCAGAGAGGTTAGATTTGAGTAGGGGTGCTGGAGAAGGGTCCACAATAGACGTTAAGTCACGTTTGAGCAGTGTGATATACATGATCCTTTTTTAGTACTGTGATTGTGGCTCATCGCTGGTACTTTGTTTGTATGAGAATTATTTGCTGAAATCTGCACACTGTCCCATTTGCCAAAGAATCTCCATATGATCTTTTTTAAACTGGTTAAACCAGTGCTAAATATATAACATTATTATACAATTTCTCAGCTATGGCGTTTTAAAATGCTACTCTTACCTTTTGTTTGCAGGTGGATGAGCGCTTGGAAAAATATATGGACGCTTACGATATTGTTTTAGCGAAGGATGAAACGCTGGAAGTGCCCAATTCCGTTCTCCAGAAGATACTTTAGACAGAATTACTGCAGACTGAAGCACTGGACTGGAGCACCTTTTAAAGATGCACTTTTTATCTCGACCTTTATAAAAAAATATTGTTTTCCTCTCACCTGAACAGTCATACACCTCAAGTTTCTTTTTTTTTTTCTTTCATCCGTACCAAACTGTCCGTGCTCCCTGCTGTCAAGTGTAAGAAACCCAAGACTGAACAATTTTAGCAGTTTTCATACTTCCATAGGTATTTTTTTTTTACTTTCATAAGTATGTGTGCAATCATTAAAGCAACAATGCAAGATAAACAAAACCGTGACCTACTAGCTTTAAAAAATTTGCAAGTCTCATTTGACAGCAGTCTAATTTTACCATCTTGACTACCACTACTAAACAAAATGATACAGTATCGTTTTAAGGACTTGCCATATATAATTTGAAGGTCATTTTGGACCTTCCAAAAGAAAGTAGATGGGGAAAACACTTCTAAACAGCAAGAGAAGAAGAAAATCTCGAAGAAAAAATGAAGATGGGATGATGCCGAACTCGGGCTTCTTCGGATCTTTTATTTTCACTGCTTTCTTGTATTGTTCTGTAAAAAAGTAGGTGATATGCCTATTTTGAATTGGAGATTTATACTACCTCTAAATTTTGGTGGAAGTGTTTTGGGTTTGTTTTTTTTTTCTTCTTAATTTCTCGATGTGAAATGTTTTCTTACTTTTCCTCAGTTGGAGACGTATGGGTAGCTGGGCCTCTTGAGTGTCGATGTCGTATGCACGTTTCCCTTTTTAAAAGACTTCATCTGTGTGCATATTTGTGTGTGCTTGTATATTTAAAATAGGCAGTTTGTTGAACAAAGATGGTTCTTGTTTTGATTTGAGTCATTAGTGACGGGGAAAAGGGATAGAAACATCCTCTCTCAGGAAATGGTTTTATATATTTAAAAGCATAATATAGTTCCTGTTTATAGTGTACATCTATTGTAAATCTCTTTGACTTGCATCTTCTTCAGCAACCAAAGGTCTTCCATATGGAGGAGCTAGCTTCTGGAGGTCCTAACTGTGCAGATTTTTAGAACAGGAGTTATTAATCGTGTTTCGAGGGGTCCCACACACCTGCTGGTTTTGGTTCCACATAAGTACTTAATCAATTAAGCCTTTAATTGTTCTATTAAGAGGTTATTAACTTCTAAATTGTTTAGTTCCTAAACCTCTTGGAGGCGGTTGCCTTTTTACAGTTGTTCCCGAAGTGACTTATGATCTCCAACCCCCGAGCAGAAACAACAACTTGCGAAGCTTCAAACCAGGAAAGCAATCAAGGATTCATTTAAATAGAGCTCAGCTGCAGCGAAAACTGGGAGCCCCCGTTACAGAGACAAAACACATTAATTGTGAAATCAGAGGTTCAGAAGGTCAGAGGTTCTGTCTTTTGGCGCCTTGCAAAAAATAATGGTGACATGCTATTCAGTGGGTCAAAATCCCTTTAAAAAGCTCATATTGATACTCTTAAATACGTTCCCTAAATAAAGGTGGAAAAAAGTACTTTAGAAAACAGTTACCTAACACCACCAGAAAAGCTGTATTTTGGCAGAATCACACAGTTCCTTATGGCTTTTTCCTGCTTAATTCTGAAATAATTGTGCTTAGCAGTAAAATGAATCTCTATATCCTGTCGAGAGTAAGGAGCCACAGTAGCATTGTATATTGGGACACCTTCAATCTAGCTTTTACCTTTCCCCCCAATTTTGAGATTTTTCCTGGTGAAAATAGAACGATCTAAAATGTTTTAAAGGTTTTAACGGAACCTTTAAAACATGTTTTTTTTTAAAAAGACCCATTCATTTAAAGAGCGCAACTGAAGAACACTTTTCAAGAAGGAACCAGCAAATACCATTTTCCCAATAAAGGCCATCATGTTGGAAATGATCATTTAAAAAAGAAAGTACAGTTATAAAAACAGACATTGGCATCACTTGCTTTCCTTTTACATCAATCACTCATACAGAAGCAACGCTAATTAACAGAATTCACTCTCCTCAGTTGAACAGCTGTATGAACATAGGGAGCTGATTAACTTTCTCTACAGGTATACCTACATGTGACAGAAAATCAGCTTTATCTCCACACAGCTCTGGTTACACCAGGCAGTGTAATCGTAAAATATAAAGCTTTGAGCTATAAAAAAATATTTAAATATGTTCAGGCCAGTTGTCTGTGATTTATTTTAGACAAATTCTAAACACATTGTTTACTTAAAGTGTATAAAAGGTTCAGAAACAGGGGTGTCCAAGACTGGTCCTCAAGAGCCACTGTCCAGTAGGTTTTTATGCCATCTTTAAATCTCCAGCATCTTAGGAAGAAGGAAGGGCTTCGCCCTGTCCAATTAAGCAAATGACGAGCTCAATTAGGTCATTAAGGGCTCGGCTGAGAAGAAAACCAGAAACCCTCTGGGCACCTATGCTCAAAAACCTTTCAAATTCAGTTTCATTTTTTTTAAATCTACTCTTTAAGTTCTTCCTTCCACAAATATGCATTTGGTCAGTCACTCCCTGGGTTTTCCTTTTTTTTCCGAAGTGCAGAATGAATCTCTCTTTTAAAACGGGTGACCTGTCCAGTAGGCCGGTCCGTGTGTAGAATTATGGCCAGGGATGGACACCCCCGGTTTAGATGTTCGCTCCGGAAGTTCTCTTAGGCAAGAGGCCAGAGCTACTTTGACAAAACCGCAGTAAGTCTCCAACACATTACTTTTCTAATCAGCTAAGAGACTCAATGAATGTTAAGCCCACTTGTCTGAAAAATACTCCCACCCTTCTGACCACCTCTGAAAAACCTCACCTTAACCCCCCCCCCACCCCCAAAGCATAAAGCATACAAAAAGACAGGGCTGTTCCTCGCAGGCCTTCCACCCTTCCTGTCAACCGAAGACATGGCTCCGGGAAGGAAAGAATGTTCCTGCTCGTAAAACAGTGAAACATCCTCAGAAAACACAAATTCAACAGCTGCTTCGCCGGTGTTGATCTTGAAATCTGAAGTTTAACTGCTGTTCTCTGAGCTGCTTCTGCCTCACAGCCTGGGCTTTCAACAGCACTGTGACAGGACTGCGCCCACTCCATCGTGCTGGTCAGGCACCACTGTGGTAGTAGTGGGCCTTCTGCTTATCTGGCTGCTGCTGAGCTCCTCAACCCTCCCCTTCCAGTAGTCGAGGCACTTACGAGCATGTCAGGCGAAGAGACAAGAGGAGGAATCTGAAAGCTTGGCACATAGGAAACCAAATTCTGCTTTTTCCATCTCTGGCGTGAACTTTTAAGTTCCCGTTTGCCAGTGATGATAAAGCTGACATAGACCTGACAGCGATGCTATTTGTATGCGCTCCTGCAAGTTTTGACTAACGTACGTCAATGCAACAAGTCTTGTTTTGCCAACATTTTCTTGTTGGTTTAAAACCACCACGTCTACAGGTGGGCTTGCTTGAATTATTTTCCATTTAAATTGTCAAGAGCTTGCATGACCTGAAAAAAAAAAAAAACCTGATGTATTTCCTACTTAATCGATTGATCTTGACAAAGCCTTGTGCGAACATCAGTAGAAGACCTTTGTGATCAATTCAGAGAGCTGTTCACTCCTATCATTCCACCCCCCATCATTCCACCCCAAACCCCTCAAAGAAAACCAATCGCACAACCAAAAGCAAAACTGAACCGGACGTTGGAATCCCTGCTGAAATATCTGAAACTGAAAAATGATTTTTTTAAAAAGATAGGGAAATGTTCTTGAGACCCTGCATCAGGCTTTCCCTTCGCCCCCGTGCCTGTTGCCTGACGTCCGGCTACAGCTCGTCGTGCTCTTTGGTCTCCTGGTCCTTCAGCTTGAATTCCTCTGCTGTGATCTTGCCGTCGCCGTTGCGGTCCTGGTTGGAGAACATGTTGTCGATTATCCTGTACGCGTCGTAGCCCGGCGCCAGCCTCCCTTTGCCCGTCGACACCTGGCGGTGGATGTAGTCCGAGAACTGCCGGGGAAACAGAGCGGTCGTGTCAGTCCAGCAGCGGAAAACGTGGCCCTTACTCGTGGCCCCGGGGCCCCGGGGCCCTGAGGGACAACAGCCTTTTCCGTCCGCCCAACCGTTTTCTACCCTCTCCGTCCAAGTCAAGGTCACGGGGCAGACAGAGCGTATTCCAGCTGACGGGACGCCAGTCCCTCGCAGGGCAGAGAGACCAACACTGACACGCACACACTCACACTCACTGGTCAGTACCTGGATGGGAGACCTCCTGGGAAAAACTAAGGTCGCTCACCCTGCGGTCCAGGTGGGTCCTAATGCCCCAGTATGGTGACGGGGACACTAGACTGTAAACAGGCGCCGTCCTTCGGATGAGACGTAAAACCGAGGTCCTGACTCTCTGTGGTCATTAAAAATCCCAGGGCGTTTCTCGAAAAGAGTAGGGGTGTTACCCCGGCGTCCTGGGCAAATTTCCCATTGGCCTTTACCAATCATGGCCTCCTAATAACCCCCCTCTATGAATTGGCTACATTACTCTGCTCTCCTCCCCACTGATAGCTGATGTGTGGGGAGCGGACTGGTGCACTATTGCTGCTGTTGCATCATCCAGGTGGAGCTGCACACTGGTGGAGGTGGAGGGGATCACCATTACCTGTAAAGCGCTTTGAGTGGAGTGTCCAGAAAAGCGCTATATAAATGTAAGCAATTATTATTATTATTCTTGTGCTAGAAAAAAAAATACGAAAACCTTCTAATTCCGAACTCAACTCAAAACAGGAAATGTTTGGCTAATATGCATCTGTCTGCTCCTACACTGACGGCACCCACCTCAGTAGAGTCCACGTGTCCATCCTTGTTCTTGTCCATCTCGGTGAAGAGATCGTCCGACACCTCGCTGTTCCAGATAAACATGTAGCCCTCCGGCAGCCCCTCCTCCATATCCACCATCTCGATGTCGAACACGAGCACCGCGCTGCCCGGCACCTCTCCTTCTGCACGGGCACAACACAGGCCAGCACATCAGTCACCATGGCAGCCATGCCACACAAGCCAGCTCAACCCTCCAGCATGTTAGCTGCGCTCCACAGCACTCTGTCCCACACAACAGATCTGATGGTATCCAGCACTGTACCCTTAAAAAAAAAGGAATCTGGAATGTCAGGTTTATAGACTGTATCTCCCTACACTGGAGCAAACCAGGTGTGAGCCTGGTCAGTACCTGGATGGGAGACCTCCTGGGAAAGCTAAGGCTACTGCTGGAAGAGGTGTTAGTGGGGCCAGCAGGGGGCGCTCACCCTGCAGTCTGTGCGGGTCCTAATGACCCAGTATAGTGACGGGGACACTATACTATAAAAAGGCGCCGTCCTTCGTATTAGACGTTTTGACTCTCCGTGGTAAAAAATCCCAGGGCGTTTCTCGAAATGAGTAGGAGGGTTACCCTGGTGTCCTGTCCAAATTTCCCCCTGATCTTTACTAATCATGGCCTCCTATTAATCTCCATCTCTGAACTGGTCTCCTCCCCACTAACAGCTGATGTGTAGGGAGAGTACTGGTGCACTCTGGCCACATCATCCAGGTGGGGCTGCACACTGGTGGTGGTGGAGGGGATCCCCATTACCTGTAAAGCGCTATGAGTGGAGTGTCCAGAAAAGCACGGTTTAAGTATAAGTGTAAGATATTATTATTACCATGACATTCACTATTATTACTACTATTACGATTACTTTCACTATTATTACTATTGCTGTTGTTGTAGCTGTTATGGACTGAAGATGAGAGATCTCACCAACTCCTCTCTCCCCGTAGCCCAGGTGTGGGGGGATGACGAGGGTCCGTTTCTCTCCCACGCACATGTCCTCCAGGCCCATTTCCATTCCCAGGACCACCTGCCCAGAGCCCAGCACCACGTTGTACGTTTTCCCATAGCTGTGTCTGCCACCAAAAATGAGTTACGAAGTCAGGTTTCCACCCCAGAGGCAAGGACAGAAAACACAAAAAGACAGCCGCTCTCTTGAAAAGCATACAGGCAGGAAGACGGGAAACAGGCGAAGGCAGAGTTTATCTTTAAAACGCAAAGCACATTTCGCCAGACTGTGCCCGATGATCCGATTAAAGGGAAACTGCGGTGCCAGTGTCTCAGAACAGTTATTGAATCTTGGTAACAAAATAAAACCATTGACGGTATAGAAAAATTTCACACGTTCCGAATCATGCATAAAATCAGTAATTTTGTGAAAGTACCGTAAGTCGCCATGTTGTCGCTAACCTTTGGTCTCCTCACGCGCAGGAGCGAAAGTGCGAAAGAATTGCGGTGTGAAGCGGCCCTTCCTGCTCACTAGTCACTGTGATGACTAATGTAAAGCGCTGTGCGAGCAAATAAGTACAGATTGTACAGCAGACGTTTCAGCGCAGAAATGTTCCAACGTGGTCTACATGCAGCGTTAACAAGTAGCATTTGTCGGCAAAACCGTCGCAAAGTCGAGAGCAGTATTTCTAGTAAAAGATGATGTATTCACAAGCCTGCCTGTTTAAAACGTAATAGGGACACTTCGCCTCACCAGATGTTTCGTTGGCTCGTTCCGAATCGCAGAACATGGCGCTGGGCATACCCGGAAGTTTTGTCTACTCCGTGATGTAAATTGGATTGGTTTTACATGTTGCTGCGTACATTTTACTTTCATTGTGGCTTGAAATGCGCTCGTCAGTGCTGACTATTTCTGACCCAGAAATACAAAAGTAGCCTTGCTGTTCCCCTTCCGGAGAGTCCCAGTCCTCTGCCCTCCGCACTCACGTGGAGTCGATGAAGGTCCCGTCCATCAGAGAGGCGTTGTAGTGGTACTTGACGAAGTCTCCTTTCTTGCTCTGCACTTTGCAGTCATCAGGTTTGAAGAGGGTTTTGATCTCCACCGAGTCCGACGGGTTGTGGAAGTCGATTATATGAACGTCAAAGACCAGCACAGCTGAACCAGGAATCTTGGTACCTAAACATTACAAAGAAGAAAGGTCCAGTAGCTAATACTTTTTATCTTACGTTTCTTCTGTGCTTATTACAAGGTCTACACCCTATCTTTGCATGTAATGTAGTTAGTACATGTCAGAGTATCGGTGTCATTATGTAAACCCCCCCACCGTCAGTGCATTTGTTTTCTTTCCGTCGGGAAATTGGGCAAAAAGCTGCCTTCTAAACAGAGCTGTAGAACCTCGAATCATGGCCATTTCCAGACAACTAGGAGCACCTGTGTGTGGTCACATTTTCGCTAAACTTAAGGCAAGGGAGTTACCAGCATGCGCCGTGTTTCAAGTTTTTTTGGGTCATATTATACGAGAGCATGATTATTTCAGGCCCACTCAGGCTCTGTTCTCAGGCACGTTTCCACACGATGGGGCCTTACCTGTGCCCTCCTCACCGTAGGCCAGGTGAGGCGGGATAATGATCCTCCTTCTCTCCCCAATACACACTCCCAGCAAGCCCTCGTCCATGCCGGCGATGACGTAGCCCTTCCCGATGTAGGTGTCGTAGGTGCGGTTCCGGGAATAGCTAATGGGGAAATAGGCAGCGGTAAGCAAACAGCCGGGCCACGGACAGTCGTCATCTGCACATCGACGGTCCCGATTTGTTTTTCCAAAATGCCCTAACGCTGTCGTGAAATAAGGATGAGTGCCCGAGGAGACGTCACGCCCCGTGCCAGATGAGCTAGGTGTGCCACCTGCTCTGTGATCTCGGGAGCTTGTTAGCTCAGTTTTATTTGCCATTCCTATCGATCGGAACAGATAGCCAATTTCGGATAAGGCCTGAAATCAAATTTGCGGGCTGGGATCCCAAAATCCTCGGTTTACCTGGAATCGAAGAGGGTTCCGTCCAGCAGAGTGCCGTTGTAATGGTATCTCATGAAGTCCCCGGATTTGCTCTTCCTCGGGCAGGACTCCGGAACGACCTGATTCTCCACGGCGATGCTGTCTTTAGGGTTGTGGAAGTCCAGCAGGACAACATCGAAAACGAGAGAGGCCTGCCCGGGAATGTCACTGCCTGAGGAGACAGGGGGAGAGGGAACTCAGAAACGAGAACTCCAGCCGGAGCGGGTCGGCGTGGGGAAGGAGCCATTGCTGACAGATCGCCTAAAACGGGGTAAAAACGGGCGCTTGAAAACAAAGTCATGCTCGTTCCCCCCCCGCGGACTCGTCTTCCGGACCTACCGTCTCCGTTCTCGCCGTAACCGAGGAAGGGCGGCACCGTGATGACGCGTTTCTCCCCCACGCACATTCCCAGCAGCCCCTGGTCCATGCCAGCGATCAGCCAACCAATTCCAACGTAGGTGTCGTACGTGTGCAGACGGGTGTGGCTGGAGAGAACAGAGAAGGGGAGATACAGCAGGGAGACACAGAAGGATTAAAAAAAACTGGCCGCTTAAAACGCACGAGGACGGACTTTTTTCAGGGTCACGTTTTTAAGAAAACAGAGCACCCACCCTGTGAAAGAAGCGTGTCGCCAGGGTGAAAGTAAGCTTGAGGGAAAATAGAAATCTAAAAGAATCTCATAAGGTTATGAGTTAAGAAATTGGTAAAGGTGCTCGGGGTAATGTCGTCGGGCGGCTGACACCAGGGCAGCCCCAGCAGCTGAATCAGTACTAATTCTGGCCAGAGGTCAGTCAGCTCCCAGTGAAGAAACGACCCCGATGCTACGACGTCAGCGGCTCACTGCCTGCGCTTACCAGCCCTGCCTGTGCCGGGATCGGACGTAAATACACAACTGGCAATTGGGAGGGTAAAATAAAAAAACTTTAAAAGATTTTAAAAAGTAAAAAACGAATCCAGAAATGTATACAGTTTATACAGCATCTACCTTGTGTATATACATGGGAAAAGGAGCGCTCATGTGAGATCTAGGCCTCTGAGCTCTAAAAGTTCAAAACAGGGGGATTATTTGTATTATGCGGGTAATAAAGGAAACAGGCCTAAAGAGTAAGTGCAGTGAAGTGTCTGTGGTGATTGTCCACAGACACAGGAGATTGTCTCACCTGGAGTCAAACAAGGTGCCGTCCAGTAAAGTCCCATTGTAATGGTATCGCACGAAGTCGGACACCTGGACGGTGCGGCTGCAGTTCTCGGGCTTGTAGTAGGTCTGGATCTGGATTTTGTCCTCGGGGTTCCAGATGTCCACCATCAGCACGTCAAAGTGGAGGATGGAGTCAGGAGGGATGACATCACCTATCGGTGCAGCACGAGGCACAGGACAAAAGATCAGCCGGATTTCCGATCCTTTCCTCAGCTCCTCTCAAGTCTTTAGCATTGCTGAAAGTTCCCATTATATTTCGCAGAAGCTTCTGTGACATAACTCAGTTTTAAAACATAGTATTGCGGCAAACTGGAATTCTTGAAAGCACTGTTCGCAACGGGAACGGGAAAGTAACAAATGCGTCTTTTTTCCTCTCATTTCTTGTGCTGTCTTTCCGTTCCAGCTTGAATGAGTGCACGCTTTTCTCTTTTTGCCCAAGGCAGGATGATTTGCAAAAGGAATAAAAAATACATTCGCTAATAAACCACATGTCCTGTTCAGTGTATTATCCTCCCTCTGCATTGTGATCCTGAATCCCCCTACAAGAATGCATCTCACACGTCCCAAAACAGCTACATGATGCGTATCGGACCCAGGCGCAAACCTAAACACTCCGGTCGCTTGGTTAAAGAGTGAAAAGAGACGTACAGTATCTGCATCTGCTGTGCTCTCTGATCAGTTTTCCCTTTTTGAGGGGGGATGAGCGTCAATCAATTCTGCTCATTTGCCCTCGGTCCGACCCGCAGGGGAAGCCGGTTTCGAGCTGTAGCCCTGCAGGAGAGGAGTTAGGGCCGGATCCCAGCACCCCCGTCTTCCCCACCTCTCCCCTCCCCCTCCCGGCCAGGCCAGTCCGAACACGCACCACCAGCTCCGGCATTCCAGGTCTCCTGCAGCCCCCCCTCCCTCAGACTGTCTCCTGCCGGTAAACCCCACCCGCGGCAGCCCGAGCCGGTCTGTAATTTCACTCAGACTCTGAAGATGTGCTGCTTTTTACTACTCAGGGGGGACGAAGAGACTCCCGCTGGCCAGGGGAAAAAAATCACCCCGACAAATCCCGGCCATTTGCAAGGCCTTCTGGGAGACTAATTCCCCTTTCACGTGCGTTAACTCCGGCGGCGGCCTCGGAGGTTTCCCAGCAGGCAGTGCTGGCAGAGCGAGTGGGAGCTCAAGTGGAACGTGTTCACCGTGAGGGGAAGGAACGTTAAGCGAGCCGCCCCCTTGCCCAAAATGCCACCCTTGTCCTTCTCTTCCTTGTTAGCAGAGCCATACTGACCACGGTGACAGCAGGCACTGGCGTCCAGCAGCCTCGGGACAGGCTCATCCCACTGAACTGCAACCTGCAGCCCAGAGCGGACATAGCAAAGGCTTTTGTTCCCCTCTTCCCCATCACACTGCGCTTGATTAAAGATACCTGGGTTAAAGACGGTCTTTCCTGCTTGTGGGTACATGTTTAGAATAGGGAGACAGGTCCCATTTTATTTGTGGCTTCCAGGTTTTGCAGGGAGAGAGATGTAACTGCAGGTTGTATTGCATTTATTTAGAAGGCAGCTTATCTCTTATTTTGTTTTCTGTGTGACGATGATGTTATTCCTCTGAAACGCCCTGTCTGTACATACCGTAAATAAGATAAGATCACTTTATTGGCCCAATTTCTTGTATTAGGAATTTGTCTTTTTGCATACCCCAGCTTGCTCTCCATGAAACACACAGACAGGGAGAGAAGCTGGGGGTCAGAGCGCATTTATATGGCACCCCTGGAGCAGTTGGGGTTAGGGGCCTTGCTCAGGGGCCCACAGGATACGAACCAGCAACCTTCCAGCCACAGGCACAGATCCTTAGCCACAGAGCCCCCGCACTGTATGGTAACTTGTGCGTTGTATGTTTTTTTGTGTGAAGCGTAGTGTTAGTATCGTCATTGTTAATGAACATTTGTTGGACCCATTGTGCCTGAATTATTACTCTGCTCATGCAAGCTGTGCCAGAGAATAAACAATTCACATGCCTCTAATTATACCGACCCCTTGGGTATGTTCCAGAGAAATCACTGAAAAGTCGGGGGTTGTGAGTAATTATCTCACCACCCAGTCGATTCCTGATTTCCACCATTTTTGTAATCCCACCCCCATTTGTAACAACAACAATAACAATAATTTCAAAATATCTTTGGTTTGGGGCAGAAAAATCGTCATGGAGAATGTAAGGCGGACGTTACCATAGCCTTCCTTCCCATAGGCCATCTGTGGAGGGATTTTAATGAGCCGTCTCTCGTTCACACACGCTCCGACCAGGCCCTTGTCCATCCCCTCGATGAGCTGCTTCTTCCCCACATACACGTTATAGGTCGAGCCCCTGTCGTAGCTGCAGGAGAGAGGCAAGTGTCACACGCAAACTAGAAGAAATTCCTCCCGCTCCGACTTTTTTTTTTTAAAAACTTCAGATTTAGTCGACACGTTAACAAGCAGTGACCAGCCCTGGTCCTGGAGAGCCACAATCTCAACGGTGGTCTAGGTCACCCAGCTAACATCCGAGAGGAATCTGGACCACGTCGGTCTTCGATTGATCACTTACTGCAGGGAGGGGGGACACATAAGAGTCCGCGTAATTGTCCGATCAGAGGAGCTTGGAGAATGGACGTGAAAATACCAACAGCCTGTAATTCGCTAGGAGCACAGCTGGCCAATGCTTGTGCCACATGTTTAATGTGGGGGGGGCGGTGTGTCTGTCTGCAGAGTTTCAAGGCCAGTGTACAGTCACGGTAAACCCGAAGAGCTTGGAACAGCTGTGAAAACCGGCTCAATTAAGCCGGTAACCAGCCGTTTCACTCTTCAAAGAGCTGGTACAAAAGCCTGCGGGGTTTATAAGCTTTAAAAAACCATCGAATTCATGACTCATCTTGAACCTCCCAAGTGGCAGCCTACTGCCACCCCCTACCCCGGGGGTGGGGGGTTCCGAATTACTGGGAAGTACGGCTATCTGCGCTTTCACAACTGCTTGTTAGAAGAGAGCAGAAAAGAAAACGCCACAAAGGGAAAAAAAAGTGCACTCCGGTTGGCGAATGTGTTTCAGGAACAAAATGGGTTATTTTCACTTATTGACAAAACCTGTGCTCGTCGATGAAGCAGCTGCAGTATTGAAGCAATTATTAAGAGTGTGGTCCGAGTGAGGAAAAGCGTCATCACGCAGTTACTTGGCAATCAGAGCTACAGGAGTTAGAGGGAATATGAGACTGCGCTAACCCGGATGCGTATTCAAGAACATCTTTAGCCTCGGGATATGAAGTTTGTTGAAAGAAAAAGCTACGGTTTTAAGTATAATGATTTGCAATACATTACTCTGGTATAAATATGTTTTTTTTAAAAAACGATGTTTTGCATAAGTTTTTATATTCTTCACTAGGCAAATTCCTAATTCTGCTAGCCTTTCAGATCTTTACAAAAAGCAGACCGCACGCCGTACATTTTTGTTGGAAATGTGTGTTGAGCCGGAAACATTTTTGAAACATGCTCATTTGAAAGATCCCTTTATTTTAAAGAGCTGCTCTCCTCGGCAAAAGGACTGCGGGCGCCGGCATCCCCTCAGAGCGCAGGCGAAACGTTGTTGCTTGCGTGGCCACTTCCAGCTACTCTGCAAGTTACTGCTAATGAAAAACAGGCACGGTGTCCCGAGACGCACACCAATACATGGAACCGCAGAGTAAAAACAAGCCCCAGCCCCAGCCCCTCCTCACCTGGAATCAAACTTCTTGTTGTCGGGGAAAGTGCCGTGGTAGTGATACCTCACGAAGTCCCCCGGTTTAACAGCCCGAACGCACTCGTCCGGCACGAAAGTTTTCTCGATCACGACGTCGTCCAAGGGAACGGGCGGCGCGTTGCAAGCGGCGAAAGCAATCAAAAGCGCTAGAAAAAACATTGACTGCAACCCGTAACTCATTTTCTCTTTCTTTAGTTAAAAAGGTGTTAGCTATGTCTAGGTGAATTAGGACCGTTATGTGGCTCTATCAGTCCTCGGATAAGCACTCTCCCCGTGGCTCCACACAGCTCCTCCTGTTGTCCCGGTAGCTCCTGCCTCTCTCGGTTTGGGAGCGAAAGCGCAGAACTGAATGAAACGCAACCTCCCTCCCCCCCCTTCAGAGATTTGTAAACGTGTAGCACCGGCCCAGCATCTCCTCTGGCCGGAAATCTGCACGAACATGTTTCTGAATTTCATCCGAGTCAAGATGGATGGCCGCTTCGTGGTCCATCTGCCAGGTCGTCACGAATTCGAAGGCGTTCTCCTCCGGTTACAGTCCACCTTAGTTATTTTTAGTTTTCTAAGAGGATAAATCGGTTCGGGAAACTGGAAAAATGGGAATGTGATACAAGGACCCCTCAAAAAAGGCCAAGGCGTGGGCTTCCACCTACGTGGCACTGTTTTTTTTTTCACATTTTCTGCGGTTTGGGGCTATTTTTTTCAACAATTTGCGTGTATTAAGACTTGGCTACGATAGAGCACTAAATATAGCAAACTACAGAGATCTACAACTGTGTATATATATATAAAAACACTTTAATTAAAAAGTAGACTTTATAAACCACTTATTCCGCTATTTTGTTTTAGAAATGTCACTGCCTACTAATCGTAGTTTGTTACTACAAAAGTTTGTTACTCTTTGAAATATAATATTTAGTATAATTTCTGTCACTAACTCTAAAAACACTAAAATAGGTGCACAAAACGTAACAGCATATATTATGTAGACTTGAATTCCAACATAGATCTTGATCAATGTGCCGAAAAAAAGTCTCCCTTCATATAGGGTCTTCTGTTTTAATCTTTATGGGATTACATTGTATTCTTATTTATATTAATCTTAATTATATTATTTTTATATTCTTGATATAAATATTTTGCATTATAATTTTCCCTGGATAAGAATTATCTGCTAAGCAAATAAGTAGCAATAACATTCTACAGCGTGTGTGCAATATTTTACCTTCACAAATACCAATACATACACACCGAAATCCGAAGCTGTCTGCCCTGCCAAGTTCTGCTTGGGAAAATAAAACCTTTAAAGGCATTAAACAAACAGAACTCAGCAGGGTCTAGTTTTTGGATTGACTGACAGAGAAGGAAAGTCTCCAGCGCTCAAACTGCACTGGATGAAGTACAGTAGGTTTTGTGGGGGGGGTCTTTGCGCCACGTCCTAAAAATGTGGGGTTGGTTGAATTAGTGGTAACGAAACCTTTCCATGTCGCGACACAATTTGGCGAATTTATCGAATACCCGAGTGCTTTATTTTTTTCTCACCAAGTAGCTCGGACGGGCCAGTAGTTTTATTTGATAACAACACGACAATAATGTGATAACATCCGAAAAACGTAGCCCTCCTCGACTGCTGCTCCGTGCATCTTTGCAGCCGTCTTTCAATGTCTTGGCGTATCTACCAGCTGCCTAAAACTCACAGGCTGAGCTGTAGTCCACAAGACAATGTGTGGACGATTTTAAAGTCACTAATCATTTTCACAAAAGGAAGGTGGTGGTGTTGTTCTTCAGCCTCCGAGTTGCTCCCGTTCCCTTTGAATTAGTAACGCCCGAAGAAACCCCACGTACCCCGTTTTCTCACAACCAAACTTCGTGAACTTTCTCTTGCTGTTGGACTCCTATTGGAAAACGATCTTTATCCCCGCGTCCCACCCCATAGCACAGAGGGGATGCCAGTCACGGTTTCGCCCAGCCCTCCATCTTGCGTGACCCGACCATAGCAGCCAAAGTGGGCTGTGATTTGAATGCGCAGTGGGGGTTGCGGAGGCAGGCTAAGTTATCCCTGAAACCTCCTCGACACAGTAGCTGAAATGGCAGCTCGCTCCCTGTTCACTTTTGCCTTTCTCCTGTTTAGCCTTTCCCGGGCTGTTGAGGCGCAATACGAGAAATACAGTTTCCGAAGTTTCCCAAGGCACGAACTGATGCCCCTGGACTCGGCGTACAAGTACGCGCTGGATCAGTACACGGGGGAGAACTGGAAAGAAAGCGTGGAGTACCTGGAAGTCAGCCTGCGGCTCTACCGACTGCTGAAAGACAGCGAAGCTTTCTGCAACCTGAACTGCAGCACCGTCCGGCTTGATAATGAGGAGAAGTTTGGGGATTTTCCCGAGCTGCGCGTCTTCGGAAACATCATGAAACGGGCGCAGTGCCTGAAGAGATGCAAGCAGGGGCTGCCGGCTTTCAGACAGACCATGCCCAGCCGAGACACCGTGGACGAGTTTGAGAACCGAGAACCGTACAAATACCTCCAGTACGCCTGCTTCAAAGTAAGAATAGAACCTGTAATGGTTATAATCGACCAGAACGTTTCCTGGTATTTGCTAATGTGAAAGACCTCGAACATTAAATACGAGTCGGTTCCCCTGTAGGGGAAAGAGTTGCTACCGTAATCTCTGCAGCTCCACTGCTAATCTTTTCACCTACGAATGCTCTCTGTTGTCGCGGTCCTTACTGAGCATAATTTTAGAATCGATAAAGGATTACAGTTTTATATCCAGCACTCACTTTTCTAAAATATCCAGTCACTCTCTCACTTGGAGGTCTTCGCTTACTCTTGGCGTGGCTTCTCCTTGCCACGTACGGATGGCTGTCTCCAGCAGTCGCTACCTTTCGTCGGTCGGTAAAAAAAAAAAAAATCCGCTGTCTCCATTGATCCAAAGGTATTCTGTGGGTGTCGCGCCATGTAAAAAATCGGCCACGCATGTAAATTGATCTTTAACCCCGCACATGCTTTTGGTCAAGCAAGTTATGAACTTACCGTGTGTTTTTTCCCCTTCTTTAATGTGCAGAGATGTCACATTCCTCTTCATAAACAAGCAAGGTGTATGCTGCACATCGTAACGACTAAAATATATTAAAAAAAACAATCGTCATAAATGTTTGGTAATAATAGATATATTTCCTCTTGGAATTTAACGGATTTAAAACTCCAGTCCATGACACAGGCATAAACAAACACACACACACACACACACCAAATCCAGGTTTCTCAGAAGCCAGTTAACCTACCAAGATGTCTGATGGACTGTGGGAGGAAACTGGAGCGTCCAGAGGAAAGCCACAGGGAGAACATACAAACTCAACACAGTCCGGAGCTGAACCCAGGGCCCCAGCACTGTGAAGCTGCAACACAAACTACTACACCACCATGCCTCATTCGCTGTGCTAGTAATACGTAATATGAATGATTCCCACTTATTATTAATAATCAATATCTATTCTTAATGGCTGATTATTACAGTGTGGTCAAACCTGGTCACGAATACGACCCAGGCGGCAGTGTGCGTCTTTTCCGGGGGACGTGACCTGATTTGTTCTTCCTTGTCCCTCGCGTAGTCCGATAACCTGGCCAAGGCAGTGTCGGCAGCCCACACCTTCCTGCTGAAGCACCCTGACGACGAGATGATGAAGAGGAACATGGCCTACTACAAGAGCCTCCCGGGAGCAGAGGAGCACCTCCGCGACCTGGAGACCAAGTCGTACGAGGCAAGAGCTCTGCGCGCCGCTTGGGCTCCTGGAGAGATAGAGTGACGCAGGCATGGCGTTGAGCGTGCAGCACAGTGACCCTCCTCACCATTGCTCAGCTACTGGGTGGGAGTCTAAACGCCAAGAGGGAAGGCTTCCACCTGCAGCAAATGCTTTGCAGTAGAAAGATCTGTTTGGCCTAGAAAGCTGTCTCCCAGCAGCTTCTGATCTCCACAGTAATGATGCTGTGGCTGGCAGAGGCGTGTTATTTGCCGTCTGCGCTGAAAAGCAGTCCAGGCGTGATGCCTTTAACTCTGGGCTGCCTTTCAGCTGGGTCTGGTCATTCCCACTGCCACAGCGACTAGAGCAGAACAGCTCTCTTTTGCATTTTGACACAGCGCAAGTATCCCTCTCCCTCAGTTTCAAATGAAGCTGCTGGCGAGCTAAGGCAGTGTCGTTTTGTTGCAGGCGCTGTTCATCAGATCAGTGCGAGCCTACAACGGCGATAACTTCCGGACCTCGGTTTCGGACATGGAACTGGCTTTGACCAACTTCTTCAAAACCTACGACGAGTGTCTGGCGGCCTGCGAGGGATCGAGAGAGATCAGGGACTTCAAGGATTTCTATCCCTCCATAGCAGGTGGCTCAGATACTGTATCTTCAATAGTCCACTGGTTCGTTTTTCCTTAAGGGGATCCAGACTCATTAATTGTGATTTGACAGTTCTTATCTGTTATGTCTGTTATCTGTTATGTTATGTTAACTGATGTTAAAATTTGATTTTGTTTAGTGAGAATCTCTAATGGATTCCCCGCTTTTCGAAAACTAAGAAACTTGAGACAGGGAATTCACATTTAATCCAAGCGAGATTTTGTTAATTGTAGGTATTTTAATGACACCAAACACCAGCATCTGAATATTTATGTGGGGAGTTAGTTTCTTTAAGGCTGTGCTACAGGAGATTTTACAAGTTTTGATCCTTAACTCAGGTAAAAGCTCAAAACTAACTTTTGAACCCTTTCTGGATACTGTACATTGCTTTGTTGTGCTTGTGTACAGTATAACCTTTTTGGGGGGGATTTGTTTCCTCTTTTGTGATTGCAGACCATTACACAGAGGTCCTGGAGTGCAAAGTGAAGTGTGAGAGTCAGCTCACTCCAGTGGTTGGCGGCTTTGTTGTAGAGAAGTTTGTGGCGACGATGTATCATTATCTACAGTTTGCCTATTACAAACGTAAGTGCTGGACAGATTGTGCGTAGGGTTTTCAAAAGTATGCATTTCTTTCTTTGCTGATTGGTGAGCTTGTTTTCACATGTCTTGATTCAGATAAGCAAGATTTGTAAAGCACTGTGCTTTATATTATAACAGCAGAGGTATAATAATTCAAAACCACAAATGTTTAAAACAGCTTAGCGCTTTTAAGCCAGATCTTCTCCTGTGTGTTTTTGCCGGGCAGTAAATGACGTGAAGAATGCCGTGCCTTGTGTGGCGAGCTACATGCTGTTTGATCCCAACGATGAAGTGATGAAGAGCAACGTGGTTTACTATCGGTATCACAAAGACAAATGGGACCTCACAGAGGAGGATTTCCAGCCCAGAGCTGTAAGTTTCTGATTTCAATCTCCAGCACTATGGAAATCGTTTTGTACTGGGTGTATTGATTTTGCTGGCTTCATTCACCATAGTTGGGAGCGGTTTAGGATGACTTAAATAAAGTCAAGAAATTAAACAAGTTAAATCGAGGTGTGGTTTTGGGGAATCTATCCGAGGAATCTTTTTCTGTATTTAGTAATAGACAGCAGTATTCTGTTTCCGGATGAAGTGTGTTTTTCCATGGGAGTCTTTAAAATCCCTACCCTTTGGACTGTTTTTTTGGGGAACTTTTATTGGAAACCGAGGCTGTTCGTTGTGATAACATAGGGGCATCATTTCTGTGTGATCAAAAAAAACAAACAAACCCCAGAAAGATTCTAATAATCTGGGACCTGGAAAGTTTTTATGGACTGTCCAGAACCAGCCCTGCGTATGAGAATTCTGGAGATACGATGCTGACATCTCCACTCTGAGTGAAACCCGAAGAGCTGGACAACGGCAGTCGACCTGGCAGTACTTTCCTTGGAAAGTTAAATCCGGGGAAAAAATCCAGATTTATGGAGTTTGATTTGCCGTCAAGAATTTAATCGTCTGTCACCTTCCTTGCGTTCCCTGTTGGAATCAAAGACTCTTCATCTCGAATTGGCAGGGAACCGATATGCCTTAATGATTTTTGCGAATGCCTGTGCCGGAAGAAAAAGACAGTGAAACAAGAAAGCTTTCCACCCCGAGCTCAGCCAAATTCTTTGTGAAGCCCTGAAGACCGCCGGACTCTTTTGAACTTGGAGACTGCAATGCCAGAGTTAGAAGAGACGCCAGTGAGTTGATCAAAAACATTGGCAACGAAGGAGTTTGAAATTTCGGCTCGAACAGCATCCTTCTCCTTTCCGAAATCATCACCGACGCGCTGTTTCGCCAGAAAAACAGGCAAAAGATCCTGCCCGCTGGGATGGCTGCATCGTCTGGATGTCACACTGCAGGTTTCCCAAGAAGATTCTGTTCTTGAGACTAGGAGGAGCGGAGCCCGTTAAAGATGGTCAAAGCAAATCTGAAGACGTGCAATAACAGCACCGACTCCCGGGAGATAATGGCCCTTGAAAGCACCAAGTGGATGAAGAATATCTGGGAAGGAACCCAGCAGTTTGTGACCCTGACAAGAAAGTAAGGTGTCAAAGAGACCAATCTACTGTATGTCTGACATCTCACACAACCTGCAGCACCTGCCAGAGGGTTTATCAGTCAACTCACTTACTGGAAGCCATTTGATCCCGAGGGATAGCCAATGACAGTTGTCTAAAGACCACCAAGGCTTGTGCGTGACATTACAGCAGCAACTGCACAGAAAACATTCCAAATAACCACTTTGGTCCACCAATGTATGGGCTGCCCTGCAGTGGGAATAGGGAAAGAAATGCTCTGATTGTCTAAAAACCTACACTTCTGCCAGTGAGGGGACATGTTCTGGTTTGAATGAAGTCTGTTTTACTGATGCTGTCCCCTTATCTTAACTTTTGCTCTGCAGTGCCTGCAAGGGTTTATTGTTGTATGGTTCAGTGGTCAGGAAGCTAAAGCAGCACTTCAAAAGGCTCTCAGAGGCTCTGCACCTTCGTGCACAGACTTGTTTTACTTCTAGCAGACATGAAAAGTCCATAAGGACGTTAACCTCACTTGCTCTTTGAAATAAGTGTGGCATTTGAGACTCTCTGCTTTTTTTAAGACGATTCATATCAAAGTGCAACGCAAACCGAGACAAGACATTTCAAAAACCATCAATTCTCTCCTTTTTCTCCTCTGTTATTTTCAGGAGGCGGTTCGATATTTCAATCAGACCACCATGCAGCTAAACCTGCTTGAATTTTCCAAACAGCATTTACAGCCCGATGATGAGGTAAGTGTTAACAAGAATTCAAAGCTTTTTTGAGAAATGTATATTTGTGGGACTGACTAGGAATGAGAGCATGTGTATCAAGCAGGATATACCACTGTGCTCCTTGGTCTTTTTGCAAAAATGTAAAGACAAGGTTTAGTAAATATGAAGATGTTGAGGTAATTGTAGCAATACATTTTTAATATAGAACATTTTATAACGGTAAAGTGTTTGGTATATTGGTTATGTACCAAAAAATTACATATTTTTATTTTAAATTCATAATTATACTATGTATATAAAGAGAGGTTAAGATAAACCATTTTTCTACATAAAAATAGCTTGTGCAAATAAAACACCAGAGAGAAATGCTTCCTTCAGTGTAGTACAGTAATGCTGGATTTAAGACATGAATATAATCAATGCAGTTTATATAAGCGGTAATACTGTAACACTCACTGAGAACTGATTAATGTTACCGGATTTATTTAAAGGTCTTATTCACAAAGATTTAGTACACAGCTGCAGAAGACAGATGCGTAGAAGTCATATTCAGAGGCTCTTATTCACATGTGAACAGTACAAGCTTCTCATGTGCAGTACAAGTCATGGACGTATCTTTAGCACAGAGTAATGCGTCAACATTTCACACAGTCCACATGCGAAGACGCTCTATAGCTGAAGGTGTACCTGTGAATGCAAGTGTAATGACTCTGTATGTAGGCACTACTAAATGTGCAGGGTGGTGCAGAATGTGAGAATGAGCAGTGAGGTGAAGTAGCCTTTGGAAAACAAGAAAATGTAAGAAATCCTGTTATATTGTCCCATGAGTCTCTTCAGGAGAAGCAGACTGAAGATGGGATGGATATTTATATTCCGCCCATCCTTTATCCGAAAGCCTCTTATCCCTGTTTTGGCAATCCAGAGACTGTCCCAGAAGCGTAGGGAACAAGGTGAAACTGCTGTAGGCTGCAGATGAGACACCAGACCAGACCTCCCTGTGTACGAGGAGGGTCTTCATTATGAGATAAACTCATGCCACAAGGCAGCTTTTGTTTAAGGTGGATCTTAGCATATTACAGATCTACCCACCTGTGTACATGGGCATGCAAGCGAGGTGGATTTGAAAAGTGCTCTTCACCTCGAAGGATCAAACACTTTTGCATACAGGAGAGGACCCTCTGTAGCCGTTCGGTGCCAGCAGCCCACCTATACGCCTGAGCTGAAATGAAGGGGAACTAGCATTAAGTAGGATGGGGCAAATCACGTGTAGAATTTTATCAGGACAACAGGATTAAGGATTCGAATCTTCCGAACGGTGTCATTTGATCTTTAATGGTGTAACACCTGCTGCTTATGCTGAGGTGAAGTTGGTCGCAAGTTGAACCCAAGTGCAGGCGAGAGAGGCAGAGGCAGGCAAAACTGGCATCCTGGTGTGTGCAGGAGGCACAGGAAACAGGCAAGCGTGGTGCAGGCAATCACAGTGCAGAGCCTTAGACGGGGACCGAGCAAAGTCTGGAACTGACAAGACACTGCCGCAGAGCACCGAGCGAACCCAGAGCCCAGGTCCGAAAACAAGCCGAGTCGGTAGGCAGAAGCACTAGCAGAATCCAAAGGCCCAGTCGAAACGTGGCAGGGTCAGGAGTCCGGACAGAAACACAGACAGGGTACGGAGCTGGAGGGGATTCCAAATGGAATAAAATCCAACAAAAAGAGGTCCGCAATATCACAGCACTCACTCGTAAGTGACAACCGAGCCTGTGGAACTGTACAGATATTCCGCTCCCCCTGAGGAAGTAGCTCATGGGAGGTGTTCACTGGTGGCAGCCATCGTTGTGGTTAAGATCCGAGAACCCTCCAAAGACTGCGGGCAAATGCACCCCTAACGTCTGTCTGTCACTCCCCACCATAGTGCCCAGCGGTGTCCTCCATCACTGCATTGGGTCACTGCACTGGGAAGGGTAGTCCAGAGGTCCACTGGTACCACTTGCAACAGGACCTGTTGTGTTTGCTCTGAGGTCTTCATCCCAGTACTAAACAGACCCGGCTTCAGTTTCTGAGATCAGGCTCTTGTAGGTCGTATAGTTAGAAGGTCTTTCTGAAGATGTAGCATTACCCTCATTATTTGTGTTTTTTTCTGCATCATTTGCATGCGTGACCAGGTATTTGGTGTTTGCAGCACATGGTCCTATAAAAACCTTAATCGCTTAAGGCTTTCAGATTCCTCCTTTTGAGGCGTGAAAATATATTTGATCACTTACACCTCGCCGTCGGCTTGCATGCTTCCTCTCACATTAGAACTTTTTCTAAAAGAAAATCGTGCGTTTTCGGTTTTTGTAAATGTAGTTCAAAGAACTCGCATCTCTTGAGTTTACATGTCTCATTCGGGATATGTCGGATGCCAAGTCATCAACCGTTGAGAAGTAGGTGCTGTATTAAAACACACCACTAGGTGGCACTCCGCACTCACTATAACGTGCTTTTCGTTGCGAATCTAAGTACAGTATTTGTGTCTTAAGAGTAAGGTTTTAGTGCTGTAGCCAGCTTTTACAGTTGTACAGTGTCATGTAAAAACAAACTGCTTGTAATTTCGGTGATTTTTATTTTCAGATTGTATTGTTTCTTCTTATTTTGCACTGTAATGAAGATAAGATACTGCTTGCTTCGAGCTTTTAAGATTATTTGAGCATTAAAACGCGACTAGTTCAGCCTCCCACGTTTAGTTTTGCTAGTTGGCTGTTCCATCAGATGGATTCAGTTTGCATTCAGTTCCAGAATAATGGAGGTTGATCTGGCCGCATCTTTTCCTCGGTTATGGAGGATAATCAGTGATTAAAGGTTACAGAGAATTAAATATCCACTGCTGAGGCTCCAGGGGTCTGCTCAGCAGAGGACTTGCTTTTTACTCAGGTGTTGCAAGAGCTGAAATATTGAACTGGATTTTACAAGATGGTGTGAAATTAAACTTGATGCAAAACTTTTGTGCTTCATTGTTTGAGATACAGAGAAGGGTGTGAAAACATCCAGCAGCAGTAGTAGTAGTAGTAGTAGTAGTAGTAGTAGTAGTAGTAGTAGTAGTAGTAGTAGTAGTAGTAGTAGTAGTAATAATAATAATAATAATAATAATGGTAATAATGATAATAATAGTAATGGTAATGGTAATGGTAATAATAATAGTTTTTATTTTTGCACGAGAGCCTTGGTGAATGAAGATACACTTAGCAAGCTGAAAATCTGTGAACATAACGTTAATATGACATGATCATGTTCCTTAAATTGCTGGAGATTAGGAACAAAGGGGTGAACTGCCTGGCATAATGGTGTGAACTATGATTTCTTATCTTGATACCCCCATTTAAATCAAAACCAGTCTTTTCTTTAAAAATCAAAAGGGTTTATATTTATGAGTTCAGTGTGTGATGGGTTGCAATGGTGTATGAGGGAGAAAAAAGGAATTAAGACTCAGTTCATATGAAGTAATACACCAGGCCTACACTACGTTTACTCAGCATATTTAAGGAGGTAAGTAGACCAGGAGGTAAATAACTGATTAACAAGTAAACAAGGACTGAATGTGAACAAGCCCTGTCCTGTATAAGTTTTCTCAGCACTGTACCACTGTCTCGGGGAATGCAACTGTTAACTCTTTTCTTGGAGTAAAATGTTGAAATGGTTTCTCCATCTGGGTTGAATGCAGGAACCCCCCAACTACACGCATTCACACGACACTGCAGTAGTCTGGCTTCCTGCAGAGTCTCACAGCCATTTTCCAACCACGATGCACATGTATGCATGATAAAGGACTGAGGTAAACCATTTCTGAATAGACCTGAGACATGTTCAAAACACTGTGCAGAGGACCTGTAGGAGAGGATCTTGTTATTACTTTTTCCTTCACTTTTATTTCTAGTTTCTGTAATATCTTTGCCTTGCTAAACAAATTGCTGTCTTCTCTTTTATGATAGTGATATCAATCTCACGTCTTAAATATGATTTCCTGTACATCCAGTCTTTTTCTTTCAAATAATACTAAAGTTTAGGATAGTTTTTCTCAAAATGTAGCAGCAGCTAGTACGTATGTTAACACTTTTTTTCAAAGCAATTTTAATGGGTTTTCCAAACAAACTCAGAAACTGAGGGTTACATAGCAGTGTACATATGTATGTACAGTATCCTCTAGATTTGAAATAGGAACACAATCATGGAAGGATTTACAGATTAGACATTATCTTGCTTAAGAAAATTCTAAAAATGTTATACCATTGTCATAATATGAGCACACAAAGCAAAGCAAGCTTTGTCTTAAATAAATGAATTCTTCCACATTCCACTGTAGGGCCAGCTATTACAACATGTAAGATTACTGATCTAGTGGGATCACCGCCAGGAAGAGGACACAAGTGTTACGTGCCACTTTGAGAGCAGTGGCTCTGAAGGTGACAGTACAGTGGCTATTGAAAGGATTCACCCTGCTTGGATCTCAGCACATTTTATTGTTACAATATGGAATGAATCTAATTGGGATTTTTTGCCATTGATCGACACCCAGAACTCTATACTTTCACAGTGAGAGCAGAATTTTACAGATCCTCCTTAATTAATTATAAATACAGAACAGAAAATTACTTATTGGGAGTTTTGTGATAGGCTGAAGTGTTACGCCAACATCCTGTGTGAGTCTTTAAAAAAGAAATTTGCTTTGCACTGTTAATAGCTGATTCTGATATGAATGTATTTTCATGGAGAGCCCCCATTATCTACAAAGTATGAGATTTATGAAAATCCTGACTAAGCTCTGCCCCTTAATTGCGTTTTGGAAAATGTTGTCTGCTGAGCCTTCTGTGTCTCCTACTCCACATTGTCTTTCTGTTGACTGCAATGTATCCTGTCAATCAAATACCAACCTTGTAAATGCTGATTAAATCCCAATTAAGTACTATAGATCTTCCTTTCCCTGATCAAATCATTTCCCCTCTTATAGCCCTCAGAGCAATGGGATATACAAAATTCACTCCCTCTGTCACTCTCTGAGCAGTGGCAGCCACCGAGTCAGAAAGTGGTTTGGACTGCAGGAGGGGCGCAGAATTAGGATAATGGTTGTCGTTTCACACTGGGGCATGTCAGCACATGGATGGTCTTTCACCTCCACTTACGGGAGCCTTTTACGGGAAACCCGAAGAGCATTTGCAAGCCCTGTTTTAATCGGGTTACATGTGCCTTGTTAATTGCAGCCCCTCTCCACGTCGCCGAGACAGAGAAAGGCTGTGTGTGTTATCATGAGGAAACTATTTGCTGAGCTCAGTGCTGAGAGGCGCTTTGTGTTACAGTCCTGCATTCCAGGCGAAGGGAATGGAACAGTCACACTACCTTGTTAATTACAGTCTTGATTACACTCTTATTAATTGCACTTATTCATCCTGCCCTTTTCCACCTAGTGACACGTTAATTAGCTCGTCTGCCGTGTTGAGGTTACCTGGGGACAGCTTCGCTCAGATGAAGGCAGGAGAGGAGAAAATACCATAAAATGATCGGCTTTGTATTTAAAAAAAAGGAAATATTCTAAGTCGGGACTCTCAAGCACCAGTCATTTGGTTTCCATCAGATCAGTTGCTCGATTTAAACTAATTGTTTCCTCAATTGGACATTTTTTCTTTGTCTAGGAACAAAAACAGATCCTGACTTGTTTTTCTTAGCAAACCAGGGGTAATTTCCCACGCCGGTCTCCACCCGTTAACCTTTTGCTCCTCTATTGACGAGGCGAAACCTTTCATTATTGCCCTGCTTCATAACCTGGAAGCTAAGGAGCTGCCTCAGGGATCTGTCGCTACCGGAGGTGCTACAACATTCAGGGCCGAAACCCGGTCATTTTCATCTCTGGCAACGCATTGCCCTATGCTGATATTTATTTAAACTGTTTACATCAAACTGCAGGAAAATGATTTGGGCTGACTTAAAATACATTCTAGCTGGCGTGAACCACTGGCATGCGAAACCCATTGTATGGAAGTTTTGCTTTCAAACTTTTTTTGAGCGCATTTTCAGAAGACACGGGTGCTGACAGATACTGCACCAGTGCTGACCGGAGATGCAAGCAAAGCTATAACAGGAGCACAACTGGAAACTTGGAGTCAGACAGTTTTTTTATGTCCTTAATTAATTTTGTACAGGGACTGAAAGGGAGTTGCTTTAATCAGTGCTGGAAAATACAAAGGCATGTAAAAGTATGTGAGACAAGATCTAACGCAAACACGCTTTATGACGTGAATGGGAAACGGGTATTCAAATCTTTTTTCACTCTGAGATTCTAAACGAGGACTGGGATTAGAAAGCGCACCAATGTTCCTCACAAGAGAAATAGGGTCCGACTCGGTAAGAGGCTTCGGTAAGCCCAGTAAGAGGCAGAACCTGAGGATTACTGGCCCTCCCACAATTATTTTATGGGCTCACCCCCACTGACATCACACACTAGCATTTTCATATTCTATTATAATAAAACACCATTGCTTCCATTTAAAATTCTACACTGAGAGTTACAGCAGAGCTGTTTGGTGTCAGACTTTGCATCAAAGTGAATTTCAGTGTCGTCAGCTTTAGAATCACCAGCCTGAGGTTTGTTGTTTTAAGCAGTGGGGGAAAAGGTTACATGTTTTGTATTGTGCTATGATCAAGTGCTTTTATGACCAATTTAATGGTAAATAAACCATCTTAGAAAAGTTATTGTAGTAGTAATTTCTAAATGTGGCAGGTTTAGTCATGTTAGACAAATCATTTTTGCAGTGTTTTTTGGATGCAATTTGCTGGAACTAAATGTTTTAGTTGAGACACGTAGTATTGTTGTCGAATTCCAAACACTTCAAGGGGTTTGATGCAAAATCTTTTAGAATAATTTAGGTATTTTTTATGAACATTATTAATAAGTCATGAAGCTCTAAAATTACAGTTTGACTGCAGCAGCATTGTGTAAATATTATACAGTATGTTAGTTGTCATAATATTTTAAGGAACATTATAGAATCTACAAAAGTGCCCTGCTGCAATGTTTCTGTACTGAGTTGCATATTTTTCTGAAGGTACCACAAAGTTATTTGGTAAGTTTGAAACTATCAAAACAAGGGAAAGAATAAGCAGTGGTATCTTTTAGCAAAAGACTATACATTAAATAAATTCTTAAGTTCTTACGTGAATAGTTTGTTCTGCTTAAAGTAATGCTGAATACAAATTGATAACCTGTCTACCGATTCAGGCCTCTCAGATTAATGTAGTAATTTTACTTTGTAGATCTTTGTGGTGGGAATGTTTCAGTTCGAATTGATTTGAAATCTGGCTCATTGCCTGTGCTTTAATTTCAGGAAGTGGAGCATTAAGTTTATTTAATGGCAGACTGAACTTACATATGACGAGAGTTTGGGCTGGATGTAGTTACAGTGAGATTTAGTAGAGATAACAAATTCTGTGACTGTTTTCCCATGATGAAACTTTCTGTTTTGTGTCTCAGATTATTGTGCTTTGTATCCAAAATGTATTACGCTGAATGGGGCTGGCTATAGATACAAATATGGTATGAGACAATGTAATGTTTTTGTAAAAAATGAACAGACTTTTTTTCTGAAATTACACTAAAAGGGGATGATTGTATGAGAGAGCAATTTACTGTTAAAGAACTTAACCAGTTCTTTTCTTTGTTCAACCGTGTCACTGTTAAATGTCAGTGATATCTTATCTTATCAAAGGCACTTTTAGTAATGGTTTTGAGCAGTAAATTCCCTGCTGGCATGATACTCACTTGAAGAATTATGTAGCATTTCCATAATCTACACTAAAATTTCTGTCATAGCACTGAAAGATATCTATCTGTTAGTCTATTAGTATTTAAATCTATCAGTGTCAAAATAAAAATAACTCTACATTTCTTAAACGGTAAAATAACTGTAGCTGTACTTGTGATACATATAACCAGGTAGCAATGCCTTTTACACAGTGTGATTGCACATTTACAGATCGGTGAATGAAGAAAGCACATGTTTAGATGTGACATTTGCAGCCAGTGTCCAGGATAGATTGCATTCTAAAACAATAATGAAAGCTTTAGTAGCAGTGAATTTAGGGGACCAATCTAGTCAATTATTTCAAGTGAATTACAGAGAAAGAGAGGTCCTGAAAATCAGTACGGAGAAGGTGGAACTCAAAGCAGATCCTTGGGTGTGGGATTTGAAGATGCGTAGTTGCAGGTGTACTTCATGGCTTTCTGTTTGATGCTTAGCTTTGTTTTGCTAGCTGGATGCATGAGAAAACGTTTCATTTTTGTTTGTTTGTGCTTTTCCCCATTCTAGATGGAGGTGTTGGAGTTTCTCGATGAGCTTCTGGAGGCAGACGAGAGTAGCTAATCTTGGCGTCTGAACCCGACTTTTAAGCAAAATAACAAGAAAAGGCGAACAAACACTTCGAGCATGTAGCAGAGGAATATGTCTCCCTTTTTATTGTATTTATTTGGAGACGGGTTTCTGACTTCATTTTACATGCATTGGTTTCATATTTTTATCCTGTCTTTTTTGTCTTTTGTTCGGAAGCCAGGATTACCTCTCTGACTCATGTATACTTTGTTTTAGTTTTATTTTTGTAAAAAAAACCAAAACAAAATCGTTGTTGTCCAGCGTGTGGTGCCATGTGGTAAAATATTAACAAACTCTTCCGTGTTCTTTTGGCTTTATTGATTTCTTCACCCTGTGACACTTTCTAACCCTTCTGTTTTCTCCTTCTCCATTGCAACAAGCTTATGTGATCCTTGGATATATTTGGGTCGTGCTTTTTTCTTCAACACAGAGAGTCATGCATCTGAAATAACTTATCCGAGTTTAAAAAAATGATAACTGTCTGATGAAATACATGAAATGGGCTAAAATCTGTCCCAAAACACAAAAACTGCAACCATATGGGCCAGCATACTGTATGTACTGTACGTGCTCACTACACAACACTTGTTTCACTTCATAATTCTGGTTAATGCTCTAACCCTTGTTTGAAAGTCATTGTACACTTGGCTGGATGTCTCATTAGAGTTTTGTACTTATTAATTGGTTAGGTCATCGGTACTGCGTGTTATGGTGTGATATAGTGGTAGAGAAGAAGGAAATAGAATATTTCTGTGATTTTAATTGACTTATGTAATTGCCTGTCTGGTTGACATTTATTCCTCCTGTGTTCTTCATGAACGATTCCTAGCCATTATTTTTTCTCTCGTCCAACCCTTTTCTTCTCGGCACACTCTGGCGCCTATGATAGTAAAATGTTAACCACACATGATAGCTTGACACGAATGCAGCACGGCTCACACCCACACAGCATCTTTCACACATGTTCAGCAGGATGTTTTCTGTAGGAATTCTGTTGGACTTTTCTGTTTCTTCATTTTCACCTGCGCGGGTGTCTGTGGCGCTTCAGGGCTTCTATAATGAAACTCGCTGAGTTTAGGACAGTACCAGGCGCAGCAGTATGCAGTAACTGGCTCCTAACAAAGAGCCCCCTTCCCTGCGGTTGTTAACTATCCTGCAGCCTGGCTCTGGTGTGAAAAATACTTCTTTGTCCCATCACCGATCCGTGAGTCTCTCAAGGTAAACGGTCTTATACAGAAGAGTTTCTGCATGGTGTGCATCTTTTCCCTAAAGAATGCTTTGAAGGTCAAAGTGTTTTTAAACAGGAAGCTGTGATTCCCAGGAGCCTCCCTTAAACCTTCGCAGTCACTGTCATGCGTGATGGTTGGTCACGTGTTAGAAACCTGAGAAAAGTGGATACATATGAGTATTTTACAAAGGAACAAGTACTAGGTTCATTCCATGCTGAAAGGAGAAGAAAGGAAACACAACGTTTCGGCTGTGGAGCCTTCTTCAGGTGTGAGCTACCCACCTGAACTACTTCTGCTGCGCCCCCAATGCCTTCCTCTGAATCTTTTTCTAGATCTCTTCGTCGCTTCTTCTTTTCCTCCCTGGGCTACTTGCTCCCCTCTCTTACTAAACCGGCAGTCCGGCTCACACCCGCAGAAGGCTCCACAGCGGAAACGTTGTGTTTCCTTTCTTCTCTTTTCAGCATGGAATAAACCTATTACTTGTTCCTTTGCAGCCTACGCATGCTGACGCAGCTCCCCAGCTGAACTATAAGTATTTTATATGCCCTATTATTGAAGGTGCCAGTTAGGTTAGTTAGATTGTTTGATGTTGAACCTCCATAGCTCTACCTTCATTCTAGATCTGTATGTGCTTGTGGCTCATACAGAGGAAGGCCAGAGGACCATTACAGAAGTTTGAGCTTGAGAGACTGAAACACAAGTCCGAGCAGTAATACTGTATGAGCATGTCGAGCTCAGTGGCCTTTTCCTGTTGACAGACTCTCTTACCGTCTTGTGTTTTTACCACCCAAGTGACCAGTCGAGGCAAACATTTGATAGGAGCTGGTGAGACGTACTGAGGGCAGCCTTTCTCCAAAAGGAATTCCAGACTTCAGCTCCTGCACTTTTCTACCTGATCCTCAGGTTACAGCCTGCTTTAAAATGAGCTGGAATGTGATATTTATTGCTCTGGGGTTCATTGACGTGTTTCTAATTCTGTGCAGAATGGGGATCTAAATGAAGAAGCATTACCATGAGCTTGATCGCAATATCTATTCAGTAAAAGAGTGAAGATTTTCAGTAAAGAGTGCAATTGAGGTTAAGGGTTATATTATAGTTAATTTGCATCTGTCAAATCCTTTTTTACTATGAAATCTGCAACATGAGCTTCATGTATTTCTGGGGTTCATTCCATCTGTAATAAATGTGACATTCAGGAAAGAGTTGGTGCAGCTCAAGATTAACAATGTATTTCTGGTGTATGACGATGTAAGAATATGTCAAAAGTTTTCTGCAGCCACTCTGTGATACTGCTTTTATAGAAAAAAATATTATGTTTGCATTGTCTAGTAGCTGTCTTTCAGATCAACCAAGAATTTTGAGAAGACCTGTTATTTAATGTTTGAGGCACTGCAACATTTTTGACATTTTAACTTCTGATAATGTAAGGATTTGAGTCAGTGTTTAAGGTACCATAGGGACACTTAAAGCCATAAAGCTGTGTGGAGATGAATACGTTATAGAATAAATTCATTTTTCCTGCGTTTAATAACTGCTTTTTTTGATTGGCACAAATTCTGAACCTCAGAAATTTCCTTCCTATAATGGTCTGTATTATTACTAGCTCTGTTCAATTGATATGAAGCTAGATTGTCACAGGCATTAACAGGCATGTTAAACTTAAAGATTTTCATCCCGATGAGCTTTCTGAGATATTATTATTATTATTATTATTATTATTATTATTATTATTATCTGAGTTATTTTTATTACTGTGTAAAATGCTTGAAAAAGAAGACATGACATTTTGAAAAAGCATGGATTTCTTGCACTGAGGTATATAAACGTTTGAGAATTTTAGAAGGAAGGTGTGAACTGCATTAAAACGGTACAGTATATAAAAAAATAATATGCCAGAAATTCACAATGACTATGAGCCTTTTGGGAACCAAGATTAGAGGCTAAAGTCTATCTTGAATGAGACTTTTTGCAGTTGTCTGATTTGGAAGTGTAGCTTATAAACATTCCTAAGAGTAACACCTTTTTTTTTCTTTGCAATGTTTGTATAAATGTGTGTTATTCATCTGAAAATGTAGATTTTAAATTTCTAGTCGTAACTTTTTTAATGACTTTTTTACTTTTTTAATCCTGGTATGTAAATTAATCTGTATCTAATATTGCATAATATTATATTGTATTGTATCAACATACCCCTGCTATTCAACCTGCACCATTCTGTAGTGGATGAAGGATGCATAACTCTTAAGTAATGTTAATATAAAACTCGGTTCTTGCAACACACCATAAGTAATTGGAATTGCATTGCATGTAAGGTGGGAAACTGGGGAAGTAGGGTCATTCCTGGCCACACAGGTCTCCGTCGGCTGATTGCTTCTGCGGAGTAGCCTTCAAGAGACAATTCAGCAGTTTGACGATTGACGATTTATGAGTCTCTGAACCCAGTAACACACTGACAGCCTCTGTAAATGTTCTGATTTAGTGTTGCACATTCTGTCTGACTGTGTTGTTGTCTTTCTGCATATGTGCCTAAGAGAATTCAACTGTGTTTTCATTTATAATTACCCTACAAACCTCTAGCTCAATAGTTGCTCTTATTGTGAGGCCTGGGTGACATAAGCAAAACTGAAATTCAAAGTGTTTCTTCATACTCTACCAGAATTTGAAGAATGAATACAGAGCTTTACTAAATGAGAAGCCAATGAGCAATTATGTCTGCAGAAAATTAAGAATACAATTGTGCAAAAAACTCAACTTTTTACTAAAAGTCACACATACAGTAGCAATGACTGGATAGCACCATGGACAAAGTTTAAAAACTTTGATCGAAGTTCATTTTTAAAAGTGCGAGATCACTAAACTCAGCTTTTTAAGGTTCATTACTACAGTGATACTTAATGTATGTTTTGGCTAGCAAAGAAAACAGATTGAAACTTGGCACCAGGGAGACTGTTTAATGAAATAAAACCTTTTGAATGAATGCCATTCTCTGAGAATGGAAGCTGAATTCAGTCCATCCTGGCTACATCAAAGAAGTGCATCCAGACTGCAATGTAATTTAACCTAAAAAAGCAATACCCCTTTGAGCAGTTTATTTTAATAATCAAACAAATGTCCGATTTGCTACTGAATGTGAGCACACTGCTACTGAAGTTGAGAACAAAGTGGATATTTGTAAGAAAATGTTTGAAAAGTGGTACTCAAGTTGCACAGCAAAAGAAGGCAACGTTTATGTTGTACAAACTTAAGTGGTAAATTGTAATTCAAAGTACAGTTGACATTTTTTAAAAGAGTTACAAACAGATTAGTTTTCTTTTCCACAAATCAACACTAACTGCATTTGTTTCAGCTATTTTTGGGACAGAAGATATGTTTTTAAACCAAATGAAAGGATTCAGATTTTTAAATGAAAATGGCTGTCAAAAGAGGAAATATAAACTATAACTCAGGGGGATTTATGACATCAAGCGCCTCCAATAAAGACTTCATCTAATGTATTTCTTTCAATTCACTGAACTAAACTCATTTCATTTTTTGAAACCCAACCCTTGTAGCTCTGCAGGATAAGCTTTGCCAGGGAAAACATTTGCTCATTTAATAATGTTTGAACATCGAGTCTTGATGCAGTTTGTAGCAGAGCAATGAGAAAAACCCACAACTAATCCTTCAGTACAGCTGTCTGGGACCTTGGGTATCTGCCATGCTTCAGACAGCAGTGTCTTTTTTAAATTGGTGACTCAGACTGAATAAACCTCACAGAACACATTCAAGTGTCCAGACCAAATGAAATGCAGAAATATACTGATCTGTGAGCCAAGACATCACGGCCCTGTCTGAAGTGAATGGTAAAGATGAGAAGATTGATTGGGGCTCTCAGGACAGTAGAAAATGACTGTACGTGTAAGACATTGCTCTGAGCGAAACCTTCATAGCTGTCCAGAAGGAATGTCTCAGTTAAATAAACAATATATTAAAGTACTGTGTTTAATTTCGGCATTGATTTCCTCACTCTTTTCATCCCGTGATCCTTTTTATGAAGTCTGTCTATACCCGTTGCAAGACAAAACTAGAAAATTGTGTGTTGCTTCGCCTAACAGATTTTGAAGTTGAGCGGAGCATGATGATGATGATTTTTTAGTGTGGATTATGGCAGAACAAAATAAGACCTGTGTAATATGTCGATGCAAATGAAACAGACATATTCCTGCCAGCTGGAGTTCGGTCACTGACTAGCCATTCTTACATTTTCCCTGCAGAGCTGTTCCCACGGTCCCCCTGAGAAATTCACACCACAGCCCACGGGCCCTGGATAACACAGCAACATGCCTGGTTACTGTTAAGTAACCCAAGTGTTATTACCACAAAATAGAATGTTTGTAATTTATAAGATGACCTGATACAGGGAAAGGGCGTCAAACATTTAGATATTTACAGCACTTTCCGGTCTTTTTATTTGCCTTCAAAGCTGTAGTCGGTGTTATGCCACGCCCCTGGAGGACTCGTCATTCCACCTCGCATTCCAGCACGGTTCCCAATTAGCCCATTTACCCCCGCCTGTTTAATGCTGCTTCACACTCTCCCCTGTGCTCAGTATTGGGGTTTGTCCTGGCCAGAGCTACCCCCGACTTCTCACAATCAATGACCTCTTGGTTTTTGGCTTCCTGACCCTGGTTTGTTCTCCGACTACGTCTCCTGGTTTTGTTTCGGTACTTTGGTTATCGTTCTGCCTTTGACTCTCGGCTGCCGGCTCCGCTCCTGATTTTTGTACTTTTGCACCGGTTTGTTTGCCTTCAGCATTCGGACCTCGGACTGTTAAATCGACTACGCCTACGACCTCGTCCTGGTTTTTCTGCATAGGGTCCTCATTAATATTCCCTAACAGCCGGTGTTATTATGCCATGTTCATTTTCCAAATCCCCATTTAACTATGAATTCCTTCAGAACTTGCATAATTGCTTATTAGTTCAAACACTGTACCTATACGGGGTGACCCTGTTCTTCATTTTAGAACACAAAAGAATAATTGGGAGGATGAATTCTGTGTTTGCATTAAATAAGGGTGCTACTATATTTAACTCCTGTCAGGTGACACTGTTAGAGAAATGAACTCCTCAGGCAGCTGTGTTTTTTCTGTATCCGATAAAGAAACAACCGATTTGCTTTCTTGGTATGAGAGAAAAGCAAGTCTTTTCAGAAGGAAGAAACATTAAGAAGAAACTGCCTTCACATTGAAATAGTGCAGAAAAATAGTTAGAATCGATGCTTGATTTTCTCTGAACATATCCAGGTTCAAAAGGCCTGGAATGCTCACCAATCTCTTGTTATTTTTATCTCTAATGGAAAACAGGAGGCTAACTCAGAGCTAGCCTGCTGCAGGTGGACAAGCGCAGAAGCATTTTGAGGACACTAATATAAAAATTGATAAGCTGGAGCAGAACAAGTCCAAGTTTTCTCTTGCACCTCTCCAAGCACTCTGGGATTCCAAAGCATAGTCCAATAAATCAGCCGACTGATGCACAATTCCCAGACATGCTGCAAAAACACTGGAGAAGCTATAGAGGCTGGGCTCAGTGGCTCTCAAAACACTCAGAGCAGCAGACAGACGGGACCTCTGTGGATACATCAGATTTTTTCTGTCTGTATCTGTCTGTCAAATCCTGTCCCGGGTTCCCATGCTGTTATAATGCCTGTTTTCACCTTTTTGTGTGGAGATTTTCTGGTACTGAAAGGTCTGTTGTGAAAATATTCTGGTTCACAATGTGGAAGAAGCCTTTTGAACTTCACCTTTATTTAGACTATAGCTAGTCGTCTCGTGACTATTGGAATACTTGATTGAGGATGTAAGACGAAGGGCAATCGAGTTGGACATTTCTCTCATATCAATTTAACTTTGAAACGCGAAAAATATAGCAAAACGGTGATTTTACACCTTGTCTAATAAATATGACCCACAATAAAATCATGCTGACAAGCTCCTGTACTGTGCCACACATTAAAGAAAATATCTCAGGACATTCAGTGGTTTTTATTGATTAGTCTCCTTTAAATGGATTAGAATTCTGGATAGGAATCCCACAAAACCAGGAACAAATGTATACTAAATTATTTGGTTCAGTCTGGGCTACACCCAAACTTTGTCTGCTGTGTACCAAAATGTCATCATCTGTCTTGCTTGTTATACAGTGCCAGAAATGTCAACCAGGCACTGATAGCTCAGCCAACACTAACGAGAATGGAATGTATTCACTCTATTGCAGTGCTGTGTTCTGAAATCCTGCACAGTGTGGAGAATTTAAATCCAAGGTTTTTTCAACATCTTTACTGCATAACGTTACTCTGCACCACTTATACTCATGAGAACTCGTAGTTTGTATTGCATCTTTTTAAAAATTTTCACTTAATTCATACTTTTCTAATGCATTTCAAATTCATAAGAACTTCAAAGACAGCAAAAGTGTAGCTTTTTTCTGATTCAGGGCACGTGAATAATCAAAAGCTTCATTTTTATTGGATCCTCTTTACAAAATGTTAAATCAAAATGTTTTATTGTAAAGAGGCTTGAGATAGTGTATCATGAACTGCACTGTGGAAATGAAGATTCTTATTAAAGAATTTCTTCTTTCATCAGAATCATTTTTGACATTTATTCTCACAAATTCATTAAAAGTTTACAAATCACGAAGCATTTTACAATAATATGTTTGAAAGAAACTCAAAATTTGCAAGTTTAAAAATCTGCCTTCCTCCAGACTTTTGAATAATGTTGTCCTATCACATGCCCATAATATGCCCATTATCCTCATTCCTATTTCTGTGTCAGATTGACAATGAAATTAAACCTCCATTGTATAATCAGGTTGCCACTTACATAAAAAGCAGTAATTGTTAACTGTTAAATAAAATACAAATACATCAGCATACTGAAAGCAACTGACTGGATTTTGGAATAAAACCAGGATATAACATTTGATCAACGATATCTTTGCAGCTTTGTTCACTTCTTGCCTGAAACCTGGAACTTTAATATCATCTTTAATAATATTATGCATAATGTTGAAGAAATGGGCAGATTATGCATTAAGGTTATTAAAATAAACCAGAGCACCAACACTGTCAGCCTTAAAAATCATTGAATTTTCCCAACTTGCTGCATGAACATGATTGTTGCTATACATTTCATATTCATACAGGTATGTCGACTGCTCTGGACAAGAGTGCTACATGGTTCTAATAAGAAAAACCACTTCAGTTCAGATACTCTCTAACCTGAGCTGCCTATTAAAATGGTTTTGCCATAAAAGCAAGAAAGTACAAGTACCTTATTGCGCATACAGATTTTATGCTGATTGATTTTACAGTGGAACACAACATCAATACCGCCTCCAAAGACTAGTATAGTAATGTTTCAAATTTAAAAGTCACTTTGTTTTGGAGTTGTACAGAGTGCAGACCTTTAATTATGTGATTAAATGATTTAAGCTTCAGTTGTTTAGACTACCTTCCATTTACACACAGCTTTGCTACTTTATTAAAACAAACACAGCAGGACCAAAACAATCATTGTTCCGAAGCACGATAACAATTATACAATATATACAAAAGAACAGTTGGACAAGAAAGAGAATCAATGCAATTTGTATTATATAGGTCATTTCATTAGCTCTCAATATAATGACCAGCAAAACTGTAGTCTGTAGTTATTACAGAAACATTGCAACACAGCGAAGTTATCAACCAATGTAAAACCCTTTACACGCAAATACAAACAGCATCAGTGACAATCGAATCAAACTCAACATACCTGACTGACTGATGGTGAAAATCGAAAGGAAAGGACTGGTTTCTGCTATGGAATTGAAATATCTGATGATCTACAAAATATTTACTTACAAATGTTGCTTTAGAGTAAAACTGTAGCTTTGGCCTTATAAATTCATAAGTACCGGTAATTACTGAACAACTGAATACATTTAATCTTTGTTATGGGAAGTACATTCTGTCATTTACAAAGTCTTGGTGATTTTAATGGAACAACGTTAGATTTACTTACCAAGTGAAGATACACAATTATACAAATATGGTCATTTTGAATGCTGACACGATTTTCCATATTTTTCATATTCTTAGGAGAAAGGAACCTTGTGTTCCTACTGCACTTGGATCTTCAGTCGTTACAAACAGTACAACCAGTCAGACACAAAGAATCACTTCGTTTTAGCAATGATAACATTCAAACTGTATATTGTCCTTAATGTACAGTATATACTTAATTGTATATTGTCTATTATATATTATCTTAATTTGATGTGACTATATTTACTGTTTAAAAATTCATTGGGTTGTCAGACACCACATGATGATCATAGCGAAGTTATGACAAAGTTTGACCGACAACAGGGCTCCTACTCAACTGTGGATATTTATCCAGTGAACTCACTCACAGTACGTCAGTTGCTGTTGTACTATTTACACGTACATTTTCATGCCTCTCCACTATTTTACACAGCACCAATAGTACCAAGCCCAGGCAAATCTTCCAACAGGAGACCTGTCACCTGAGACATAACAAACATTCAGACATGACATTAATCAACTTCTCATCAACAACACCAGGAACAGGAGTATTGGTATGTTGGTGTCTAATATAAAAGGTCCATTTTGGTGCCACCAAAACCATGACCTAGGGTGTGATTTTAAGCATGACAGCACTAACCTGATCTACATCTGCTTAACTGAGAAAGACTCTCAGGTGTCCTCTTCTCAAATTGTAGTAATGCAGGATTCATTCAAGCTACAGAGTTACCTCATTCAATTCAGACTGAATCGAACAATGTGCTGTACCAAAAGCGCTGACCGGTGATCTAGAAGTGTAAAAACCCTATTGAACCAGAGAAATTGTGCATTATCTTTTCATACTGTCCAGCTACAGAGCCTGGATAAACTCTGTATTGCCGAACAAGAAGAGTGCAGCTTCCCTCGGCATCAATTCCACCAATCAGGGGCAGCATGAGAAGATGTTGCAAGGGTGTTATTGATGGTTGGTCACGGCGAAAGATAATTTTCTGACTCTTACATCTCTCCGTCTTAAGTTTCACAGACAATTTAAGAGATTATGAGATTGTACGGCTGCCTATGATGATGTGACACTTCCTATCCGGCCTAACAGTGATTTTATCACATGTGTGAAGTGTGTCCATCACATTAAAAACCATGTCAAGAGAAGACCTGAATCCGCACAGTCTTTTTTCTTTAATGATCAGATTATTCAAGCTTCCCTTCAATTTGCTGTGTACTATGTACACAGCATCTTTTGAGAATCTTTAAGTTGGTTCATAAATCATATAATTATAAATCTGTTTGGTTACTGTTGTCGTAATTTGTTAGGAAAAAAAAGGCTTGGTTACAGAATATTTTTTAATAATTTACAGAAAATTACAACGCAGCGTTTTTTAGAGGGTTTTCGTCTCTGTTGGTCAAATCCACTTGATTCAGTTTTTAAAGAAAACTCTGGAAGCTGGTATCCCCCACACAGGACGTTATGTTTTCCTTTATAAACATGCACATCTCAGACAGACATATTAACGTAAAGATATTTATTCTCTAGAGTGCTGGTTTTAACAAGGCATTGCTCCCCAATTATCAGACAACAGGACATAACCTCTATGGATAAACTGTAGATATATTGGATAGACTCGAACAGTGGCTTGTGGACAGCTCTTGTTCCCAGATGACAAAAGGAAGCACCCTTTGATAAACACACACAAAGAGGAAACACAATTTAAGTCCCTGTATTCTGCAAGCAAAACCAATCCCATTCATCGTGAAAACCCTCCAGTGACATGTGATGTAACAGCAATAGACTCAGCAAAGAGTATACTGTTCTGCACCCCTCCTTCACTTTAAGCTACTCTATAACACAAAATAATTCAGACTTCAAAACATTTTCAGACATAATATAGACAAAAACATCGTAGGTCTTCATAAAAATATATAGAAACTAATTCATCAAACACAGTCACAAATTATTAATAGATATTTGAATTGTCATTGAATTAAAAAAAGGTGAGACATTTTTAAGCAAATATACCATTGATTAGTAACTGCAAAACTACTGATTATGTGTTCTAAATACAGTATATGCATGGTGAGGATTATCAAATTGTAAAATGATCTTTTTTAGATAATTGAAAAACGGTTGAGCTCTCCTAAAACAATTCAGAGCTGTCATATTTCGCCATGCACCCAAAATACCTCGCAGAATGTGAATCTTTATTGTAAATTGTGCACTACACTATACAATGTCCACGTACATACAAAAAATCAGATTTATAGTTAATGTTGTTACGTCTCTTATATTTGTGCACACCTGAAAAGAGTTGTGATGCGGAGTATTCAACTCTATTGTCCAAAAAAACTGTTTTCAACGGCAAATAAAATTGTGAAAAATCCTTCTTTTTCAAAGCTCTGTTATCAAAATTTCATCCAGTGTCTTTGAGTTCCTGAAATTCGGATGTGTTTTATGGTATTTGTTTAATAAGACTGAATCCGGCGGTCAGTGAAAATATCACACTGATACATATAAAATCTGTTTGTTTTACATTTGCCCTCAGAATCACATGATCTAAAATTACTCCCTTGTACGTACAGTACATGTAACATCTTTCTCCTGAAATGCATGCTGGGTTTCCACTAGCTCTCATGCCTCTGCTTTCTGCCCATTGTGCTGTTTTGCAGCTGTGCTTTTCAACACATGCAAGCTCTACCCACAATTACACAAAGCCCTACTAAATACAAAGATATATCAAAATAATACTGTACTGTTATTAATGGGCAAGATGTAGATGTTTATTCCAAGAAGGTTATATCAACGGTCTGAAACCACTGAAGTCTAATCTGTCACTGACGGAAGTATGAGGTGCTTCCATTAGCCAAGTAATTAAACACAGGACAGATGTACCAGATGTGAAATTTTAGGTGATGCTAAAAGGGCTTTTTAAAGCTTCTAGTACTTCTTAATAATTACAAAAGGACGGAATATGACTAGAACACATTTCAAAAGAGTTTTACCAAGGCCTTTTCCCAGTTTGTTGTGTCTGTGCTTATTAAGCATCCAGGAGCAGAAACTGGACTGCTGGCATGGGGACAAGTAGTCGACTGAGGACGGTCTTCCTCTGATTCTACTGTGCAGCTCCATTCTATTAATCTGGCTGCACACTGGAGTCATGTGTGGCGTCAGTGAGACCATTTTACCTCAGGAAAAACTTAGTTACCTTGGTATTTCGAAGCTTCAATCATCATTGCGGAAAACAAGCAACATCGAACCAGACTAAAACAAAGAAAATTACTCAACCAGTCTCACAGAAAAATAAAGGAACACAATAAAAATCTGTACCACAATGTCCCCCTCGTCTCCAAACAAAGAGTCTGTTCTCGGCTTCCACCGGAGTTGATCTAACCTTTCTGTTTGGCTTCTGCGCTCCTCGTAAGAAAAAAAGAAAAGAAAAGAAAGAGAACGCTAAGTAAAAGCTACACCTTCTGCTGCATTTCAATCTGCTGGGGGTGTCTAGTCTGTCCCTTCCCATTCATCTTGTAAACAGAGCTTTTCTGCTGCCTTTTTTTGTAGCACCAGACGGCCAGTGTGGCTACTACGACCAGCAAACAGATGGCAACGATGATCACGGCGATCATCGGCCCGCTGCTGTGCTGGGGGCAGTCCTCTCCCACACAAGGCGCCGCAGTGGGACGCAGTTTGGCTCCAGGACCGTGCGCGTGCGTGAGGTTCCATGTGATGGGCTCTTCGTACGGGCCAGTCCCCGCGAAGTCGTCCGATGACCCGGCGGTGGTCTCCCTGGGGATCTGGTAGGGCGTGGTGTTGTCGTCCGAGTCTGTGGGCTCCGGCATGTGGTCAACGATGGGGTACAAAGCCTCAGTTGTCTCCCAGGAGGCAACGGTGGGGGTAACCGCGAGCTCGTGGTCCTCGCTTGCCGATTCTGAGGGGGCGATGGTGTCGGCATGTGCCGCCTCAGAGGGTGTGGTCGTGAAGCGCGGGGCCACCTCCTCCTCGCCGGTGCCGGCGGTCTCGGGGGCCGGGCTGGGCGTCAGTGCCGCGGGCAGGCGCTGAACGCCGTAGTGGATCTGACCCGTGGGGGCCGCCGCGATCTGGGTGAAGCCGGGGGACGGCGCGGTGCTGGCTGCGTCCGCCCGGCTGATCTCCACGTGATTCGGGCGGTCCGTCGCTCCCGGCACCTCCCCGTCCTCGGCCTCCGTGCTGCCGCCCCCCACTTTCTCCCCGTCCTCGGCCACCTCTTGCGTCACCGGGTAGCCGTCCAGCCAGGACTCATCGGTGCTGGCGACCGAATCCTTCGTGGCCTGCTTGGTGTCGTTCTTCGGGTCTCCCGCGGGCAGGTCAATGGGGAAGTCCTCCCCGTCATCAAAACCTGGCAGCCCTTCTGTCGCGCTGCCGGAGGTCTTCACTCCAATGTGGTTGTCGCCGTCCGTGAAGACGGGTCCCCCTCCTTCCCTGGCCGTTACCTCCTTCTCTCCCGGCTCCTCTGGCTCGTGGAAAGTCTCAGAGGGAAACCAAAACAGATGTTTTTGGCTGAGCAGGGACACCGGCGACTCTGTGGGCGTCGTGGGCTCCTGGAAGTCCCTATCCGTTGAGTCCTCCACCTCCTCCTCTCCTTCCCCCTCCGTTCTCCCTGCTCCCTGCTCCCCCTCCCTTCCCCTCGCGTCCCCCCTCTCCTGCTCGGTGTCCCCGTGCTCGCCGAAGGACAGAGCCTCCTGACTGTCCTCCGGCTCTTCAGGATCCTCGTACGACAAGTGCCTTCCGTCGGGGAACTTGTCTTCGTAATCGATATGCGCTTCCGTCTCATCTAGGGAAGGGAAAATGTATTGCACACGTTACAGTTAACCTTAAATCAACTGAATTAATGAGCATGATCGTGTCATTTTGTCATTCAACTGTACTGTATATACGGATATGGATTGAAAAACATTTTGCACACGAATGAATAGCTGAAGGTCTTATGGATTCTTTATTATTATTATTATAGTACCAATGACTTCAGTAGATTTAAAATGGTGTTGTGTGCTTCTCCACTTTCTAGACTGAACCGAATGACACCACAGACGTAGGTCCAACTCTTGCAGGCCAACATGGACCCCCTGCAGGATGACTTGAGGCTGAAGTCAGCAGTGCCATCTGACCATTTTGTAGCTCCACTGCTGATACATGCATCCTTTCAAAAAGTCTGCAATCATTTTGAAGCCTAAATGTGCTGAGTTTGCACATTTAATCCATTAGCAATTAGATTTGAAGCTGTTTAAGCTCCTCGGAAGTTTCTAAGACTTTTGGTTGCCTTTGGACTGATTTTTCTTTGGTATGAGTGGCATGGAGGTGGAAGTCACTCCATTGAGCATCGCAGTCTTGCATGTTTCGTGATATGATCTAATTTAACCGTGCCTGGATTTGCGAGTAAGGCTGCCATTGGGAGTCTCCTCATTCTGGCGTATAGTGTAGATGGAAAAGGATCTTTTTTCACCAACCTTTTCCCCAACCCCCTCCTCCCAGGCTTTGGAAATTCCCTGTTCGTTTTGTAGAATATGTGTACCAGTACCTACAGGAGGCTGGTCAAGGCAGCTACAAAGTAAGTCTCTCCTAATGCAGGCTTGCGGCAGATCACCATGTGGGCTCAGAAAGAGGGCGGACAGAGAGGCTACAGCTGCTGAGTGAACTAAAGGCTACCAGACATACTTCACAACAAGGGGACTAAGCTAAATCATTTGCAATTTCATGGGAGCTTGCTCTGAGGCATCTCATGCTGGTGAGAAAAAGAGACAAGAAAAAAACACGTAAGGAGTGTTTCGTATAGTTAGCACTTACTATTACCATTCTGTTTGCTTTGCAGTTTTTGGACTTTAAGCTGCAGTCCAGCTGTAAGCTAGACCACAGGATTATGCGTTACTGCAAAAGGTTTAAAATCCAGAAATCAAACCGAACTATTCACTTGAAACAAAAAATAAAACTAAGATGTGGGTAATAAACACCTGCAAGGTGACACACATTTCAAAAAGTACTGTTTAGAAGAAATGTGGAAAAGTGTGGTTGTCGGTTTTCTTTAGAAAACGTGTACTGTATGCGTGTGTAGGATTAAGGAAAGTTTGAAAACTGCCTTCATTGAACCCTGTCCATTGAGCAGGAAAACTAGTTTGAAGTTGCTGGCCGATAGGATTGTAAACTGCCTTCAATCAACACAACTTCAAAGCACAGGCTCCTCAGCTTCCTCCTCAGCTTGGGATCTAGTCCCAGTCGGATTCAAAACAACTCAAGGCCACTGTTTTCCTTCCTGCTCTTCAGAGGTTAAGTTTCTGTATTTACAGATGCTGGACGAGTGTATTACTGGCATTTAGCAAGGAAGTACTACGGTGGCCCTCTATAGCCACAGCATGTTAACCAATTTAACTGTCTTTTGTTTTTCTTGGAAGACCAACAAATTTCCTGCACACTTAATATCCCACCACTTTTGAAGTCTCTGAATTTTAAAGAAGAACTTTTAAGCGCAATGACACTTATGTAGTACAAGGAAACAAAACACTCACTGTGCACAGCTGTACAAATTCAGCCTGAAAACAAACACCTTTGTGGTCTTTAAGCTGTTAATTAGCCCATGAGATCTTGGAGATCGGAACATTATCTTCGTGATATTCCAATATCTTTGCGGAGAACTGAAAGGTTTCATAACTTTTTATCCTGCTTCTCCTCCTCCTCCACTGGTGTGTAGCCCCCAGCTGGATGATGCAACAAAGTGCACCACTATGCTCACCACACACCAGCTATCAGTGGGGAAGAAAACAGAGCATTGAAGCCAGTTCAGAGATGGGGAAAATATATCTAGATTTGTAGGAAACGTTCAAAAGCTGAGCAAGGCAGAATCTGGACGGTACTGGCTAAGGAGACCTCCAAAGAAATCCAGTGTGCAGCTGTGAGAGTTGAAATGAATCAGTAGCTGGTGGTCTTCCCGTTGGAGCAAAATTTCTGATTCAGCGCCTCAGTATGGTAACTGGGAGCACTATGCTGTAGGAGTGATCATTCTTCAGATCAGACCCAGGCCCTGGCTGTATAATCATTAAAGATCCCACAGTACATTTCAGAAGAGTAGGGGTGTTAACCCTGGTGCCCTGGCTAGTACAATGTGGCCCTCTAAGTTCCCCCTTAATTCAACCAGTGAAGAGCTCCCACTTCACCACCTGAGCTGCTGAGCAGAGGAGCCAAGAAGCAGGACGCAGGGCCGGATTCTGCTGTTCGTAGGCCCTAGGCACTTTCACCCCGAAATGTGCAAAAAGAGGTGTAAAAGCCAATTGAATGACGTCGATTGACATGATGCACTTTAAACTATTCTAATGCTAAACCACGTGATTGATGGAGCGAGTCCAGCGACCATCACTTCGATACTTCCAGTGTCCAGAACAGCTGCTTGATAGCGTGCGATTCTTGATGTGGGGCACTTGAGAGTCGATCGCAAGCATGTTGTTTCAGCTCGTTTTTCGTGGGTCACTAGTGTTTCCCTCCTTCGTAGGCCCTAGTTGGAAATCGGGCACTGCCAGGACAGTGCTGGAAAGGGCCATTTCGAAAATGAAGCGAAGACACTAAAGTTTCTACTCAAATCGTTCCACTGCCTCATATACTGTATGCGGTGACGGTTATCATAAGGTTTCTCGGAGTTCTGCTATTTTGAATGCAGGTTTTATTAGATTGAAATGAAGAAGCATGAACGCTGCTGTTTTCCAGAACGGAATTCAAAGATGTGAAGCCTGAGACTTTATTTTTAGGCGACTGAAACCTACACTATACACTGTCTTGTGGATCCACTCTTACTATACCTACTGCCATTGTTAGGCAGTGTAGTCAAGCTCTGGAAGTGAGCACTATCAACATTTTAGCTATTTTCTTTACGGTATATTACAGACATAATATAAAAACCATTGCCACAATTAATGCACCTTAACAATGTTGCAGTTTATTTGTGAATGTACTATCTGGACTTCCAGTCAACACTACCGAAGGAAAGAAAATATGTAACCTTCTGAAAATTGTCTTGCAAAACCCCAATTTTTAGGGTGACAAAGCCTTACTTGTACTAGAACACATTCTTGTAACTGTGATCATTTATTTTCTGTTTTCGAAAGGAAATGCTTGTTTCTAACCAGAGGCCTTGTGGCTCCTTCGTTCTGAGGTTCAGGTTTCTTGCTCTTCCTAAGTCGTACTTCTTGTTTTACGTACCTTGTCCACTGAATATGCTTGTTTCTGGGGCAGAACACAGTGCCTTTTCATAGTGTGGAAAATAGTCAGGAAACCGTAACGGCGCAGGATTGTGTTTCCTGCTTGCCAACACATGGATTTGACTCTGCACAAACTGAATGACCTCATGTCTGTGACATAATCTCTCCATATATTAACCCATATCGCCATGTGAATTATTTCTGTGATCTACAGTATGTCTGCAGTCATCCCAACCTGTTGTTATTCTATTACGTTAGAAGGCCAGAAACTGCTTGTTGACCTGACCTCTCCTGTAAGCTACTGTCAGAACTACAGTGAATCATATTTGTGGTTTGTTCACTTACAGAGTATATACGAAGTGTCAGTGTGTGTTTTTTTTCCACAGTATAAATACAGTATGTATCTTTGCAAACTTGACCATGCGAATGATACAAATTCATTAACCAGGAAACTGATAGGCTGTCTATGAGTTTCAAAGCTTGTCTATACAAAGACACAATTTCTGCCCTACAGCCTCAACGCCAGGTAGAAAGCATGAGAAAACGGGTGTGAAGACCGGCAAGCCGTGCCATACAGGACAGGGGATGAATGGCGCAAGCGGGGGTTTCGAACAGGAAGGGAGAAATTAGGCAAGCCTGTTTAAAAACATCCTGTGAGGAGGACTGGCATGATTCGATTAAGATTGACAACCAGGAGCCAGTTCCTCACCGCCTCGCTCAAGCCACAGCGTTAAAAAGAAATGAATGCAGAAGTCATTGGCTTCCAAACGTCTGTGGTCGTCATCATTACTACCAGAGCAAATACACCTGCTCCCTTGGAAAGGCCAGTTTCATGGAGGTATTGGAAGGAGCGAGAGTAATCTTTTAAGTAAAATCGTTCTGATCTGAGACCAGTAATTACTTCCAGATTGTGTGAAGTACGGGTTCACAGTCAGAAGACCATGTTTGGTACATACAAAGCTAGAAGAATACTCTTAAAGTGTTATTTAATAAAAAGAAAGGTTTGCATTCATAAGTCCTACTGAATATGAGTGATCCAAATCTTCGACCTTGGGTAAAAAGGTCTCATAAGTGTACTGACTCTAACTAGACAAATCTGACACATTTAAGAATCTGCAGGCTCATAAAAAGACTTCATGGTTTTATGTCAGCCTATCATAACATTAATATGCAGTCTGAAGGCTGAAAATAGGGGCTTTTCAGTCTCATTGTCCGGTGGTTTTCATTCAGTATTCATTAATATACTTTCACTGGACAGAATTTCACTTAGTAGACCTATAAATAGTAAGCAGATAACTTTACACTGTGGTAAGGATGGCCAGGATTTTTAAACTCTGTTTTACAGCCATTTTTTTTGGTCAAGTTGCCTTAAAGCTGATTTAAAACATTCAAAATTTTGAATTCTGCAGCTTTTCAGAATGTAAAATCCTCTGACTGTCTCACATCCCCAGAGCAGGGGTCCAAACAGCAGTTTAATTATCTTTGTTCACTGAGCGCTGCCCAGTCTCTCTCTCTCGCTCTGCGTCCTGATTCTGTCACAGACACAAGCCTGAGAAGAGACAGTCCTTTCTGCCAGTAATAACTTCTCAGGACTTCTCTAGCCTCTCTGTGCAAATAAACCAGTGTTGACAAGGAAATTCTGAAGTGCTCTACCAGTTCGGCCTGGCTTGGCCAACACATTTTTTTAAACTGCCACCCATATCTATTTTCAGCTCACAGACTGGCTTGCCTCTTTATCAGTACCTGACCTCATTTAGGACTCTGGAAGTGTGAATAAGGACTCTGACATGACCCGACATTGCACATCCTAATGCATTAGGAAGACTTACAAAAGCAGTCTTTGCTAGAATAAGGCCAGCTTCATAAATGGCCCCTTTGTACCTTTCATCCATTTCTGCTGGACCACCTGCAGCTGTTATGTTTCTCTCAATGTCTAGTATTATGGGAAATGTACAGTGTAAACATTTTATACCTGTCTTGTCATTTGATTCTAATAGAGGCCTCTCTCCCTCCACTCCTTGTTGCGAGCCAGATAATTTAATGACTGACCACATCCAATACACCCAATGCACCTTGCTGACCTATTGAGTGTATCAATATTTAAATAACCCCTTGGATTATGCATAAGAATGGCTTTTTCCACAGTCGGGGCAGGTGAGATGACTGTAGGCCATGAGACTCATGAAAGGGAGAGACTGTGTGAGAATGAACAAACCAAAGAAAAGCGTTATGTGAAGTTGAGTAGATATGTTTTCTTATCCAAAATCTCTTTTAAATGGTGTAATAGACACCTACTATGCTCTGCTCTCGTTTACAACCTTTGTGATTTTCTTATAAGAGCAGATACTAATGAGAAGAGCCCACTCCACCCGTCTAGAATGTTTGGTAGTTAGTAGCTAATTGATCCACAGATCTCATCCAGCCACTTCTTGAAAGACCTCAGGGTATTGGTTTCAACAGCATGCACATGGCCAACTAGTTCAGGTGGGTTCACATGGCTAAGTAGCTTGTTCCATGCTCCCAAAACCCTCTGGGTTTGGAAGTGCCTCCTGTTCTCAGTTGTAAATGCACTTCCATCTAGTACACGCTTGTGTCCTCTGGTTCATGTTTCACTCTTTATTTGGGAGAAATCTGCTACTGTAGGTCTTTGAGGACTCTGAACATGTTTTTCCGATCCCCTGATAGTCTTCTGTACTCATGACTAACAGGGTTAATTTTCCTCAGCCTGTAGCATATTCCCTCAAGCCCTGGAATGTATCTGGTGACACGTCAATGGTCTGATATCTGTCAGTGTTTTTTCTATCATGCGGTGACATCAGTTGTACACAGCCGAGTATTCTAAATGAAGCCTTACTGCTGCATTATACAATTTCACCATAATATCCCTTAATGTTTAACTTATCATCCTAGTATTTTGTTTGCCTTTAAAAGTTTATTACATGCATGCAAACCCCTACACTTGTCTGCATTTTGACCACTATATTAAATATCAGGTGTTGGCCCAGTCTTGAATTTTCTCTAAATATTTTTGAATTTTCATTGTTGCTTCTACAGTGTTATTCCATCTTCCTAATTTGGTACCACGTTAAATTTATCAATTTATACCGGAATTTAGATCCTTTGACATAGATTAGAAAGTACAATGGTCCTAGAACTGATCTCTGTGGTACTTCACTGCTTACATGACCTCAATTTGAGCATGAATCCCCTACCTGTACTCTCTGTTTTCTATTAATCAATTCTTAATCTTAACACACACATTTCCCTGAACGTCTACTGCCTGGTAATTTGAGAATTCATGTTTAATAAGAAACTAATGTATGTTTGTTCTCCTGATGTTAACCTTAGACCTTATGGACAACAGATTTATTTGTATTTCATGTAACATGAGCAAATTCTAATTAATGTGATTGTCTTCACGTTCCATTAGTATTTGGGATTTTGTTTCTGGTCTCCACATACAGTAGTTCTGTCTGCTGACATCTGAAATTAGTCTGCAACTGCGGAGCATTTCCGGGGGCAGAATTCCTACTGTGGTGTAGCTTGGGCTTTGTGGAAGGGGCTTAAAGAAAACAGTAGGCACAGTGTTTTGGCTCTCCTTGATCCCCGGTATTAAAGGCTAATTTCAGAAGGATCTCCAATGCAGGGCTGTGGCCACAGTGCAGGGATACCCAGGGTATACAGTGTTCTGGAACTGACTGACTTTCTAGTTGAAAACGGATGCCAGCAACTTCTGCTCAAAGCTCTGACAGAAGGTCCCTCCAGGTCAGGTGTGACTGTCTCACCTTTCACACAGGCCTGGACCAGTCCATACCACTCCCCGCAGCTGTCGCACAGCAGGCTGAAAGCACTGCGCCCGCTGGCCATGACGTAGCTCTGGGCACAGACGTACAGCAGCTCGTCGCCCATCTCGAAGCCCGTGTGGCCCTGCAGGCTGGTGTGAGGGAATGAGGGAGGGTCTCCACATGGCTTACCTGCGGGGAAACGTCACGTCAGATCCGCTCGTTCCCGTTCAGCAGTTTAACGAATGTGAAAGCTACTCATTACGGACGTTTGCTCCGGTCTAGCATGGTAGGTGTAGAGAGGGGAATTTCTCAATCCACTTTCTAAACGCTGTATCAAACACAAAGTCTTGGGGGAGTGAGAAACTGTCCCGGGACGAGAATCCATCACAAGGCACACACAGACGCAAACATGCACACACATGTAAATAGATCATGTTTTAGATAGATAATTAGATAAATAGATCATTATTGAGGCACACATTACAGGACACGTGGCCAGTCCATCACAGAGCACACACACACACACACACACTCGCACCAGGACCAATCTTCCCAGATGTCAGTTAACCTACCAGCATGAACTCTGAACTCTGAACCCCAGTATTGCAAGGCAGCACTGCACATCACTGTGTCACTACGCGGCCCAACAGGAAGCACGGGGAAGCAATATTAAGAACGGGGAAAAACGGCAAACTGTACAATCTGCTGCTTCGACCACTTGTAAGAGCATATTTAAAAGTAGACAAATTTTCCAGTCTTAAACCCTTCTTGTGTAAACTGCTCACAGTTAAAAGATGGGTAAAAGGTGTTTGTGCAGGTTGGCTAGTGGGATTTCTAGACATTTCGAGTCCGAATTCTGTGAAACCTCCATGCCTGATTTCAAGATGAGCAGAACAATTCCAAAGGGGAAGCTTGGTGTTCTCAGAGACGCGTTTCTCCATCTCCACCTTCCCAGGTGCTGCAGAGACAGCAGATTAACTGTAATCCTTACCTGTTTCCAGAAGGAGCACAGGTAAAAACCCTTGAATTATGAATAGAACCTAGGAATTTTGCACATAGTGCTAATAGTGCTGTATTTATGTCAGTTAAATGTAAAGAATATGAAGCCATGATATATGAACCTCTGGCTTTTCATGGGGAAACCTGATTACTGGCACAATACACCTCCTTTGGACATTCTAGTATTAGTATTCAATTACTTTACGAAAAAGCTGGACTCATTTTCTCCCGCTGCCTTTCACAGAGTTAAAAGTACAGATTTTTTAAACACTTTGTCAGCCAACATCTATTCATGGTAGAAAGACTATGTTCCACCTAAGCTCGGTATTAGTGTCATTTCCCCATCTGTTAGTGTTCTCCTTGGAGAGAACAACATCCCTTTGTTCTTATGCGCTCGATGACAGATTTGTCTCTAGAAGTCATCACCAGAAGCACAAGCCAGATAGAAAAAGTACTTGCAGATAAGGAGAATAGGAATAAGAAAATTGCTTTGTTCATGTGTTTAGAAAACGTCACTAGTATAACTCATAGTATACCTCATTTATACTAGCAAACTGAAAACAGCTTATCGGCATTGCAAGGCACTCATGTAGAGAATTCAACAATCCTCTCTATCTGTTCCTCTGATGACTGGCTACATCAAGGTAAGCCCATCACAGGACGTCATCTATTTCACAGTGAATTTATTCTTAACTAGAGTCAAAACATCTGTTTATATCACCTGATCACAACATTGTCCACACAGCTTTCAGAAAGAGAAATTGAAAAGCCAGTAATATTTTCTGCCTTGTCCTATTATGTGATCTCTGACTTGCAAAACTCCCTGATTTTCATTTCTTTATCTTTATCATTGGGATACCTGCTGGACTACTTAAATGCTCCAGAAAACAGTAATGGTGAAATAAATATCTAAAACATGCAGGTGAGCAGCTGAAATGAGGAAAGGCATCAGTAATGTAATGTGTGACAGGTTTCATGTGTCTGCCGTTTTCTGACAGCTCCTTCAGAGCAGCTTTTGAAATTCGTCTGTTGAGCTGCTTATGCTATTGCTGTGAGTATGCCTAACAAACACTAAGAAATAATCACACAAATATCAGCATATAAAAGACCGCGTGCTGCAAAACTGAGGAGAAAAATACAGACCGCTGCTCTTAGCTACCCGCTACTGTTTTAACAAGTGTTTTGGTCTTTATAAACTTAGAAGAACCAAGAAATTAAAATGTGTCCGGTAATGATTTGAATCACATTCCACTTAGACCAGCAAATACTTCACAGTCAAAATCAAAACTGGATTCTGCACATATTTAATTTAAGGATATCTTACTCAATATATTATAGGATGTATTATAATATAACAGTTAATGAGAAAAAATCTAATAAACCTCAGAATGTAACAAATTTCTCTGACGAGGGAAATGTGAGGAATAGTAAACTTTAAACTTTTTCAAGCATGCTGTGTATGTACCCTTACCCTCTTCCAGTTTAGACTTTTGGAAGGAGGGCTTTAGAACAGAGGTTCTCTGTCTCTATGATCTCTCGGAGTTAGGCATGCTTTTTAGATTTTTTGCAGCAGGACACAGCTTAATCAAGATTATACATCTCGATGAGATGTAAGACACTGCCTCATTCATCATCTAGATCACCCACCAAGAAATATTCCTGTCGAACGCCAGAAACTTGTGGAAACATTCTACAGCTTCAGAAACGTATACTGTATGTGCTATCACTTGCACATAAATCGAAATGCAAATACACATAATGTAAATACACACGGTCACGTACTGTATATGGAGTTTAAAAACAGTTACAAGTGCAGTTAGAGGAAGGAGACTATATGAGGAAATTCAGATAAGGGCCAAGACTTTAACTCTGGGTTTATGTAGGCTGACTGTTGGCTATTGTTGCAACACAAGCTTTGGTGCCACTACTGAAACAGCTCAGGACTGTGTTCTTTCACGACAGGAATTTAACTAAACACCAGCACTTACCTTTGTCCTTTATACAGAAGGTATCAAGCTGGGCGCTTGCTGTGGATGCATTTTCTGTCTTCACGACCACAGCTGTCATGCTCTGCTGTCCACTTCCCAGACTGTTACACACGGTTGTCCTAAAAAATAAATTCATTTGAAATACATTTTCCCGTTAACTGATGACGTTACCTTATGAGATACTGATATCAGTGACGAACGAAAGCAATAGTGAGCCTCACTAACTTATTTTTATTATAAAATAATTATAGATTTACAACTTTTTTTCTTTGGCAAATCAGTGGAATACTTTTTTGTAGAAGTCCTGATATTTCCAGAAAAATGTGGCACTGAGGAAATAAGAACTTTGGAAATAGGACAACTGTGAGGATCTTACCAGGCAATTTCTAGAAGAATCACAGTGGTGTTTGGTGGTTCGTTCTGATTGGTTTAAAGTCAACTTAATTTGCAATGTGTCTGACCACTTCCACGTATAATCTGAATTTATGGCACAAAGCCATATGACAGAAAAAAATAACTCAATCGGAAGGTTTTGTAAGGAAAAACCAAGAATAACTGCAGTACATAAAGCCTCCAATAGGGAGTCTTTTTTCATTATTATATCTGTTTGGGTTTGTCATTAAGTCCACTGAAATTTAAGAAAAAGGTATTTCTAGTAAATACAAGGCATTTTTTCAACATTCTGTACGTGTCTGAACGTTTTAACCTCTAAATGGAAAAACTGGCACCAAATAATTGCTTGCAACTGCACTCGAATATACAGTAAACCAATGAAGTACTGCCACTTTGTTGCACCACATTACTGGGCTCTGGCAAAACCTGCTTCCGCCAAACTGGAATAACAGGGCTTGATTCATGGAGAGCAAGAATGAAAGAAATCCGGGCCCAGCCATCAGTATTTTCTTTAAAGGCTCACGAATGCACAGGATGAAGCATCCTGATGAAGCAAGCAAGGCTAGAGAAGTGGCGGCACACTGAGTCTGGAAGGGTCCCCACCACTGTCCCTGCTCCAGTGTCCTTGCAGATACAGGCTCTGGAACCACATTCATAAATACTGCAGATACACGCTGCCGGCACACCCTGAATTTCACTCGGAGCAAGAAGGGCTTTCATACCGCCGAAGTCTCAGCTTCTTGCTCTCCTGTTTGAAGCTGAACGATGCCCTGTGTAATGTTAATGAGACTATTATCCATCTATCCATTTTCTGACTGCTCTGTTCAATACCGCGTTGCGGTGGAGTCGGAGCCTATCCTGGCAAGCAGTGGGTGCCAGGCAGGAGACATCTTGGACACGATGCCTGTCCATCGCGGGGAAGACACACAGACACAGGCCCATTTTCCCAGAAGGCAATTAACCTACCAGTATGCCTTTGAACTGTGGGAGGAAACCCATGCTGTGAAGCAGCAAAGCTAAGCTGAGACTGTTAAAATCATGAAAATAATTAATTGCTTTTGCATAAGTACAGTACTTAACATACAGGACAGGGATTTGCACACAGCATCCATTATGCCACTACACAGCAGGTGAGGTAGGAAAGCAAGAATAACAATAATTGCTTACACTTATACAGTGCTTTTCTGGACGCTCCACTCAAAGTGCTTTACAGGTAATGGGGATCCCCTCCAGCACCACCATTGGTGTGCGGCCCCACCTGGATGATGCACCAGTCCGCTCCCCACACACCAGCTCTCAGTGGGGAGGAGAGCAGAGTGATGAAGCCAGTTCAGAGATGGGGATTTTTAGGAGGCCATGGTTGGTCAAGACCAATGGGAAATTTCGACAGGAAACCGGAGTAACACCACTACTCTTTTCGAGAAACATGCTGGAATTTTTAATGACACAGATTCTGGAACACAGGGGTCCACGCCTGTAACTCTACCTGCTGCTGTGTGACTTTAAAAAGAGTACGTTTTTACTCTGCTTTGGTGCTACAGATGATCAAGTTTCTCTGAGAGAAGCGCTCCAAGGTGAACACAAATACACCCTTCGTTTTGTTTCCTTAGCTGAGTGACTGCGGATGTTGGACTGCAGCTATGAAAAATATTCTGAAATTAGTAGCATAATTTTGCATTACCAGTAAATGGAAAGAATCTTGCTGGCAAAGAGAGAGATGGCATGGATTCTGATTCTGCGTAGAGACTGAGTTAGGAGCTGCAAGAGGCTGTGCACCTTAGAGCAGCAATGAAGCAAAAGGGGGACAGGAATATCGCCTGCATGCCAAGAGCTAAGTGACTAGGAAACATGACGTGTGAAAATGAGCCATCATTAAACTTACTGTTCGTAACCCAGTGTGCAGTTTCTGTAAAACCATTAATGATTCTGAGCAATCGCTATCAACAGGCATCAAACCTTCTCCTTCAGCAGGGAAATGCAATAGACACGTTTACAGTTCAGTGCCTTAGAAAACTTTTCACATTCAGGGACGGTGGTGACTGAATGATGCACTATGTCAGTTTTGCATCAGATGTAATGCTTTGCATTTAGACCAGTTTTCCCATTTTTAGACCAGGGCGTCCAGTTTTGTTTTGGCTGACCACACGAAACCTATTTCCACACATTTGCAGTATCAATTAGATCCTTTTTTTGCAAACCTCATGCACATTTCTAAGATGGTTATTTTTTCTGTTACACACAAGCTCCTAATGTCGAGTATACAGGATACTGTTGCCCCATGAACTCTGTGACTCTTTCAAAGTTGCCTTTGGCTTCATAGTAGCTTCCCTAACTTGTTTCGTCCTTTCCCAGCTGCTTAGCTTCCAGGGGCCTCCTGATCTAATCAGTATCTGTGTGTCTTCCACTTGTTAAAAATCGACTTCACCGTGTTCAATGAGATATTAAGTGTCTCTGAAAAGTGTTTATACCCTTCTCCTGATCCGTGCATTTACAGTATACAACTCGTGAGGCTTGAAATTCACAACTGATGTGGCATTTTCCTTTTCCGAATAATTGTTTTTAGATCAATTCCTCCGGCACAGAAATAGAGAAGAAATTGCAGTCCAGTTGAGTCTCTGTCCTAATTTGTCGTGCCCTTTAAAATGCAAGGTCGTCTGTCTAGATTACCAGCCAATCACGGCATCCGATTCGAAACCCCGGTGGTAGCCCCCAGGGCTCCCAAGAGGCCAGAACCACCACACCTGCAGACCACCGTCAGGCCCTGGAGATCTGCTTCCTCCATCCAAATGGCAACGTCAACACTGAGGGGCGGCAGGTCTCAGGCGCTGTTTTCTGTGCTGCCCCCTAGTGGTGGAGGGTCCACCTGCCACAGTCAGGACGGTGGACTCGCTCAATGTCTTCAGGTAGAAACTGAAAACCCACGTCTTGAGGACGGACCGGACCCCAGAGGCCGATGACTGACCCATTGCCCATACTTCCTCTCAAGCAGCTCGACACTCCTTAGAACTATTCAACATCCTACCACTTATTTAACTTAACTGGAATGAATATATTAGTTGCATTTTTAATGCCTCGTAGAATGTGTAGCACAACTAAAATCATATCTTTTACAGAGGGCACTACATGTTATTAGCACTTAGACTTGCTTTTAGCCCAACAAAGCACTTTTTAGTGAGGCTGTTGATTTATTTGATTGATGGATTTTCTATTTACGTTAAACTTTTATTTGAATTGCTAAGATGGGCTGTGCCAGTATACTGTTCGACCTGTAGGGGGCAGCACAGTGGTGTTGTGCTTAACACAGCTGCCTCACAGCTCCGGGGTCCCTGGTTGCATGTGCACCTGTCTGTGTGAAGCCTGCGTGTCTTCCCACGGTTCATGTGGGTTTTCTCTAGGACCTACCAGCTTCCTTCTGGCCCTTCAATGTATGCAGGACCGGTCTTCTTGGCTACTTAAATGGGTTTCATGAGTTTACTGAGACCCTACATCATTCTGCCCTGTGAGGAGCTGTCTAGTTGCTTCTCTGTCCCACTGTGAGCATCAAGTACAGATTACGATGATAATTGCTTGGGCCTCTGTGGAGAAGTAGCTCCATTTTTTTATCTCCATTATTTCTTTCGGCAGAATTTATCTATTAAACACTAAGACGACAAAGCCTCTCATGCTGTTGAAGAGATTGATGGCCTCATCTCAGTCTTTATATTCAGGCTGAATTGAATCGTTTCAGGTTGTGCCCTAGTTTCTGTAAGGACAGCAAGAAAATGAAGACAAGAGAGGTCCGAACCGAAGGCACAGCAGTTCTCCGCAATATTTCTGAATTTATAACCGTTACAAGCTTCATAGTGTCACTGTAGGAAAGCATGTCAACATCAGGGAGAGATACACAAGTGATACGTGCTTGAAACACGACAGAGTAACGTTCAACAAGGGGAATTACAGCAGGTGAATAAAAGAAACAACACAGCTAATGAGATAGGCAAGATCTGGCACCTAAATGACCTGTTACACTGTTCACCTTTTACTGAATATCAGGGACGATATCACTCACATGATCACACTTCCGCAAGGGGATGAAGTTTGCAGAGTTACCCATCTGATTATTTTTACAGCAAACATAAACATAAGATAAAAAGTGAATGCATATGTAGATGTATTGTTCATGGTTCATGTGAATAAACCTTCAAACTCACTCGAAACATTTAAAGGTACTTTTCCCCTTGTAGTGCTTCAGTGATAGCCTGTGTGACGTAATTAACTCAGTAACACACTTGGAAATTCAGCGCCAGCCCCTTTACTATCCTCAAGCAAGCAAACACAAAATACAGTCGAACACACTTTTCATTAAAAAAAAACATTCTACCAGAAAATCAATTTAGCTCAGCCACCTCATTGGTCTTCATTGACATTTGTAAGAATAAATGTCTCAGTATTCTGTTAACTGCTCTTTTTAGCATGACCTTTAAGATTCAGTATTGGTACAGTATGCTTATTGTTTGCCGCTGTGCTTTTATTTATGTGTTAAGTTAATAATCTGGGATTTTTTGGTGTGTCTTGTGACAGAACATTAATTCATGGCACACACAGGGAACATACAGTTTTCTGTCGTCTAAATTTGTCTTTTCCTCTTCTGTGTATGAAGCCTAATTAAATAACGTCTAGTTTCCTTCTCTAGACTTAACCAGAGCTGAGGCAAGCAGGTTCATCTGCTCAAAAATGAGTTTAATGTTGATACTTACTGTTGCTTAGTGCTGTTCTATACCTAAGCTCTGCATTCTGCACATGTCTCACTATTTTCGTGATACATGTACATTGAATGAGTTGGGAAGACAACATTAACATGTGTGGCTCTATAATGACCTTTATTGTGATGAATTCATGAGAACTATTGCACTGGCCTGGATCATGGAAACACAGGCGAGCATCTCCTGCTGGTTTCAAAGTACCTCTTTCTGCACAGATACCTAGTGGTGACCAGGAGTAATCAAGGCTACTCTGAGAAGCCCTTGCTCAGTCCTCCTCTTCCACATGCACTTGGATTTGGTAGAGAGACACAGAAAGAGAAATCCCAAACTGGTGAAACAAATCACCAGTTAATGAGGAAAGACCAAAATATCTTTAAAAAGTCTGGTGGTCATAGTTCAGAAGAGGCACACAACAATAGAAGAGAAACTGTTGTTGACTTTGAGATAAAAAAATTTCCTGCCTTCATCTTTTTCTTCCGGCTTTTTCCCAGCTAAGATATTAATGACTTAACGGAGCTGATTGCATACTTTAACCAGGTAAAAAGTTGCTACATCGTTCGCAGTTTATGATTTAACCCTAACCCTGGAGTACACCAACTTGAAGGCCCCTTGGTTCGGATGGTGTTTATCTTATGCTTGCAGAATGTGCACTTGATAACTTCGACTGCATAAGAGAAATCACTGGGGTCAAATTAAAATTAATTCTTAAGCATACTTTCTCCTTTCAGTCACCCAGGTTCCCTAAAGGAGGAGATATGACCTTTTTTTCCTGATACAGCAGAAAAGGTGTGAATGGAGTTTCCCCAAGACCCACTGTCAGTGCCACAAGTCAACATTAGTTCTCATTGTGAAATATACCCAGGGTCTTTAAAAAAATAACACCGCGTACACACCCTTCCAGCTGGTTTTTTGTCATTAAACTGACAGTCGCCTCTCTCCCAATCTTTTTTTCAGTACTCAGAAGTTGAGAAGGAATGTAATCTCTTTTTTTCCTCCTCCAATCCAATTTAACGACTTTATTTACAGGAAGGGTTTGCTGACTGTCCCAGTTACTGTAGCACCGAGGTGCCATTAGCACAAGCTTGTCATTAAGGTAGCAATGTGGAGCTAATGGGGCAGAACTGAAGGAGGGCGGAAGAATTTTAGTTTCTAGGAAGATTTATTTCGAGTTTCCTGTTATTTGTTCAATCTTTGACGGCGATATTTCCCCTTTCACTGACTTATAATAATATAATAATAAACTTAAAATAATGTTCGAAAGGCTCAAACCTTTTCGAGCAATGCTGCAGTTTAATTCACATTTCGAGTCTTTCAGAAGGTGCGAAGTGGTGGGCTTGTTCTGTGACGAAACACTAATGACTCGCAACAAGGTATTTGTTTCTAACCCTGGAGGAAAGAAGGCAAACAACAACAAAAAAGGTGGCTCAGGTAACTGTCTTGGTGGGATGAAACTGCTCTGGATCCTGTCTGGGGAAGGTCTGAAACAACCACCTGAATTTCTTCAACGACAATTTCTCAAGAACTCTTTTTCTTGTGTGTGACACACATCACGCCAGCAGAGGTCACCCATTACAGCTCCTGTTTAAGAGGGCACTTTCCAGCTGAAAACAACTAGCAGAACTTGGGCGATCGAACAAACTGAAGTTAGTCTGTAATACAGTGTAATACAAACTGAAGTCAGTCTGTAATACAGGACAAACCCCACACCGTGAGGATCTCAGTTTCTAGCTTTTAATTTTCCTGCTTGGGACCCACTTTCACAACTTACAGTACACTAGACATTTTCCAGTGAACCGGCTTCCCCTTACCCTCTTAAATCCCACAACGTGTGAGATAGGCTCCTGAACCTTTTCATTAGGAAAAGGACACAGTATCTTTGCCATGTTGTTGTTTCACCAATGGCTTGTTCTGCGCCACCTCAGAAACAAGCCCTTACAGAGACACCACACTCGGCACTGCAGTCAGGCTCACACTAAACCCTAACCCCAGAATGGAGCCCTGCACTACGGATGATGCTCAATTGTGGAAATGTAACAAAAACAGCTTCAGCTTAAAGAAATGATAGCCTGACATGTAAACACCAATTTTATTGCAGAACGGTTATTATAGAGAGCAGGAGTGAAAAAACGAGTGGCAGTGCATTAGATAAGGAATTGCAAAAGCTCCTGATCACTAACAGGCGAGAGGCTGAATATCCCTGAAATGGTTTCTAACAGGCTGTTAAAAATCTCCTTTTTCCATCTGTAGTGGCAGCTATGCATGACATTCTCTGCTTTCTTTAGTTCCATATCTATAAGGGAATGGTCTTTACAGAGCCCACACTGAGACCTATTTGTCCCATAGCAAATTATTACTGAGAGGAGAGGTGCAAATGGAACGATTTGTCTTGTTGTCACCTCATGAGATTTATAGTTCTGGAGAAAATGGAAATGTTTTTTTTTTCTTTTTCTTATAAAATTACGATTTTTTTTTGTCCATAAGTCATACCCAGTTATCAATTTTGGCCCTATTTTCTGTGGTTTTCTGTAAAAAAGAACCACACAAAATTGCGTGACAAGGAACTGATTCGTGTCAAATGACGGGCTCGGAATGCATCCTGAACTGAGGGATTTCTGTAAGGTTGGAAAATTCATCTGTAATGAGAGAATCGTGTTTCTCAAGAAGGTTATTCTTTTGTCTTGTTCACACGTCTCTCTTAAAGTTCTGACTGGCATGGATAAGAAAATGCCTACCTTCTGCGTTACCTACAGACCCTTTCAGTTTTCCTGGAATGGAGATCCTGGGGAGTTTATCGTGTGCTTGCCTGGCCCTGGAAAAGGATTGTGGGTGTTTTTCGGTGTGAGATCCGTCGTAGAGAGGGTGGTCTTACCCAATGGTGGGACCGGCCAGCCAACCCCGCGTACAGGCAGTGAAAGAGCACTCAGCCACAGCCTGCCTCAGGTCCTCCACAGACGCCAGACGCCCACCTTCCGAGTCACAGGCCCTCTGTGCTGCCTCTGCGTCCAGCCCTTCAGAGCCACTCTTGGACTCCACGATGAAGACCCTGCCTGCAGCACAGCACAGAGACACGAGTGTAAGAGACAGCAAAGGAGCAGGCCACTGCAGGTTTGATGCAGTTTCCAAAAACAAAACATATTAACACGTCGTACTAGTAGATGCATTCTCGTGTTTTTCAAGTGTTTCATGCAGACTATAGTTTTAAATGTATCATAAAGCCCAAGAAGCTTTCAAAACGACTCCAGAATAAAGATGTATAAAAGCGCCGATCAGGTGAAGGACATCAACACTCAAAGAATATTAATATCTCTTGGAGCACAGTGAAATCAATCAATAAGAAGTAAAAAGCACCCAGACAGCGTTTAGACCATCTAGCACACTGAGCAGCTGGGCAAGCAGGAAACCAGAGAGGCCATGCCACTACAAAGCACAAAGCAGAGATGGGAGAAAACTGCACCAGTCAACACCATCCTGGTCACTTCTCAAAGCCGGCCTGTATGACAGAAGTCAAAAACAATCTCATATCCCACAGGGGCTTGGAACACAGCAGCTGAATAATTCTGCAAAAATGTGGTAAAAGCTGTTTTGGTCTAATGAGACCAAATTGGAACATTTTGGTCCAGAAGCCAATTGTGACCTGTGTCACGGACCCGACACAACACAACCGACTGTATCTAGTCTGTATCATTTTTACATTCAAGCATGGTGTTGGCAGCATCAGACTATGGAAATGACTCTCCTCAGCAGGAAATCGTCCTCTGGAAATCTCGTTTGGACTGAAGCAAAAATGGATGGAGCAAAGTACAGGCAAACACTAAAGTTATAAACTATTCAAACCATTTAAAGTTTAGACCTTTTAAACCGGGGCACAAAATGTACCTTTCAGCAGGATAATGATCCAAAAATCAAAGTCAAAGAGTGACTTAAGAATGCGAAAAGTGAGTGTCTTTGAGTGGCCCAGACAAAGTACCGGCCTTAGTTTCTGTGATTTGAAACTGCTGGAAAGACTTGAAAACTACTGTCCTTCCGTGATCCTGAAGCTGAAAGAGCTCGACCAAATCTGCCAAAAAATAGGCAAAAAGGGCTCCAAGTCAGAGCGTTCACGTTTTGAATAGAATATTAGGTTTCACAGATGTGTGTTCTATTAGTAATTCCACAAAATGGGACAGCATGGGAAGGTGTCCTGTGAATACTATACTTCTGCAAGGCCCTGCGCTTCTTCATGCAAGTGGTTGAGGGAGTGTGGAAAAAGCTACCCAGCTTGAAGAAATGGCAAGATGAGATCCTCAAACCAATTAGTTACCCATAGCCTACAGTATTTTCATTTGTAATCCTACTTATGTTCATCAATAGAAAAAACGTGTCTCCACTCCTGTCTTGGGTAACATTATTTATGAAAGAAGAATTTATGAATTACTTCTTTCGGTTCGTAAATGTGACCCCTGGAACATGGAAACTGTCTCGTTGTCTTGTCTGCACAATTACACCCAGTGGGAGGGAGAATTTAGGACAAACATCAGATCTTTTTCTAATCTCGGACTGAGATGCTGCCTGGCAGGAGACACTGTATCATCTCCAAACCCCTGCTTGTGCAAGTCTCCTCCCTAGGCATGAAGTCATGAAGCTCATACACACAATTTCACACACAGGCTTTGGGATCTGGCTTCACTCCTGGGAATTGTTAGTCTCCCTGCAGGTAGCAGGAAACAGTACTGTCTTTATGATATCCAGATTTAAAAAAAATAAAAGCATGAGAAAGTTACGAAATTTGTGCATGTTTACGAGATGAAAAAAAATGTCAAATAATTCTTATTTTTCTATTTTTTTATTCTGAATTAAAAAATACTGTAGAAGCATTTTTTTCCTTCTAATATATGCATATATGCAATGTATCCAAAAAGTCAAAAGTTTGCAGTTCAGACCGTAGCAAACGGTAAGCAGGACTGTTGCATATACTGTAGCTCATAGCTGAAAAAAGACTTTCACTGTTTAAAACACACAATTGAAACACATTTGTAATGACAAGTGGTTTTCAGATTAAATTATAGTCTTGGCTCATGTGATATGTCAAACCTGATGTTAATTATGTTTTGCTTAATAAACTGAACATTTCAATGAGATGCAGTACAAAAAAGAACAAATGTTTCACATAGAGCAACTCTGATACATACTGTACTATATGAGCTCAATCTACAACATGCTGCCTAGGTGTATATTTGAGACATGCAAAAAATGTTATAAAATGAAAGTAAAACCCACAAAGTTAATTGATAATATAAACATTGTTTTCATTATATTGAATTTATAAGGTGACGGTACCTGTATGTCTTCAGTAATCTAATGTATAGTACACAATGGCATGCTACAGAATACATGTAACCTCACTTCACATTCTAAATGGAGGTGAGAAATCACATTCCTATTCTAAGTAATAAAGCAAAGGAGCCTCTTCTAATAATTTTACTCCAACTCTTACCTCTAAAGAGAACACATTAAAGTTCCTGAAACGTGAGACAGCAAGCCCTGTTATTGTGGTGTCATTCAAATGATTTGCCACATGATAAGGCACAATTTTATGTATTCACTGATGTCAGATTTGCAGCTACTAAAGCTGAACGAGATCTTTTAATGCTATTCTGGCCAAGTCTTCTGAATAATGTCTGAGTTGGCCAGTTTTGTGGAAAGAGAAATTGTTCCTCCTAGACTGCTAAATACATCAATGAGTGGCCAAACACTTAATCCAGGCAAGTTTTGGAGTAATCTGCTTTTACAGGGTATTTGAACACCCATCAACAATTTTTGTAACCATACAGAATTTACAATGCATCCAAAGTAACCACAACACTTATAATTGAAGTATTTAGTGCTTAAGTAATTTAAATAGATATACATATGCATACAGTATGTGTGTGCATCCGTCAATCTGCACATCAGCATGCCCGATCACGTCTGTGACTGTCCAACTACTCTCTCCTCTGCTTTCCTCCACAGTTTAATGACACCACTTGTTGAGGGTATTTCCTTCACACATAAGAGAGACTTGAAAAGCATTTTTTCTGATCATTCTCTTTCCCTGTGATGCCAGTCTCACACAGCTCACAAATTCACAAGCGTGCACTGCTGGATCTTCTGTCTCACACCCTTATCTGACCGGCCAAATTAGTTTCAGTCCCGATCACTTCTTCCCACCACCTTGTCCGCAGTGCTGCTGTGAGTTCCAGGATGGGGCTTCGCTATATCTGGGCCACGAGTCTTTTCGGGCTGTGTAGAAGAAAGCTTCATTTCGTTTTTATCGCTTTCTCCCTGATGACTGTGCCGGTTTCCTCAGCTGCTCTAGCAATGAGCTACAATCTTTTTTACATCGCTTCACCGGCTTCCATCTGTCTGTCAAACTCACCGCCCACTCAATCTCAATCTCAACTCTTCTTTCTCCTTTCTCTGGACGTGTGTCGGAATTAAATACCCAGGGCTGAAAACGTCTGTGTCGTAAATCACCGAATCACACATTTATTTTGTTCACAGTTCTATTCCAAACCTTTTAAAAAATACTCAACATGCACAAATACCAAAACATACCCAAAACTTAAAAAAAAGACATTCTTAGGTCATTGGGTCTTATCCGAGTCGAGTCCCCGGCCCGTTCTGCAGAACATCCAGTTTCGATTCTCATATGAGCAGATTTGTTCGTGGTGCTGAACTGTACCAGTTCAGTGCCACAGAGATCTGTATTCGTTCCACTGTTTGTCTTAGTTTATGTCAAGGATTTTGATTCTGGTAGTCGTACTGTATAAAGGTCAAGTTCGCGGATGGTGCCAAAACTGGAGTATAAGTAGACACAGCAGAAGAAGCAAATTTGATTCCAAAAGATTTGGACAAAATCAGACAAGTCAAGATTCTTTAGACGAGATTCCAGGCCAACACCTGGCAGAAAATGAGACATATGAGACAAGCCCAGGGCTGTGCACACAAGGCAGTGTACAGTAAGAACAAAACGGGAAATACAGAAAGAGAAAAGGCTACTTATGAAAAAGGCACAGACAAGGTTAGGATATGTAGCTAAATGCACAGAATTGACATCGAGGGATGTCATGTTAAAATTGTAAGATGCACTAGAAAGATTTCAGAGAGACATTGGTGACTAAATAATAATTAATAATAATAATAATTGCTTACACTTATATAGCGCATTTCTGGACACTCCACTCAAAGCGCTTTACAGGTAATGGGGACTCCCCTCCACCACCACCAATGTGCAGCATCCACCTGGATGATGCGACGGCAGCCATAGTGCGCCAGAACGCTCCCCACACATCAGCTACCAGTGGGGAGGAGAGCAGAGTAATGTAGCCAATTCATAGAGGGGGATTATTAGGAGGCCATGATTGGTAAGAGCCAATGGGAAATGTGGCCAGGACGCCGGGGTTACACCCCTACTCTTTTCGAGAAACGCCCTGGGATTTTTAATGACCACAGAGAGTCAGGATCTCGGTTTTACGTCTCATCCGAAGGACGGCGCCTGTTTACAGTACAGTGTCCCCGTCACTATACTGGGGCATTAGGACCCACATGGGCTGCAGGGTGAGCGCCCCCTGCTGGCCCCACTAACACGTCTTCCAGCAGCAACCTTAGTTTTTCCCAGGAGGTCTCCCATCCAGGTGCTGACCAGGCTCACACCTGTTGAGCTTCAGTGGGTTACCAGTTGTGAGTTGCAGGGTGATATGGCTGCTGTGAACATTTGAAACAATTCTTATGCTCCCGTCACCCTAAATCAGGTGCAAAACATTGGTTTGAAAGTCCACAAAAGTAGCGCGATGGTCTCTGACCGAGGTAATCAAATGGACTTGAAACGTCTGAGGAGTAAATGTAGCGGTTTCTCTCAGTTCCCTCGGTTAGATACTGAATTTCAAACCACAGGTCACGTGGTGATATGTCAGATCGGCCCGGAAAACCGAGGCAATACTCCTCACTAGTCACGACTGAGGTAATAACGGAAGGTGTAAAACAGGAGAATCCCAAAAGAAGACGAGCCGGAGTCAAGCACGGATCTGTGGCGAGGTCAATAACAAAGACATAATGGGACGATTTAACACAAAGAGACTGAGCAATAGAACATTTCTTTAGAGGCTTGAAGATTGCAGTCCATTATCAATCCCCAAAACACATCAAAACTGGAACGATTTCTCCAGGAAATACGGGCAGATATTACTCCACCCTACTGTGCAAAGCTAGCTGAGTTGTTATCAAAAATAGTCATAGCAGTAATTCCTGCCAAAGGTGCTTCCACAGAGTAGTGGCTTGGGAACTATACAGACGTCTGGTTGTCTGACAAAATCTTAGGAACCTTAGAAGTCTGCACATGGTGTGTGACAGCCAGTGATTTATTCGTTTACAGGTCCCTGTGCTAACTTCAGCATTTTTCCGATTTGCGCTTATGTTATGTATTATGAGAAAAGATATTTTTAGTGCAGCTCCAAGCAGTCTTGCCAAAATGAAGACTGAAAGAAATGGTCGATCCAATCAACTGGTACGTCTGTTTCGCAATTTGTCTGTCTTTCCAAGTGAGTCTACATGTGAATCTTTATTCCTCAGGCTCCGTACTGACTCCCATCCGTTTTCCTCATCTGAGATGGCTCAGCACCAACATGTTCTGTGTACACTTGTTCTTACTGTGTCCTCGTCAGTTTTACCCTTTCATTTCAGCCATCTGTAGTCCATGGAACTGTTCCTTCCAGTTACGTTTCTTCTTTTTCTACCTAGAAACTATCCAATGTCTGACGTGAAGAATGAATGTAGAACAAACCAATGTGAAAAAAAAAGTTAAAATACTTGTTTGGGCTCACCTTATTTGCAAACTACCTATACTTACTCAGGCTAGTAAACAACAGCCTTACTGGGGAGATGCCTCTGAACCTAATGCAAGGAAATGTTGTAAGAACATATAACACAATTGCACAACCTTAAGGGCTGTCAAGAAGAAACCCTCCCTGCAGCTTCAATTGATCTGGATTGGGCTTCAGATGTGAGTTAAGATTCAGATTAGTCTTGAGGCATATTCAGAGCAGAACCTAGGAACTGAAAGGACGGAGTGCTGAACAAATTATCTGTACAATCATACGATGCTTGGAGAATATTTTTCAGTGGCACTGACTCTACATCTTGAAGCTAATGCTTGGCGTGTCTCCCCTTCGCCAACGTTTCACGTCTTTTTTAAAAGGTATCTTTTTTCGTTGGAATAGTTTGTTGTTAAGGAAGATGACACATTGAGCAGAGGACAAAAAGCAACCAAGTTCATCAAAGCACAGGGTGTAGGAAATCCAAAAATTCAAACATTTAATGACAAATAAACAGTTGATGTATACCTGTTCCTTGAGGCCTGCTTCTCATTAAAAACTCATAGAACTGGGTTTCAAGTTGGACTCTTATTAAAACCACATTGTGTTTACAGTTTCAGGCTTTGATTGTTTATATGATTGATTATTTTTAAACAGTGTATTTTACCAGCATCTGATGAAGCCATTAAGAACAAAGAACAATACGTGAGTTATAATATGATTGAATCTACTGGCAAACACCAAAGATGTAAGCTGTTCAAATGCAGCGAAAATTTACTCAACACCCATTTATGCCTGGATTCTCCAGGAAGAAATACAGGAAGAAATCTTTAGCAGAAATTTCATTATGGTCTTAACTAAAATGTAAAAGTCTCTTTCTTCCATTCTTTTAATTGAGAATTTTTTCTCAATTTAATTCGTACTATCTTTTTCTTGCATAAACCGCTCGATGTAAATGTTTGAAGTTGAGGACTTTATATACATTGTGAATTTGTTCAGATTAAATGATAGCTGGAGGGGAAACAGGAGTTATTGGGTCTTTAGCTCTGTTGCTTTAATTTTGGGCAATGGTGGTGATAATAATAATAATAATAATAATAATAATAATAATAATAATAATAATAATTCCTTATACGTACATAGCTCTTTTCTGGACACTCCACTCTAAGCGCCTTACAGGTAATGGGGATCCCCTCCACCCCCACCAGTGTGTAGCCCCACCTGGATGATGCGATAGCACCCATAGAGCAGCAGTACTATCCCCACACACCAGCTCTCAGTGGGGACATCAAATCCAAAGGATGGCATACCCCCAGAGTTTGAGAAGGATTTCCTTGGTGATCTGTTTCCTCCCTCTAAGTTGTCTCTTTCCTAATGGCTGTGCTGGACTCTTATGCCATCGAGATGGAGAGCTGTATGTGTTTCCCATTCCTCACTAGACCCCTGTGCTTCTGAGCACAGTTCAGGCTGGCTGTGATTCTCAACCGGACATGCAACATATTGATTATAGATGGACAATCCATTAAATTTGTTATTGTATTTTTGTCTTTGCTTTTTTCTTAGTCTTTCAGGAGTAACATGCTTGCTTTTAATTACATCATCATACTCATCTTGGTCAGGTTCTCCTTTTAGGTAATATTGTTCCCCATTTCAGTTAATATCCACACTGATCTATCTTAGATTGCTATTCAGAATTTAGAGTCTGTGCAAATTAAAGCCATGCTGTCAGTTACTTAATATTTTGAGAAGCACATTCATTATTTGGGGGAATGTGAATAACATATCAATAAATATGTAATGTACTGTAGCTAACAACCCAGCTTGGTCCCCCAGGAGTGACATGAGAGATACTGTGTGGTATACAATACTTTAGATATACTGCTCCATTACTGTGCAGCAAGAAAAGGTCTGAAATGAGATATTCACCCTTGGAAATATGCGACAATGCTAACTCATAACTCTCTTTAATACATATCTCTTTAATACCCATATACTGTATAATGGAAGACACTGCCTGGAGCACATCAAGTGTCCTCCTTCATGTCATGACAAGGATATGCACTAGAAATTAATAAATGAAACAGTTTTGTATATGCCTCTCCTTTGCCTGATTGCAAAACTATGTAAAACATACTGACAAAACGTATAACTGATCATTTCAGCATAGCTGTTAAGGTATTTAAAACACTAATACCGTCTAAAATCTTCTCCTGACACTGAAAAAAATCTGAAAAAGAAACGGTTTATTTTAAATGTACTAAAAAGGCAGTTCGCATCTGCAACAGCAATTATTTCTAGAGTGCACTTTTAGCTGAGGTTTTCTTTTCCTCATTGAAGTCAAACTCCACAGCTAAATAGAAATCCAGAATTATTTTCAGAACATTATAACTTTTTCCACTCAGACTAAATTATAGCCTTTTATTCACATACGTTACACGGCAAAATGTTTCAGGGACATCTGGGACTGTGACAACTCTATTGGCTGGATTGAGAACTCGAGCTGTTAATCAATTTCTGTCCATTTGTTTTTGATTGACAAGAGATGGGGCCTCCTCTCCACCTTTCGCGCCTGCAAGCAGCTGAGAAAATTCCTTTGAAGTTTGTCCACCAATAATAATCCCTGATATAAAAAAAAACATTCCTCCACCTAGTTCTAGGATAGTGAGCGTATCATTTAATTATTTATTTAATTTTATTTAATACGCTGTATTATTTAAATGCTTGAAATCTGCTGCTGCAATCTGCTTAATAATGCAATATAATGCAATATTCAAAGCATGTTGGTCATTTCCTCAGTCATCCCTAGCAAATTAGCAAAACGTCTCCTGTTCTCGGTAAGATTCGTAGCAACCTGGAGCCTATCTGTGAAGAACAGGGACGCAAGAACTCCGTGACATTGGACCCCAATCCTAATACAGGGCACAAACTCACTCACACACACAGGAATGATTCAGAGACACCAATTAGTTAACTATCCAGCATCTTTCCGGGGAGTAATACCAGGGGAAAACTGAGAAACTTCCCAAGAAATCCTGGGAAGGACACAGAAGGCACTCCAATCTCAAATCAGACCCAGGATCCCAAAAGCTGTCACCCTCAACCCCAGACCAACATGATTTCATTGATACTGAATTTTAATGTTTACAACATCCCTGGAAAAACCCATGTGCGCTGGACGAAGATGTTATCACAGAAGATGTTTGTCTTTTACGGTATGTTGTGAAACATTAAAGGTCTTATCTTGAATCAATCAATAGGCTGTGTATCGGGTGGCTTGTCATTGAGCACCACGGATTAGATCATCAAACACACACGGCACACTCCCTTCTGACTCTTTACAAAGCCTCGCTCGTTTTGCAGCTCGTTATCATATCCATCTGTTTTCTTACCACTTCTTCTGACACAGGGTGAGCAGAGGTGCCGAAGCCTATCCCAGCAAGCAACGGGCGCAAGGCAGGGTACACCCCGGGCAGGACACCAGTCTGTCACAGGCACACACACACAGACACACTCACACCAGGGCCAGCTTTCCCAGAAACCAACTAATGTCTTTGGACTGTGGGCGGAAACCGGAGCAGCTGGAGGAAACCCACATATATAGTGGGAGAACATACAAGCTCCACGCGGACTGCGCGACAGGAATTGAACCCTGGGCGCTGCGAGGCAGCAATGCTAACTACTCTGTTCTTGAATTGTGCGTGAAAACCTTTGCGGGTCCTCTTGTCCAGGTCTCCCGTCCCTTGTCTGACCCGGGGGACCGCATGAAGCAGACGGCTGAGGAACCTCCAGGAGAGAGAAACCTCCCAGCTACAGCGTATCCCGCCGCGCCACTCGCAGCAGTGGGGTGGAGAAATCTGAAGAGCCGCCTGAGACTGTCTGAGGTCAGAGCGGACGAACGGCGCAGCGGAAAGAAAAAAGTGTCAGAAGCAAAACCCCCAGCTGAAATGAAGAAATGCGCCACATTGTAAACTGTTATCTAGATGGTGTAATAAATGATTTTTCATTAAGACACGTGTGCGAAATGTATTTGTGAACCAGTGCAGATTTATTTATGTAACATACTCTTTGTGGTGGCTCAGTTAGTTATAGATCTTTTTTTTACCAATATGTTCTTTAGCATAACACTTGTAAACATCGTTTTGGGGGGGCGAGTTTTCTAGCTTTGGGGACTCCCCTTAAACCTGTAAAATGTTTTGGGGAGTTCATTTCATTTTGTAGGATTTGAGGTTTTATAATGTCTTGCTGATGCCGGACACAGAGGCAAAACGTCACCGTGTCCCCCGGCGTCGGGAGCAGACGGAAAACCGACGGGACTGTGGCACTCATCGAAAGAAACGTTGCCAGTCGATCTGGGGACAGTCTTTCCAGACACGGCTCTTACTGGGACTCTCGCTTAAAGCGAACACCAGCAGGGGATGACCAGAAGTGCCGAGAAGACAGAAATTAGTGAGAAAAATTTGAGGTGACACACCAGTCCTTTAGCTGAGTTATAAACAGCGCCATGTAATCTTTCCTTAAATACATCTTTAAACAGATGACATAAAACGAGTCACATGATTCAAGGGAGCCACACGGGTGGAGAATTATTCCACTGGCTTTGGGGCGCATGTAATATAGACAGCTTTACCGCAACCCCAGCAACCCCGCCAAGCGCTCTGGTCGCCTCAAACGCACTGCAAGAGCAGAAAGAGCACTTTGTTCAAAGAGGGATTTCATTTCGTGTGCGTACAATAGCTTCACGCTTGCTTTTTGGAGCCGATAGAGATACAGTAGCTAGAAAATTAACTTTCGACGCGCAGGGCGGCGATTTGAGATGATAAAACAGAGGACTGGAGTGGAGCTGCTTTTGGAAGAGATCTGTGCAAGGAATGACTACTGTATCACTCGGGCTAGCATACCTGGCTGACTTTTCAGAGTACACCGGGTTGCCCAAATAGTTCAAAACAGTGTATGACACATGGCAGCATGAGTCCCGCACCGTTTAAAGGCTTGGTCACATCCAAGCAAGTTTTAGTTTTTCGTGATTTGATCAGTTAAACGCAGTAAAAAAAATTATTCTGTACGCTGTAAAATAATACCGGCCTTGCATGTGGATATTTGTGCAGACTGAAAAAAAAAATACATCCAAAAAACCTCCAGCAACATTGAATTCAAGATGCATGTCATATGAACATCCATATTTTAACAGCAATGAATACTTAACTCGTTCAATAACAGTTGTACTCATCTTGTGGTGTCCTAATTCTCAGGTCGATTAAATGTTAGACTTGGAGCATTTCACAGTACATCAATTGAATGGTTCAGATCGGATATTAATCCCCCCCTCTCCAAAATTCATCGAACGCGTTGACTACTTGGAGAACTGTTAGAAGTGACAGAAAAGAAGAAGCATCAAAACGTGATAAATTGCATCTTCGATTCTGTCCTGCCGTTAAAATTCACGGTTCGGGAAAATAAATTCATCTTTGAAACAACAGCGGTATCAAACCCGGATGAAATTAGCCATTCCCCCCTAATCTCCTTCCACCTAAACCCTGTACTTGGACGACTCGGAGTAAAGCAATTGCTTCACTCAGAAAAATTCAGCAATCATGTGACAGGGCGTCGTGGTTAATGAACGTTTTTTTATATAAACGCTTTTCTGTTTCAGACACAAAAGTAGGTGAAACAAAAACTCCCGAAGAACTCCTTGCAGAAATGATTGTGGCTATAATAAATACAGCAGTGCAAAACTGTATTGAGAAACACAGCCAGCTGCTCTGCGAGCGAACATCTTTGGGAGATGGAATACAGTTCTCGTGAAGTACAGTACAGTATATCTGACTTCGCTGTGCTCTTGTGTTAATTGACAAACTTCAGTCCACAGGAAAGGAAACAGTCCGTCTCAGAGGCTTAAGCGTAAAGTTGTGAACCATTAACTAACTCTTGCAGTCACTGCATGGCTGTTTTTTGGAGCTAGCAGTCCACATACAGTATAGTACATGATGGTTTTCACCCCAAGTTACCTAAGCGAATGCAATAACACACGGTCTCGTCAGTTCTGAAGTCCTGCTTCTTCCACCTACAATGATGTCAGTATGTGTGAAGAAAAAGGATGTATTCATGCAGGTCTTGGAGTGCACAGGCACATTTTTTGAAATTGTGAGCGACCGTTAATTTCGGCGATATGAGACCGGGGGAAATGTTTCGAAAATGAACAAAGCAAGCCAAGTTTGCGGTTCGGCATATTTTTGCAGCAATTCCAATAATAATGTTGTTTTTTATTCAGCCATGCAAATGGCACTGAATTATTCAAATTCAGTCACACGGGCTTGGGTTTTACATACTGTACGTTATTAATGGCGGGGATTCAATAATTCGAATGAGTCTCCAGATAACGTTAAACTAGAAACGGAGACCTTTAGTATTTGTACTGTTAATATCCCCCATACCTATGTTGACAACGATGTCTTAAATGATTACAACAAACACAGTACGTACAGTACAAAGGAGCAAGAAACAAACTTCTTGCTCTACCAGCAAGATGGGAAAGATTTGAAATGCATACATTTTTTTTTTTGCATTTTTAGCATCGATCACCAAGCAGTCTACATGGTAAGGGAATACTAAGCAGTGATAAAAAAGCCCCTCTACAAGTATACATTTTGAAAGAGCTGTCATAGAAAAGCCTTCAATAGCACAAGTCCCAGACGCACGCCTGATGTCGCACAGTTACAGGTGAAAGGCGCTTCTTTAATTGTTACAGTAGGGTGCAACACATTTCAATGACACGGGAGGGACAGTCGATGAAATAAGTCCCGTTATCTCTTATCCCTGCTGGCTTTTTTTTTTTGTTTTTTCAAAGTTCCAGGTTTAAAGGAGAAAAACAACAGCAGCGTATACAAACTCTTAGCAAGCAGCACATCATAAAATAACTTACCATCCGCTTGGACTGAAACGTCCTTAAACGAGAGAAAGAACCCCAGGAATTGTAAGAGGATTACAGTTCGACAGCAGTCCAGAGCCATATTTCTTTCTTTTTTCTGTTTTAAGAAAAGTCCCACAACTGGACTCGGGGACGCTCGTGTCCCTTGTCCGGAGGAGCGATGCAGGAGCGAAGGCTGAGCTCAGTATGGTCCGTTATTTTCTGCTCGCCAGAGCGACTGTACTGTAAGCGGTGAAGGAGAAACGGACAGACTCCCCTTTTGGAGACTTTGAAGATCTAAGGGGAAAAAATTTGAAGGGAAAAAAAAACTCAGACTGCCTGGTTGCGGCAGAGGTTTTTATCTACCCAAATAGTGCACCGCAGTGCAAATGGAGTGTCCCCGTGAAAACTCTCATCAGTCTGTCAGTAAATACGTAATGGAGCAGATTTGAGCTGTCGAGAGAGGAGAAGTCAGGGCTCGCCTTTAAAACAGCAAACTGCCCGAGAGGAGAGAGACCCACATCCCCACACTGGGGTGGCAGACCTCGACCTGGGCCGAAATATAGTTTTTAATTACATGGAAGCAAGCGCCTTTAGAGATGTCTGTGGCTAAATGTGTATTTTATTAATGAACGAAAAACTTATTTTGGTAGAAATTGACTTTTTTTTAAAGCGTCTGTTTGCCATTATATATTACTGTGGTCGTTACAATTACAATCAAACGATATTAAGTCAATTAAGTACATTTGAAGTATTCTTAATTGCTCTTAACTATCGGTAAAGGGTAAAATCTAGCACATTAAATCAAACTACACTAAGCAAATAGATGGATTATGGAGCTGAATTTAATGTCCAGCTTTATACGTTATAATCTTTCCATTCCTTTGCTCTTTTTCGCTAAATCAAGGCTGTACTCTTCACACAACTTGTGTTACCACTAGTTGCAATTTATTCAGTTCATATATTTTACTGTATTGTAACTATTGTATTGAAAAACAAAGTTTGGCATAGAGAAGTGTGGTATGTTCAAAAAGTATAGAATGCAACATACGCAAACAGCAATGCAGGACAAAGCAAATGCAGAGATGAGTAATAACATTGTTACACTGCAGTCTGAGCAGGTGGGTTGTGAGAAATCCAAGGAAGGAAATTAGAGGTGTGGCAGACAGACTGTGCCTTGTTATCTGGTGGCACAGAGGTGTAAGGCACACATATGAAGTGGAAGAGTGAATTAGAAGGAAACCTAAGTAGCTAACAGAAACCAAACACAAGAAAGAGGGAGGAGGGCATTCTGCCCATCCTGCTAATTTGGAAGTCAGTGTGCTCAATGATCTGAGGACCTCACCCTGCTATTTCGTGAAAGAAGCCAGGATCTCGTATTCGACAGCACGACTGGGTGGCCAGGGTCAACATCCCCATCAGCCCATGAAGGGAACTTATTCAGGGAGAAATGAGGGGATATTAAGGGGGAGAAAGCATGGCAAGAGAACAGAGATCTGAAATTGGGAAAGCACAGCGAAACTAGGAACAGGACAGAGTAGGGGCACCCTCTAGATTCGGAGGGCGTGACAGTACCCCCCTCCCCCTTCAAGGGCAGCTCCTGACGCCCTCAAAAATAAATGAGCTGCACAGCACTGGGGGAGGAAAAACCTCATTTAACTGAAAGGAAACCTCTGGGAGTACATGGCTGAGAGCTACCCCCTCCTCCAGGGTAAAAATCCTTTATTGAGTAGAGGAAGGGGGGGCCGGGCGGGGCTCCGGAGGAGCGAGACAAAAAAAAAACAGACAAAACAGGTAAAAAAGTACGCACAACAAAAATAAAGAGACGAAAAAGAGATTGAAAATAGATAGGAACCAAGAGTCCAGGGAAACAGGGATCAGGGAGATCAGGGAACACAGAAATGAGGAAATGTTTAAACCAAACACCAAGAGTAAAAAAAAGTAACAACAAAAAACCTGGGAGTAAAAAATAGAAAAACACCACTCACTGGGGCAAAAAATAAGTTCAACATTCTGTCACGGATGCCGGGAGTGACTTTCCGTGGAAAGCCAGGTATTCGAACACGGATGTCAGGAAGGCTTGCCAATGAAGAGGTTAGCCCGGGCTCAGGGGGTCAGACAATGTCGGTAAGAAACCCGTCTCAAGATATCCGAACCCTCAATGCTGAGCCAGGAACAAAGGGCGACCTGGAAATATATAGCCCCACACAAAGACACACCGGAAGAACAAGAAAAGCACAGGGAAACTAGGAACAGGACAAAGTAGGGGCACCCTCTAGATGTGGAGGGCGTGACACCTGCACAGAAAGAAATGACCTACTTGAGTTGGTCAATCCAACCTTACAATGCGTTCTGTCATCTTAAGAAAAAAAAAGTGTGTAGGGTCACAAAAATCTGAATATAAAAAGTACAAAATACTGTTAGTTAACTTCAATGATGGCTTTGAGATTAAAAGTTGGGTGCGGGTAGTACAGTACATGAACAACAAATAAATCCTCTCGAAACCCCATTAAGTTTCCTCCTGGTTATTTGTTTTCCACGAGTCACTATTGAAATACTGGAGGACTGTCATCTCTGTACAGTGTCAGCTATTCCCTGTACATTCCAATGGCATTTCTTGAAGGTAAAAAAGAAAACATGTAGAAAGACTCTAGAAATGGATGATGCCATGCTCGTGTGTGCCAAAGTCATCATTCCCTAAACCCATTAGAGACAGTGGGGATTATATTAAAGCAAATCTGCTGCAGGATTGCATTATATAGTATTAGTTTTACCACTTTTGCTGGTTACCTCTGTTTTGACTCCAACATGTTATTTCACAAAGCATGTGGAAAAGACACTGAAATCCAGACTGCTAATTTCAAGTGATTTATCATTCTTGGGTGGAGTACATAAAGGCCCTAGAATCCTTTAGCATTCAGAGAAGTATACTGTGAAGGATAATAAAACAATCCTTTCCTCCTGTAGCGACAGGGTAGACTAGGTTGTTCGGTTGGGGGGGGGGGGGACTGTTAGAGTTTGCAGTGTTCGGCTCAGCCCATGGTCCTCTGCGTGCTGGTGCTGTTAGCCAGGCTCCTGTAAAAGACGAACTAGGAGAGTGGAAGGCGGAATGAGTAGCTTAATGATACATTCGTGTTGTCGTGTTGTGAAATGCACACAAAACATTCTGAGACATAGAACTATTTGTGGAGGCGGAAAACGAGGAACATGATCATCAGAAAATTCAATCAACAGACACAGTGTGCTAAAAGTCCAAGGTCCACTGAAACTGACAACAGGGTAGATTTAGAGAGGAAATGGGGAGGAAATTAACCTGTTAAAACAAGGCAGGAAGAAGTATTTGTTTCCATATGGCTCTAAGGATAACCTAATGTCACCATCCTCATCCCTCTGCTTAAAAGCGCTCCAACCCTTTCGTATTTTAGTTTATTGTGTGCACCTGCCCCCTGTTCTGTTATTATTCGCGCCTGGCCTCGTTACCCTGGTTTCAACTCCCTGTTCCTGTTCCGGATCCCGTTCTGGATTTTTAACCTTCGTCTGTCTTGGATGTTTGTCCCGGTACCTGGACCCTGGGCTGCGCCCTGGATTCCCCCTTGGACTGTTTGGACTTGTTTGCCTGCGCCATGCCCCCTGAGCACTGGTCCACCGTAGTCATGCCCCCCTATCTGTCATCCCGTCCAGATCCTCAGCGTCTTTTCCCTTTTGTCCTTCTCCAGTTACTTCCGGATTATACCGTCTGCATAGTGTTACGATTGTTACTCCTCCTCTTAAGGGCGCTCCAGCCCTTCCTCGTTCTGTCCTATTCCCCACACCTGTTCCTTATTCCAGCCCTTCTTTAGTTTCACCTTTAAAGCCAGACGCAGGCGTTTGCCCGGTGCTTCTCATTGAATCCCGTTTCGTGAGAGCCCGGGGTCCTGCCGCATCTGGCTCTGTTATGGTTTTAGTTTCCTGTTCCTGTTCCTGATTCCTTGTTCCGCCGGTCCCGACCCGGTTCTGGTTTTTAATTACTTTGGATGGATACCCTGGTCTTGGACTTTGCCTCCCATTTTGGATTTCCCTTTTGGATTTATGCTTGGATTGTTTGCCCCGGACTCACTTCCCCTGGACACCTGCTCACCTCGGACATGCCCCCCTGTCTCCTGACCGACTCCTGCATGATATTTTTCCCTATTGTTTCTTCACCTTTCGGATCGTGTCGTCCGCATAGGGCCCGGAAAGAACTGTTCCTGACACATAGTGTCACGGATGTCAGAAAGGCATGCCGTGGAATGGCCAGGAGAGCAAAAAAGACCCTATGCGTAGCGGCAAAACAGGGGTTAGCCCGGGCTCAGGAGGTCAGACGATTTCGGGTAGAAACCCATGCCCTCAGGCCACGGAGGAGACAACCTGGTGCTAGGCGGGTCTCAAGACATCGGTACCCTCAATGCTGAGCGTGGAGGAAAGGGTGGCCCGGAAACAAACAAGTTATGACTGGGGTGAGTGGGGTCAGACAAAATTTTGGTGGCTTTTTTCAGACTCCTGGTGTTGTATATTTCCTGGATGGATGGTAAGGCCCTGCTGATGATGTGTTGGGCAGTTTTGACCACCCGCTGTAGTGCCTTACGGTCGGATGCGGTGCAGTTGCCGTACCAGACTGTGATGCAGCTGGTCAGTATGCTCTCCACCGTACATCTGTAGAAGTTGGTGAGGATCTGTGGATATGGGTGTATTTTCTTCAGCCTTCTCAGGAAGTACAGCCGCTGTTGTGCCTTCTTGATGAGACTGGAGGTGTTCAGTGTCCATGTAAGGTCCTTAGAGATGTGAACACCTAGGAATTTGAAGTTATTCACCATCTCCACCGCAGACCCTTCTATGTAGATGGGGAAGTGAACTTTTCCTTGTCTTCTGAAGTCAACAATCAGCTCTTTGGTTTTGCTGATGTTGAGACATAGGTTGTTGGTTCCGCACCAGTCTGCAAGTTGTTTTATCTCCCCCCTGTAGGCAGTCTCATCGTTGTCAGTGATCATGCCCACGACTGTGGTATCATCAGCATACTTGATGATGGAGTTTGTGCTGAACTTGGCAGTACAGTCGTGGGTGAACAGGGAGTAAAGCAGTGGGCTGAGCACACAGCCTTAAGGGTGTTAAGGGTGAGTGTGTTGGAGGTGAAGTTGCCAATCCTGACAGTCTGGGGTCTGCTGGTGAGGAAGTCTAGGATCCAGCTGCAGAGGGTTGTATCTAAACCTAGAGCCCTGAGTTTGGTAGAAAGGTTTATGGGTATGATGGTGTTAAATGCTGAGCTAAAGTCAATGAACAGCATTCTTGTATAGGTGTTCCTTTTATCCAGGTGGGTTAGTGTGGTGTGTAAAGCTATAGAGATTGCATCCTCTGTGGAGCGGATGCTCCATACAAGCAGATCTACAAACAGAGTGGCTGAAGAAGAGGAAATTTCACCTTTTAGATTGGAGCTAAAGTTCGGACCTAAATAGGACCCGATGAGAGCTGTTCATGTAAGGAAACCCTCAAATGTCACTAAGTTGAAGCAGTTCTGGAAGGAGAAAGGGGCCAAAATTCCTAAGAGCCGATGCAAGAGACTGATAAACAGTCTCAGGAAATGTCTAGTTGAAGTCATTGCTGCTCAAGGAGGTGCTACCAGTTACTGAATATAAAGGATCACAAAGTTAGTCACATGAGGATATTTGCTGCTGGCTTATTTCAATTTAATATATCTTATGTCTTTATGTAATACATTTTATCAGGTTATCTTCATCTTTTATTAAGACATTCATGAAGATCTGCTGTAATTATGTTGTAGTTTGAAAATATATTAGAATATGATTCAACCTAAGGGGTTAACACATTCACTGTAAATCTAATATCTTCTTGTGGCACTTGTGACACAGAACTACAATTTATTTCAATTTGCCATCAGATCACAAGAATAAATTCCTTTGGAGAAAGCCTGTGTGTGATGGACCTTTCATTAATGATTTTGGGAAGCTTTTTAAAGGCTCTTGGGTAGGTTCGAACTCTCCTCAGAGTCCGGGCTTCCTCAGCTGGAACAAGTGCCTGGTGAAGGCTGGGAAAGACTGCAGGAAGAATGTATCAGAAATAGATTGTGATTCACACTCTTAGAATCTGTGAGTGGTGAGTGAGAATTGTTTTTCAGGGACCTGAGGAAGCGCTGTCATAGTTCAAACATCGATGTGTGTAATTTGCCAGGAGTGTATTGCTTCCGTGTTCGAATGGTTATCTTATTACCACTTCAAGATCAGAAAAGGGGAGTGGTGTTTGGAATAAAGACATCAACTTCCTAAAAAAGGGTCCTATGGCACACTAATCAAGCACTGGTGAGAGAATACCAATCTTATGACACTCAGCCAATTTTGCCAAGTTTTCTGCGTCACAAGAGGCAGAGCAAAATATTTTTTCTGTAAACACAGACACAAGGCTCTGTTGTTAATCAACAATAACCCCCACCTCTGCCGAGCTGATTGCCAGAGACGGCAAAGTACCAAACCAGGAAATCATAAATCTTCCTGTATTACTGTAGTGCAATCCAGCATACAGTATGTATTAAAGATAAAAAGACATGGAAGAAAAAGAGCAGAGCACTGATAATATACAACATGGCCTAAATACAGCGCATTTTATTTCATGTGTAGTTCACTGGGGACAAGGAAATTGATGACAGTGGTCCATGACAGGGATTATTTCCAGCAATAATAGTCCCCAATTAACATAGTGGGACGGGCTGGAGCAAATGGGGTAAAGTATCTCATCCAAGGTACAACAACAGAGTCTGCTACATGGATTAGAACACACAGCCCTTCGGTGATGAGAGCAGAGAATTACTCCCTTGACACACCAAAAAAGTAGATCCCTTTAATATTTCCTAATGAACTCCACCAACAGCATCTTTCTACCGATTTCCCTGTGACAGGGCCCACATTGCTGCGTGACACCCTCTCAGATTTACAATTTGTTAACGCAGGTGCGATTCTTTGTAGTGTACTAGAAAGAAATAAGTGCAGGTTAAGAAAGTCGCGTGACCTCTGCCCCCTGGAGGTGAGGGAGCTCGAGGGAAGTCAAAGCCGAAATTCTGCTTTTTCTTTTTCCGGACTTCCATGCTGCTCTCTTTTTATAAAGTATAACTTTCAAGACCACAGAAGCAGCATCAGCAGAAATATCCTTGTGAGCACAGTTGAGTCCACTCAATCATCTAGAAATGGAAGGTGCATTGTACGACCCCGGAGACTTCCTGAGTAGCTGAGCAGCTGGGCAAAGAGACATCTGGTGAGGGAGACCACTCATGTCTCACTTGTGAGACAAGGGACAACTTTGACAGAGCTATAGAGACTGTGACCCATCTCCTGCTGTCCTACCTTTTTGCTAAGGCTTTCTGGGCCCAGTTTGAAGACTGGTTGCAAGCCCTTTCACTCCACTTTTCCCTGACCAATGCTTTCGTCATATACGGCATCTCTCCTGTCAAACTTCCTTCTGATGTGATCTGGGCCGTGGTGAACACGTGGGAGAGTGAGGAACATGGGGCTGTTCAAAGGCATCGAGGTCCCAGTCAAGGCAGCAGGTAGCCTGGCCCTGTCCGTTATTAGAGAGAACTATCACCTCAGAGATCTGTGGAGAGAAGGGAGGGAGGAAGCAGAAAAGCTGTAGAAAATAGAGGGCAGAGGACTGTACCTCAAGAATCTGTGAGATAGATCATCATGTTGTCACGCCCTCTGCAGCCAGAGGGCGCTCCTTCTCTGTCCTGTCCCTAGTTTCCGGTCTGCTGTCCTTCCTGTCCCTCTCTTTCCCTTGGGCTATATATTTCCGGGTCTTGCACTCTGTCCTCGCTCAGCATTGACGTTCGGATGTCCTGAGACCCCCCTAGCACCAGGGCGCCCCACGTCCGCTCCCTGAGGGCATAGGTTTCTATATGGCATTCCTGAACTCTTTGCACTAATGAGCCCGGGCCTTTTTCCCGTCTCGCCGCTACGCATATGGGTCTATTTCCACTCTCCTGCTCCCCACGGTTAGTCCCTTTGGACGTCCGTGACACATGTAACAATAAACAATGGGATTTGTCATGTTTTAGAAGCAATGAAAAATGACTTGGAAAAATGCACCTGCACAAGAGAAATTGCTGCTACAGTATGTAGCTGTTACCTTGTCTAAACTTAATGAGATGCGTTCATATATACTGTATTAAGTACATATTAATGTAAAGATTTCTATTTTGGGATTCTCTGTATTTATTTGTGAAAAGAAAATGAAGATGAGAGAAAAAGTGCAGCAGTTAACAATATCCAGAGCACTTCCCAAATCCAGCCCACAAGGCAGGGTGTTACAAAGGAAGTCATTGTAAAAATAAGTGATCTCCAAGCTGCATGGAGATCGCAACAAAGTACCTGAGAAACCCTGCACAATCAAGACAGAATAAAGTGCCCGTTTGAGAAAAGGGGCTAAATCCTTCACAGCTGTCTCAAGGTGTTGATGAACTGAGCTGCAAATAATAGTTTTACTCATTTAAAACTGCTTGATTTAGACCAAGTTTAAATGCAGTTAAAACACACATACTGTACACTACACTTATTTTGGAGGGGCAATTTGCCCCCATTAGAGAGTACGGTTTCGATGTAATTGGACGTGAAGGCAAACGCAAGCAACAGACAACAGGAAAATAATATGCTCAATGTATTATGCGCATAACATGGAACGCAAAACTACCGAGACACAAAAATATCCCAGTGAATACATATGTGGCGATCGTATTATTTTTATTATTATAGCTTGGTTTAGCCAAAAACTTTCCTCGGCGACCACCAGATGCCCTCTGTCTGCGGCTGACTGAAGCCAAGAACTAACCACCGTGGACCACTTACAGTCCAGATGGTTTCAGCTTGCACAATTATTTTAAGCACTTAGCAGAGTTGCAAGAAAGTGGTTATCATTCATAACTACGCTTCAGACCAACAGATATTTGAATTAACAGAAAGCACACTGAGATGTACACAGGGACTTACAAAGTACAGGATAGTCCACGTGGAGTCTTGTGAGGGAAGAGCACAGCGCAGGGGGAAAACAAACCCATCAGTTAAGAAGGAGCTGAGTGGTGGAGACGCATGGGAGTTTCGTTGTTGGAATGCTTTGGTCGGATGTTAGCAGGAACGGAATAAGATTTACAAGCCGGCAACAGAAATCAGTTTGAAAGGGACTGGAAGCCTGGGCAATTGACAAAGAACAGGAAAAACGTGTTGTTCTCTAGTCTTAGTTGAGTAAGCAGAAGGGCAGGAGAATTATGAACTAACCATGAGTTACATACTGAAGATTTGTAACAGTAAAATCAGATCCGAAAAGGCAAGGAGGCGGTCACAACAGATTGGGTGCAACTGTCCTAACAAAAGGAAGGTTTGGGTTTTAAGTTGGGCACCTCAAAGTGGATCAGTGACAGACAAGCATCTGCAACAGACGGCTTAATATCTAAATCCGGTATAGAAAGTAGACATTTGAAGAATCTTTGTTTACATCAGAGTTTCATTGCTGGAATGCTTTGGTCAGATTTTAGCTTAGCCCTTTCAGGTTATCAGGCGATGTAACAAAAGTCAACAGACATCACTCCCTTTCGAAAGGACCCCAACACGTATCTGACCATGATAATGTACATGCGTTCATCCTTGTTCTGCATCTCAGGGAGAAACCAGTTGTGTTAAAAAAACAAGTAATATACTGAAGGGAGCAGTATTAAGATTGCACATGTACAGTCAGTCTTCAGTCCAGAGTGAATTATTTTTGATTGCACATACATTCCTTGTGAGCACGTTAGATAAATGTTTCTGATGACAGTGGTTGTCTTCCAACCCATCAATAGTATTTTTCATTTTTCTTTATACGTATTTGCATCATATATAACTTGTGCATATTTCATGCTCTGAAGCCTGGTCTTGAAAGCTATTGAAATACTGAAATAAATTAAAACACTTTTCAATTAAATAAAATCTATGAAGAGGAATGTTTAGAGTTACTGTATTTTACCAATGTACAGTCCAGTCCTGTATTCAAACATCTTTTCTCTGCATGCACTGTACTCTTTGCTATCAGTGCTTATGCAAGCGAGGTGTGAGACAGGCACGACAATTTGCACGTCCGTCAAATACGCAACAATGCCTGGGTCAAAGAAAATCATTCTGTGGATTTGTGAATAATCCAGAATTGAGTTCCAGGGGCAAAAAAATGTATGTGCGGCCAAGACAGGATAAACGTCATTTTAGGCAATGATCCATAATTTTGTTTAATACTTAAAAAAAAAAGTTTAGAATGACAATTTTAGAATGTTTCTTTTTCTTTTCGTGCAGATTTTTGTGCTGCTTTTCTCAGTTCCAGTTATCTTTGTTATCCAGTTATCTTTGCCCTGAAGTCTATTTTATCGCAGTGCAGAAGACCATTACGCTACTGAAATTGAAAAGCAACAGACTGGTCATCTGAATGGTTTCTAGTTTTCATGGTGATGGCTTTGCATGTTTGAGGAGTTATTTTTGAAATGTTAACACAACATGATGAGTGCTTCCTGCGGGTACATGCAATAGTCTCTGCCAGACCCTGACTCAAGTAAATGTCAAAATTTGGTTCTTTTACTGGAAGCCAAGAACATACACATTGTATTGAGGCTGGGAAATTCAAGTGGGCTTCCTTGCATATCTACGACAGAGGGCAAGCAGGGCAGCTGTCTCTGATCTGTGCTATTTAACAAGGCAATTGACCATTTACTCACAGGGCTGGAGAAAAACATCCAAGCCTTCACCTTTGCCCCTTAAAGAAAAGCTACCCTTGTTAGCCCTTATCTGCAGCTTACTAGAGACATTTGAAAACCCATGAAAAGGGTAACAGAATGTTGTCTGAACAACATATTTAGTCTTCAGATATTTTATTTTCTTGTTCTAATGTAGATGAATTATACCGATATGAGTATACTGTACAGTATATGTGTGTATACACAATCAAATGGCTTTTTGAGCTATTTCTTTCTAAGCAGCTGAAGAAAGACTTTTGCCCCCAAAACACAGAAATAAATTATTTTAACCATTTGAATCCTGTGCACAATATGAAAAAATCATTTTTTTAAATTTATTTGTAACCTGGATTTAAACATACTCTGAAAACTATATACAGTATACAGATTCAATAGCAGCCCGTTAATGGAAGTTGACCTACTGTGAAATGGATCTATGAAACTAATGACCAAAAGAAGATTTTAATTAACATTACTAAATTTTAAAAAACTGTTTTATTATTATCATGAAAAAATAGACTAGGATTTGCTCTAGGGCAATACTTCTTTACTTTTACCCATCAATTATTCCCGTGAGTGATAGAGCATTTCTGAAAAGTAAAGACAGACCTCTGGTTATCAGAGCAAAAAAATCTATTTATATTGTACATAATGCAGACACATTACAAGGATTACTGTATTCATCTCTTCTCAGATGATGAGCTTTATATAGATACTGATGCTATCCACTGCATTGAAGGGACTTTGTCTTTGTCTAGGAATATTGGTGAGTGACTGAGGAATTCTTAACATTTTAGAGACTTTCTTTTCCATGTCCCCGGATAACCAAGTCTGGAATTCTGCCATTAGGCACTTGAGAGCAAGACAACATAAGCTGGCTTTCTTGCAAGACACAGTACAGCTGAAAATTGTATTGTGAAGCACAGAAGGGTATTACTTTTGAGGTGTTTGCATAACATACAGTACACAGTGGATTCAAATCCCTGCCTCTGGTGGGCCTCCAACTAAAGTCTTATACTGCAGAGAGTTTAAAAGCTCCTGAGAGTGCAAGCAAGGAATATTGCTGTAATAGTCTCATCTCTTGCTAAGAAACCTGTTACACAAACCTGTGACCTTGCGCACATGAAGTAACAGTCTGTATATTAATAATACCCTGCTTACTGGTCAGACTCATGAAATATACCATCTTGCGCTGAATATGTTAACTTATGTACATTAATCGGAATAAAATCTCAGACATTGCCAGGGCTGCAGCCCTGTTAAACCGCGGTCAAGCTTTTGCCTGTGTTTTAGAATCCGAATCCCAGGATGTGTCCCCCAGTTGCAATGCTGTGGGAATGTCTTGCCCCGCCACTCTAATGAAATACGCAGTGACTTGGCCTGGACCCCTGACCATGCCTCCAGCCCTGTGTTCATTTGTACAAAGCACACCCAGAGCCAATGGGGTTGGGTGATCAGTCTCCATGCTGGTGAGGCACTGGCAGAGACTACGTATGTCTGAGTATTGTTAGCTTACAATAATATTTGCTTTAGCTTAACATGGCTGTAGAGGGAGACAGATGACAGTTTTGGGCACAATGCTTCACCCCTATATGGAACCTCATTGGAGACTGTGTGTTAGCTTTCTTTCCAAGGATAGCATTAACTCTTATAAATATGAAAGTTAGTGTAACCAGGGATGGTATTAAATAACTAAGAGTATATTTTAAAGCACTTTTTTGTTCGTTTTCTTACTTAATATACAGTGTTGCAGTTTCATTTCATATATTGTCCGGGGGGTTTTTTAGGAGAGAGAAAACAAAAATATTTTAGTTTGACATACTTTTACACGCTTCTGCTCACACCTCACATCTTGGCTGGTTGGCTCGAAATCGCCCCTTCCTAGGCAACGAGAAAAAATATGATTTTTTTAACCTCTCAAACTCCTGATCACAAGGTAAATCTTTGAAAGAGGCCCTTTGAAACATGTAGGACATTTGTTCTGTGGCACTATGTCATTGTGATGTGACATTCGGTCTGGGTTCCCACTGATGCAAGGCTCTTGATCTACTTGTTAGCTATTTTTGCCATTGCAGAAATTAAACACTAGAAATCGACCCGGCGTTTCACCTCTGAACTCCTCAGCCACACAGCCCACATGAGTGTCACACTCATAACACTTCAAGGCTGGTCCTCTGACACAGGGGACTGACAACTTAAGGCAGGGACATCATCAGTATAAGATCTCGATACAGAGAGGGTGTCACCTGTTACTCATTTGGAATTATACCTTAAGAAAGTTAATTTATTCATATTAAGATGAACATGGTGCTCCCTTCCAGAAAATGTCAAATAAATATAATAATATTGGTATTCATATTTTTTTTAAAAGAAGTTAAGGACTGTTTTAACATTCCATTGATTACATTTATCCAGAGTGCTGAGGTCAAAGGTATTTAACTTTCTCCTTCGCTCTTTCTGCAATCAACAAGACAGTTTCTAATTTCTAACCTGCTACAATTTGAATCAATACACTAAAGACAGAGCACATGCAAGGCACTGAGCCTAGCAACAGAAAGCCTAAAGTCAAAATGGAACACAATTATTGTATACATTTCTTGGCAATGTTTCATTTTTCAGTGGAATGAAACACATTCATGGTGCTTAACAGAAGCAGTCTCTCTCTCTTACTAAACCATGAAAGTAGGACAGAATTTACTTTAGATTGTTGTAGACCATCCTCCTTTTATACTCTACATTACTTTATTCCACTTTACCTAACGTCTTCAGCCATATTCACGTCTTCATGTAGGAGTGCTTATTGTATGAATATTGTTTCCAGTATCAAAGCTCTAATGTACTGTACAATGATGATTACTGTGGCAAAAACAAACAGCAGCTGCTGTAACAAATGTAGTTTAAAATCTGGGCAGATGTTGTGAGAATTGTCATTTGGAAAGTAAAATGACACACTTCTAAATTTAACTTTTGAAAGGATTTTTTATATCCTTTATCTTATTCTGTTTATTGAGATTCTCAGTTTTTTTAAACACACAATTTATGTGGGGACTTGCTCATTTTTGCCACAATGAACATGTTCCCAAAAACACTTTTAAAAAATTAAGAGCAAAAATAGCAGTTTGGCTGAAAAAGAATGAACCATATCAGGGCAAAATGTGACATGGGCTCCTCCCTTAATAAATGATATTTTTCTCCAACACGTATCTTAGGCACCTGGCTTCATTGTCTACCTTCAACAAGAGTTAGGTTGGCACTCCAGCTAATTAGCTAGAAAAGGGCAGGATAGCAGGTGTTCTGCCACAGAATCACACCAGGACAACTCCTTGATGCTTAACAGACAGGCAGAGGAGTCACATTGCAAGGTTTTACTCCAGAGGTCCAGAGGGCTAAAGACCCATGCTGAGGATGTTGTCTTCTAAACTCAGAAAAGGAATCCCAATTTCTCAATGGGACATGCATTGTGTGCTCGGACCCAAAATGCTTTCTGTTGCCAGAATATGGATTATTTTTTAGATTTAATACAATAAAAGAAACCGACCATTTCTTATGCAAAGAAATATCCTATAGCTGACACCTGTTGATTTTCTTTTCTCTCAGAAATGTTCTTAATATAAACGGTGTACCCAACAAATGCTTCTGACAGCAGAAATGTGCTTGCTGTTGTTGTTGTTTTCAAGTAGTTCCTAGCAGTCTTTTAAAAAGCTGTACAAAAGCCTTGGCAAGAAGAGTTAGTGGTTCAAAAATCACGTATAATAGAATGATGTAAAAATTAATGAAACCACAAAGCAGAATGTAATGAGTTTTTAAAATTGGCTGCTTCGTGCGACTGGGGTTATATACTCACAGAAGCTGGAAAACATAAAAGTAGATGTGCGGTTTGGAGAATTTTTTTTTTCCTTTGGGTTATTCTTGGATTTTAGTTCTGTCCTGTGCAAATTAAATGTGGGAGACTTTTTTTGGAAACACAAGCACCATGAAACACCATATAAAGCAGAAAGCACACTGAAAGCCAGCTGGATGTAACTTTATCAGAGGGAGAACAAAAATTATGAGACTTTAGACTGAAGCCATTTTACTAATTGAAATCTTTATTATCTACGCCACTGTTGTTTTAATCATAATCAGTAACTAATGAGCGTGGTGTTCTCAACTTTCATATCCAACAGAACTTTTTAATGTTCTCCGTGTAACAAAATAATAGGCAACATTCTTCAAGGATTTTTTCAAAACAGTTTTTGAAATCCCTTTCTTCACAGTTGGCATCCCCTTTAAAAAAAGTATTTATTATAATGTCAAAAGTGTCGGCCCAAGATTAACTTTCAACAGACTGAAATACAAGAACATTGCATTACTACACAACATGGAACAGCTCAGGTAGAGAAAATGAACCCCACCATTTTGTTGTTTTCATTTGTTTGGAAGTTAAAAACATCAGTGTAATTTGAATATTTCTCTGACTAGATATTTCTCTTTCATTTCTGGATGTATGACTCTTAATAGGTCTTCTGGTGTTACTTTCAGTTCTCATTAAAAATTATGTTATCTTCTCTGTTACTGGTTTTATATTGCGACTACTTGCTGCCTGTTCTTGACATGGCCCTCCCCAAAAATGAGCTAAACTTTTTATGGCATTTTCACTGGTAAGATCACGAAGAGAAAATGAAAGAAAAGTTCTTGGAATTTGACAATGCAGCTCAAAACAGTTTCAAAACCTAGACTAAGATTCGGATTTTCAAGAGCTACTTTTGCAAGAATGTTAGACTAGTGTGACCATCTCACAGTTAAACCCATTACTTTATAAGGAGCAGTCAATGCCTGTGCGTCAGCCTGAGATGGATATACTGTATATTAGAGCTTGTCATGGGTAATCATGCCGTGTTTTCAACACGGGGACAAGAGGCATTTCTAACATTGGCTGTTTTTGTTGCAGTTCTTAACCAAAAGCAATCTGTGCCATTCGGACAGATGCAGACAGCAGGGGTTTCTTTTTTCCCCATTATATGGAACTACGGGGTGTTCAATTCAATTTTAAATGAGAGTTTTAACTGGACTAATATTGGTTTTGCAGGGGTGTATTTCAGATCCTGGTGAATAGTTAATAGCGGTCACACATACTGTATCCCCTTGTCACTATCCACTTAAAAGGAGAAAACTGTTTCAAGCAGGCTCATTTGGCTCGAAGTATTTTGATGTGAAAATGTCTGCTTTTTAAAGCCACTTAGGCCATCTTTACAGTATGTGAAGGGGTGCTTTTGACACGGATGTTTGAACAAAACCCCCCCACACACAAAAAAAATACCGAAATGTTGTCAGAAAGCATTTCAATATTTGCTTAAAATGTGGAAAACGTGTTTAGGCAATTTAAAACTACTTTTCATCCGGCGGTTTCTATTTTCTAGTATTTATACCACAATCCCGGCAGGTTAATCACTTGCATTGCACGCTTGCAGAAATACAGCTGTAGGCTTTTCACCATGACGGCAACAAAAACGTTAACATTCGGGCGAAATACTTGGCAAACTTTAAAGTGCGGGCTTTGCTTTAGGACAAATACAGAATAGCACCCCTCCATCACAGCTGACTAGCTGACGGCTCCACATTCTGAAAAAAAAAATATTTTAAAAAAGAAAACGGGATCTCGCAAATTAGCAGAAGGTATAATGTCATTTTGGAACACACGGTAGTTCTTTTACATTTCTACTCCTACGTGCTAAACATTTCAGACTGAATAAAAAAGCTAAACACACCCACAGGGCACGGCTTTTCGGCTCCTGTAGGGATTGAGCAGCCTATAAACTGGACCGGGGGCGCCATCAAGCGTTGCTTCCGACGGAGATAAGACGCGGTCTAGAGTGGAGGAGAGCTAGGAGGCGAGGTGGGGTGGGGTAGGTAGGGGAGGACGGGCTGGTCACCGACACCAGCGTCCAGTGCCCCGGGGCGGCGTCCGGCGGTCACTCGTTAGCCGCAAAGAGGGCAGCGGAGACCCCCGGTCCGGCCCTGCTCACAACCAAAACAAAGCGGCCACGCGTGTTTTTCCCGCAGAAATGACGTCACCACACCCCTCCCCTCCTCTCCTCCAGCACAGTGCCTGCGAAAGCACCCCTGGTACCTAAAAAACAGCGGGCGGCGTCGGGCACAGCAGGTACCACCCGGGGAGCCTCTCCTTGTGTTTCACCCGACAGTATTGTGGGACGCGGCGGAGAGAAAAGGGGAGCTGGGCGTCTCACACAATAGTCTTGTGATCGGCTTAGGAGAGTAAGCGGAAGTGAGGTCAGAGAGGCAGGACGTCTCCTCCATGTTATTATTTTTATTGTGGCTGTGTGATGGTACGGTCGGGAGAGTACGGATTTCTCCGAGCCCTGTAGCAGCAGCAGCAGCAGTCGCCGCTTTGCCAGCCCGGGGAGACAGAGAGAGCTGCCCCCGGCGGAGACGAGCAAGAGGCGATCGGGGGGGCAACAGGGAGAGAGGGTACCGCTGGCGTGCGCGTCCGGGGCTGGGTGCCTCCGATTGCAGCCCCGTAAAATAAGATCACCCACCAGTTGAACGGCGCTGCCACAGGCTGCTGGCGCTGGTGGCAGGCTGGTGCTGGCGCTACAACAGACCGCTCGCCTGCTGACATGAACGGCATCACCAAGGGCAGATTTGAGGTAGGCTGCCGTGCACCCCGGTTGGGAGACGGGAGGGGGGAACCCGGCCGGACCCGCATGTGTTGCGGGGCCGGCGGTGGCGAGGCGAGGGGCGGCTGTCAGCGCGTCCGCTGGCCGCTGGGCTCCTGTTTGGCTGTGTCCAGGCAGGAGGACCCCTGCCGTCTCCGGTGCCACCGCTGCGTGTTCATCGTAACATCTGTCAGGGGTGGGAGTGGGGGGGTTCGGGATCGGCAGTACTTTCGCGGACGCCTGTTTATGTTGCTTAACCCAGCTGTGACGCTAAACAAACGCACACCCACCCACACACATACAAGAAAAAAAAAAACACAAACAAACCCAACAACAAACCAAATCTGAAACCCCGAAATAAACGCAACAGGATTTCCCGGTGCGCAATGTTGCACGGACGCGCACACCACACATCCTGGCGAATGTGTCGTTTTGTTTTCAACCGGCTGTCCCTTGCGTTAGAAGCTGTGTGATGGGGTTCAGTTCCCCACAGCAGTGCGGGGAAGGGAGACTGGTGAAGCCGCTGTCAGGAGAGGTAGCAGCAGTATTGGCAGGTCTGCACAGAAAAGGCGCCTGTGCGTGTGTGTCCGATTGCATCCGCTTTTGTTATTTGCTGCTCATTTTCCACTAGACGTACGCTGCGCCTCTTTGATTAATCCCTGGCTGTTGGTTGTTTTTTTTTGTTTTGTTTTTTTTTGGGGGGGGGGGGGTCTTTGTGCAGCCTTTGCAAATAAAACGCAGGCGAGGGGGAAGCGACTCAGGCTGGAGAAAATCCCGTGCTTTACGCTCCCGAAACATTTATACTCCGTGCTTCGTGCATCGCAGCTCAATGAATTCGTTAGACCCGGACCGGAGCCGGTTGTCAGTGATCTTGGGGGGGTGGGTTGTGGATGTGGGGTTTCATCCCGTCGGCGGTGTGAGCTCCGTGTACCCTTCTGTAGTACCTCCACGGCAGTGGCTGACAGTCTGGTGCGACACACACAGGCGCCGAGATTGGACCAGGGCTTGTGGATGTGATGCGAGGCCTCTTGATCATTTTGTTGTGATGCAGTCAGAATGTTGTTATTTTAAAGTTACATGTCCAAAACCCTATTAAACAACATCACATATATATATATAGTCCCCCCCACCCCCTCATTTACTATCACTGGTTGGAAGGAATTCTCAAGAAGTTATGCTAGAAAATGGCATTTTTCGGCTTAAAGGTTATTTTGGGTGTCTCCGATTACCTGGGGTGACAGGTAAACAAGCCTGAATATCAGCACAAGACTCTGCAGTGTTTAAACCTGTTGCCCATTCCTCAGAGAGATGTAGGGGTGGACTTCCATACTGCCCTGCTCTGTGGCTGATGCCCCCACCACTTTTTTTCCCATACACCACACCCGGGGGTTGGGGAAATGTTAAAACGCAGGCCTGTCAGGCTAGGGCAGTGCCACACTGACAATCTACGCACACAGCTGTCCGTTGGCCTAGAGAGGCGATACAGGTTTTACAGAGCGTATGATCACTTTCATCGAAATACTTCCATTGCTTCTTTTTTTATCTGAGGTAGGGAAACTGCGATCCGGCCCTCGTGGTCCTGACTCCCACAGATCCCCTTGAGCTCTAAACAGCTCTTTACCTGGATTAGTTTTTCGCCAGTTAAACCAGTTAAGATTTAACTGGATCAGGCCGTCTCTTCACCAGAGCCTTCAACTGCTGGCGATTTCAACAAACGGAAATCCTACCAGATTCTGAACTCTGAAGTCCAGAGGTAGGAAATAATTAATCTAAAGGAAGCCATAACTCAATTTTGAAAGTGAAACTAAGGCACAGGATCATATACCTAAGTGCCTGTATGTTTGAAATCTGGTTATAGCTGTAATATAACGAGATCACTCATTATTGTTTTGAACTTGCTGTGTGAGAAAGGCAGCCTGCTTCCTGGCATGTAATTTTGTCTTCGTTAGAATCTGCTACAAGCCAGGTCACGTAGTGCCAACAAGATGGGCAATCTAAGGTCCTATGACCTAATATGAACCATCTAAGGCCAGTTTTATTCTTGGGGAGGAGCTGCGTCAGCATGTGTAGGCTGCAGAGGAACAAGTAACAGGTTTATTCCATGCTGAAAACAGAAGAAAGAAAACACAGCGTGCTCACACCTGAAGAAGGCTCCACAGCCAAAACGTTGTGTTTCTTTTCTTCTCTTTCAGCATGAAATAAACCTATTACTTGTTTTTTTTACAGTTTAATTCCTTGTGACTAGTTTTTATCATATTAACCAGATTAAGTACCATTCTAACCATAGTGTATCAGTGGATAAACCTGGTAGGTTATGCATTCCTTCATTTATCGTGCAGAATGCAATCCAACTACTTACAGTAAGTCCAGAAAGCCTAATAAGAGTTACTGTAGCCTGAGTGCTCACCATATAATCTGTCATCTTTCAGTCTGGCACAAGCTCGGGATTTTAGTAAGAAACAAGCTGAGAAGTCAACAGTTCGGGAATTCCTCCTAGGAAATTCAGAGTGAGCTGGCAAATGAAGTGACTTTCTGTTTCCCGAGGACAGTGGTGTAGGCTGGGGATCTGAAATTTGGTGGAATCTAACACCCTAGACCATGAGAAAGGAAAACAATCTTTGCTTTTCAAACAGACACAGTTTACTGACTGGAACCAGACTAGAATGTTTAAGTACAAGCCTTCCAAAAGCCATGACAGTTTTTAAAGTGGTCTCTTCACATCCTTTGGCATTGAAATAGCCATTGTGTACTGTAACTGGGCTAAATGGAAATTACAAAACAAGAGTTATTCATTTCTAAATAAAGAAGAGACCGGATCATAACCACCTGATCAGTTTCTTTAAGAGATCATATGTTTTATTCCCTTTTTGTTTTGAAAGTTGCTCTGGGGTGCAGGTTGTTTTGAACTGTAAATCACAACAGCCAAAGACTTTTAATGCCTCATAACGAAGTAAAATTATTGAAACGCTGATCAATCCTGAAACTTGCTTGAACAATACAGTACGTCCACACTATTAAAAAAAAAAATGCTGCTTGAAATAATTGCAACGAAATACCATGTGGCATGCCAACTCTTTTATGAACTAAGACTAGTAGGTACGTTGTGGATGTATTTGATTTGAAATGTAGAAACCTAAAAGATCATTTGTCAACAAGCCATTTTTGTCTTGTAAAGTAGGCCTGTATTTCACTGTTAGATTTGTTTGAATTACTGAGAAAAAAATAGTAGGGATATAGCAATTTTAGTGTACTATTGTTACTTTGTGGCCTGTTGTCTTCCAGTGCTAAAATTAAGCTTAGTTTATTAACTATTTAAGCCCGATCTTGTGTGGCTCATGGTTGTCTGAAGTTTGGTAAATTAGGTGTTGGGTTTTCTAGCACACGCCACTTTTAAAAGTAATCACTGCATTTCTTCCGTCATTTCAGTGCAATAGCTTCTGATGATCCTATTATTCAGTCGTTGTCTTTCTCCCTGTCTCTTCCTGAATGTTGCTTAGCTCAAGCCAGTAGCACCCTCCGTGTAATTTCTGAACCCTGATTTTTAATGAGTGGAAAAGACAAAGATATCCTAACTCTGTGTAAAAGGTAAACACATTTGCAGGGTGTTTACAATTAAAGAGGATGTGTTAAAGACACTGATGCATTTCCAATGTTACTGGTAGCTGGTGTCTTTCCAGTGTGTCTGTGCTGCCATGATAAGCAATAATAAGGCCAGAACTGTTGTCTGTAGATGCTGACTTGACTAGCACTGTTAACTTCTTTCAGCTTGATCTCAGATCATATCAGAAGATAGGTACTGCTAAGCCATGTCAGTCCTGTGCTTGGAAACCCCCCAGGAAAGACCAGGTTATTGTTTCTAGTGGTGTTGGTTGACCAGTAGGAGGCACTCTGACATAGGGACCAGAATTTCCAAAATCACTGCCCAAGTATGGGGACAGGGGACACTGTGTAGTAGGAGCTGAAATCTTACTCCAGTGTAATGAGTGTCATAGGGCACTGTACAGAAAGGTAGAGGTGTGAACCTTTTTTTGAATGAACTCCACTCTTAGCTTGTACAGTTGGGCCTTTCTATAGTTTCTCCTTAATTCAAGTGGTGAAACAAGTTTCCCACTTCTCCCCTTGATCTGCTGTGTGATGGGACTGCTGGTTCCTAATGGCAGCAGGGTGTCAATCGTAGGGGTGCTGTACCTCGGGGGAGGATGGAGTGGGTCTCATCTTACTGTGTATGTGAAACACTCAGAAATGCTTTTTTGTCCTTTTAGGATTAAAAGTGCTATATAAACTCCAGGAATGTATATATTTAGGATTTTGGTGTACATGTTCTCAGTAGTGCATAAAGAATGTGCACTTATGGCTGCCTGAGTTATAATTATGTTGTAAAACCATTTTTATTTTACTTTTTTCTATGTTCCTGTCATTACCGTTTCTTTTTCTGCAGTGAGTGTGTGTGAGTGTGTGTGTATCTGGTACTGCTGTCTGTCCCTTTCTAAGGTGAGGTTACCTTCAGTATTTACATCAAGGGTATTACTGAAGCCTAATTAAACTTTAATCAGTAATGAGTATTTAATATTCTCCGTTTCAGTACTGTAGGCAGCAGAGGCAAAATGATATGTTTGATCAAGAACAACATAAGACAACATAAAAAAGATAAACATACTGTAAATTCCTGTTATATTTTTTGATTACTCATCTGTCTGAAGTTTTTGGTTATTAGACCTTGGAGCAGCTACAACATGTCATGTTAGAAAATATTTTTTCAAGTACCTACAGTAATTGCAACCAAGGCAGATCAAATTTGGGTTGAAACCATCTTAGAATGTGAACTGAAAAACACCAATTTACTACGCTTTAACTTATGTGAATTACCTTTTAATTATTGCTCATTTTTAATCAGGCACAGCACAGTAGTCCTTTCTGACTGACATTTTTATACATCTGTTTTTTATAATTGTCATGATCTGGTTAATTTGTTCCCGTTTTGATGAAAAAAACACAGCCACTTTAGTTGTGTGATAGAATCATTGCAAATTGAAAACATGTCTGTGATATCTTAGTGTCATAAATCACACGTGCTGAACAACATTTCATGCATTGCTCTTGACAAACTAGTGTTGAAACCATTTTTGCAAAATATTTCCTACTAGAAAATTAACCTTTTTAGCTTGGCATGTACTGCAAAGTTGTGGATGGATTACCACAATCCATGAGAGGAATGAAGTTCAAGTTCGGTAGCATTTTTGTTGCTGTAAATTTTACTTTTACAGTCTGCATTGCTGGAGGGGCGGACAAAGAATGGATCATTTTTACAGAAAGGGAGAAGGTTGTCTAATGTCGGTCAGAGGCTTTGCCAAGCAGGGTAGTTAAAGCTGTTGGAGAGTCGATCTGAGAGAAATGGAGGTGCTTAACGGACTTTGGATCTGCTAAAGTGGAATATTGTCTGTAAAATAGAAACATATTGGACTTTCCACACAATAACAGGGAAATGTATAAATATTAAACAAAGTAAAAATAAATACTACATAGGTTTAAAATGTATCAATGGTGCCCTAAAAGAGTGTGTCTGTTGCTTTATCAGGTATGTTGTTTGCATCTTGTATGGTTAATCAAATTTCATAAAGGATATTTACGACATGAAATAAAGAGCTTGGATATTTAAGGCGTAAAAGGTACAGGAACAGTTTTCATTGACTGTGTTGATTCTAATTGTTACAAAAAGTGAAAAGATCCAGGAAGCATACATACAGTATATATTGACTTAGTGATACAATTGACATAAGCAATAACAAACACCCATTGCCCTATACTAATCAGTTAAACTGAGGGTTTGCTGTACATTGAGAACAATGCAACACTCTCCAGCAAATTAAAAATGAAGCATAAAGACCAAGCAGAGGCGTTGAATTGACTGTGAATCCCAAGTCCCTCTGTCGCTTTTTAATTTTGTGTTTTGTTTGTGTGTCTTGAAAGCATGACATTACAACATGAGATACAATGGCGGGAAATTGTATGTGACGTTGTATAGCCCGTGTGTATTTGTATCTGTACCCTTTCCAAATCTGCCATACTTCCCATCTGGCATCTGTGTCAGAACAATTACTGTTTATGCCATTTGAGATAACAATCGACTGCAGTGCTGGTGCGCTTTCAGATACTGGCTGTATTATTCAAGGTATGAACGACTGCTGCCTTATTAGATATAGTTACATATAATAGGGTTTCATCTGGGGTTCATGATAGGGTTATATGTAGGATTAAAACAAATACAATACCATTTAATCCTGGGATTAAATTAAGCAATAAGGCCAGGTTTTGGTACATGTGGCATGGACGTTAATTAATTTGTCAACATTTAAGAGACTGTTTTATGTTGAAATATAAAATTTAACTCTTAAGCATGCTTTACCCTTTGTAAGACTCATTTCTTTTACCTCGATTTGAAAAGAAGACAGAGGCCCAGGACATAATGCCGTGTAGACTACAGGAAAATTAATTCTACACAAAAATGGTAACATAATAACATTTAGCACCTGAATGCCTGCAGGAGGCGATATGACCCTTTTTCCCTATAGAGCAGAAGGCTGGTTAATGGAGTCTCGCCCACAGTCCACAGTCAGTACCCCCTGAATCTGGTCTTGTCACTATTTCCCTCGTCTTCTTTCATGTTTGGGATGAGGCACAGGTGTGTTTATACACCCCAAATCCACCAGTCACACCCTGACAGCAGTGCTGTGATGTGCTTTTCATCACAGACTGGACGTGTACAGATGAGGAGTTGACAACTGAAACATTTTGACTGGACCACAGTAATTGGCGCATAGGCAAAACAATATGACCCTCTCGCGAACATAGCCGGATGAAAAAAACAGACGGTAACTTCACAGGAAGAAAAGACACGAGGTGAATTGCAAGCAAAATAAAATCAGAGAAAACGTGAATGGAATATATATTCCTATAGGTAAGGAAAATAAATGGAAATGTATTGTGAAAAATAACATTAGTATTATATTAAGGAATGCTTACTTATGTTTGATAATTAATTAAACACTTTAATTTTCAATTTTAAGCAATTATTCTTTCACACTGCATTGAAAAGATATGGTGTGCAAACATTTCCCCCAAGACTGCCTTTCACTGTCCACATCCAGCTATAGCTTTATTGGATTACTGTGATCATAAATTGGCTCTTGTCTCAGTGACTGAGTAGTGCTCTCTTGACCACTTGTTTAGCGATCCCCGCTGTATTTAACTTTCTCTCATTTTGTTTTTATGTGCCTTTGCTCAAGCTGTGGTTTGGGCTCCAGCAGTCATGAGCCTTTAGTCACAGGACAAAAAGTAGTCTCTATTATTTGCTGTTTCAGGGGAAATACAGTATGTGTTCTTGCTGATGTTATGCTTTTTTTTTTATAAGCGGTGATATACAGCACTTGGCTTCTTCAAGAACCCGCAAGAGAAAAATAACCTTTTCTTTTGAAAAGACCATTTCTTCTCTCTTTAAACAAGTTTGTCTTGCAGTGTTGTGTGATCCTGGTGTATTACCGTGATGGGTAAACTGACCCACAGCCTGGATGAAAACCCTTTCTGTAGCTCTCCGGCAAGTTAGATGTCTGTTTAGTAAAACGGAGGAGCTGTACTAATAAATAGTTGCAGATTAAATAATGGGGACCAGATACTTTTGTGTGAGGTACTGTATGCAGCTTTTTCTGAATAGATGTACATACCAAGATGTTTTCTTTTAAAACTGATTAAATGAAATGTCCGACTGACTTGGAATTGGAGAAAGGAAGACAGAAAAGAGCCATAGTATACGGAGATCACTTCTTTTTGCGTTACAAATCCAGAAAAGGGACCATCAGAGCTTAGTAATTAACTGGTGGCTGGGTGTGTCTCCCGGTCTTGCTGCCCAGTTCCACAAGCAAGGAGAGCCGGCACTGCTGTGCTTCAGATACTATACTGAATCCTTTACCACTCTGAGGCCGCGTTTGAAGAATTCTTCTTCGAGCTGACAAGTGACGAAGCATCCCCAGACTGCAGTTAGCGTCCAGCTCACTATGCTGTGTGTGCATCGAACAAATGGGTTTCTGTGGAGTTTCTGTGAAGTGTGAGAGTTTAAGGCCCTGTAATGCAGTGGCGCAAATGACTTTCGTCCATTCTTCGAGCAACGGTGCTGTGCTGCCACACACGTAGAAGATATTTTAATCTGTTATCGATCTCGGATTTTTGCTAAAATGGGAAAACCTAGCAGAGCTACAAAAATAGCTACTGTAGAGCCCTGGAAATCTTGTCTGTGACAAGGGCATTGTTTGACTCTGACAGTGCTTCAGGAGTATGAGGGCATGTTATGGCAGCTTTTAGTGCAGTTTAAGCACAGTTGACTGGATGCAGTGCCTGTTCAGCAGGCAGACTGCTTGCCCTCACAAACCCTTTGGATGTCCAGATTTGTCCCAGCTGCTGGAATTATGGGTTGCTTCATCTTCAGATCACGCCGCGTTTCACTTGGTTGTCCATGGTTTTAAAAGAGCAGACCTACGTTTTGCAAAGCTGTCGGCTTGCTTTATATTAAGCCTAGTGGAGATGTACTGTAGTCATTTATGTAAGCGCTGAACTATTAAGATTATTACACGATAGGTGTATCAAACACCACAATGAAAGCATGTACCAGTAGCGGTGAGAAACTACAGATTGTTTTTCACATCAGTGCTACAGCTAAAGTTGAATATTGCAAAATCAGTATTGAAAATGGTGTACATAAATGGAAACACTGAATAACCTGAGAGCAGTACCCCGTATTTGGAATATCTTTGGCATTACAGTTTTTTTTTTTTAATTCCAGAGATGCGTTGATATATATTCTGTTTCTTTTATATCTTCAACTTATTAATTATTATAGAACCATGTGTGGGAGAGGTGAACGTTTTAAGTGTTTTTTTTTTATTTCTTTCTCTTCTGTGGTTCCATTCATTCTTTTGCTTTGTAAGTTAATTTGTTTTTTAATAGGTAAAAAATGTTAATAGGTAGTTAAGGTTTTATTACATGGTCAGAAATACGTTGGCACATGTTCAGGGAGAATTTAGATAAAATGTCCATTTTGCTATGAAGGTAAACGTTTACTGAAATAGATAAAATGCTAAATAATTGTGTGGTTTGTCAAGGTCATTTTGTGCCCCTAAATTAATTAATTTAATCGTGCATTTTCCCATTATTGCGGGGAAAGTCAGGGGTTTTACAAAACTCCCCATTTGCAGATTTTGCCTGTTAAATCCGAAGTCCGTGACACTGAGGGTTTTACTGTATAACAGATGCTACTCGCTGCTTCATTACTACAAAATGTGACAGATCTGAATACTTCTGCAAGGCACAGTGTGTGTGTGTCTGTGGCTTCTACTCTCCACACTCTATCAGTTGTGTGATATACCCTGTGAAAATTCTTCATCGACTGGGGAAGGTGAGGTGGATTTCTAGCCCTGTCTTTGCCATGTTGATGTGTGTTTCTTTGTAAAGTTTTGAGAACAGTAGTAACTGTCCCTGCCTTATTTCTGAAAGCTGTCACTGCTATAGGATTTGAAGCCGTGTGCTTGGAGTCAGGCTTGGAGGTCACTCTGAAACCTGCTGTATGATAAACAGAAGATGGATTACAGTCTTAGGCTGCCCTGATGTAAATCCTTCTCTAGCTGCAGTAGCCGTGACTCATTTGCCTAGAAGCTTCTTTCTGATTTTTGCAAATTTACACTTTACCCCCGTTCCTTAACAATAATTGCTTGTTCTAGAGTTGATTGAGGATACATTATACACATAATTAATGGTTACATGCGCTCAATGACATTGTTTTGGACACGACTTGTACTTTTTGCAATGTTTGTTTGATTCAATGAAAGATCCTTTGTCTGAGGTCATTTTCAGGTAGGGCCAATCGTAATGTAGAAATACAGTAAAAATAAACAACGATGGAGAATTAGAAAAATCAAAAGACAAGGGTTTTGAGTGCACAGGAAGTAGGAAAGGGCAAACACAGAACTGATTAAGTAAAAGCCTTTCTGAAGAAGAGGGTTTTAAGCCTGGATTTGAAAGCGCTCAGGGTAGGTGACTCCCGGATATCCTTGGGGATAGAATTCAGAGCTCTGGGGCGCAGCAGGAGAAGACCCTATCAGCCATAGAGGGTGGACAGGCTTGGAGGACTGGCTGGAGACCAGAGTCACACGAAAGAAGAATAGAAATGCTAACAGAAAATAAAAATAGGAGTAAAGGCTTTAGAGTTGACAAAATACCTACTGACTGCATTTTTAAAAATATTATTTATGCTGTTAATAAGTTTGAAGAGTCCCAGAGTTTTTGCTGCAGCTTATTAGCAGTGCAGTGTCCATACAGTACAGCCTGCAGATTTCAGTGTTATGACACGTTTTCATTGCAGTGTAAGATTAATTTCATTTGCTTCTAAAACGTGATCTTCCTAAACTGGTGTGCCGTAGTCGCAGTGTATATGCTGTGTGTGGTTACTGTGTCTTTGATGCATTGTTAGGTGTGTGCAGATTAAAAGTGTTTTATTTGTTTTTAATGGGCAAAAGCTTGGCAGTTTTGTTGCTGTCAAACAGGGTGTTCACTGTCTAAATCCTCTCTGAATCTGAGATTATCCCAGAGCTGGTTGGTACTGGAAGAGCAGTTCAGTTCTGGAGTGTGGGATCTTATTGATCTGACTTTATCAGGATTTTATTAGGGCTGTATTTCATTACTTAGAACTCTGCCATAAGAATCGCTTGTCTTGTTTTACCATGGTGCCTTCTTAAATTCACCACTGTCTACCCCCTTATAATGATGCCCTATGTTTTCTCTCCAAAAGGAGAAAATAAAATGTTTCTTAAAGATATATTTGGACATCAAAATATTTTTTTACAAAGGTTATCCTCTATAAGTTAGTCTTAAGAAAAGGCACCCTTTTGACCGAGAATGTTTGTAATCGCAAACTTTGAGTTTTATTTTCAGAACTCTGGGGGAGGTTTTTTGAATAATTATGCAAATTCACCCCCGCATGGAATATTTAACAAAAATTGCCCATGAAACGCAACATTGCAGATACGTTTGCTCCAAGTGTCTGAACGTCTCTTAATTAATTCTTAAGAATTAGGGTGGTGAGACTGTATGTCTCCAGGGAACTGGTATGGTTAATTGACAACTTTAAGTCAGCTGAGTGATAGCGCAGATGATGATGATAGTAATAATATTAATAACAATAATTGTCTTCCTGATGAAGGTGATTACAGATTCTGCCTATATGGTAATACTAGATTTCGCAATACTGTAACAGAGGTGAGTCATCAGAATACTAATTCTTCTCAGGCAAGGTTTCTGACCCATTGCTGTAGCTTCATTTTTCTCTTTCAAAAAGTGATGGTAAATGCTCAGTAAAACAGAGATGAATTAGACAAGAGCTGAAACATCAATTATGTGACACCACATACTTTCCTCATGTGCTTGTAGCCATTAGCATAACAACAAATGGTAACTTGATTTTTCACCAAATAAATGAATCAGGAATTGCACCAGAAAGTCTTATTTATCCATTAATATACAGTCCATCTGTTTTCTAACTGCTTTTTCCAATTCAGAGTAGCAGGGGTCCCAGAGCCTATCCTGACAAGCAGTGGGCTGAAGGGCCAACATTTCTCCACAGCTCTTTAAGCCCAGAAACATGCTTTGTTAGCAGTCTGTACAGGTTTGTCATAAAGTACAATGTGCGATTTATGAAAGTGTACATTGTTATTTCTTTCATTCAAAGATCCTAGTTGGATATCCATATTTTTGGTGTAAGAATGACAGGTTTAGTCACACAAGAATAATGTGTTATACTGACATGCTTCAGTGTTCGTGATTGTAAGGAAGCTCGTCTGAAAGGGACACACTGTAAGTGCAGGCCTTAGCAAATACCTTAGCAGAGTTTTAAATACTGTATGTGGCAAACGTATTGCTCCTAGTAAGGTAATCATACAAGGCAAAGCATAGAAATAAAGGTTTTAATTACAAACAGTTTAACAGGGCAAATTATGTGTTTTCCACAATAAGGGATGTGTTTCATTAACAGCAGGCATGCACCACTGATCAGTTTGGTTCTGTTAGAATATAATTGAATATAGGGCGAGTGATCCTGAAATTCACAGGTCCTGCATTTACGTACAGTTGTCCAAGTCTGACCCATGTGTGTTGAAATTGTCTAATTAAGGCTATGTGGTTGGATTTAACAAGAGGGAATTGTAAATGTAATCAGTGAAGAAAATGTTTCACTAGATACAATATCAGCCCAACACTCAGCATTAAAAAGATCTCTAATGAGATTTTCAATACCTTCTGTGTACAAAATGCGCAGTTCTAAGGCACTTTCTGATGCGACTGAAATGTGTTGAGCACACCATAATCTTCATGTTCTTTTTTCCTATTCGTATACATTTTTTCTCTCAACTGGGATATATTTGAGGTGCCAGTTTATGTAGCTGGTTGTGTTGAATTCTAGGGAAGGTTTCTCAGGTGATCCTTGAAGTGGCTTTTTTTTTTTAGAAAAAACTCAGGCTTTTAGTGTAATACTTCCTGTAAGCAATCTGGCCAACACCAAGAATATGTGGCCATATACCTCAGGCACCAAGATACCTGGTTTGAGGATCTCTGTGATAGAGTACTTGGTTTTCAACAAGGGAGAAATGTAAAGAGAGGCAGCATAAAAGGCCTAGCATAAATTTATAATGGCTTTCTTAAATATGCCTTTTATTGAGTTCTTTAAATTCCTTTGCACTGCTCAGCTGGACATATTTGACTTTATATGGTCACTGTGGGAAGAATGCTTTCTACTGGGGAAAGTGGAAAATATATATTCTGTGGGACTGAAACTCCTTTATAATGTACATTTTCCCTGTCATATTCAAGATCTCTGGAACAGCTGCAGCTCCAATTGTTGTGTCAACCAACTGTATGTGCTTAATTTAGAATTCACTGTGCAACAATTTCCTTTTCACAATTTTTGTTTGGTGTTTTGTTGGATGTCCAAGTATTCTGTCAGTTATCTTGGCAGTATATCCAATAACTCTTCTTTCTTTTTAGATCACAATATTTGTAAAATATTTAATGAAACCAGAATCTTTGGCTCTGGAAATAATCAATGTGTATATGTAACAGTCACTTAAAAGCTCCATAAGGTCTCCAGAGGAGCCTGTGCTTGAAAGAGAGTTTTTGTTTCGAGTTGGGGGCGTTGTTATAAAACATTCTGAGTGAGGAAAAGTTCTTCATAAATCTAAACAGTTTTTCCTAAAATAATACAGACTTAAGAGTTGCAGTTTGGTTTGTGAGTAATATGTGTCATTTCACTTTTATGGCAATTCTGATATCCATGAGTGTGTGATGGCTTTAAAGTTTTAAATGTGCTTCCATTTGCATGTAGTTTGCAATTCATTAGCATGATTAGGCCAAACTGTGCAAATGTGGAATGTACCACAAACCCACTGCCCGGAGGGGGAATTTGTTGGTACCCCCAGAGGTTTCGTGTCTCACACTGGGAGTTTTTGTTTTCCTCTTCTCTGTGCCCAATGATCAGCAAGTGTTATTTTGTTTACTAGTGTAAAAATCCGTAAAGTGCTCTGTGACAAAGTGTTGCGAAGGGAACTATACCAAATAAAGTGATTAAAACAATGAAAATAAACATTTGGTGGATTTTGTATTTATTATCCCCGGTTGTTTTACCAAACAAAAACTCCATCCATCTAGACGTTTTCTAACTGCTTAACGCAGTTCAGGGTCGCGGTGAAGCTGCAACAGTGCTACGTGATCAAACACAAAATCCTCATGTTTCGCCCGTTTTCCCACAGCCGTCACATGAATTGCAGGAAAGGCTGTTTTTCAAAGCCTCCGTTCTCGCGTTTAGTGCGCTTACAGCAGGACGTCTGTCTTTATCTTTCTTCAAACAGGAAGACCTGAACGCACACCCCAGTCCCATACGCAGCGCAGCCCTGGAGCTCTGGAGATAGTGAAGTTGCTGAGGGCCGTTGTCACAGTTCAGAGGCGCTGGGCTGCTTTGCAATTTGGATTATCTCGACCTTGGGTGGCACCGAAGCTGAGATAATGCAGCAGGGACGATATATTTTGTTTTAGGCATCCTGACCCGCTGTCTGCTACCCAGTGTGTGATACAGTACACACTCAGCGCACCAGCATTTTGAATCAATTTTTAAACTAAACCACAGCTGCGTTGTTCATTAGCTGGTTTTTATTCAGTTGCTGGCTTCTCAGGTACGTTTGGTTTATCTCGCTTAAATCACTCCTGATTTATTCCGACAGTTCCTGTTGGTGCGTCGATGGGGACAGGGGTGTAGGTGGCAGATTGTTTTGAAAAAGACCGTGACAGGAGTCTAGCAGTCAGGGGCGAGCTGCTGACTGTGTGAATTTCGGAGTGTTGAAGGTGTGCATCGTTTGGTGCTTTAGGGGCTGCTTTAGAATTTTTTGCAGCTTGGTTGTGTTTAATTATATCGTAAATATCTGGGGAAAAGAATTGTGCTGAACTTTCAGAATATTTGGAATAAATGTTGTATGTCGGTGTAATGATCATTCTTGCCATTGTAACAAGACTCCCAATGACCACTAACAGGGCCTTAAGAAAAAAATATCATCGACAGACTCCAATTGTTTTATGACTCCGTCTATAGAATAAATGGGCTTTATGAATTAGCATTAGAGGACACTGTAGATACATTCCAGGATAGCACTATAGACTTCAAATTTCAAACCGTATGAGTGAGCAACTCTTAATAAATGTTCTTTCTTTTGGAAATCTCTTTAGCCCTTTACAACATTCTACAGCAGTACTCCACTGTATTTGTTGAACATTAGTCATTTTTAATAATATAAGGCGGATATATTCATGATTTGATTTCATTATGCACATCCAAATTATAAGTGACTTTCTTAATAATAGCTTTAAGGAGTGGATTATTCATAAAATAAGATTTCTTTCAGTTGTTGTCTGTTATATACTTCAGTTACTCACAATATTTTGTTAAAGCCTAGTCTTTTTCCCTGTGTCAGATGGAGTAGTGATTACTGTTTTTTTTCCTCTGTTGATCTGTTGCGCCTTGTTTGTTTTTTTTTCCTGCAATACATTCAGAGCCAGATAAACCCCTGTTAAACTCTGTACCATATCTGCTGAACAGATTGGATTCAGGGAAACGCTAATCTCTGCTGTGTTGACTTACAACTGTAACTGTATGGAAACCAAGGGCTGAGATCGGAGCTGTAGGGAGAATGATAGTTGTCAGCTACAGGTTGCAGTTGGGAGGCTCTGATTTTGACAGTCCACACATGTGCTGCTTTAAAAGACCTTTGTGCTCAGTAAATGTCGGCAAGCAAGCTTGTGGGCACCACATTTTGTTTAGCACTACATCCTTCCTGTGTCTGACTGGTGACTCTTGCATTGCCAGGTTTGATCTGCTGCGATATTTCCTTCATACTGAAACAGCCCCTGACTTTGTGTAAGGTTCTCTGTTCTTAAGGTTGCTGTCTCCTGAATACTGAATGGCTTCATGTTAAACACTGCATTGTATATTTTATCATTGTATATTATAAAATAGCTGAAGAAATCAAAAGCCGAAAACATTTACATCACTCTTTAGGTTTGTGAGGCAGTCTTGTTGTGTTTGTCCTTTTATGCGTTGGTCTGTATTGTTCGGTGTTTCTGCCTTTTATCAGTCAGAATATCTGCTATAGTGAGCTCTGCAGGAGTTTGCCCGGGAAATAAAAACAAGTATAATGGGAAATGGGATTTTGATGATATACACAGCCTTCTTGTCCACCATTCCCTTAATTCTCCACAGATACTCTTCATGCTTTAACTTGTGCAAAACTATTCATCCCGGTCTTGTGGTATCGCATTTACAAATGGCATTAGGGGCATAACTTGGGCATTAGGACCCACACTGACCGCAGGGTGAGCGCCCCCTGCTGGCCCCACTAACACCTCTTCCAGCAGCAGCCTTAGCTTTCCCCAGGAGGTCTCCCATCCAGGGACTGACCAGGCTCACACCTGCTGGGCTCCAGTGGGTTCCCAGGTGTGAGTTGCAGGGTGATATGGCTGCTGGCTTTTGCCAGATCATTCAGGTGCTGTGTTCCAAGCCCCTACGGGATATGAGATTGTTTTTTGCTTCTGCCATACAGGCCAGCTTTGTGGAGTTACTAGGATATTGTTGACTGATGCAGTTTTCTCCCATCTCAGCCCCTGCACTCTGGTTCTTGTTGGCCTTGCAGTGGTACCACTCACTAGTTTCCTCCTTTCCCAGCTGCTCAGTAAGCTGTCAGTATCTGGGTGGTATGATGCACCTTCCTTTTTATAGATGATTGAGTAGGCTGGGCTTACCGGGGATATTAAGAGACTTTGATATTTTTTTTTCTGCCTTTCTCGTAATCTGTGCCTTTCAAAGACTTTATCCCAGACTTTCTCGGAAAGCCCCTTGGTCTTCATGCTTCTCCCCTTGAAATTCACTCCCCAACTAAGGAACCTCACCAAAACCGATGTTTTTGTCCTGAAATCATGAGAACTACTATTGTGGCACACAGAGGCCACTTAAGTAATGGTGGTTCATTAAGGCTTGGAGGTTTTTTTCTGTGCTGTCCTCCTAGGCTGAAATCGAATTATATGAGCATTGTTCTATTGTTTTCCAGTAAAAACCTTAAAACGTGTATTGGCAGCTTTAGTATTTTAGTTTGTGTTTCTTTTTCGTAACTCTGAAAGCATCCATTAATCAGACACCGTGGATCCTGTGGAATGTAAAAAACCTTATAAACTACAAAAAAAACGGCTTTGTAATGCCCACATTGTTACTGAATAAGTGGAATCTTCTTTGACATTGTTCAGATAGGATTTAACAGGATTCCTGTTATTCCATTACTTTATATTATTTTTTTACTATTTTAAAATATAGGACATATGTTTATTTCTCTTAGACTCATGGCAGGTGAAAAACCGAATGGATACAGCTAGAATCCAGATCATGAAATTTTTTAGACTTTTGTCTTGCCTTATGATTCCCTGTAAAGCTGAATGCTAGTGGTTAACAATTAACACACTGAATATGCTTTGCACACCTGAATCTTGCCAGTAGGAAAACAGATTGATTTCCTTCTGTGAGAGAATCAAGAACAAATTTAGGCCTGGTTTTGGTCACATATTAATGTGGTGGCACAACTGCTCAATTGGCTTTCGAATAATGGGAGTTAATAATTCACTTCAACATTGGAGAAGCAGTTTTTAAACCAAAATGCCTTGAAAGAAATCATGTCATCGTTGCACTGATAAGCGGTGTATAAGTAACCCGAAAAAACTTTTCGGCCTGTAATGTATTGTAACATCTGTAGTGAATGCATTAGGGATGTATTTGCTAACCCAAAAGTTAATGAGTGGAGGTCTCAGTCACTAGCGCACACCCTTCCCACTGAGCTATTTAATTGCACATCACACTGCGGCTACCACAGTGGTTAGCAAAAGCTTTCGGCTCATCTGCAATGCATCGTGTTTGTGGCTGTCTGGTAGGTCTTGTAAACGAGCTTCCACACTACGCACATGATCTAGCCTGCTTTTAAATAAAGCTTGTTCCACCTTCCGCTCTTCAGAAAGCTGTTTTTTTTTTTCCCTCATTGTTGATAATGTTGTTTTACGTTTTTTTTTCCCAGGTTTTCTCAAACAATGATGAGGCACCCATTAACAAAAAGCTTCCAAAGGAACTTCTCCTTAGGTGAGTGTCTAATCCTTCTTAAGTAATTAGGAACGCTAATCCATTCCAGTGAGAATGCTGTGCTGGCTTGTAGCAGGCCAAAAATAGCGTCTTGGAAGGTTATCGGCAAAAGTTCAGGAAGACGAGTGTAAAATATATTCATGGTTCCTGGAGAGGTTCTGGCATCATAAATGTGTTTTAAAGAGGATAGGAATAATCCGGATGGCTGGAAGAATTCAAGGATATTTGGGGGATTGTGTTTCTTAATTCCCAAAGCAAAAAATGAGGCAAGGGTGACTTCAGTGTCACACTTCATAATGTGATTGTCATTCCCACCATATCTTTTGGAATATATTGTTGTGGGTTAAGAAAATGTTTGAACTTGCCCTTGAGCTGGAAGATGGCTGGTCGTTGGGTCTGTGCTTGTGTTTTCAGTGCAGGTCCCAGGGTTTGTAGCTGAGAGAGTTGTCAATGCTGTTCGTGTCTTTGTAGTACGTTTGCTGATTCCACAGGACTGGGAAGCGGTTCATCTCGGGAGCCTTATTTCGACGATTGTTCTCGCAGTAGGGCATGGTGACCACAAAGGGCTTCAGGAACTGTAAAAAGGGAATAAGCTTCACATGAGTGGTACCTTTGGAATCCATTTGTCACCTTTAGAAGGACATTGTTAACATCCTCACCTGTTAAGACAGAGAATCTACTGCAGCGCCATTTATGATGTATTAAGAAAAAAAATAAGTAACCGAATTCCTTGCCCACCCTCCTGTATGTGAGTTATGTTTTATATGACATTGGGATAGCAACATAATGTTATCTTTTATGTAGATCCTTACGTGCGTGCAGGAAAAATATGTATCAAACATTAATATGCTTTAAATAGAAATAGCAAAAGAAGGATACAAAAGTAACTAGGTTAAAGGAGAAAGCTCGCGTTAAGACAAAAACTGTGGCAAAGGCTTTTTCTTGCTTTATTTTCATCTAGGGACACAGCCGTCCAGTATCCTGAAACCTCAGGAGGCGATTAGGGAAATTCTAAATTAATAACCTTACATCAGCCCTGAAGTATGCAGGAAGCCGGTGCAGAGAAGGCAAAAAGATTGGTAAATGTATCCCTTTCACTCCAGGTGCAAATGTGCAATGACCTGGAAGACCTTTTTAGATGAAGTGACCATTTTATCTAAGAAAAGAAGCTTTATATTAATTACATTCATGGTGAAAGAAAGCCATATTGCAAACTATGGGAAACAGACTTGGATAAAATAACAGTGTATGTGGTGGAGATAGAGTACAGGGAACCTTTTCAAGAATACCAGGGAAGGAGTCTGTTTAAACACTGAGCTGTGTGTTGTTTTTGGAGGCTGCCCAAAATGAGGATCTCTAGACTGCCTCTAACCTCTTGGCTGAAATGCAGGTCACATGTGCTCTGTGTGACACAGTACAGGCAGACTCATTGTGCAGTTCTGGAGTGCAGAAGACTCCTCTCCACCCTCTGCTCACAAGTGCCTTTCATTTGGTAATCAGAGCTAATTCAGTAGCACATGGGCTTTCTCGAATGACACCCTGTCTGTTTTTTGTGTTGTTTTTAAAAATGTCCTTTTCACTATTCATTGAGTAGCTTATACAGTAACATCGTTTTGTTTTTATTGCTTAACCATCTCCCACCTGGGGCCTTGCTGTTCGCTCCTCGTGTCAAGGGCTCCAAGTTCGAAAGGCTTCGTCTGGTTCGGAGACTGATGTTCACAGCTCGAAATCTGCGCAAACGACACGAGCCAAAAAGACGCATGTCCATGCCAACCAATACTATTCCCACTTCTGAAAAGAAGGGAGATTTCCAGAATTCCTTACCTGTCCTGACAGGTCATCATGGATATACAAAAGTAAAGAGTTCAAATTAGCCCATTATAGCTGTATGCTCTGGAAATTTGGATTTCAAATCACAAGATGAATATGAGACAAAAGCAGGGAATATCTCCTTTTACCTGATGGTATTTGCATAAATATGCATAAATGTTTTACCATTATACAACAACAGCACTTTTATTTTGTTCAATGCCCCACATTTTAGATGAGCATGAGTATTGGGACAAACGGGTTTACAGGCGTTTCTAATTGCCAAGGAGTTACACGTTGGCAATACATCTCACACACATTACAGAGCTGTGGAGGTCTAGGCTGAGGCCTTTTGAAACCGCTTGCACTTGAATTAGTCAGCAAAAGCCAACATGAAGTCCAGAGAACTCACTGTGACAGAAAAGAAGGTCATTTGGAAATTTGAGAGGAAAGAAAATGAAGGATAAGATCAGAAATGAAGAAATCCGTAGACGACGTAGGGTGGTGGATGTGGTTGAGAAGATGCGAGAGGCGAGGTTACGGTGGTATGGACATATCATGAGGAGGGACGTTGAGGAAGTAACAAAGAGGGTAATGGAATTAGAGGTGGAAGGTAACGGGGAAGAGGCAGGCCTAGAAAGAGATGGATAGGTTGTGTGAGAAAAGATATGGAGGTGTGTGAAGTGAGTGAGGAAGATGTGCTCGACAGAGACAAATGGAGAAGAGCAACCAAAGCAGCTGACCCCAGGACAGTCTGGGACTGAGGCTGTGAAAAAGAAGAAGAAGAAGAAGAAGAAGAGGAAAGAAAATGACCATCAGAGAAATTGTTCAGACTCTTGGCACTGCAATATTAACCAATATTATCCAATAGTCCCAATGGGTCATCATGGATATAAATGTATTGTGCTAGCTGTTCGTGACAAGGGTGTACAGATGTTCATTACACAAAAACATGTATCTCAGTATTGTTGTAGGTGGCTCAATGCCTTAGTTTGTATGTCTTTTCATATTGAAATCATTTCACTAATTACAATGCAGGGTTTTCAAGTTTTCTTTGAGTGTCTTTTCTGGTATGCTTCCAAGTTGATTGCTTTCACTTTGAAAATCAAGCATGCATGAAAATCAGACTTTTAAAGCTCTTGGACCTAATTTATTGCTTATGCAATCAATGTTCTATCCAGTCTGTTATTGATATGTTTCAATTTTAAGTCTTGTTGAAGCTTCACAACCAATATTGTCTTGTAAGCACTAATGACTCTTTAAATTCAGGATTATTCCACTATAAAGACGTTTAAAAGACACTAGAATGAAAACCTCATCATGCCAAAATTTGATTTTATATTTAAACTATTGTTACAAGTGACACTTCAATAAATATTATTTTAGCATGTGCCTCAACAGATGCAAGAGCATTATAAAAATAATACAAGAATGATTACTTTTGCCAATATTCAGTTAGTGAAAGGTATTGGTAAACACCTGCATTGGACAAAAAACATGATCCTATCTTTTCTTTCTGAAACTGGAGCTTCTGGTATGTGAAAGCAGCACACCTAAATTGGTAATTGTCAGTTTCAAGTCCCATCAGATCCACGCACTAGTGCGTTTGTTATCAACACCTATTAGTAAACAATAACGCAGATTTTTACAGTAGTAAACTGAAAAGGGGCATTGGCTTTTGATGATAGCCCCACTCTGCAGTCACACTTAAGCAGGTTTGAGTAAGCAAGTACCTAAAGCTTCAGCATAGAGGAATTCAGTTTCTGTGGTTTGTTATTTTCTGCATGGTTTGGACACTCTCCATGTGTCAGCACAGAATTTATGGTGAGGACATTGAGCTGACTGGTGCTTGAACATGGATCTAATAAGATAAGCAATAAATAATATACTCTAATTTAAACTTTGAATGAATAAAATAATTACATGACTCACTTTATTTAGAATAACAACCAGAGTCTCTGAAAGGGGCATGTTGTGATTGGCTTTTCCAAAAGGGAGAGAAACATTACATTGCCAGCTATTGGAGCTATAATTGATAGTTTTACTCCTTTTTTTAGTTGTATAGATATTCACCATTTAATATAGTTCTTAAGATCTGCTTCTTGGAAAGAATGTAGCAGTGTTAGGTAGCAGCAGTGTAGCACCGATCAGGGAGAAAAATAAGCTTGCAGCTCCACAAGGAAGAGATATGGTACATGCTGGTTGCAAAACCCCAGAGAAATGTAGGTCAAAACTGAGTGTTGAACAGACTGGTCTTCATTTCTGACCAAGCTATAGAAGTGTCCTTTACTTTTTGAATATCCCAGAATATAATGAGGTGACTTTGTGGTGGTCTACTACAGAGTGCAAACATTTTAAATGAAAGTGGTTAATGTTCACAGGAGTGTGAGTACATTTAACAGTTACGATTTTTGGGTGTGAACATTCCCTTGATCTTCTTCTGCTACACCTTATAAAAGGCAAACATGAATATTAGGAGGGTCTGTAGTTTAAAGTGTAGAATCACTTAGGGATGCCGTCTTAAAATTATACTTTATACTACGAAGACTACATTTTAAATATTGTGTACTGTGTTTCAAAACAAATGTTTTTGCTCTGAATTCAAAGAAGAGAAGCTCGAAACATTCC